>NC_141691.1:1221010161-1222210161 GCF_964263255.1 Lissotriton vulgaris | reverse complement strand
AAATGTAAACAATCGATGTATCATATTAAGCTTGTAATTTGTATTACCCTCTGCTGAATGCTGGTTCAATAAAAAAAAGAAAAGAAAGAAATATCGGCGTGTGATCTCTGCCTGTCTCAGTCTCCCATCTGTTGCTGGTGCTGCTCCTGTTGCATAGGGCTCTGCCTGTTCTGTGTCATCATCAATGTCCTCATGATGTGTGATCTCCACCTCTGTGCCTTCCTTGGTGGAAAGATTGTGCAGCATGGCACAGGTCGCTATCATTTTGCAGCAGATGATTGGAGTTTACTGCCGTGCACCTCCACTCTTGTGGAGGCAGCGGAACCTGCTTTTAAGGAGTCCAAATGTGCGTTCAACAACGTTGCGAGTTGATCTGTGTGCCACATTGTAACGCCTCTCACTCCTGGTAGATGGATTGAGCTAGGGGGTAAGCACAAAGGACCGCAGGGCATATGCACTATCGCCTAGGTGGAAAAGAGAGTGCCATTAGTTACATACTCATGATACATTCATCTACTATAACTATCAGGGTGTGTCACAGTCCTTTACCTAGCAGGTATCCATCCCCAAAATCTCCAGCAACAATTTGTGTATATCCCACTGTTCTGGAATATGTACGAGTCGTGGGTACTCCCAGGGAATTTAGCCACAATGTCTATAATATCACCTGCACATTGATTGAGTGCTTTGACTTCCGGTTCCTGTAAATGTGTTCTGTGGCTGCAGGTGGGCAGATTGGGATGTGGGTGCCATCTATGCAGCATATCACATGAGGGAAGTGTGCCAGTTGATATAAATCTGTTTTGGTCTTCGCAAGTTCTGCAGGTGTGTCAGGGAACCTAATATATTGAGGCATTCTCTGCATGATGGTCTCAAGGAACTTCCTAAAGAAATGGGACAGGCAGCTCTGGGACACACCACTTACTGTAGCAATCACACTCTGGTAACTCCCAGAGGCAAGCAGGTGTAGGCTACACAGCACCTACACATGGGGTGGGATGGCATGCCCCCTGTGTGTTGGGTGCTCCAGGAGTGGGTGCAGGTCCCTGATCAAGTCCAGGATGGTGTGGGGGTGTAGCCTGTACCTTTGCAGTATCTCTGGCTCAGTTAGTTGAAAGAGTGTTATCCTCTGCCTGTACACTTGCTCCTCCCTTCTCCATACCCTCTCTCCTGCTGCCTGTAGCCATACCCGCCTTGCTATGACGTAGAATGATGCCATTCTGGTTACACTGTTGCATTTTGGGGCCTTATTTTATAGCCTGCACCTGGTTACCACCTGGTTACCACCTGCTGTGAAGTAGTGTGGCTCACTGGTGTGAAGTAGTGTGGCTCACTGGTTAGAGGCGGCAGACCCGAGAGCAGAGGACGGCCCGGGACCAGGGTTCGATTCCCGACGCGGCAGGTTTCTGGACCAGGGTCAGCAGACTCGATAATTCTCTCGCCTCGGTGCCCACTCTGATCAGCGATCGCACTCGGCAACTCTGGGCACTAGCTTGCCTCATCTTCACTAACGGCCCCACCAGACCGCTGGGGATGCCTGGTCTCACCCTGGAGATACCCATTAAGGGACCATCTCTCAGGGAAGCCAGGAAGGGTTTCGCAGCGGTCGAAGCGCGGAGATACTCCTCCGGGAGTTGATCCTAGCGCTATATAAACTTGCAATTAATTAATTAATTAATTAATTAATGGTAAATACCGACTCTTAAATACCGAATTTCATAGAATTCAGTATTTTTTTGGTTTCCTACATCTCCATAGACATTTTTTACCATTTCTTATTTACTGATTGGGTAAATAAGAATTCGGTAAATAAGGATTTGGTATTTTCCGTTTCGATAAAATACCGACTCATATTTACCGAATCAGTAGATTTTTTACTCCTACATCTCATTATCCAAATACCGGTTGGTAACGGCTGAAATTACTGAATTTCGGTGGTTACCGACCGGTATTTGGCTACCTACATCTGGCCCTTTATGTTTATTGACTGTTAACCTCCCCAGCACCCAGTAACTGACAAGTTTCTGACATTCAAACATGTACAGCCCATTGTCATGACAATGACATCACAGATGCCACTGAAGAAATAGAAGAGATTACTACACATAGGTCCTGAATAAAATGTGATATCCACCTGAGAAGTCGCCAAACCACGCATATAATGGCTAAAGTACGCATTGGCATAATGTATTGAGAGGGGTGCCTGTATAAATTGCCCAATTGGATTTGGCCAGAATAAAACAGGGTACACTGTAAAAAATCTAAGGGCAGAGAATATTGAAAATATTATGGCACCTGAGAGAGACATTCCACCGGAAAGGTGAGCAAATACATATGGCTAATGTATATAGGCTGTATTACAAGAATAGGCAAAATGTGTGTAGATCATTACTAACAAACTTCATGGTAGATAAATCTGATTTCAAACAAACCCATGTAGGTGTAAGGCACATTGGGTGCACATGTGGCGCCCAGGATGATTTATTGCATTTGTTGGTATATAGTTTTGTCAAACTCAAATATTTTCCTGTAGGACCATGGCCAAGCATTCAAGGATGAACAAATTGACTTCTTGGCAATTGTTTCTTTCTAGGGTATTCTTTACCGCCTCTAACGCCCCTCACTGAGGGATGTTAGTATTTAAAGCCTCAATGTCCATTGAGACTAGCATGTCTGTGAGCGGGTTGAAATTGATGCCCTCTATTTTGCTGATGAGGTATCATGTGTCTCTAATGTTGGCAGGAAGTTCCAAGACCAATGGAAACAGAAAAACGGCCACATATTTGAATAGAGGCTCCGTGAGTGAGCCTATGGTGGATACAATGGGCCTAAATGGCGGCTGCAGGTGTCTGTGTGTGTTTTTGGAACCCCATAAAGAACCAGGATCTTGTTAAAAGGTATGTTCGGATATTTAAACTCCTGCATACATATGGAGCCTCTATCCAGGTCTCTCTGAGTGATATCTAATATCTCTGTCTTAATTCTTTGTGCAGGATAAGTGGCAATGTAGAGATAGGGTTCAGGAACATTCAGCATGTGTTATATCTGTTCTTTGTAATCCATACTGTCTAGGGCCACAATACCGCCACCCTTATCACAGGTATTCATTGTAGTTGAGGTTGAATGGAGGTTTAGGGACACATTTTGTCATTTTTGAATTTTGGAGTAGACTACTTTCTCAAAAGTGCCTACTTCATGGCCTACTTGTTTCAATGTGGGTGTGAATATGGAAGTAGGATGGAGCCCTGTCCTATGACTGGAAACAGTAGTGTCCTGGTTGGCAAAGAATTACTTCAATTTAATCTTGCGAAAGAATGATTGAATGTCTTTATTAAGTTCAAACAAATTAAGATTGGTGCTGGGTACAAAGGAAAATCCACGTGTTAGAAGCTTCATAGCTGATTCGTCCAAGATTCTTTTGAACAAATTAAAAATGGGGATAGGGTCAGTATGGGCCAATGAAGTTACTCCCTCCAGTGTTGATTCCTCCTCGTTTGTAGATACTGATGGGCGTTCTCTGTTGGCTAATAGCGCCCTCTCTCCTGAGTCCTGAACCTGACTTGTGTGGTTCCACTGTGATTACCTAAAAAACAGTTGTTTCTTAGAGGGCCCTCAAAGGGCGCTCCTCTGTTGCCATATCCCTCAAAGGAACTAGGTCCTCCTTTACTGTCATATTCGGATGTGTCGGAAAAAGTAAGTATTCTTTGATCAGTCCGACTTCTTTTCCTAATTTAACTGTTTTCTTCTTTATAAGATATGTACTAAAAGAGTTCAACTCCAGATTGATCTCCTCTAGTTTTTTCTTAGCATCCTCAACAGCATTGTTTTTCTTGAGCCTTTCTTTGATCTCAGCTATTTCTTTGAGGAGGGTAGCCAATACTTCTCCAGCAGTTTCGATAATAAGCATCATGAGGTCCCTGGAACACCTATTAGTTATTAGGGACCACCTTTCTAGGAATTTCCGAATCTCAACAAATAGGACTGGGATATGTATTATCCTAAGGCCATTTGGGATAACTTCCACTTTGAGCTATTCAATCATGAATTATATACCATGTTTAGAGAAACGGGCACATGCACTTTAGCACCGGTTAACAGTGATAAAGTGATCAGAGTCCTAAATCCAACAAAAAGAATTCAGCAAAAACAGGACAAGGAAGGCAAATGTTGTGGGGGACCCTTGAGAGAGGCCATCTTCCAACAATGACAGAATAGCATGGTATGGTCTGGTGGGTCCCAAAACTCCTGGTATATAAAGGACCCTTTTACCACCACTTCATGCTGCAGAGTTTGAATTCTAGATGCAGGACTTTTACACCAAACTTTGTGCATTGAGGATCCACATACAGGACCTTTAGATACAAGGCATTTTCTTTCATTAAGATGCAGTTACAAAAGCTGTGTGTGTATATATAATGAATGTAATTACTTAAAATTATTGATGTGGAGAAACAAAACCCCAAGTGGGTGGCAACATGTCTCACATTAAGGTGTAAGTTGTTAGAATGTTTTTCCTATCACTTAAAAGTCGCAATTTGATACAACACATACTTTTGTTTATAGGGGTGAGTATGGGATAAAAAGGAGTAATAATACAGTATATAGATAGACAAATGATTAAATTAAATACATTTTGTTATTCTAATTCAATCCAGGATCACCTTAAAGGTGCAACCTTCCATGTTACATGTCTTGGATTTTTGAATTGAGAGGGCAATGCAAAAGAATGTACTGATCCAGCCTAATTGCACAAAAACAATGAGATGTCTCTGTGTTAAAATGGTTCTTTCATGTAAAATCAATGGTATGAATAAGAGTGGGGTTTAGCAACTTTTACAAAATTATAGCTACTTCTGATCAATGGAAAAGTCATACCAAGCTACTAACAAATGCGATCACTGCTACAATAGTGACCAGATATGAAACACTTATGTTGTAAAAGTTGTAAATAGATGACAGGATACTTCTAGTTGATTACATGTAGATTTATTCCAAGACACAGCTGAGTACATACCTCGCCAGCAGACCAGACCATCAACTGACACAAGTAGAACACTCTGGCACAGGTTAGAACACACGCAGGTATTCTGGGAGGCTGAGGAGGTAAGAACACTAAGGAAGGGCTAATGACTGGTAGGCTGAGGAGGTAAGAACACTAAGGAAGGGCTAATGACTATTGTCAGCCATATTACATGAAGAATCAATATACAACAACTTACAATAGTGATGACCTCAAGCATGGTTACTAGTAGTTATTCCAGTACATAAGAAGTGGTTACCAACAGACCAGCTCTGAAAAAAGTCATTAGTGTTAAATGCATCTTTATGACTAATGAAATAATAGACAAAGCATCAAGGGCCCTCTTTTGAAATCCTAATATTTTGTCTTCAAACATTCACAAATCAGTTTCAGAAAATACACTGATTTTCAGCCAAATAAACCTTTTCAATTCTTGTTAAACAAACTCAATTCCACAAAGAAAAACATCTCTTGTCTAAAGTTATCAGTTGTTATTTTTAGTAAACATGTGGTCCCCAAAATTAGTTTATTATTATCCTTTGTACAAAAGCCTCACATGAGAAATCTTTCTAACTTGTTCAGGTGATACCATCACATGCCAGTGAAGCTCACCAAAATTGAAAGGATATTAGCAATCTCAAGGAGTCTACCATTATATCAGGGGTACAGTTGTGTCAGTCATAGACACCTTAATGCCAATGATGCCCAAACAATATCAGACCTGGTGGTTATTCTATTCTACTACTATTAGGGTGAGAATGCTCATAATATGCCAAGGACTGCTGTTATTGTGATACAATTAGTCTGAGAATGCCCAACATATTTCTGGAATGTCCATTATTATACCATAGATGGACATAAATGTGCCAAAGATGACCCCTTATAATGGGCGCATTTCTTGTGGGCAAGGGAGAGATGCTGTCTATCAAGGAGAGACATAATGACTCGCACATACAGCATGCAAATAAATGTGCACAAATATTCACACCAAAACTCAATAATGTGTATTCTTAAACCAGCAAACACCCTTATGTTTTTTGCAAACCACTTAAATTTCACTGCAACAAGTGAGGCTGTTCCCCGCCTTACTCTTGATTCAGCTTCTGCTCTCTAACTTTTTATGCACTGAGCTCACATAATTTCACTCTATCAACTTGTAATAAAAATCTCCCTATTTGGTTGATTCCCACTATTTTTTGCTGACTGGTCTTGCTAATGTTTTAGCCCGGCACACTGGGGTCCTGTTGTTCAGTATCCAGTGTATGTGGTACGACCCATTAAACAAGGCAGAATTGGCTAATACTCATTGTCATAGTTACCTTTCTAGTAATGTTGTAGCAGATGGCGCAGGAAAGTGTATCAATGGACTGCAAAGCTAAATGTCATATGTGGGCTGCAGCACATGTTGTGCCATCCATTGTTGCAGGGATTCTGTCTAGAACAGAACTATGCTTGGTGCCATGGAACATCAGCATCCTACTACTTCAGTATCCATGAGACCGAGTCTGACTAGCTATAGTGCCTCAATCGCCCTTCTAACCATACCAGAGAAACAATTGAGTTGGCACCAGTGTTCCCCCTAAAATGCACGCCTGCGCGCTCGCCCACCCACTCTTTACATGTTGCGCAGTAAGAGGCTTTGAGCGTGCACAAAAAGATACTTCAGAAGTTGTGTTTATCCTTCCCTTTTTAAGGAAATTGTATCTTTTTCATGTTATATTAGCATCAAAGGGACCTCATTTCGAGAAAAGCTAACACTTTATTAAGTGCAGTTTATTACTTATGACATGCTGCTGCACCTTTTGGCCCTGTTATCCCGAAGCTGTCTGATTACAGGTTCTACTGTTGAGGGTCTGCAGCTGCTGTATAAGGTAGTACAAACAGCTCATAAATTCATGTGTGCTACATTTGACTAATATATAACAACACAGTGCTCGAAAAGACCTTCAGAAACATAACTGAATGTGCTATGTTGATGCAATGCTCTTTGACAAACTACTTTGTAAAACCAGGACAGTGTGCAAAGCCCATCTGCGTGAAAAGTATGGGCTGTTTTTTAAATATAACTGTTGGACTTGGCCCTTTTTGCAGAGTCATCCCTATACGTTTTGCCTTTCTCCTAGCCTTTTGGTGTTGGTGGTTTTAGGACTCTGGGGCTTTCAGCACTACTGTCCAGTGTTAAGTGTGTGCTCTCTGTGTTAAATATGGTAGGATTGGTCTACAACGATTTTGCCTATTTAATTTACCTGTAGGTACCTTGTAAAGTGGTATCTCATAACTCCAGGGCTGGTCAATTAAATGCTACTGGTGGGCTTGCACAGCTGATTGCACCACCCACCAAAGTAGCCTTTCAAACCTATCCCAGGCCTCTGCCATTGCATGATCTTGTGCGCTCAGTGTCACTGCTGCTGTGATGTGTCACCTAAAGTGTGTGCCATGTCTGTGACCCCCCTTTTTACTACATGCCAGTCACCCCTAAGGTAGGCCCTAGCTCGCCCTATGGGCAGGGTGCAAGGTAGGACATGTACCTTAAGTGTGTCACATGTCCTGCTAGTGACAAACAGCCATTTTGGTTTCTCACTACTGTGAGGCTGCCCTCCCATAGGAATTCAGTGGGGATTCCCTGATAAGTGTTTTAGTGGTAATTCCTGATAAGAAAGGAGCAGCGTGGGCAAGTTTGTTATGTTTGGAATAGTAATAATAAATGCTAAGGAATAACATCTTGCGGAGGGAAGATGGCGGCCAGCTAGGACTCCAGGTCAGGAGCTCCTGAGTGACTGCTCTATTGGAAATATAGGATATGCGCGGCCCCCGTTAATTCTACTCTCTACCGTGCATTATGTTTACCTCATTCTTTTACCTCCAAAAACTCGTTAAATGCCTCTAAAACTCAACACGGCAGAAAACACTAACCATTGACTCCGACTCCGTTTCTGCCTCTGCAAACCATTGACAGATGAGGTTAGGCGGCGCTTGCATACTGCATGCTGCCGCCCGTTTAAAAAGGATTGCTGGCGGAACCTCGCCGGGTCGCAGTTACACGCCCACCCTGCTCAGTACTTCTCGATTTGTGTGTGACTCGGCAGGGGAGGTGGGGGTTTGCGGTCTCACTGTATCCCGGTGTGTGGAGCGGTGTACGGGAGGCTCACAGGGCTTGCAGGAGAGCCACAAGTAGAGTCCCCTTCCTGTTCCTGGGGAGCGAGGACAGCGAGGGAAGTGGCAAGCCTCTGCCTGCAAGCGGTGATGCTGTTCGTAGAGGGCAGGTGAAAACGTTGCCCAACGTGAAGTTCAGAGGAGAAGGAAGGGTGAGTGACGCCTCGCAGAGTGTGGGAGTGGAGGGAGTTACATATCCTATGAAAAATGCCGTTTTAGGAAATTCCTTGGCTAATGTTGTAATTCAGGAGTCCAAGGGGGTTAAATTATTAAACTTTGTGCCTGGGAAAGGAGGCAACGGAAAAGGAGGAAGAGGCTTAATTGTTCAGGGTGCAGCACAGTCCAAGGAACACCCCAGTGTGCAGCAACAGCAGCAGCGGATGAAAAACACTGGGGGAGCAAGAAGCAATGATGGGGATAAAACCCTGAAAAAGGGGGGCTGGAGGAACAGAACTAGTTCAAGTGCACAGATTGAGAGTGAAAGGAGAGGTAAACTGTACTGAATCAGGCGGTGCTGTAATAATAAGTGAGTGTCGAGGAGCAGTAGCATCTGTATCTGCGGAAGAGGCATGCTCTGAAGAAGCAAGAATAGGCGCGGTGCAGGAAAAGCGTAGATCAAGCTACTGCCTGAGATATAGGCAGTTCCTTAAGTACACGGTATCTAAGCATTCTATCGCCCCTCGCAGCACTAAACAGAAGTCTAAGAAGCAACCCAAGATAGACTCTCTCCGAGTAACCCCATCTCTCAGATCCTTCTTTAAAGTCCAGGAGCAAATTCAAGTGCCTCCCTCTAAGGGGGATCAGGCAGTAAAAGCATCAAAAACGAACGCTTCCTCTTTAGCACCTAAACTACTCTCAGCTACATCTGGGTCACCTATAACTGGTCTCTCAGTCCTGTATAATCCCTTATCTGTCCTTACTATAAGAGAAGAGAATAACATGGATCCCACACAAAGTAACCTGACGTTTACTACATTGCAAGGGCAAGTGCAATCAGATTTAACATCTGATGGGGCAACTGTCTTACAATCCCCTCTGCAAGTAAATCAATTGAGTCCACATCATAATGGCAACAGATCTGGGGGAGACCAACCTCAAAATCCGATTCCTGGTCCAAATTCTGGCTCAAGCTCTACAGACTTGTTCCTCGAGAAAATGCTGAAGGAAATGAGGGCAAAGTTTGCTGTATCAGAAATAAACCAGAGCAAAATCCGGGGAGTATGTGAAGCTCTGGATACTAAAATGATTGCCTTGAATGATCGGGTTAAAGAAGTGGAATCAGTAGTTGAGGGACTCTCTAAAAGAATGGAAAGAAACGAAAAGGACATAAGGGTTCTTAAAGAAATGGGGAGAAGTACTAATGAAAAACTGGACTCTTTAGAGAACCAGGCTAGAAAGAAGAATCTGAGAATACTGAATGTTCCAGAAGGAAAAGAAGGGACAGATGTCAAGAAATTTATAGTACAGCTACTCAAGGAACACTTTCCGTGGATAAAAGAGATAGGACTAGATGAAGACATCCAAAGAACGCACGAGACCCCTTTGGTAGGAATAAAGAAAGAAAGAACCCAAGCAAAATCCTGATAAACTTTAAAAATTATATTATCAAAGAGAGAATCTTGAGTGAGGCGCTAAAAGATGGCCCACATAGCAAAGAGGATTCGACATTTAGGATCCAAAGCCACCCAGGATAGACAATTGGAATTAGACCAATACATGCATGAACTGAAAAGCCTAGGGGCCACGGTACAAATGAAGTTCCCTGCTGCACTTAGAATTATGTGGCAAAATAAAATGTATAATATAAGGGAGCCAGTCGAAGTTGCCCATTTCCCAGAACAGATGAAAGACCAAGTGAGAATACAGCCTGGGTCAGGTACCTGATCTTTACATTTTTGAAGGAGAGAAGTGAACCAAATTCAGTTAAAGAAATTCAGTTTAGGAAAATAAAGAGTTTAAGAGGTTAATGATTATCCCGAAGGAGGGAAAGCGAAAGGGAAAAGAAAAAAAATGTAACTTTAGGGAAAAATAAAAGGGGGTACCTGTTGAAAAAAGTGAGCACTCACGGAGCTCAAAATGGGCTAATAATGCAGCCCAACAGGGAAAGAAGGGAGGCTTTCCCAGGGAGGTTGTTTTTAAGTCACAAAAAACATAAAAATATAAAAATAAGCACAAGGGTATGGAGCAAACTAGGGAAAAAAATGAACAAATTACCTCAGAATGCACAAAAGAAGTTATCAGGGTCTGCCAAGCACAGTTAAGGGAAAGTTTGGAAAACCAGCAAGTAAGAGAAAGAGGAAAAGATGGATAGAAACATCAACATACTATCATGGAATGTAAATGGGCTAAGACTGCCAAGCAGAAGGCAAAGAATTTTAGAGTACTTGAGGGTGGCAGATTGCGAGATCATAATTCTACAAGAAACAGACTTGTTAAAGAAGGTATGGGAAGAAATCATAAAAAAAATTGAACTGGGTAGATAGCCACGCTTGCACTGATCAGGAATGTGTTGTAAAGGGAATAGCTATACTATTTAAAAAATCCATAAAAACTAAAATAGAGAAAACTGAACTAGATAAAAAAAGTATATGGGCAATCACCTGGGTAAGAATCTATAATACCCTCTACACTATAGCGGGTTATTACGGACCTAATTCTCACGACCCCACCCCACTACAATGTTTGTACACTCAATTATTATCTTCTGCATCCCCAGTAGCTCTAGGGGGGGGTTTAATCTGATTACAGACCCTAAAGTAGACCGCCTGCCCCCTATGAAGCAAGTGAATCTCCCTAAAATGAAGGAGTGGTTGGGAATCTACGAACAAGATATGGGTTTGGTGGATATTTGGAAGGAGAAAGGGGACAAAAAATACCCCTTCACCTTCAAAAATAAAAGATTGGGTTTACAATCCCGAATTGACCTCTTTCTGACAGATAAATTATTAGTGGATAAAATACACAAAGTCGAGCACTTGCCTGCCCTGTTTTCGGACCACTCTGCCGTGATACTAAAAACTCAGTTGGGTATTGAACAATTAGTAACGAGATGGACGGCAGATCGCACTATTTTTAATGATTCCCAAAATATTGAGAAGCTTAAAATAGATTTGGTGGAGTACTTTGAAATTAATAATGAGGGAGTATCACTGCAAGTCACATGGGATGCATATAAGGCTGTTATTAGGGGGAAGATACTCAGTTTGTCTGCATACAAAACAAAAAGATCAAAACAAGAAATAGGAATGTTGGAAACTAATATCAGAAACCTAGAGTTATTAATAGAAGCTGAGGCGGATTCAGAAAACAAAAGGAAACTGGAAGTTGATAAGGGGGTGCAAGAGGAAATGTTAGCAGGTGTACTATTGAGCAGGGTAAGAGAGAGATGGGAGGCAAGCAAGTAAGCTCATTACGAGTATGGGGAGTGGTGTAGCAAACTACTGGCATGGAAAACAAAGACAGATGCCAGTAGAAATAAAATACTTAATATTCTACCACAAGATGGCTCAGACCTCTGCTCAGAAGAGACAGTAATAATGAAAGACTTTGTAGACTTTTTCTCTTCTCTGTATACGGAAGATATAGCTCCATTAAGAGAGGATTTAGACGAGTATTTAGAAAATCTGGATCTTCCTGAGTTAACAAGTTTGGAAAATGAAGAATTGAACGCCTCAATCACAAAAGAGGAGGTAGAGGAATCGTTAAAAGACCTGAAGAGGGGTAAAGCAGCAGGGCCGGACGCTCTACCAAATGAATTCTACATCAAACTTAGTGAGGTCCTCTCTCTCCCACTTACAAACTTGCTAAATAAAATCTATATAGAGAAGGGGAAACTTCCTGACTCGTGCAATGACACCACGATAAGCATCTTGCTAAAACCCGGTAAAAATCCTGCTAAATGTGAATCTTACCGCCCTATAAGCCTACTTAATTGTGATTATAAGATCTTCACACAAATTCTAGCAAAAAGGCTTGGTAAAATTGCGGGGAAATTAATAAAAGAAGGTCAGAAAGGGTTTGTAAGGGGCAGGCAACTGCAGGAACTTACACAGGAACTTATCGGGTCAATAGATATAGCGACAAGCGAAAACATTCCCCTAACTCTATTAACTCGGGATGCGGCCAAAGCGTTTGATAGAATGAATTGGGCTTTCCTGAATGTGACTCTAGAAAAATATAACCTGGGTGAAATTTTTCAGGGAGCCTTTTTAAGAACCGTATAGAGCACCAAAAGCCAAGGTCCTAATAAACTGGAATTTAACAGAGAATATATCTATATATAGAGGACACGACAGGGATGTCCCCTATCTCCCCTGCTTTTTAATTTATATATATCGAGCCGCTAGCACACAGGCTTAGAGCTCACCCAGAAATAACCCCATTTTAATATAATGGATGGGAAAAAAATAGCTTTGTATGCAGACGATCTGATGATTTTTACGGACAACTATGATGGATCTATTAAAGCTATTGAAGACATCTTAAAAAAATTTGGAAGGGTATTCCGTTATCAAACCAATAAATCAAAAACGGAGATTATGAGTTGGCATACCCAGTTAAGTAGTACCTGCACCAGGAGAAAATCAGATACTTGGGAATACACCTTGTTAAAAACTTAGACAAGATAACCAAGTCAAACCTGGATAGAATAACAGCGGAAGTCAGAAAGTTATTAAAAGCGTGGAGAGGCCTCCCTCTGACCTTTCTGTGTAGATCTAATTTAATTAAGATGTCTATCCTCACGAAATGTATGCTTTTATTTAGTGCAATCCCTCTAGAATTTAAGAGGGATGTATTAAAGAAAATACAAGGAGAATTAGCAAGCTTTATCTGGGCGTCCAAAAGTACACGTATAGCTTGGGGAAAATTGCGAAGAAGAAAGGTAGAAAGAGGAATTGCTAGTCCTGATTTAGTGGAATATTATAGAGCTTTTCAGTTTAAGCATATGAGGGTTCTATTGAGGAATCATGATCAGTACCCGGAACATGTCAAAGTAATGACTGGAAACAATGGACACTTCTTGTACAAATTCGGCCACCCAAAGTATTTCAAAAAAATAAAATTGAAGATTTTAAGATCTGCAGCTAAGCTTTGGTACCAAATAAGGAGCACCTTGAATATTCCATATTATAGCGAGTTCGCACCTATATGGGACTCTCCAGGGACCCCAGAGTGTCTTAAAGACAAACTGGCAAATCCACTGAAAACACCAGGTTTCCAAGTATGGGGCCAGTTAATGGTTGACTATACCATAACAGATTGGGGCACTCTGTTTGCGAGTACAAATGCATCTCTTTCAAAGTTTAAATTTTATAAACTCACTAGTTGGGCAAAAACATGGAAGGAGAAAAGCAGCGGGAATAAAACCTTAGAAACATCTATGATAAAAAATTCACCTAAGAAAAAGGAAATTGCATTATGGTACTGGGCACTTATTAAAGCCGGGGAGGAGGACTTCCTGATTCCAGAAAAGACCTGGGGGAAAGACCTGCTGTCGCTGGACCTGCAAAATCTGTGGAAAGTATCTATGAACAAATGCTGGTCCATTGTGAAATCTGCTACCCTAAGGAGAAATCACCTCTTTACCTCCCACAGAGCCTACTGGACGCCGAAGCGATTGTCTAAATTCGGCGGACCTAACATGAAAACCTGTCCCAAATGTGGCTTACCAAGGGCAGATGACATGCACATGTTTTGGCAGTGCCCCCAGCTCGATGGCTTCTGGCGGGAAGTGAGTAAAATCTTAGAATCAGTACTGAGAAGACCAATTGCAGTAAGTATGGATCTTGTTATTTTTTGGGGTCAGAAGACCAGAAGTAGAAATAGCTTTAACAAAAAAGGAAGAAAATCTCTTATTTATGTTGATTTTGCTTGCGCGAAGGGAACTTTGCATTAAGTGGATAAGACCAATCCCCCCACACACTTTTAATGGGTGGCCTCTATAAATTGAATAAATGAGTGGGACAGGAAAGGGAAACCCAGCAGGAAGTATAACTATTGGGAGATATGGCAAGACTCCCAGTTTGTAAACTAAAATTGGGATACTGAGAATACAAACACGTTATGGTTTACCTATTTCCAATGATTATGCAATGGCAATAAACTTACAGGCAAAATGCCTGTGTGAGTGGCCAGGGTGGCCAGCTACCCCATCTCGAGTGAAAGTTTTTAAAGGTGTTACGGACGTAAGGGGACCCTACTCTGAAGGCACGTATGGCGAGACCCCCCAAGGCCAAGGGCTGTGAAGGTTCAGAAAGCAGAGAAGCGGGTCCCTGATAGCTCCAAATACACTATATTGCAGAATGAGGAAAAAGAAAAAAAAAATGTTACGCAATGGTGTGTGCAGATTTATTATAACTATATTAGAAATGCCACTTTTAGAAGTGGGCATTTCAGTGTGTTGTGTTCTATTATGTTGCCCTGCTGATGCTGTGATGTCATAGTACCAGGTTCATGCTAGGAATGGTATATTTTAAAGAGTGAACTCTGTAACTGCACTGGCTACTGCTTAGCTGTACTGTGTAGGTGCTCATCAACTGCTGTGTAGTCTTCCTTTCAATAAACTCACTCTTCAACCAGACTGCCTCGGAGTGAATCACTACAGATTTACTGGTGACGATTTGGACTACATAGTGGCACCCACAGCGTGAGTTCTTCCACTTTGTCCCAATTCTCCTGGCCACCCTCAACAGTGCCACTTCTCTTCTGGTGGACGCCTCATCACCTGCCTGTGTTTTACTGCTGCCTGCTTCGAAATTCCACCGTCCTGCTGCTACCTGCTTTGAAGGTCCCACGCCTGGTCCCGTTTCTCTCAACTTGCAGGTAGGTCAATTTTGGTTATTTTTGTCCCCTTTTTCCGGCTTTCTACGATTGTTCAGCATGAATGCTCTGTGCGAGCATACCCACAAGCTGGTGCATGAGCATTAGACTTTACATGCACGCATGAGAGAACACTTGCGCAATTGTTTATTTACATCATGTCTTTCAGTCTTTTGTGCGTTGCCTGGACAACCATCCTCATTGTTCAGCACGCCTCCTGCTTCACACTGTTTATTCAACAATATGCTGTTTTCTCCAGACAAATGTTTGCGTTTTACTAGTATTGACCTGCTTTTAGGCTCTTCTTTCACTTCAGCATAGCGAATTGTGGTTATTCACACACCATTTACATTTTATTAACCTGCCTTCTGCTTTCTACTGCCAGTTGTTGATCACAGTGATTCACACACTTTTCACAGTGTCTCAAATGTTTTTCAAATAATTTTACCTACGTTTGGATCACAGTGATTTGCACACTTTATACTTTGTTTTGTTGTGCACTGCTTTTTCTACGTGGATCAGGGTGGTTAATACATTATTCCTTCAACTTGACATTTTGTTTACTTTATTTGCATTTTTTTTTTTACTTAACATCGCTTCAATTGTTCCTGTTTGAAACTTGTTTTCTGCCATGTGTACCATGGAAGCCATTTCACCACCTCCAGCTTTCCGAGACTCCCCAAGAGAACCACCTGTCAAATGGGATGCCTGGTTTGATGCATTCGAAACATAGTTAAGTGCCATTGGAGCTTTAAGGTTCGGTGCTGAAAGGAAGAAATGTCTACTTCTTCACTCTTTAGGTTTAGAAGGCAGGTCCATCTTCAAATATTTACCAGAACTGACTTTATACGACAATGAAGTCATCAAGGAGCTGTGCGCAAACTCAAGATACGATTGACAAACAACCGAGTTTGATGGTTCTAAGGCACAAGTTCTTTAAGAGGAAGCAAACCGATGGTGAAGATATTGATGCCTACATTTCTGTTCTTAGGAGGATGGCTTCTGTTTGCATTTTCGAAAACTTTACTGATCAACTTATTAGAGATCAGTTTGTTTGCAAATGCAAAGATTAGCATATTTGGCAGAAGCTGCTGGCTATGTGGAACCCGTCACAAGAAGAAACAATTAAGGTTGCAAAAAGCATTGAAATTTCACAAGTTTCATTGAAAGAGCTTGATAAAAAAACTCTTGAATGTGTCAATGCTGTTGGAGTAGCTAACAATGTAAAACTTAGGACTGTCAAGAGTAGCAGCAACAATGCCACCAAACCTAAATCTGATTTTACCATTCCTAACAATGTGTGTCTCCGTTGTGGTAGCTCTGCTCACTTGAAAGGGAGTAGATGCCTGGCTACGAATGTTATGTGTAACTTTTGTAAAAAAAAAAGGGTCATTATGCTAAAGTGTGCCTCAAGAGGAAATTTAAGAAAAAGAGTATTGCTTATGTTATAGAATGTGAATACTTCTCTGACCTTGAGATCATTTCTGTTGTTCATGATGATCTTTTCTCTAGTTTTGTCTTAAATGAACCCGTATTAGGTAATACTTCTCTATGTGTTGATCCCATTGTTGATATACTCATTGGGGATAAAAAACTCCAACTGTTGGTTGACTCTGGTGTTAGGATTACCATGATAACTAAACAATTGTTCAATGAAAATGGGGTGACAGAGAGTATTACCTCCTGACCGTTCTCCTGTCTCCTATGAGGGACACAAAATTGAACTATTATGTTTCATTGAAGATGTTCTAATGTTCAAAGATAGAAGGATCAGAGGGGAAAATGTATGTTGCCATCAATGGACTCAACATTCTAGGGCGGTTTCACCAGGGATTGTTTTGGATGGTACTCAAACCAAGCACCAAGGAGCAAGTTATGTTAGTGACCTGTGAACATGAGGTAAGTAAATGGAAAACCAAATTTCCTTCTGTTTTTGGTAATACATTTGGAAAAGTATCAGGTTTCAAACACAAAATTATTGTAAGGGATAGTATTATTCCTGTCAAGCGGAAACTTAGAGGCGTCCCATTTAGCATTAGGGATGACCTCAACAAAGAACTCAAAGACCTGTGTGACAGGGGCATCATCGAACCAACAGAATCATCTCTATGGTTGTCACCTTTGGTGGTGGCCCGCAAACGTGATGGACAATTGATCTGGGTTTACTCCCAACCCTTGCCTAGAATTAATGATCTGTTCACGAGTGTTAAAGGTGCACAAGTAATCTCGAAGTTGGATCTGGCTAGCCCATATCAAAAGATTGAACTACACCCCCACTCTCATTCTCTCATGGTGTTTGTGTCTCCTCTTGGAACATTCCGATATCGAAAAATGCCTTTTGGGCATGCCTCTACTGCATCGGTGTTCCAGAGGGTTATGCAGAATCTTTTGAGGGAGGTTGATGGGGTGCTTGTCTTGCAGGATGATGTTCTGATTTATGCCAAAGATAATGATTCCCATGACACCATCCTCAGAAAAGTACTAAACATTGAAAAAAAAATTTGTTCTGAAGTCCGAAAAATGTAAGTTTCTTTGCAAAGAGATTGGGTTTCTGATCAGTTACTATCACACAAAGGTATTAAGCCTAGGCAAGGACTTATGGATGCCAATTCCAATGCTTCTGTACCCAAAGACTAGACTGACCTCAAGTCCTTGCTATGCTACGTTTGATTACTATTCAAGATTAATTCCTAATTATGCTTCAATTGTTTGACCCATTAGCAATATGTTCAAGTTAGGAGTCAAATTTGATTGGTTTGAGGAGTGTGATCGTGCGTTCAATGTACTCAAGTCTTCTTTGTAGAACAGTGAGGCTCTCACCCCATTTGACCCAGATATGCCCTTCTGTATAGCTCTAGATGCCAGTCAAGTGGGTTTAGGCGTTATCCTCATACAAAATTGTGGAGACAGAGAAAACAGTGTTGCCTTTGCATCTAGGGTGCTGAGGATTGCTGAGGTCCAATATTCCATGATCGAAAAGGAATTACTTGCTTGTTTATGGGCTGTTGAAAAGTTTCGTCCCTATGTGTGGGGAACACGTTTCACACTAGTTACAGACCACAAACCTCATGTGTCCATCCTTGCTTCTCGTCTCAGTAAGTGTTACACACCCAGGATAACAAGGATGATTAGCAAGCTGCTTCAATACCAATTTGATGTTTCACAGATACCTGGCGAAAGGAAAGGTAGGCCAGATTTTCTTTCCCGTTTCCCTCAAAACAGTGATGGATGTGAAGGCACTGGCTTACAAGAACTGTGTGAGGAAGATGCACAAGATTGCTTTATGGCTGCCATGAACATCTCTGATCAGGCTGTTGGGTCGGAAGAAGATTGGAGAGCAGCTTTGTTAGAGGATAGTCTTCTTCAACAAGTGTGTGTATTAGTCAGAGAAGGCTGGCCTAGGGAAAAGGGGTTGTCTCCTCTTTTGCAGCCCTATTTGAAAGTTGAGTCTGAAATCTCTTTAGAGGATGGTGTACTCATGAGATACAACAAACTTATACCTCCTCATTCTATTACGCCCACCATTGTCAAAAAAGCTCACGAGGGACATTTAGGTGTCATGGTCACCAAACGTCGTGTTCATCAGGACTTCTGGTGGCCGAGCATGGATACTGAGATTGGTGTGCTGGTGTTAAATTGTTCGGTGTGTTGCTCAGCTGAGAAAACTGTTAAGGTTTCCACTCTTCCCCTTTCACCTATCAAATGTCCATCTGGTCTCTAGGTAAAGATACGAGTCAACATCATGGGTCCATACAAGATATTACCTTTGGGAAAGAAGTACATTCTAGTTTTGATGGACTAAGCATCTAAATGGCCTGAGATTAAGGCTGTCAAGGAAGCTAGCTCTACCAGCGTTATCTCTTTCTTGGAAATAAGTTTTACTGAGGTAAGGGTTTCCTCAGTTCCTTGTCTCAGATAACGGGACTCAATTTCTTAGTAAAGAATTGAATTTTTCCTGACTTCCAGTGGTGTGAAAGTTCCCTCTATCACCCACAGACTAATGGTCTTGTAAAAAGAATGAATTGGATGGTGGGTGAGTGTGTTAAGTGGGCGGTGGGTGGTAACCATGATGTTATAAAGTCTTTAGAAAGCATGCTTTGGTTTTATAGGACCACCCCCCATTCATTCACCAAGGTTTTCCCATTTGAGCTCCTAAGGGGTAGGAGGACCAATACTTGTTTCAGGCCTGGATGGATGAGCAAATGGTTACAAACTGAGCCCAATGTTCATTCCCTTATGAAAATCGTCAAATTTAATTCTGATTGTGTGCAGAGTAAACAAAAGGTATGGTTTGACAAAGAAAGGGTGTCAAGGTTGTTCCTCTTAATGTGAGTGATTTCGTTTGTATCAAGATTCCTTTTTTTAAAAATTTTTTTATTAGGAATATAAGTGCAGTTACAGTTGATAAAAGAAGAAGCATTGATCATAAAAAATCCGGAGGTAAAAGCAGCAATTCTTACAATAGTACACTACCAGACAAATCGCGACTAGACAATACAATGAATAAATTATGTGGCAATAAATATAGGCTCAAGTTATCCGATACGGCTAAAACAATTTCATTATGATTACATCCTGTTGTTATTTCATAATCAATCTTCAACGGTTAATCAAAAGCTAATAACAGACTCTAAAAAAGACATTTTCACATTTCAACTTTTTACATTTTTGATTTCCTCCAATCTGTGACTGGGGCCCAAAGTCTTCTTCCAAAGTCCTGAGTTCTTATTCCTTTAAGTTCATAGAGTGCAGACTCAATATTATGAATTCCAAGCAGTCTGGTAAGCCACATTTGGAAGGAGGGGGCCACACTATCCTTCCAGCGGGCATTGTATCAAGATTCCTGTGCATACCAAGAAAGGGAAGGGTAAATATGGTGAACCTATCAAAGTTATCAAGATCGGTAACAATGCAATGCACGTGGAAGGTGGTCTTTGCTGGAATCTGTCTAAAGTAATTATGACAAGATCAAGCCCATTGTTGAATGACCACGATTAGCTTGTCCCACCTGCTCTTTATTGACATAGAAGGAGTTGCAGAGTCATCTTTACTCCTAAAAGGTTTGGTGAATAATTTTTTGTATTTTATATTTTAGTTTTATTTTCTGGTGCATCTTGTTTTTCTTTTCTGTTCTTTTCTTTGTTCTCTACTTCCGTTTGTAGGAGAAAGGGGGGTATGTTTTATTCTACTATGTTGCTCTGGTGATGCTATGATGTCATAGTATCAGGTGCATGCTAAGATGTTATGGTTTAAAGAGTAAACTCTGTAACTGCATTGGCAGAGGCTTGGCTGTACTGTAAAGGTAAAGGTGCTCATCAACTGCTGTGTAGTCTTCCTTTCAATAAACTCACTCTTCAACCAGACTGCTTTGTAGTGAATCACAACATTGTGCTATGTGTCTGCCTGCCTGATGTGAATTACATGTCTGGCTTTGGAGTGATAGGGGCTGGTGAGGTGTGTGTGGCTCCAGGGAGGGCAAGGTGAGTCAGCGCTAGGCTGAATAGGGCATCTGCATTTGGAGTAGTGGGGGGAGTAGTCCCCTGACCCTAAATAGGTCTGTACCTGACTATGTGAATGCTGGCTCCGCTCCCCTGTGGTGTGTCTGATGACAAGCCCCCACCTGACAAAGGAGGGTATGAGCACTGTACACAAAGTGCTTCAACACTCCCCAGAACCAGTGATAACTGGTTCCCTCAAGCCCTGTGCCAGCGCAGACAAAGGGTAATGGAGTAAGTACTGGGGCTGTGACAACATGAAAGGTGTGCTTGCTTGTGCTGCTGGGGGACTTCCAGCTGCTGGGCCCCATGAGGAACCACCATGAGGGCTTGCCTCCCTGCTGGAGGGCCCTGTGAGCTGGCCTGACTTGGCCCAGGCTTTGCTCCAGGAACTATGGTGGCCTTAGCGCCTCGTGGGCACTCTATCTACTCTACAAGGAAAGTGCTGGTGCTGTTGCAGCGAAGGAGCGGGGACAACTTCAGAGAGAATCTCGACGTGGGGACTTACCCGCATTTATGCTACTGAAGCGGGTGCCTACTCCTCTGTTTTTGAGTGCTTTTGGTGGAAGCCCACCCCGCATTTTGGATCCATCTGCAGGCGGGAGCCTACCCCGTGTTTTGAATGCCAGGAATAGAGGGAGCCCACCCCGCATGCTGGTGCCTACAATTATGCAGCAGTTGCCCACCCTGTATACTGGTGCCGTTATTTGTAGAGCGGGTGCTTTTTTGGTGGGACCCTACCCCACAGTTATGCTCAACTGAAAGAGCCCACCCTTTATCTGCCAAGAAGGGGAGCTGCCACCGCTACAAAGGGTGAAACCGGAAGCCAGGGCCAAGGAGAAGCGGGACAGAAGAGAAGCGCCAGCCAGAAGAAAGGCAGACTTGTGCCTGTTGTCCAGGAAGCGTCGAGCCAGAAGACCCAGGCAGGATCCCACTCCGCGCTTGGACGTGCGCAGGAGAAAGACAAGGCCTCGAGGGCTCCCAGTGCAGAGACCACCCCCATGAGAGAAGTCCCGGTTGAGGGCTGCAGGCCTCAGAAGGAGAGTCTGGTGAGTGGGGGCTGAGTTTAGTATTGCCTGTCACAGCTGCACCGTGATTGCGGTCAGCTGCAACTTGGGGCATCTTGTTCCCAGAGAGGGACTTCCTGAGGCACATTGTCAGTGCCTGGAGCTGTGTGGTGCTCCTGGAGGCACTGGTAGTGCCAGTACTGACTACAATGTGGGGCACATTGTTTTCAGGGCCCCAGTGGGGGTCCAGCGGGCACAGTAGTGCCAGTGCTCAACTGGCCAGTATTGGTTTGCTTTACAGCTGCGCCGCTATCGCGGGCAGCTGCACCGTTGCGGCCAGTTTATTTTAGTAGTCCCAGAGTGGGGCTCCCAAGGCACTGTTAGTGCCAGGGCTAATTTTGCAAGAGCTACCCCACTGAACAGTGGGCAGCTGCAAAATTTGAGGGTATTTTGGTGGTGGTGAGGCAGGAGGTGAATTGCACCCCATGCCCCAGCGCATTTGCACCGTAGTTTCGCTGCATTGGCAGCTACTCCCTGACATTCTGGACAAAGGGGCATTGGGCCCCAGAGAAGGCCAGTTGGCCTGGGGTCATGGTGGGTGCCACAGGGTTGGTAGGGCGCAAGGCCCTAATATTATGCCTACAGAGTTTACGCCTAGTGTGATGTTTAGGCCTAATGTGTTATGCTGATGAGGATGCCAAATACTGCATGATGTGTTTATGCCTGTGATGCCTAATGTCATGCTATGATGTTTTAGGATGATGCCTATTGTGTAATGTGTTTATGCTAATGAGGTTTGGGCCTAATGTGTTTTATGCCTACAGTGATGCAGACATAATGTTTTGATGACGCTAGATATAATGCCGAGGTCACTTTTGTGCCAGTAGTTACTGGTTGTGTTTTACATTTGCTACTTGTGCTTAGTAATGGTTCTGACAAAGGCCTGATTGGCCCTGCCCTGTATATAGTCCCTTGTGAATATTGCCTAGGGCCAGTTGGCACAGAGTATATTGTGTGATTATGATTCTAATGTGTTTATGATAATGTAAAGGCTATTTTGATGTACCCTTATGTGGAGTTTCTTTTGCAGTCTGCCTAGTGTGTTGCTGCTGTGTGTGTGTGTTGCGCAAACGCTTTACACAATGCCTCTGGGATAAGCCCAACTGCTCGTGCCAAGCTACCAAGGGGGTGAACAGGGGTTATCTACAGGGTGTTTCCCCCTTACCCTGACTAGAAGCAAGGGTCCCTATTTGGTCAAAGGTACCTACCTCTTGTCAACTAGAGACCACCAGTTCTAACAGTAACATTTATTTGTTCTTCTGATAAAATGGCATGTATAGAAATAATAATCCAGCTTGAATGATCTAATATGAATAACTTACACAGAGACTAATAGCACTGTGTTTGTCATTTCCCTCCCACAAAAACGTATGAAATAGTGCTGTGAGAAATGGGTGGTTCCCATCCCGTTAAGAGGGTCACCTCCTGCCATGTATGCGATGCTTTCCACTTTACATTGTTTTATTTCATCTTGCATTCCCTAAGTGTACTTGCTTTCCCAGGTGTGCTTCTGTACTTTCTGTATGCAACACACATCTCTTGTATATTGCATACTGTGCACTGAGTGCTTCTACGTGTCTGGGTGAGCTCAACTTGTGGAGGAATGTTAATGACTGGGCACAATTGAAAGACCTGTAGTTGCACAATACATGATAATCATCCTTGGACCCTTTGTAGAATGCACAGGGCAATGGTCACATAACTGGTTATTGTAATTTCCATTTTATGTGAAAGACTAACAGACTGGGAGACTATAAAGGAAAGTAGCGTGAAAAGAACAGGAGTGAACAAGACACCATGAAGTTGACTACACCCCTCCATAGACATGAGTAATGTTTAATTCAGTCTAATATTTTCAGAAATGAAAAATATTTTCATTCTAATTATGTTCTCAAAAAATTATCATTGTTAGTCATTTATTAGATGACGCCAACACGCGTTGACAATAGTTCTGGCTTGCTCTAGTTGTGTGTTGTTGATCTGAATGCAATAATTGAAATCTCAGAAGCACCCAAAAGCTGGTCAGGTGGCACACTGTCTGAAGCACAGGGCTTTGCTATATATGTTTTAACCTGGATCCTTAATTACAGAGGCAATGCATTTTGGAGTGGAATTATACTTACACTTTTTGGTAGCATCCCTTTTTGTTCAGACCTCCCCACTCCCACACACAATTGATTTCATCCAACTTTCTGTTAGGGGTCACGGCGGCTGCAGTCGCTCAGGCACACACTGAGACAGGGAAGAACTACAATTCCCGGCAGCCTCAGCACAGCGCATCTCGTCGTCATCCGGCTCGTCTCACGTGATGCGGAAATGCGGACAATTGCGAGGCGGCGGGATGAAGACACTGTCGATAATTCCACTTTGCTTGCGATTTCTTGTGGCTGCAGTTCCTGATTGTTCATGGTCGGGTAAGGGGGCCTTGTGCACCTCTTTCCATTTACCCTTTCTGCGTTCCTCGTAAACTTACTTGCTCCATTGTGTGATGCTGATTTACCGGAGTGCTCTATACACTATCTTCCCTGCGTTTGCAAACTTTTCTCAGTACTCAAAGTTCATGCGAGGGAGAGATACAATTACTTATTTGGCCTGAGATTTATTTACATTCCTTGGCATTATTCTGTGGGTAGAGATTTCCTTACACTGGCGAACTTTCCTCAGTACTCAAAGTTCATGCGGGGGAAAGTCTTTACCTCACAGATATATATACTGGTGTAGGGGATTCTATTATCAGTTCCGTTTGGTGTGTCATGATCATGCGGGGAGAGTGACGTAACTCTCCTCGTGTTTTGGTGCTAACTGTTCTTGCTGTTTGTGAACACCGCTGCATTTTGGAGTGATATTCCTAGTGTGCATATTTTGAATTTTCATGACGTTCTCTGCTGCTGCTCAACATTGTTCTGTTCCTTTCTTGTATTTACTCCACAGGGGTGTATTAGACAGAGAGTCTTGTTTGAGCCATTGTTGGTACCTCATTATCACAAGTAGACACCAAGGGGGAACATGGTGTGGTGTTAAGTGTCATACATCAATAGGTCTTGTTTTGACCGACCTCTTTTTGTCTTTAAGCTTTCTGTATGGAAATTAGAGGTGCTCGGTCAAAATCCCTGTATTTCCAGCCTGCGTATTTTCCTTTACAGGTTAGTGGAGTATGGATGTCAAGGGAGAATAGAGAGAGAGAGAGAAGTGGCAGAGCAAGTAGTAATTACATCTCTTTTGTGTCTTGTTACAGGTCTCCCTCCCTGCTGTCCCCATCCTTCCTTTCCCCTGCTTAACCACCCTTTAGTCTGTGTGTTATCATATCCAGACTTGAGGCTTTTGAGAGGTGGACCCCATAGAGCATCGGTGCGATCCTGAGGATACGTTCAGGCCTGGGACACTTTCAGCATGGTCATCATTAAGGGGTCACAGCTTCGACCCCTGGCTTGCCCTTTGTAACCCCTGGCACTGCCTTTGTGACCCCCGACTTCAGAGTTGGCAAAGTCAGTGCCAGGAACACAGGTGCAGGTCATCCTTAGGAATGCTGGTTAAGGCACCACTTTCCTTGTTTTCAGTTGGTTTTTCTATTACACCAATAGTGAATAATTAATTATTTACTATTACTGTGGTATAAAAATGGAGTACAGATATCTGGAATATGACCCTATCTGGCAGCTGAGGTAAGTAAAAAATGCTTTTGAATGTATGTTTTGTGGGTGAGAGTGGGCATATGTAGGAGAGAGTGTGTGTACGAGTGAATATGTATGTATGTGTGTCTGAGTGAAAGTAAAGGCCACATGACATGTGATGTCACTTCGCTACCCCTGCCATTTTGGTGGATTTACGTCCATGACTTTCAGTAAGATGTATTTACCTCAGAGGCAGGCAGGCAACAGAACTGGTAGTTCTGTTGCCTGCCTGCCTCTGAGTTAAACACATCTAACTGACATCTTAAAACCCTAACCCTGTCCATTGGGAGTAGCACTATGCAATGTAATCGAGTCATCTGCAAATGAATTTACTAATAAATATCACTGGTCTCTTACCTAATAAGAGGTGACAGTGCAGAAGACATTTGTAAATCTACCTGTTTTTAGAAACTATATTCCCCATGGCCACTTTTGCCCTTCACTTTGAAGCACAGCTCTCAAAGCTTAAAACAAAAAGTCAATAAATATCATCACAACCAAAATCAATATTGAATTATCTCAGATGATAAAAAATAAATGTTCTTTCAAAAAAGTTAGTATTACCATAAAAGGAATGCATATTGTGAAACACATTTCATATTAGTATTTTGGGATAAATAACTCTATTTCTGCATTTGGCAAACCACATTAATAAGTTCCCTGCTCCAACCTCCTTGCATGTTCCATCTTCCCTGCTGGAGCTGTATGGCGCTAAAGAAAGAGTCATACAAAGGATTGTGGATGTCCTCCTAAAGACTTGCTCACTCTTTCTTCATTTATGTCTCTTACCATGATTTCATCAAGGGACTTTTGTAATGTACTTCAGATTTCACCTTAACTGAAAAAAGTGACACTGCAGAACGAACCCTACCTAGATCATGGCCCTCTGAGGGTTTAAGGCCTTGTGCATGTGAAGATGTAGGCGCTCAGATTATCTCATTCACAGTAGATCTCTATAGGTTTGACGTCACATGAAAACTTGGTATGACCTCAGATGAACCTGACTAAGGAACAGAGATTCTCCTTACATTTAACTTTCTCCATCCATTCTCAATGGTTAGGAATGACAGCCTGGCAGAGGAATCCAGTCTGATAATTTTCACACTTTTCTCCTTCATCTACTTGTGAGTGTTCCCTGGTAAAGGGGCAAGGGACTGCATCATCTACTCACTTTGATTAGCACTCTTTGCAAGCTTGTGAAAATCACCCTACTGAAGAGATGTGATGCACCATCTCAGACCAGAATTGCCTTCAGTTGATTTTAGAAGTTAGTTCTATGAAAGAGTGCTTAACTAATATTCAGGGTAATTGTGATAGACCCAGGATATCACTTTTAGGGCCAGATACGAAGCAAGCTGTCCAAATTAATGATATTTCGCCCTCTTTGAATGCCATTTATCTGAGAAGAGTACTCACTCGCATGATGAGCTGGTGCACAAATCCCTGGGAGCAGTGCACAGAAACCCTTCATTGCAGCACACAGAGGAAAAAAATGAGAAGGAACATTGGCTGGCACCCTGAAAACACAGCACTCTCGACCCTTTCTGGGATCACAGTAACAGGACACACCCTTTCGATCTCTCACTCAATTCAATTCATGAAGCTTTATTCGGCACATATAAATGACCATAAAAGCACAAGGATAAAATACCATGAATAATACATACAATAAATGTCAGAATAAAAAGACAACCAGAGAGTTAGCAGACATAACCCTTAAAAACACATAATTTTCCTCGCATTGATAGACTGATTTAAAAACGTGGCAGTATAAAAACAAATATCGGCGGATTGCATGTTAAAAATTAAACTCATAGCCTGATTAACTGTACGTACACCATATTTAACAAACATGGGTTTCAGATAAGCAGTACGAAAATTCATGTACAGTTTACAAAACAATAAAAAGTGCAAGGTGCTCTGCTTGGATATACCATCACATAAACAAGGCCCAGTAGGGTGCTTCTTAAGAATCGGAAGCGCCAGGGAATGTTGTGCTACACCAAACCTTAATCTGGTCAGTACGAACATGTGCGATGGCCTTGTCACCATGGCTAAGTAGTTCGGAAATCCCTCGCCAACCTTATACTTGCTGTAAAACAAGACAGTGGATGAAGATCCATTTGCTAGTGCCCGCTTCCTCCTCTAAAAGTCAGGAAATTGTTTTTCAGTTCTGATTTAGAAATCAGGGATGGTGCATTAGGGTCACTCAATACATTAAAATTAAATATCTCAGAAAAACAGACAACCACATATTTTAGCCAGGGAATATTAAGGTGTTTATCCAAAGAGAGACAATCCTCAATTATAGATCTATTAAAAGACTTTTCTTCTTGTAGCCAAATGGATCGCCAAGTCATAAGTGGCCTCAAGGATAATAGATCAATCAGTAAGTTAATATCCAATTCCCAATGGATTAGCTCAGTTGCGGCAGACAGAGGTAAAGCCAATAGTTTTTTTAGAAAACGGTTTTCCTCCTGCTGCAGATTATGGTCACATTTGTGGCCCCAAACACCCGCCCCATAAAGTGCAATAGTGACACATCTTGCTTGACAAATAGTGAGCATGTCCCTGGTTTGACGATTCCCGTCCTTCGCCGCAAACCTAAAAACCCTGTGGGCGTTTTTAGCCATCTTGTTAAGGATATTGTTCAATTCGTTCAGCCATTTTCTATCTTTGGAGAAGGTTATACCAAGGTATATTTGCTTTTGGCCCCATAGGTCATGGTATGTGTTTTCCCTTTATTAATAATTAGTTTTCTTTCCTTTATAAAGATGGAGAATCAATCGGTCAAACGCTGCAGTCTCAAAGGGGTTCTTGAGAGCAATACAGCGTCATCGGCGTATGGTAACACCGGCACAGGGACACCTTTGATCTTAGGGGCATCTGCATTTACATTTTTTAAAATAGCATCAATGTCATTAATAAATAAAATAAAAAGTAGGGGGGCCCGTACACAGCCCTGTCTTATCCCTCTCTCAACTCTGAATTTCGGAGTGCATTCCCCACTGGAGCCAAAACATACACATGTTTGTAATTTCCCATATAGCCTGGCTAAAAAGAAGATTATACCCTCTGGCGCACCCTTTCTCACTCATACTTCTCTACAATAAAGATAAACAAGAGACAAGGAAGTTTCAAATATTTATTAAACTATTGTGCTCAGAAATGCAATATATGCGCTAAAATTAAAAACCATACTATCGCCCAATTAGCAAGCTGTCAGTAACTGATGTTAGCGACAGCTTTGAGGCGATGGCGAGCGGTTTGGGGCCCACTTTGCAAGTTAGCGATAATTATCGCTAATGACATGCAAAGTGGGCGTTCCCAACCCGTTGGCGACTGACAGCAGTCGCTAACGTCGCTAACGCCTATTAGCAAGGCAGGCTTAGCGATGGCAATATTCGCGCTAAGCGCCAATATCGCCAAAAACTAACACCTGCCCAGACCAGTTCTTAGCCATGTTATCCAATGGGAGGTTGATAACATGGCTAAGAGCATTTAGTCGCTAATGCGTGAATATCACTGTATTCTCAGCGATATTCACGAAAAATTATCGCTTTGGAGATAAACGTAGCTAATAGCACGTTATCTCAGCGATAATTTCCGGCGATGCTTAGCGATAAAAAAATCACTGCTAAGCCTAGTTAGCGATAAATATAGCTAATAGGTGGTAATATTCCCCCAAGTTCTGACAAAATATTATTTCTGAAAATTCTTGATTGGGATGAGCTAAAGAAATGATTCAACTACTGCTTTTAATATTTATTTAAAAAATCCAATTCAGTCGTGAAGTTGGATTTTTTAATAAATATTTCAGAAGTTTGACTTTTAAAGGTTCTATGTTGTCTGGCTGAACCTCGGGTAGGCTAATTATGATTAGCCTTCTAGCAGCTAGCACTGTCCATGCATCTACTTGAGTTGTGAAAACTGTGCAAAGAGCAGAATTAAAGACTTATGTATTTTATTGTGGAAGACCTGGGAGTATGGTATGTGACTCCTCTCAGCTCAGGAAGGAATTGGGAGGGTTCAGGAACTTTATTGACTAGAAAAGGACAAGGGCGAGGCCTAACTATTCATAGTTAACTGTAAAGGGAGGCCTGGAGAAGAGACACCTTGTTTCCTGGGCCAACGTACCCAGGTTGGCACCATCCCAGAGGGATTGGGAGCTGGTTCCAGAACTACTTGGATGTGGTGAGGAGGAAGGCTCATTTCCCTACACCCACCCCTGAATGGACACCAGCCATCTCCAAGGGCAGGCAGGTGCTGGCATGTTAGATTTTACTCACAAAAGTGCACAGTCAGTGAAGTTTACAGGATGTGCTGCAAACATAGGAATGGCTGTTGTGACAAATTCTTCTCAGTGGTTAGAAAGTTCCAGGATTTCCTCCCCACTCAGATAGTGACTAGTGCATTCTTAAAAATGGCACCACACCCACAGCTCCTCAGAACAGTTTCTGGACACATGGAAGAACATAGAAGGGCTGTCTGTAAAATGTGTGGAGACCTAGGGGCTGTACCTGCTTTCACCTTTACCTAGGAGTGAGAAATAGACTTCAAGTGTCAGTTTTCTGACTTCCTGTGTGGCTAAAGGGGCACAGCAAGCTAGAAGAGTTTTTTTCTCTGGAGTGGCCAATGGACTAGTTACAACTGGACTCTGGTGTTGGCTTCTGCTGGGGTTAGTTCTGGCCTATAAGTGTTGCCCTTGGCAGCCATATTTTTCTAGTCCTGATGATGTACTCATTACTATGTTAGGGATGAAAACACCATCAACCTTGTCCCCTTCACACTGAATTTGTATATAGCTACTGCACATTGTGCAATGGTGCTTTCCATATATCTGTGGCCTAACTGTTGATAGAACTATGGCCGCACAGGATTATGCCTGAGTTCTTTGAATTGCTCTTCTTGAATACTGTCCCAATTTCTATGTTTTCCCTTTTATTCATGATGTGAATAAAAATATTGTTATTCCTATTGTTATTTATACAACAGTCTTAATATATCTCTATGCTCATTATTGTCATTTACCTATGTTATAAGGGACCTTTGTTTCTATATAATTACTTGTACTCAAGATTCCTCTCAGATCACTTGAGTTACCTTGTTTTTTACACAATATGCCCTTGGGATCCTGGCAGCCTTGGAAAAGAACCTCTGTCTACAAGGTAGACAGAGGTTAGTGGTGGCACTACATGTGCCCCCAAGGCCACTTTTTAGTATCCCACGATGGACAGGGCACTGTTTGGGACCCCAGATATCCCTTTCCAACAGCCTTTTATTGGTGGTGTTCCGACCATAAAGAGGCTGTCAGAAATGAATATTGTAATCTCGACGGATGGACCTGCCTCTGTACCACTGCCATGGTGGGACAGTGCCCTGACCTCCACCCCGTTCAGATCTCTGATCCCGGTGGTGAGACTGTCACAAGACCATCTCCTCTGCTGGGATCTCTGATCCTGCCATGGTGGCCAAAGCAGTGGCCTATGACGGTGGTGCCGATGCCGGCACTGCTGTCTAAGTTATGATTTGCTTTTCAGACAACCTTTTCTTGGTGGGGATACCACCATGAAAAGGTTTATGGATAGCAAAGAAGGAGACTCACGCGGGGCCCCTGGGCATTATAGACCATTTCAAAATGTGGCTGGAGGCACATGGTCCCCCCACCAATTCCAGCACAGTCATAGGTGCACTGTGTGGCATGCACATCATGTTACATGCTACACAGTCCACTTGAAGAGCACTAGGCACTGTACTGGGGGTGGCATGTTTTGCAGGCTTTGTCTGTGGGCTGAAGCATGCTGTTGAAATAACACCATGGCACCTCCAGCCCTGGATTACTATCGTAATCCAGCGGTTGGGAATGTAGATGACTTGGTGGTCTTCCTCGGACCAACACAGCAGCGTTCCACTGGGAAGTCGTAATCAGACCCTAATTCATGGTCAACCTCAAACAGTGAATTCTGATAGTCATTACCTTTTCTTAATGCTTTTCACTCTAAAACTAACACAAAAAACATATCTCTGGTTCCCTGAATGGATTTTAGTCTTTTGGTGTAATTTGTCTCATTCAATTGTTCTCAGTTATTATAAATTGATGTGGTGACATGTATTGTGTTATGTTTTAACTTTTTTAATTCTTTTGGTTCTGCTAAATACTTTACACACTTTTCCTTATGTTATGGCCTTCTGCTCCGAGACATAGCTACTAGGATGTGAGACAGGGTATTTATTGAACTTGTGTAATGGACCAGACAGGATTTTGGACTTATTATTTTAGACGGATTCACATCCTCCCCAACTAACAACCCATTTCCTCACACTTCTGAGGACCCAGAGTCCAGCAACTCCACTCATGCAACTGCTTCCCTCGTTAATTACCCATGTTCACAAGCACGGGGTGACTGATGGAGCAGGCTTGCAAAATGACCAAAATCCACATGAATTTGCTAGATTGAGAAATCAGTTTTTGGAGTCTAAACAAAGGATCGGACATTCTTTTAGACAAATTTAGATGTCAACGAAGTCATAGATGTTAAACTAATTAAAAGAAGGCAAATAGACTGATATACTTTTCAAACTAAAACAATGTAGGGCTGACATACACATAAAAGGAAATAATTGGTCTAGTACAGTGTATATGAATAATTTGACCCAACCAAGTAAATTTGTCTCTTCAAGTAAAAGTGCCAACCCAACCTGTTTAGTGACTAAGAAAGATGATAACCTCTACTATGAAGTCCTGTGGGAAATGCCTGCATCTTGGTTTAAAATGCCTGCCTAAATAGTCTCATTGGTAGACTTGTCAAGTAATAAACCTGCCTTCAAAGGAAGAGAGTGTCCCAGAAAACCAGTAAGGACTGGGTATCAAACAGTATCAAAAGAGATTCCTTTCTGTGTCATTGACTTTTGCTTTGTGACCACCTGGTCTACACACTAGTCTTACGTTACTGGTGTTCAAAGAGTGGCTTTAGGTAATTATTACTGCACAACACTGAAGTTACTTATGTCTCTCAACAATTTATTCTCATACAATTAAAATCATTTGCATAAAAATAATAACAGTACATTTCTTTCAAGCATAAACTCGAGGGCAATCCTAATCTAATACAGAAAACAATTCCTATTCTAGTTTAATGCTCAAAACAGGTTAAAAAAAATGTCATACATTAAAATAATGATATTCAAACATCAAAGTACATGGGTTGAAGAAAGTCCTTTGTCGACGCGTTTCGGTGCGTTAAGGTCTTTAAGCACCTTCTTCAGGACAGACTTATGAGCTAAAACAACTGATCTTCTTTCTAAAAATAAATACATACAATTAGTGAATTCTATCTAGTTGAGAGCTAATAACAATCTATACAGTGTTGGGCACCCTTTATACCAAGTCACTATCTATGTTTATAAGAGTATTAGGAGATCAATCTTACTTTCAAAAGGCATTTAGGAGTAGTACAGATAGGATTCCTAATTTTACTACTCCTAAACTGAGACACAATCCTAACTTTTTGCCTTTTGGTATTTAAAAAAGGCATTTAGGAGTAGTAAAGTTAGTATTCCTAACATTACTACTTCTAAATCCCTTTTGTGAATACCGAAAGTTGTAAAGTTAGAATTTTGTCTCAGATTACTTTTGTGAACTTTTGTGAATCTGACCCAGGATGCTTGTTTCCGGTACAAGGAGGACCTGGCTTGGCAGTTCCGGCTGGACTGGTCCCATGAGGAGCAGGGTCAAAACTGATTTGTATATGGTTGGGTCTAAACTGGGGTGGCATTGTGAGCAAAAGACCAATGAATTTAACCCAGATCTCTTGACCGGGGTGAATGTTTAATTTGTTCTGCATTCCGTCCATCATTTGTGTGTCTTTTGCTTTCTCACACTAAGTTTGCTGGGTATGGCGAAACATGGGTCCCGGGCTCACTGTGCCACTGGATTCAAGCTAGCCTGGCTGATGAGTGGTGACACCCCGAAATCCCAGGATGCTTGTTTCTGGTCTAGGGAGGTCCTGGCTTGGCAGTTGGTGCTAGATTGCTTACATTAGGCGCAGGGTCAAGACTCAATTCCTTATGGCTGGGACTAAACTGGGGTGGTATGGTGAGCAAAATAATGATGGATTTAACCCAGATCTCCTGACATGGGTGAATGTTTGTTTTGTTCCGCATTCCATCCATCATTTGTGTGTCTTTTACATGTACGATTCAGGCCAGGACTCCCCCCTTGTAGATGCTGTTGGGCCCTCAATTGTCCATCAATCTCCTGGTAGGCCACCACCAGTATACGGGCCTTTAGGGGGGAAGGGTCTTGCGCGCGTCCCATCCACGTTGGGAGCACATCCTCAGCCAGACCTCCGTGCTCTTCTGGATCCAGCACCTCAGGTCCTGACACCTCTTCCTGAAATGGACACTCTGTCAGCGATAGACCCTCAGGGTCCACTCCTTCCAGGCAATGGTTTTTCAAATGAAATTGTTTTGATGGACATTGGCTTGTATGGATACAATAGACGAATACACAAAATATTACTGCATGTTTATCGATATCTATTTGGTTGACACACATTTTATTTACATCTAGGATGAGACTAAATCAATAGTAAACAAAGTACATGTTCAATGCTCACATGCTGAGCACTACAAAGACATGAATGCACACATGTGACCTCAAGGTTGTGTGGCGCTCTGAAGGAGTCTTTGAGGTAAATCTGGCTCCCAGACTACAAATTGGCAAGCCCTGATCTGGACTGAGTGATGTGTGGACTATACATATAGCTAACATCATCCTCTACAACTTCTTGCAGTATACATACACAGCAGTTTTTTATCTAAAATTCCCTAAAATTAACATTATTGTGGTTCGAATTCATTTCTGAATGTCTAATTTACACATTTATGTTACAGACACATGTGAAGGTCACAATTGTGATTATTAGTGAATAGTGGACAGTAGACAACTATCATGTGGATAATGTGTTATGCTTTCTGAAGCAGTTATGTGTTGCGACATGACTTTTGGCTTACTCTTCATAAATGTGACTCTGGACACTGAGACCAATCTTCAAAATTGTTGTCACTTCCCACAGAGCTACTGTGGGAGAGTGAGGAGATGACAGCCTCCTGTGTACCACACATTTCCAGACCTTCAGACCATGGAAGAAAGGGATGTCATCAGGAAGTTTTGTTTGAATAGGCAAACAATACAGAATGTATGTGGTCAGTTGGAACCTGACCTCCTTCCTCAAAACACTAATCCTACATATATCCCACCATTTGTGAGGCTTATACTAGTATTACATTTTTTGGTCACAGGTTCCTTTTATATCTAGGGGTATGTCACAACCAATGTTCAGAGGTGCACTACAAGGCATGCTTTCAGCAATGATGAGACGCATTGACAGCTACATCCAGTTCCACAGAAGTGAGGATTTACCCAACGTGAAGGTTGACTTCTATGGAACTGATCACATCCCACATGTGTTTGGAGCTATTGATGGTACCCTTATTGCCTTAGTACCACCGCAAGTCACGGAAACTAGTTTACAGTAACAGGAAGCACTTCCATTCAATCAATGTGCAAGTTGTCTACTTACCGGATTTGTACATCTCAAATGACTGTGCCTGGTACCCAGGATCAGCCCATGATTCCTTCATACTGCGGAACAGTACCATACCCCAGCTGATGCCACAACTACTAACGGAGAAGGCCTGACTTGTTGGTAAGTTTAATCTGTTGTAACTTTGTGTGGGTGATGTCAGGTAGTATGATCAGAAAGTGTGTAACTGATTGTTGCACTTATGTCTGTCTGGCATCTCGGACACCCAGTTTATTCTAACCATCCATGGTTGTTGGCACCACTGAGGAATCTAACTACGCCTGGGGCAGTCCGCTTCATTGAGGCCCATGGAGGAAAAATGTTGGCCAGTGGAGTGGGCTTTTGGGCTCCTGAAGGCCAGGTTCAGATGTCTGGACAAGACTGGGGGAACCCTCCTCTACTCACCTGGTAAGGTCTGTCAAATCACTGTGGTCTGCTGTATGCTCCACTACATCACCCTGCTACTGAGCATCCTTTAAATCACAGAGGATGGAGAACATTAAGTACCGGAGGGTGAGGATCCTTAAATGTCAAATGATGATTATAGTGGTGAAAAGGAAGGAGCTGACTTGCATCAAGATCTCATCAACAACTTTTCTCATAAGTGTAAGTATGTTGTGAGTTGTTATGACTTTGACTATTGAAGCAAGTCTTGTTGAAATGATGATGTGAGGAGTATGTTTAGGGAAAATATTAGGAAGCTAGTGCTCTGGCAAATTCTGGTGAACAGTGTTTCTTGAGGATGTTTGTGACACATGCTCATTTTGTTAGTGTTGCTTGCTTAGCTTAGATTTTTGTCATGGACTCCAGAAGCTGACTATGTGAATTGTGTCCTATGCATGCTTTGATAGCTAATGTCTTTGTTTTGGTCTGTTTTAGGTACCTTCACCATGGCATCTTCATCTGGACATTTCAGAGTTGTGACATTAGCAGGTATATGATGATGTCTAGATGGACAAATTGGACATGGATTGTTCCGGGGAATGTCTGTAACAGACTTTGGATGTATAACACATGTACCAAGACAGCTTGCTGAGCGATAGGATGGAAGTTAAGAGGAATCCATTGGACTTGCTCCTTGTTTTGTGGTGGTCCTAATGCAATATGTGTACCATAATGTGCTCCAACAAAATGATGTTGTGGGCCCAAATCATGCCAGTCTCCCAACACATTGGCTAAATCCTCATTGTGTTTAAACCGTGTGCAGCTGTTGATGTGTCTCCTCATTGTAGGACATTGTGCATGTGGCACATCACGGACATTTGTTTGTGACATTCCACCAAATTCTGCAACACTGGATTGGAATGACACTGTGATCCGAAACTTTTATACTGTCATGTGTCTTTTTATTGTTTTAAATGATGTAGAATTCCTTTTGTGAGGTCGGCAATATGGCTCCAGTTGATGACATAGACCAATTATAATTTGCCTATTCTATAGGTAGTTGTCTGATGTATTCCCTCTTTCCATGTTGTTAAGATCTGCATCTGAGGAGTTGATCATTGACACAGAATATTTGAGTCATATTTGATTTGCTATTTTTCTGGCATCATGCCAGTCTATGATTGGAACAATTTTATTCATATGTTGTAAGACAAGACACTTGCATGTATGTATTGGCGAGACATGGTTGTAATCCTGAGCTAAACATTATGTGCATACAACATATCCATGTTTACACAAGTAGCTTGTTTTGGTATTGTTGCGTGTTAATCTAGGTTCCTGATCGATACTGTGACCTTATGCCCCTATTCGGCTATAAATCACTTTATTCCCTATATTGGCATAACCGTTCAAGTGCGATTTTCTGTAAAGTCATCTCTGGCCTCACACGAACAGAGCCACAGAGCCACATTCCAGCATGACTCTCTGCTACTTCCTTTGCAACCAATTAGTGCAATGACAGAGCAGCAGTCACTATCTGATATTCCTAGATAACACTCCGAGTTCTTCAACAAGATAAAAACTTAGCAAACCTGGAAATCCCCGCTTGCTATGTTTTGATTAGTAATGGAACTCTAATGAGCAACTGATAACTGTCACTTCCTAGTGACATCTTTAATTGACGTCTTATGTCCAGCAAACTTGCGTCAAACCCGGCACCTGTCAGGTATAAATATTACCAACGTTGCCTTAAGCAATGTGAGCTGTAAGCTGATGCCAGCTGCCTGCATGACCCTGTGTTGGTAAAAACTAGCACTCTGTCGCTGCAGCCTGCTATCCTGTGGTGGTGAAGCTGCTGATTACCATTATCGCCGCTAAAGCGCGACCTATGGTGCAGTACACTTGAGGAGCCGTGCAGCCGTCCTCTGCGAAGACATCCAGCCCAGCTGCCCGCGGACGCTGTCACCCCTCCTTCCTCGACGCGCTGAGAGAAGCCGCTGCCTTTCTCGTGCAGAGAAATCCAGTCCCGGCGCTTCCAGTTTACCCTCGCGGGTGACTGGGATATCGAGAGAGACCCCTGAAGGAGATACCAATCCTCCATCATTCTATTCAGAGGTATGGTGTTGACTAAACCCTTAGACGAGAATTCTTGAAACAAACCTTGGCAAAACCAACTTAACTTAAGCTACTTACTTACTCCCCTTTTCACGTGTTAGGCTTAGGTCAGGCACACTGGGGTAGGCTTAGTTAGAAGCACCAGTTGAGTATGTTAGCCTAATGTATATATGACTGTATATATGTTTTATTACTTTTAAACCATTGTATGGCTAAGAAACCATATCAATGCTTTTACAGTTCTATTTCGCAATTCTTATCTTACTGTACGTACTTTTTATAATAACAGTTATTGCAATTGTGGCAATACATTTCTCTTGTACGAGAAGAAAGACTGTTCAATAAATGTTAACCTTTATTGATACACGCCCGTCTCTCTATTCTCTACATCTCGTGAAAGTAAACTGCACCAGACTGACTGAGTGAAATCTATGTCTATTGTTTCACACGACCCTAGAGATCGACTCTTGATCTGAGGAGCAAAGTTGTCATGTTGCACGGTTGTTGGAAAACTGAATCCCTTCTTGTCTGTGCCAAGGAAGCTGATCACTTCCTATGCAGAGAAGAAAGTTTCCAGTGACCTCTGAGCTAGTTGGTAACACAACCCAATTAAGTTTAGCATAGTCAGTGGAGGCCTGGAATATAGCCAGTTCCACGTCGATACTACTGTTTATGTTATTCCAATGCGCAGGGCCTAGTGGGAAACTAGGAACTACACTACATGGCGCCCTAACGTTTGGTAAGGCGATAAACTAACGCAAGACTTGTAGAGTAACTCAGTCGTGCATATTTCACACCCCTTTCTCCCGTAAATACTCCAATAGACGTCTGGAGTGGGTGAAAGGTTAAAATCCGCCGACCTTAGTAGGAAGAGATTCCTATGTAAAGCTCCGGTTTATTCAACGTTGAAGGATACAGTGTTCCAAAATATTGTGCACCTAATCTTTGTCTCCTTGGAGACCTACTCTGCAAAAACTGCATTTATAAAATGTCAGACAATGAAGGAGCAGCTAGGCTGGCTTCCATACTAATAGAGGAAGACACGAGTCTCCTACAGGCTGACCCGGATGCTATTATCATCCCGGTCCAGTTAAGAAGATCTATAACTTTAAAACTTATAGAACACGGACTGACACCTCAAGGTGGTACAGTAATTTTCGTGATAGAGGCTCACGAGTATCGGCAGACAGAGGTATTCTATTCATGGATAAACTTTCCAGCGGTAAACGCTATAACACAAGAGTTTCACTATTATAAAATAGAGGAACCTCCGGATGAGTACGCCCCTTTCGAGGAGGTTGAAATTCCACTTAAATTTCAAGAGCACCTGCTCTGGTTTAATGGCGCCCTAAAACACAATGATCACATTACCAGGCTCGCTCCACTAGGTAGACCAGGAGCCACGTGGCCGGTTCTAGCCAGCTACACACCACATCCTGACATTGCAAAAATGTCCAAGGAAGAGCTGTTAGCACAGCTAAACACATTAATAAAAATACATAGGCAATTAGTCCAATATGTAATGCGGATTGCTACAATCCAGCCAGCTGTTAATACACCACAGCTGACCCCTCATCAGGGGAACACAAATAAAATTACACCACAGAACATACAGTCATGTCTTGGTAAAACACCCGTAAAACGGGAACAAATTCCTTTCTGGTTAGCCCAGAAAATCACTCAAATAGAGGCAGTATTTCCTGATACTACCCCTATTGAGAAACACAGAATCTTGACCATCTGCCTTCCTATGGGAATCGCACCACACGTGGAGGACTGCGACACTTGGGGTACAGTCTTTGCTTCCATTTACACAAAAACACACGGTGTTCCGTCTATGGCGGTAATACCAGAAGTGCTAAAACAGATTCAAAATGAATTCGGTCCAGAGCCCGCTTTAAATCTAGGTATGAAATTACTGAAAGATTTCAAGCAGGTCACGGCTATATTATTAGCCAACGTAAAGGGAGAAGCAGCATCTGTGGCGATTCGCCAGAAGTTGAGGGAAACAGATATAAAAGATCCTGTTGAGCTAGCAAAAATCATAGAAAAGTGCTATGAAGAATTAGGTAGAGACAGCTTGGGTGGAAAACCAGTTAAGCCCCAACTGCTCGAAAATCCTGAAAAATTATTTATTAAAAATAATTTAAACACTCCTAAAAAGAGCTGGGATGGAAATAAACAATCCACTCCCAAGGAAAAAGTTTTCCAGTCCAGAGGAAGGTCTCCTCGACGGAGGGAAAGAACTCCGACTCGAGAACGCCAGTCTCCCCAACGGGAGCCCTCTGAGAAAAGATATAACCTTAGAAATAGGGATAATATAAAAAAACCTGATAGATATCAAAGTATTGATACACGTCCCTCTCGATCTCTTCCACAGAATTCGGAAAGAAGAGGACGGTCAGACCCAGGAGAGCACACCAAGTCCAAAGACAAGGAACCTGCTCAAAATAAGAAATCTCAATTTCCTAAAAAGAAGGTAGCCAGTATTAGAGTAATCAACCATGCCGAGAATACTGAGGACACAGTTGAAAAACGGGGAGTGGGCATTGACAATGTTGGACAGTGCAGCAGAAATCAGTATAGCGCGCAAGAACTTGATGAGTCATCTGGAGACAGTGGACACGAATGAATACATTCAGGTTGAAACTGCCGACGCCAGACTTAGCGAGCCCCATAAAATATACGAAATAACATTGCGTATGGAGGGTGATAAGACTAGGAAAATTAAGGGTCTATTTTGGGATAAGCTCTCAAAAGGCTATGATATTCTGTTAGCTGAAAAAGATTGGCCCCCGGAGTTTGTCAGGGAGTGCCCTCGTGGCGAAGAAGTGATTATGCCTGCCTTCTCGAATCACATACCGATTCACAAAAAATACACATATGCAAGGAAATGGGCAGTAGCCCAGGCACCTGCATTGTATAAAAATCATGTAGGATGGGATGAGGATTTTCCTCCTCACAAAATCCAACTAAAAAGTGAACCAACTGCCCAACGGCGGTATCCCATAAAGCAAGAAGCTAAAAAACAGGTCAGGGAGATCTTAGATCAACTTGAGTACCAGGGGGTGATTGAAACATGCACCTCTCAAATGAACAATCCTTTGTTTCCTGTCTCCAAGCCAGACAATTCATATCGTCTAGTTTTGGACTACAGACACCTTAATACATGTTGCAAAACTTTTGCAGTACAAAACTCGCATAGTGCAGCCCTAATGAATAACATAGTTAGGAAAAAATACAAAACGACATTAGACATTTCTAATGGTTTCTTTTGTCAAAACATTGCACCAGAAAGCAGATACTTGACCGCTTTCTCCGCATTTGGGTCGCAGAAAAAATTCTGTCGACTCCCACAGGGGTTCAAGAACAGCCCAGGACTATTCTCAGCTAGGGTAACAGAGTTACTACAAATCTATGATGATGAAGCATTATCTTACGTAGATGATATCTATCTCACAGACGACGACTTGGATACTCACTTGAAAAGAGTGAACACCATTATACTTGGGTTCGCAGCAGAGGGTTACAAATTCAACTTTAAAAAGTCCCGAATTGCCCATCTGACAGTACTATTTTTAGGGTACGAATTATCAAGTGAAGGGAAAAGCCTAGCGGACAACTTCTTAGAGAAGTGCGCTGTACTCCAAGCTCCAAAAACGCTGAAGAATTTACAATCCATTCTAGGTTTTCTGAATTTCGGAAGAACTTACATTCTAAATTACGCAGAGAGGGTTAAACCTCTCTACGAACTCATTAAACCTGATTTAAAACAAATCAATTGGACTCAAAAAACACACAGAAATTTTGAGATCACTGCAAACAGACATGTTAGCAAAAACAAAATTAGATACACGTGACAACACACGTGATCTTGTAATCCGAGTCATCCCAGGAAGATGCGGATTCACATACCTAACCTCTAATGAGGGAGAAAAGGTACCAATAGCTTACAAATCACATTTGTACACAAAGGCTGAAATAAAATCCAGTTCAACGGAGAAAATTCTAACTGCGGTTCAGACTGCTGTAGCGAAAGAAAGGCCCCTAGCACAAGGTAAACGAATAATAATTGTAACACCCATACCGGCTTTAGAAGCGGTAACTAAAGCAAGCATTCCTAATGCTAAAGCTTTGCATCCGAGATGGATTCAGTGGGTTAATTCTCTTGCTGCAACAGACGTAGTTTACGAATTTGATCCCAACTTAAAAACACAGGAATTTTTACAATATGAATACGAATGTCCTCTGCCAATTGAAATCCTGCCTCTTGAAGAATACGGAAGTATTATATATACTGACGGATCAGCACAACCCGCAGTTGGGGGTAAGCAAGCTTACAGTGCTGCGTGCGCGATTGTTAAAGGTCGCTGGCACAAAGGAAAATTTAGACCATTGGTCACTAAAACACAATCTCTAGGAGATTGCTCGGCTCAACGAGCTGAATTAGTAGCATTTAAGATGGCGCTAGAAAATACCGATCGCGAATTCCCCACACTAATAGTGTGCGATTCTTTTTATTGCGTACAATCTTATAATGAATACTTGCAGAATTGGGTGGAAAATGGTTTCAAAGATGCAAAAGGTGGCACAATAAAGCATAAAATGCTTTGGGAACAGGTAGTTCTTTTACAGAAAGAACTACAGAAGACTCACGTGATACATACACTGAGTCATCAACGTGATGGCGTTCACGTTGCAGGGAATTCATTGGCTGATGAAGCCGCGAAGGCAGCTGTGCAAACGGCTTCCGTAGCTGCGATAACTCGGTCACAAACAAAAATAGACAGCGATATTCTACAAGCTGTCAGTACGTCAGTAAAGAATGATAAGAAAACACTCACAAAAGGCTTTCCTATAAAGTACTTGTACTTAACGGATACAAATAATGTTCCTTTTGCTCGAATCCCTGGAGTGGGGGATAGAGTAATTCCAAACAGGGAACACAGACTAGGACTAATCAAAGCGGCACACGAAGGGCTTGCCTCTGCACACGCTGGCGTTTCCGCAACAACATCACTATTAAAACAGAGATATTGGTGGCCTCGCTTGAGAATACAAACTAAAAAGTATGTATTAGAATGCGACATATGCCAAAGGATAAAAGTATCATCCGTAAAACGACCAGCGCAGGCACCCCTTCTCATCTCGGATAAACCATTTGCATGTGTTTACTTGGACCACTGTGGTCCCCTACAAAGGGACGGCAACTATAGATATATCATGGTAGCAGTGGATTCCTGTACGAGGTTCATATGGATGTGGCCCCAGCGCTCGGCTGACGCTAGAACGGTTATAAAAGATTTGCGAGTCTTTATCGGCACATACGCAATTACCACGTTCCATTCTGACCAGGGTCCTGCGTTCAGCTCTCGAGCCTATAAGGAGGCCATGGCTAGCATGGGAATTGGGTTGCGGTATTCTTGTCCGTCGCATCCCGAAGGGAATAGTGTGGTAGAAAGAAAAAACCGGGACATAAAGCAATCTATAACAGCGAAGGTATTAGGTTCAGGCGCTGGGTGGGTCAAACATTTAATAAGTGTCCAGACTAGTCTTAACAACATGCCAAGAAATTCTCTAAAAGGTTTCAGCCCATACGAACTATTGTTCGGAATTAGAATGAACGTTCAGGACCTCGATAGTCAGATGTCAGTGGTACAAGAAGAAACAAAGCACTTTGATGTAAAAGACCGTTTGGCTGTTTTACAGGAACTGAATGAAACAAGAAAATCATTAAGCAACATAAAGTTAAAGCAACAGCCAAGTACCACTGACGAGGCACCACCCGCAACAGCCCCAGCAAGGCCTGTCTGGATTCCAAAGATTGGGGATCTAGTCAGAGAAAAGATCGCGGTTAAGAAGGAATTTGGGCCTTCTTACAGAAAAGCAGTACCTGTCTTAGCAGTCACCGGAACAAGATCAGTTGTGCTACCGCCCCTTGCTGGTAAAAAGGAGAACAGAATCGTGTCCATCGATCTGGTAAAACCACAAGCATGTGGCCTATAATCAACAGTAGGCCCAGTGGACTCCCAAGAAACAACAGAATGCCCAAACTTGCAACAATCCAAGAGGTTCAAACTGAAAGACTCATCACATTCGATCAGCCTGCAGTGCACAATGAAGGACTATGCAATACAGCCATGGAACTCGTGCCTCTTGAAACACAGATTGAAACAGTTCGTCAAGAAACAACACCAGTCTACACTAATGTGGCATCAGAAAGTGCTACCGAGAGACAGATTGAAAAAACAATCCCATCAATTGACAGAACTGCCTCTGGTTATTTCATCAACTTCGACAACTTCTCTGAAGATTTAAATGACCCCGAAGTGATGCCAGAAACAAAAAAGTCTTTTAAAGAAAAAGCAACGGAACTCTTTCATCAACTGAAGGAAATCTACCTCATTTCCCCTTGGCTAGAGTTCTGGTTCGGTCTAGGTGTATTTTTCCTCCTGCTTTGGCTCATCATGGTACTGTGTTTGGGAAAATTCATTGAAGGAAAATATATTACAATGGACACAGCAAGTCAGAACATCAACCTAGTCCTGAAACCACACAGATCATCCCACGTGAAGAAAAGAGAACTGTCAACAGTAAATGTCACAGCAATTCCAATACCTGGTGGGGTAGTATGGGAGAAAACAGACTATGAGATATATGGTCCGGTCGAAATCCTGAAGTATCCTCATCAACTAAAGGTTTCCTTAAGTGACTTTGTGACACCTAGTACATTCTCTGATGATTGGGACTTTAACAGTATTAATGACATGATGTCTGATTTAGTAATGTCAGCTAGATTCACTGATCATGATTATTTACAAGGTTCATCTAGTTATGAGCAGTTATTCTGTTACACCCACTATGGGAATCATTACTTGCATAAATCTGCACAGCCTAGAAATGTTTTTATGTATAATCAATGGGAACATTGTTCTACACCACCTAAAAGCAGTTCTAAAGCATTTTTTGAGAAATTCAAATATTTTTCAGGGTTTAACACCAGAGATGCAGAAACGTTTTATTATAAACTGTTAGATAAAACAGGAATGAAAACAATGCTGACAAATTCTAAATTGATATATTCAGAAGCATTTTATGACAAAATGATGACATTTGGTTTTGATTATTGGAAAAATAATATTGAAACGAAAACAATTTGGGGTACAAAAGATTGGCAGGTGCAAGGCATAGAAGCACTGTTTAGAACCTGCATGATACCAGAACAAATGTTATTTTTAAATGACACTGTACACCAAACATCTTGTCTTGGCCTAGCTAAGAACAAAGAACTTAAAACACCGTCTATACCAAAGCCAATACCTGAAAATGCAACGGCAGATATTGAGTTAGACGTGTCACAAATTTTACATTTCAACAGAACGCATCCTGATTGGAAAAAGTGGTTAATCTGGCCTACAGACACAAATAGCTGTCAAGATAGATTCCTGAATAAAACACAGGGGTTAAAAATGACCAGATTAGACCCAAGATATTCCCAGAGACAACATCCAGGAATAATAACAACATACAGTGTAGGGAAACTCTGCCTAGAATGGCTAACTACATCCACACTGGCTGAAATTAAGCAACACTTGTCTTTATTAAAAGATGGTGCTGATTTGCGTGATTTCATTCTTGGACCACGCAAACAGCGTCAAAAGCGTTTCATAGCGACCAGCATCTATGCTTCTTACAACGAGGCTTGGAAAGTAAAGCAAATTTAAATTGCTGAAAAGATACGATAAATTGATCGTATTAATTTGGAAAAAACACTTTCTGTAGTAGACAATGGGTTAATGACTCTGTCTTCCAGAATATATTCGTTGGACAATATTGTTTCCTCTGCCTTTGATGTGATAGACAGAGATTTGCTTATGTTACAACAGGGCCAGTCTCAATTACGCTCTATTATAGAACTAGGCTGGACGCTGCAAAATCTTCGTTCAGGCTATGTGCCTTGGCGTTTAATCAACACAACGTCATTATTTTCCAGTTTTAACCTTACTAATAAACAGATCAGTTTGGCACAGAAAGGAGCAGACTATACAATCCTGAGCATCGAGAAACTCGAGAGATTACCATTGACAATGTCAGAGAGTCCTGTCATTGAATGGATAATACACGGAATTATCACAATTCCGATAACAACTTTCTGATTTAAAAAGTGCCTTGTATACATACCTGCTGGCCAATATGAACAATTGGGTAAAGGATATTTAAAATCCGAATGGAAATTACCATACACTCATTCTTGCTATAGTGACAGCGACAAAAATGTATTTCTTAGTGGTGAGAACTGTAAACATTCACTAAGCGGTATACTTTTGTGTCAGGGTATTAATTTACACGGAGCATGTGATGGGAATTCAAACAACCTTTCATGTCACCAGCTAGTCACACCTGCAACTCAGATAGAGCCCTTCTTTATGCAACTTTCGAACGGGAGTTACATTCTTAGAACGGATCACAGGTGTTGTGGCCTCGCGCCCGGAAAAAGTTATCTAGAACAAGTTACATCCATGGTCAAATGCTGTATGCAAGCATTGTTTCCGAGCGGGCCTCCAGACATAGTGACTCCCCTCTGGCCTCGTCTGAATCTCTATTCTATACGAATTGATACATTAAGCAAAATGAAATCTGTGCTTTTACAGACAACAGTGCCTATAACGTCATCTAAAGAGACGTATGATCTTCTAGTCGCAAGGACGGCTACTGAGGTCCATGACCTTTTATCAACAAATTGCCCCGTGCATTTCGTAGAAATGTTCAGTCAACTCCTTAACATGTCTAGTGCAACAAGCATCCCAGGCATATTTAAGACAGTCTTTACGGGACTGCTAACACCCTTCCAGGCAATTTTGGGAATCTTTCCTAATTTTGTGCACTCCATTTTTGGTGGTATTCCACTATTTTTGGGACTCGTTGCAGGGATTCTATTTTTGACCCTCCTGCTACGTTATGGCAAGCCTCGGCTCAGACATAGCTCCCATGGGAATGGAAGAGACAATCCTAGCAATGCGCTACCGGGACAGGATAACTAACGTCCTTGGATTGGCCAGGCTGAGAGATCTAAACATGACCTGGTTCCTTTCATTCAGACCGATATGGCAAAATTGCATTTTACCTGTGCTACGGTGTATGCTTTGCGGCGAGGAATGCGTGTTGGACATCTGTCTTTCACTTCCATCAGCAGTACCAATGGACGTCGATACTTTGCTAAGTCCAATAACGGCTCACGCATTGTGTTGTCCCCAGCGGCTAACAATCCTGATGACGGCATTCGTGGAGACTCCTGTACTACAGCCAAGTGGTAACAGTGGAGCGAGTGACAAAAGCAACATCATCCAGGTACAACGTTCTGTGAGCATTGCCCCGACTATGATGACAGCAATCATTCTCACACCTGCCAAGTTACAGCGCTATCTAATTTGGTTGAACTATCACCTGATTTTGTAGACCAATTCTTTGCGAGCCTGTCTGATACGATGTTCTCTCCCATAGAGAAACAATAACCTTTTAAACTTTTGAGAAGCTTTCCGACACACAGCGTTCCCATGAACTCTGAATTCGGCCTTCAGTTTTGATCAACAAAAACTGCCAGGAGCTTTGAGAATCTATTTTCTTTGAATTGGACAATTTTTTCTAATATTGACCTTTTTTGGCACGAACAATTCTTTGCTTAACGTAAAAAACTATTCTTAGAGAACAGAAGCTTCACACTTCTATTTCTAAACACATCTAGAGACATAACAACATAACACCAGCCTCTAGCACACATGTAATTACAATGCATTTTTATGTGATGACTTATCTTGCATTTCTTCTGTCAGAGATACTTCATGTGTAATTCTTTTTGCATAATCGTTCATTGACTTCATATGCAATAAGTTTTGAATGATTACTATGCTTTAAAAACGTACAGTACCTAAATTCCATGTATTACAAGTACGCCTATTTCGAATGCATTTATGTATTTTGGGGTGGGCTATGTTACACAATGTTACACATGCATCTAATTGCTTAGTTTTAGTAATTTTGATGGACATTACCCGTGGAGTGGGTGTTGCGTGTTAATCTAGGTTCCTGATCGATACTGTGACCTTATGCCCCTATTCGGCTATAAATCACTTTATTCCCTATATTGGCATAACCGTTCAAGTGCGATTTTCTGTAAAGTCATCTCTGGCCTCACACGAACAGAGCCACAGAGCCACATTCCAGCATGACTCTCTGCTACTTCCTTTGCAACCAATTAGTGCAATGACAGAGCAGCAGTCACTATCTGATATTCCTAGATAACACTCCGAGTTCTTCAACAAGATAAAAACTTAGCAAACCTGGAAATCCCCGCTTGCTATGTTTTGATTAGTAATGGAACTCTAATGAGCAACTGATAACTGTCACTTCCTAGTGACATCTTTAATTGACGTCTTATGTCCAGCAAACTTGCGTCAAACCCGGCACCTGTCAGGTATAAATATTACCAACGTTGCCTTAAGCAATGTGAGCTGTAAGCTGATGCCAGCTGCCTGCATGACCCTGTGTTGGTAAAAACTAGCACTCTGTCGCTGCAGCCTGCTATCCTGTGGTGGTGAAGCTGCTGATTACCATTATCGCCGCTAAAGCGCGACCTATGGTGCAGTACGCTTGAGGAGCCGTGCAGCCGTCCTCTGCGAAGACATCCAGCCCAGCTGCCCGCGGACGCTGTCACCCCTCCTTCCTCGACGCGCTGAGAGAAGCCGCTGCCTTTCTCGTGCAGAGAAATCCAGTCCCGGCGCTTCCGGTTTACCCTCGCGGGTGACTGGGATATCGAGAGAGACCCCTGAAGGAGATACCAATCCTCCATCATTCTATTCAGAGGTATGGTGTTGACTAAACCCTTAGACGAGAATTCTTGAAACAAACCTTGGCAAAACCAACTTAACTTAAGCTACTTACTTACTCCCCTTTTCACGTGTTAGGCTTAGGTCAGGCACACTGGGGTAGGCTTAGTTAGAAGCACCAGTTGAGTATGTTAGCCTAATGTATATATGACTGTATATATGTTTTATTACTTTTAAACCATTGTATGGCTAAGAAACCATATCAATGCTTTTACAGTTCTATTTCGCAATTCTTATCTTACTGTACGTACTTTTTATAATAACAGTTATTGCAATTGTGGCAATACATTTCTCTTGTACGAGAAGAAAGACTGTTCAATAAATGTTAACCTTTATTGATACACGCCCGTCTCTCTATTCTCTACATCTCGTGAAAGTAAACTGCACCAGACTGACTGAGTGAAATCTATGTCTATTGTTTCACACGACCCTAGAGATCGACTCTTGATCTGAGGAGCAAAGTTGTCATGTTGCACGGTTGTTGGAAAACTGAATCCCTTCTTGTCTGTGCCAAGGAAGCTGATCACTTCCTAGGCAGAGAAGAAAGTTTCCAGTGACCTCTGAGCTAGTTGGTAACACAACCCAATTAAGTTTAGCATAGTCAGTGGAGGCCTGGAATATAGCCAGTTCCACGTCGATACTACTGTTTATGTTATTCCAATGCGCAGGGCCTAGTGGGAAACTAGGAACTACACTACAGTATTGTAAAGTTCACATGGGACTACATATACACATTGATAAATGTGAGATTTACTACAGACGACAATGAGTTATTGACTTGTGTATTTATTAAAATTGTGAAGGTGAAAAGATACATTGAGGAAAATCAAATTAAACAAAAAAAGTGGAGTAGTCAGTTATGGTGAATGAAACCATAATTGTAGAAGCCACATTGTCTGAAGTCCAAAGTCCAAAATACTACTCCCATCAGAAAGGGAAAAGTGCTCAGAAATAGTCTACAGAGTAAATGTGTTGCTCATACTGGAAGAAATTAAGTTCAGGGTTTCTTGCTGGCAGTGGTGGGTGTCTGGCCATCTGCACCTCCTGGATTTTTGCATGGAAGTCCCTGCTTACAATCACGAGGGATGTGCTGCCGCAGAGACAGTGGTGTCTCCAGGTGTGACTTCCACTGACAGGGCCTTCCTTCCTGTGGCTGCCACTGATGTAGATGGTGTGGCTGTAGTTTGACCACAGGAAGAGGTAGATGGTGGTGAAAATGGCCTGCAGAGGGTTGCGTTGATGTTCTGCAGCATTCCAAAGAGCTGGCCCATGTTGGTGTTGTAGTCCTGGTGTATGTCCCTCTGCAGCTGCTTCATCTCCCAGGTTTCCATCAATAGCTGGCCCATCACGTCTTGGGAGCCCTGATACGCTCCAAAGACTTGGTCGATTATAGCCTGGGTGTGAGTGGTCCCAGTGGCCTCACTTAGTGGGCCTACAGTACCCCTCCCACAAAACCCACCCCCAATGGTCTGTGTCATTGGGCCAGGGTGCCCTCTTGTGGAATTCAAAAACCTTGGAGTCCTTTAAAAGCAATAAGAGGCTGGCACAGAACTCTGAAATATCAAAGGACAGTTTATTACATGAAGTGAGGCTGCGTCGTCCAAAGGCCATGGCAAATGAATGAGGCAGTCTGAGGAAGTCAGAAGGCTGATGCCTTATATACATTTCAGACTTACACAGTAAGCATACACAAAAGGGGGCAGTCTTGTGTTCCTGTGAGCACACAAGGAATACCTAATAAGGACATGTGGAACCAAGTGGGAGGAGCTAACAGTTTCAGAACGTAGTGAACACATTCCTATGTAAAACTTAATCAGTAACAGATGCAAACTCTACCAGGCATTTCTGAGCATGCGTGGAAGTGGAGGAGGCTAAATATATCTTGTTACTAGGCAGACTTCAGGCGCAGCTAAAAGGAAGGTAGGACAATACAGATAGTGAGCACATGGCAGCACATGGTAGTCAAGATGGCCTCCAGAAACTAAAATGGCTTCTAAAAAACGGGTAAGATAACTTCTAAATGCGAAATGGCTTCTGCTAACGCTAACCCATTTATGCTAATTTACAACAGATGGCCCTTTTAGCGTTTGCTGAAGACATTCGTATTACTCAGTAGGAACATGGAAAACAGGTGCTCATTAATTTGAACATAATTTCGTCAATTTTCTAATTCATTGCTAGATAACCATTTCCATTCTAAACATTTCAGCAAGAGTATGACCAGGAATACTAAAGAACGGGACATTAGGTCATAAGCATACATACAAACAGTAGGAAGAAATAATGACCACTATTACAGAGAAATTAGCATTTTCACAACCCTAAGCAATAGCAAATCCTAAAATCTTTCAGAAAACACTATATACTCATATAAAACAGTATCAATGCAATCCTTCAATGCTCTCAAGTTGGGTATAGATACTATTCCACAGAGAATGAACTTTTATTCTACCTAAACTAAACAGAACACTACTCTAGAATATTGCAGGCAAGACAATAAAAATTAATTCCACAACACCCAGTATTTTTAACCTTTAAGGAATCACTTTTATAACCACAACTTATGCCCAGAGTCCAATTCCAAGTCCCTCTGGCGGACTATTATTGCTCATCGAATCTCTTCATCCATCGCTGCAAGGGCCTCATCATTTCAGGCCTTCCATAGAAATGTATCTCAGCATCCGTTGGAGTGCCCCTTTTGGCAAACACTCATAGTTCAGTCAAAAGTCTCCATGTCATAAGGGCAGTGCACCAGTGTCTCTCATCTGCGGCAGACACTACGGCAGACACTACAAATGACGTGCTCTTCGTGATCAAGGGCACAAAGCATCTCGTGCAGATCCAAGCATTGTCAAGGAAACTCCTTTAGCAAATCAGCAGCACTTTCAAACTCCAACACTCCTTGTTCGGTGTCAGAGGACGCTCAAGCTGCTCGTTCATGGGCACCATAAGATAGTGCCTCTCGCCAATCTCGAATTCTCCATTTCATTTCTTTTTCGTTGGAGCAAAGGTGAAAAAGGGAACGGTGTGGCCAACTTAGACCAAGGCTCAGGCCAAGACACAGACCAAAGGACTCAAGGGCTTCAGGCCAAAACTTAGGCCAAGGGCTCAAGGGGCTGTACACTGTCAGAGGTTGCCAGTACATAACAGGTACCTTTTTGCGCTCTTTTTTTTTCCAATTCAAATTCTGTTGCAAAACCAAAGGGACTCCTTTTCTTCTGTCGTGGAACGCTGGGCAGTAGTGTGAACAAAGAACTAGGGTATACCATTGATGGCGTGCAGATTCCTTACTGGGTGCTGGGACTATAGACCAAAACTTCCTGCTTTTATCTATGGCTGTCAAGGATAGGAATTCGAATTCATCTTTGTCATTCGTTCTGCAGGTGTCACTCTCCCTTTGACTCTGGAGAATCCTGCAGAACCTATCAATGTAGAAGATATGACACAATCGTTAGTTTCCTTCAATTGTTGTACAAAAAACAATTCAATATTTAACAAGGGGATTGCAATCAGTTACCCTACAATGTTCAAGAGAGGGGTCATACACCATGAGACTATCATAATCTAAAATACACTATCATTCTCATAGAAGGCAAAACAATGACTCTAGCCTCCTCAATTGTGTTTCCATATGAGAGCATGTCTTCTATCATCTAGGGGTAGGCAATTACATAAACATTTTATCCTTACATATAGGGGCATCATCTAATGGGTAAACATTTTCCTAAATGAGAAAATCTGAGTGTTCCTAAATCCCTCACCTAAAACATTTCAAAAACGAATTTACATAACAGATGATCAGGGGCATTCATACAATGGCTAATTTATCAAAAATGCGAAAACAGAGAAAAAACAAGAGTACAAACTCCTAATGTTTCCATTATTAGAACACATGTGTTCCATCAAACATTAAAACAGCAGCTAAAAGAACTGAGAACCTAATTAGAATGGGCATTACATTTTTCCCACAGTCAAGAATGAACATACAGTGTCTCCTATTGAGATGAGAAAACTTTCCTTATTATATTATTAAATCAGTTAACCAGTCTATCACTAAGCTGACAGTCAGACTGGAAAGCATCAAAAATATAGGCCTAAAGAAAAAGTCTAAAGAGAAAGAAACAGTCTGGTTAGGTCATACTAAGGGGAATTATGCATAATGTTGTTGTTCCTATTACATCTCTGCAGTCTGGACACAATGCAACATCTGGGGAGAAGCGCTACCTTCAAGGGAAAAAATGAAAAATGTAGAAAAAATGAAAAAGTTAGGTCACCTTTTAACAAGAGCCACGAATCTATAATTGCATCCTTAGGTCCAATCAAGGATATGTATATAAATCTAGGCCTGCCTGTTCCTTAAGGGAGAAAGGGCAGTATCTGTATTGCGGCTTCCTGTATATCTCTTTTATTTTACTTCAATACTATTATGTCCAAATTTTAACATCCACTGGTGAGGCGAATGTATTCTCATGATCACAGTATGCAAATATCATATCTGTGAAATTTAGTATAAACAAGAATATTAACCACGTGGTGTAGAGCGACACATACCGTCATACATGTCTCTTCACAACACAGGCAAATTTGTAATAATATCAAAAAGCAGCTAATAAAACAAAACATGTCATTACGCTATCATCAAATATACATGCATATATAGTAAGCACAAAAAGCATAAACAAAGCACAATGGTACTTGTAATCAAGCAGAAACGCATGCATGCATGCAACCCAAAACCCAGAATCCAGGCCAGCTTAATTTGTCAAAATCAAAAATTACATCAAAATTACGCTTTCATTTTACTCATACCCCGCTTTTTGCCAGGTTATCACCAGTTGCTGGTTATCAAAACTGGCAAATACAACTTACAGTGCCGTTTGTGACCCATAGGATGAGCAAGAACCATTCATAAGGGAAAAATGCAAAATCATGAAAAAAACACACAAACATGTCATTTCAAAGAAGTCATAATAAAACCCATCTCTTTGCAACATACTACTTAACATAGCGCATAACAGAGTAAATCTCAACTGTTAACCAACCATCCTCATTGTAAAACATGCTAACCCGCTTTCATAGTGACTGTAAAACTTTTTCACAGACACACTGCATTCCTTGCACCAGCCTTTCCATGTGGCCCCTTCAGACCCCCTGCCCTCAAGGCCCTGAGAGCCTGCGGCCCCTCATGGCCCTGGGAGCCTGCGCCCCTTCACAGCCCTGGGAGCCTGCGAGCCCCACATGGTCCCCCCCTCTCCAAAGCCCCTGAGGGCCTGCTTTTTTCCTTTCTTTAGGGCTGGTCAAGAATGCACTACTCAAAAACAAAAACCCTCATGTAACCCATCTAATGTGCAAGCTTGAAATTCTGCTAATCAGAGAAGCTTTTCACCAAGCAGTCCTTGCTCCATCTGTTCACTTACTTACTCCTAAACCCCCTTCTCACTGACCTTAAGGTCAAATTCTGCCAGGCCTACCGTGTGGGCCCTATATCCTATTTCCTCCCTTCAACTTACAAGACCAGAAACCATTCCCCACTCATTCTAAGCTACAAGATCAACCCTGTTGAAAAACACATGTTATATAAATGACTTCTTTCAGGAATAAAATGCATTTAGTAAAACATTTACTGTGAACAATTTGCAGAACATAACAACATAGCATACCAGCATTATCTTAAATGTTTGCTACTAGCCTATACAATTACACTCAGTTATCAGCTCCACAAAGATAAAAGACAGAGTAGGCCCTGCCGAAATTTGAATTATCAATCCTGATATTAAACATAAACCTCTACACCGGGCACAGTAGCTCACTGAGCTATGAAGAACAACCTCAAATAATAACAACCCACACGTTTTGTAATAGATACAAACATGCATTCTCTGAAAGCCAGAAACACTGCAAGGCTATGGTAAATGACTAGAATGCTTTTTAAAAGGTCCAGTTTAACCTATTTTCGACTTTTGAGTTTGGGGCACTTAAAATTGAAAATCCTACACTTGCATTACATATTAATCATCCTTAGAATGTGCTTTACATGTTGCAAGGAGCAAACATGAGGCATAGGCATGTAATGCCTTAGAAAAATGAGCCTTTACGCCTGCGTCAAGTAAAACCCTAACATGCAAATATCCTAATTAGTCAGTCACACATTAATTTAATCAAGTTTTAATTTTAGGAGGTCATAGTATGAGTATTAAGCTTTCTAAATATCTAAAAACGATTTTGAAAAACACATATTTTTTTTCAAATAATTTTTCATGTTTAATAATTTATTTATTGTTTATTTTTTTCAAACCCATTCTGAATTACTAAAACCGCATTTAAAAACCAAACTGCATCTTTTGCCTAACAGTGTAGATGTAATCATGTATGAGCCTATGCGCAAAAAGCCTAAGTTAGAACAAGACATATTTTCGCGCCAGAATTTAAAAGAGAACATTTGAGCCACAAACCCAGAAATATACCCCTATTTCTTTTTACTTGTTTTACTCGTTTTAGGAAATGATCAAAAACCCCAATTGAAATGCCTTCCTGTAATACAAAATAATGCAACTTACTTTTGTAACCCTTTAAAACACTTATTCTGAGTCGCTAAATTCAGCCCGTGTTAAACTACCTTCTAATCTCTGGCTGAATCAACATTCCAATGTTTTATGGCCTGTAAAAAAAAACACCATCTGCCGTTCTCAAGGCAGGAAGGCAGGAAATGGCCGGCACGAAGCTGACCCTAGAGCTTTCAGAAAACAGACATTTTTAGAAACCTGTGTGCCACAAAATACATTTAAACTTAGCAAAAATTCACTTGTAGCTGAAACTTTAACATTTTACATGTATGAAAATGCATGTAAGCAAAGGAGGGCTACAAATTCGTTTTTCCCTACAGAACACACAATTTAATTTTTGAGGCCTTTTCATGTTCCTAGTGAATGTAAATTTTAACTTTATCTAATTTAAGCATTTCAACAGTTTGCACATATGTGCCTTTGTTTAGTCTATAATTTAAAAAGCAACATATAGCGATTTTTGCAGGTAACATGGCAAATTACTGCATTCTTATTTAATTTTCACCTAATATCAATTAATCCAACATTTTTCTTAACAGACTGAAAAACATCAAGAAATCCACAATCACACATTGAGCTCATTTCACACAGAAACAGAAACATTTTCAAACATGCAGGACACACAATACAGCGCTTAAAGCATGTTTTTTTCATAAATTCGCGCCAACGCTATTCACAAGCAGAAATTACACTAACAAGAACAGAAACCCCACATTTAAACACACATTGAACCCACAGACCAATACATAGGACTGAAACAAAAAACAAGCCACAAACAAATCGTAAACCAAACCAATTTGTAAATGCTAGTTGTACGTCATATTTACAAGGAATGTTTGGCAATGATGTTTCAATTCACAAGTTTTCTGACTGGCAGAGCACCAAAAATCGCTCTGCATTCCCCCATTTATAAAAGTGCGCAGAACAAAAGGATCCTCACATGTATTATGGCCATATTTTAGTTCCCTGATGATACAATATCACCAAGGAAGAAATATGTTTTCACACCTAAACCTTTTTAGGTATCCCTTCTAAGGGAAGCCGGCTCATTTACTTCACATCACATTATGGTACCGTTCACAAAAAGCAACACAATTTAACATGTGAGCTTAACCAAGGACAACAGGCATGCCAAAAAATAGTGCAGAGTATACACTACTATCAAAGGCTTGAGGAAATATCCTCGCATTACCTGCCTATATGAGTTGCAACACATACATATCAAATCAAATCACATCAAATCATATTCATATCATATTCTTCGAAGATCAAACGTAGTTCAAAGTAGACAAGTCTATCTCAAATTCAAAATATGCCACAGTAAGCGTTACAAAGGCATTCAAAACTTAGAACAGGCGCCGCAAAATTACTTTTACCAGACATAAGCTGTCCAAATTCTAACTGCCAAGTCTCATCTAACAGTCTATCTTTTTATGTTACATTTTAATACTCACGCCAAAAGTGTTCTCAGTCAGGAGGGTGACATCCCTGGGGGGACCAAAGATCAGGAGAGGCAGAAAACACACACGAGCTGCAGACACAAGGAATCACCAAAGGCGCGCCGTGCACAGCTACCTTCTTGCAGAACCCAGTCCCATGCTGCTCAGCAGTTTTCTGCCTCCTGGCAAGTTGATCACTCCTCCAGATTGTCACCTCTCTGATGAGTCCCTTCGTGCGTCGCCAATTGTGGAATTCAAATACCTTGGAGTCCTTTAAAAGCAATAAGAGGCTGGCACAGAACTCTGAAATATCAAAGGACAGTTTATTACATGAAGTGAGGCTGCGTCGTCCAAAGGCCATGGCAAATGAATGAGGCAGTCTGAGGAAGTCAGAAGGCTGATGCCTTATATACATTTCAGACTTACACAGTAAGCATACACAAAAGGGGGCAGTCTTGTGTTCCTGTGAGCACACAAGGAATACCTAATAAGGACATGTGGAACCAAGTGGGAGGAGCTAACAGTTTCAGAACGTAGTGAACACATTCCTATGTAAAACTTAATCAGTAACAGATGCAAACTCTACCAGGCATTTCTGAGCATGCGTGGAAGTGGAGGAGGCTAAATATATCTTGTTACTAGGCAGACTTCAGGCGCAGCTAAAAGGAAGGTAGGACAATACAGATAGTGAGCACATGGCAGCACATGGTAGTCAAGATGGCCTCCAGAAACTAAAATGGCTTCTAAAAAACGGGTAAGATAACTTCTAAATGCGAAATGGCTTCTGCTAACGCTAACCCATTTATGCTAATTTACAACACTCTCCCACTTGTTCCTGGTTCCACAGTGACTGGACTGGTGATTCTCTCCTCACAATCTAGAACTGAGGGGCACAAGATGATAGTGACTGTGCTAGGTGCACAGGTTGTGAAATTGGGGTTGGCTGAGGTGTTACAGCTGGGGTATAAGGTTTTGGGTTGAGCACAGTGAGACTCACTGCTGCCATCTCCCCAGGCTGCAAAGATGTGCCAGGACTGTCTCCTCATCCACATGTTTAGGAAAGTTATCATCACTTAGGCTTTCATCCGGGAGTGGAGTGGGATTCTCTTTGGTGGCCAAGCTTTGGCCAGGTGCAGTGCCAGATTGACCGGTGAACTAGAGAACATTTTTATTGGTGGAAGTGTGGAATTTTGTCCTACAGCAATGACTGTCTCGAGCACCCTGGCTGCACTTCATGTCCATTAACAACCATCCACAATGCTCACCTCGTTCCTCATGGCCTTTTCCAACTCAAACTGGACTCTTCGCACTGTACTTTGCGAAGGTAACTTTTTTCAGATGGACTAACCTGATCCATGCATCTGGCCCATGCTTCACCGCGATCGGCCTGGACTTGTGATTTTACCCTGGTATAACAAAACCAGATTACAGCGAGTGGTGCTTTGTACTTTTAGGCACATTACTTACTTAAATCTTAGAAATAGCATATTTCCTGTTTTACTGGTTGTACTTTTCTCATTTTAGTCACAAAATATTTACAACATTTTACTCAGTTTTTCTTATGGCTGAGATACCCGCCACCCCCTCTCAACACACTCCCCAAGGATGGGAAACCGGAAACCGTTCTTGAACTTTTGGAAGTCGGGAAGGGAGTTACCCTTCCCGGCCGTATTTATTAAAATATGAAACAAAATTAAAACATTAAAATAACAGTTTCATATTATGTACAATTTCATTACCACATTGCGATGTTTGGCTAACCTTAACATATCCTCTAATACAAAGGTTCTCCTAGCCGAACTAACATCCTACAAAACATTTACTTGAGATTTTGAAATTGTACATCCTAACGTTTAAGGGCCAACGGCAAGGTCGTAACCGGTGTCAAGATCCCTAACCCAGACATATCCCCCTCCCTTGTGAGGGGCGGCACGGAGGCATACCTCCAGTGCAAATACCAATTTCCCTTGACTTGACGGGGGCCCCAGTAAAACTCGACGCCACTTAAAGGTCGTACGAGGCTCGTGTGAGGTATCTAGAAGGTAGCGTAGACCCCCCCCACACCCCACACAACTTACCACATCTGCCGTCGCAGACGTCCTGGCCCCGGGAAATTCCCCAGGAGGGGGCTGTAACCCCTCCTACCCATGAAGGGGCCTTGACCGCCTTCCCTTTCCTTTCGGCGACCCATCCTTAGAAGGGACCGCCTCCCCGTTGAGGGGCCAATGGCCACCTCCCCCGAGCGCCCCCATCCGTAATGGGTAACGCCCACTCATAGGGATCTTCCAATTAGTGCTCACCGATCATGACCTTACCGCCCGACCAAAATAAATACGACAATGCTAACTAAATACTAAATGACTATATCTAACCAACAGTAGCAACAACAACTTTATTCAAACACATGCGTACTGATGAACTCTAAAGCAGAATCACTTTATCTGCAAAACATAACACAAATCGACCATTCTTTATTGCATACTCAAAATCTTCACGATAATACCACAACCTGTAAACTAAAATCACAGTTATCCATCAAACTTTATTAAAACCACTCGCTGTCTTCAGGGGCTGGTGGGTGGGTCAAAATTGGCTCTTCGTTCCGTCTCGAGCTCACGTGCAGCGAGGAGGTGCAGCTTCAGAGCACAGGAACAAGAGGATGCCTTCTGGTCTTGTTTCTCCTTTTATCCGTCTTCAGGGCGGGCGTAAACCCGCCCCTGCCTGCCCCAAGGGCGTGGCCAGCCGCGTTAGTGTCTAGGCCAACCCACTCGAGGGCGGGAAAAGGCGCGCCCCGGCTACGCCGCTTCGGGCATACCAGCCGAGACTCGCCTCCCGCCCAAGATGGCTTCCCGGGGGGATCGTGGTACTCTGCCATACGTTCGGGGGGACCGATTGGTCGCCCCTTTCCATATGGCTGAGATACCCGCCACCCCCTCTCAACACACTCCCCAAGGATGGGAAACCGGAAACCGTTCTTGAACTTTTGGAAGTCGGGAAGGGAGTTACCCTTCCCGGCCGTATTTATTAAAATATGAAACAAAATTAAAACATTAAAATAACAGTTTCATAATATGTACAATATCATTACCACATTGCGATGTTTGGCTAACCTTAACATATCCTCTAATACAAAGGTTCTCCTAGCCGAACTAACATCCTACAAAACATTTACTTGAGATTTTGAAATTGTACATCCTAACGTTTAAGGGCCAACGGCAAGGTCGTAACCGGTGTCAAGATCCCTAACCCAGACATATCCCCCTCCCTTGTGAGGGGCGGCACGGAGGCATACCTCCAGTGCAAATACCAATTTCCCTTGACTTGACGGGGGCCCCAGTAAAACTCGACGCCACTTAAAGGTCGTACGAGGCTCGTGTGAGGTATCTAGAAGGTAGCGTAGACCCCCCCCCACACCCCACACAACTTACCACATCTGCCGTCGCAGACGTCCTGGCCCCGGGAAATTCCCCAGGAGGGGGCTGTAACCCCTCCTACCCATGAAGGGGCCTTGACCGCCTTCCCTTTCCTTTCGGCGACCCATCCTTAGAAGGGACCGCCTCCCCGTTGAGGGGCCAATGGCCACCTCCCCCGAGTGCCCCCATCCGTAATGGGTAACGCCCACTCATAGGGATCTTCCAATTAGTGCTCACCGATCATGACCTTACCGCCACAGGTCCGGATAGTTGACCGGCTATCCGGACCCCCCACCAAACTCCTATCTAAAGGTCATGTTTCAACATCTTTACCAAGCTATGAAGTCTCCTATGAGTAACTCATTCCCCACCCGAGACAAATGAACACCGTCCCCCAAATACATACTGTCATCATTAATACACCCATGCGAAATAGAATGCAGTGCATTGGACCGGAACAACCTACTCACTTTGTTATTAATTTTTCTCACCGAGTGATTTAAAGCAGAAACAGAAATAGCCCCCCGCCACACTTTCCGTGGGATCATATGGGACCACGCAATTGTGCACCCCGGAACTCTCCTCGCTAACCAACTTACAGTGGAAAGCATCGCCTCCAGGAGAAGTCGTCTACCAGTGGTGACCAAATCATTGCCCCCAAGATGTACTATGACTACAGACGGCGGTGACCTCGTCCGCCCTAGCAAACCCTCGAAAAATGATTTAAACTGGTCAATACCGAGACCGCCCTTTCCGTAGAAGGACACACTGTACCCGTATTCCCCAGCCATGTGCACCATGTCACCTGCTTTGAATACGTCCGCGGCACGCCTCACGTATGAGTGGCCCACGACCCACACCTCCTTTTTCACAGCCGGTGATGTCTGACCGCTGTCCCGGTGTTGGGTCGACTGCATAGTCCGCCCCGCCTCGTAGGCTTGCGTAACTGAAAACCAAACAAAACAAGAAGCGTGAGTACATCATTACAGCTTCACAACATGTGCAAACGCACATACCTTTTATAACAATTGGAGGACCAACGCCCCACACGTTTGACTTGTTCTACATTCAGACCCCTGGCTGTAGCCTCTGTAGCAGCCCCTATCCGAAAGGAATGGGTCCCAAACTCGCCCGGGTTCAAGCCCGCAGCTGTAATTGACATCGCAAGCACCAGCTGAAACTGAAACCTTGTCAGTGGGGTGGCGTCCGCGTGTCTCAACAAGGTCCCCCCCCATGATGCCACCCTTTGTGTCAAATAATCCTCTAAACACTTCACTGGGCACATGGACGACCCGGGAATCCTGTGTATAATTATGCAGTCGCCCATCCTGCTTTGATCGGTCTTGGACCTTACAAACGAGACAGTCATCGTCTCCCCTCTGATTTGAACGTGCTCTGCGCACAACCCTCCCGTAACATCCTGCTTGTTCCTCGTCACTAATTCGCTTACCCGCATAGCTCCATGAAATGCCAGCGTAAAAGCGGCTCGGAATAACACTGTCTCAAAGTGAGATGAACATGTTGTAGGGAGTCTGGATAATAACTGGGCCAACCTATCCAAACCTATCGGGCGCCTCTCGTCTACTCTGCGGCCCTCAAGGCGTTGCCACCCTCGTAGCGCTTTTTGCACAGTGAAAGACGCTGTCGGGTCCTGTATCCCATGAGCCCTAGCAACAAAGGAAATGGCAGCCCGATGCCTCTGGGCCGTGGCCACCGATTTTCCTGCCCGATGTAAAGACATCAGAAAGTTCACTACCCATTCCTCTTGCCCCCAAAGCTCATTTCTAGCATTCCCCAAAAAGGCTAAATAGGAAAGGAACGCCCCTTCATATGCCTTCCTCGTCCTGGGTGCTAAACTCTCTCCCACGAGGTTACGAAGTTCGGGACACCGAGAGACCAGAGAGCTTCGGGAAAGGGTGCTGGCTCCGGGTCCGCTGTGGGAAGAAAACCCCAGAAAGCCTGCATACGAAGACGAGAAAGGGCATCAGCCACCTGGTTCATTATCCCCGGGACATGTCTTGCTTTAAAAAGCACATTCAATTGCATACATAATAATACAATTTCCTTGAGCAGTCTCAAAATCCATTTGCATCGTGCTGCCTGGCTATTGATACACTCAACCACGGTCATATTGTCAGACCAGAATACCACAGAGTGATCTCTGAACCCTTCAGGCCACGTTCTCAGGGCCACCAAAATGGGGAAGAGTTCCAGGAAGGCAATGTTACTTGTCAGTCCACTGTCTCGCCACCATGCCGGCCATTTTTGTGCAGACCATCGAGTACCGAAAATGGCACCAAAACCTATACTCCCTGCCGAATCTGTCCATAGCCCCAGTTCCTCAGAGGACACGGCCGGTTTGTTCCAGACGACTCGACCATTGAAACCCGCCAGAAATGCCAACCAAATGCGCATGTCCTGGCGGACCTCGGCCGAGAGCCTTGTGCGATGATGGCCCTCCTTCAGTCCGACCATGGCTTGAGCGATCGAACGGGAAAAGGGGCGGGCCATTGGTATAACTCTTAGGGCAAAATTCAACTGCCCCACTAACTGCTGTAATTGATGCAGCTTAACCTTAGCTTCACTCATACACATTTGCAGGAATGCCCTGAATTTTAACACTTTATCACCTGGTAAACGGAAACAACCTTCTCCGGAGTCTAACTCGATCCCCAGAAACTCGAGGCAAGTCGAAGGACCCACCGTCTTACCTGGTGCCAATGGCACGCCAAACTGATTCATTAAAACACAAAATGCAGCCAAAGCTTGCCCACATTCCGGATCCCCGGCTGCCCCCAGGAACAAAAAATCATCGAGATAATGCATCACATGTTGAAAACCCGTCTTCTTAGTAAAGACCCATTGTAGGAAACTACTGAATTTCTCGAAATAGGCACAAGAAATAGAGCATCCCATCGGCATACACCTATCCATGTAAAAATGACCCTGAAACATGAAACCCAGTAGACGCTGATCGTCTGGATGTACCGGGAGCAACCGGAACGCTGACTCGATATCAGATTTTGCCATCAGCGCCCCGGGCCCCAGGTGATTCAAAATGGCCACGGCCTCATCGAAAGATGCGTACCGTACCGTACACATTTCCGGGTCTATCGCTTCGTTTACGGAAAGACCACGTGGGGCTGACAAATTATGTATCAGCCGAAACTCACCCGGGTCCTTCTTGGGGACCACTCCTAACGGCGAACAAACAAAGTTAGCCACCGGGGGTACACTAAACGGACCGGCGACTCGGCCTCGAGTAACCTCCTTCCGGATCTTTTCCTGTACCACGGTCGTATGCTGCAAGACCGATATCTGATTTTTGCATTTTTCCACACCCTGAAAGTCCCCTACTGGGATGCGGAAACCATATGAAAACCCGTTCCGCAACACCCCAGCAGAAGTACGATCCGGGTATTCACTGAGCCAGGGAATCATTGCCAAGGTATCAATCGGGGTAGGTAAAGGCGCCCCTCGGACTATGTTAGACCTGTTTGGCACCTCCTCTACCCCCGTTATCACCCGTTTTGGCTCTGCACGTGGACTCAGGATGGGATGATTGCCCACACCCACTACATTTGTGTCTAAATTTGCACGATCCCTGGGGCCTAGTACATTTACCCCTGTTAAAGTTCCAACAAACCCCTTTTTTACCTGCATTACCGGTAGGCCTCGAGTGATTGTCGGTACCCGTACTTGATCGAAAGGGCGTCCCCGCATACTGACGGGAGGATTCGCCCACGTTACTCCCTACTAATGGCACTTTCAACATACCAGTATCCTTCATTTTGGACCAGGACACAGAATCATAACAATCCCACGTTAAGTTTTTATCATGCTCTTTCGCTTTTCTGAAAAGATTATCATAGCAAAACCAATGATTACCCTCGTGTGATACCGAGTACCCCATGATCCGTGACTGATAACTCGGCAATTCGGGTAGCAATTCGGGCCTCCGTTCTCCCAAGATTGATGTGAAAATCCCCCACGCCTTGCCCCAATTGCCAATGTTTTCATTAACCTTAAAGGCGGCCATCTTTGCGCGCCAAACACTCGGATGCATGAGGTCCTTCTGACTTTTAACATGCTCCATCTCATAATGATCAGTTAGCAACGAGAAGATGTTTACATATTCCCCTGCCCATATCTTTTCTTTAATAGCTAAAGGGACATGCTGACCCAACCTCTCCCTTCGAGAGGGTGCCGACTCTTCCCTCGCAATCGGCAATGGCCGCTTACCTGAACCGGACGCTGTCTCTGCGACTAAAACCGTCCCCTGTGGCTTCTCTACAGCCGCAGCCGGCGTGGGTACCTTCGCTGCTTCCCGTGTTTCACGCAGTCGCTTCATCAACACCTGCTTGTCGACAGCCGTGGCGCCCTCGCTACCTTTACCCAACCACGCTGCTAATTGTGCTGCCAGCTCTGGCGGCATATTTTCCCCGGACACGGGGGTGACCACAACGGGAATCGGATTCCCTTCCTCCGGCACGGGAGTGGGTGCTTCGAGCGGGACACTGGGACCCGGGGTATCTCCCCCAGCTGCTCCCCTCCTGGGCCTCTTGCCTTTTCCTCCCGGGGCCGTTCCCTCCAAAGGACGTTTCGGGCCCCCTTCCTCATTTTTATCCATTCGCCTCTTCAGGTCGGTCACCTCTTTCATGAGAACACGCAGCATCTGGTCGGTAGTCATTCGCTTTCCCGCCTTCTTCGGCATTCTCCAGCAGATTATCTAGAAAACAAACAAGAGAATTACAACGCTCAAAATTGGCTCTTCGTTCCGTCTCGAGCTCACGTGCAGCGAGGAGGTGCAGCTTCAGAGCACAGGAACAAGAGGATGCCTTCTGGTCTTGTTTCTCCTTTTATCCGTCTTCAGGGCGGGCGTAAACCCGCCCCTGCCTGCCCCAAGGGCGTGGCCAGCCGCGTTAGTGTCTAGGCCAACCCACTCGAGGGCGGGAAAAGGCGCGCCCCGGCTACGCCGCTTCGGGCATACCAGCCGAGACTCGCCTCCCGCCCAAGATGGCTTCCCGGGGGGATCGTGGTACTCTGCCATACGTTCGGGGGGACCGATTGGTCGCCCCTTTCCAAAATTGGCATTGGATCTTCACTTTATTGCTGTCGTCTGCTGCAGAAATGCGTAACAATTTGGCTGTAAGTTAAGTTTGACTGTGTTTGTGCCAAGATACCATAGGGTTAAGCACAGGTTAATGTAATGACTTTTTGTGGTACACCCTGACAGGAATTGTGGTTATTGCTTGAGGAGGACTAACACCCTCCTCAACCAAAAACATAATTTCTCACAAAATGAATTAATCATGTTACCGAGATTCGTCAGTCAACTGTATCGTTGTCACAATCCATGGCGCATGTAGCCTGCAGTGGGTTAATGGAAGACCCAGTGAAACCCTTCATGCTCCCTAATATCCAAGACATATGCTGGGGCCACAGCCTGCCATGACCTTACAGGTTCCACTGCCATCGCTCCATTACCTACTATTTTGTTTTACAATGCTAAAATGGAAAAGTACCTCTTACCGCTTTTTACTACCACGGTGTGTGATTCTCAGCCCTGTTGCAGGGACAGAGTTTAATAATCTGCTGCAATATTGGTAAGGTACTCTTTGTTGTCTATATCTTAAGGAGAAGGAAGGGGACATCTAGAATTTGAAATTTGAGTGCTTTAGCCTTCCCCATCAACATTTTAAATAAACACTTATAAGGCTATGTCAGCTGGATCAGTTACCAAAATAGAGGATGAAGAGATGTTGTTGCTGAGAAATCATGTTTCAAGCATTTCCATTACATTCATTTGCCGATTCTAAATAAAGCTCACATCATACAGTGCACCACACTAACAATAAGGAAGAACGCTAAAGTCTTTTTAGTGCTGTTTAGCTGTGCTCAGAGGTTCTATTTTGATTTTTTTGTGCTTTGCCATAAATGAATGAAGGAATGAATGAAAATATTTGTAAAGCGCACTGCTGCCGAGGCGTCCAGGCGCTAGTGAGAACTGAACAGAATACAACGCAATCACAGGTTATTGTTGGGTAAAAAGCCAGGTTTTAATTTCCCTGCGGAACGTCCTTCTGTTTATTTCCTTTCTCAGAAGGGTGGGAGCTGAATTCCATAATTTAGAAGCAAGAAAGGAAAAACGTTTTCCTCCCCATCTTGCTTTCTTTATCTTGGGAAGTTTGACCAACCCAAGCGTGACTGATCTTAACTCACGTGCAGGTACGTAATGAAGAAACAGAGACTGCACATCCTCTGCCACACCACCAGATAGAGCTTTGTGAACCAGACAGAGTTATTTAAACTCAATTGCCCTTTGTACTGGGAGCCAGTGAAGTTGTTTCAAGGCAAATGAAGTAGGATGGTGTTTCGGTAAGTTAAGTAAGACTCTGGCCGCCGCATTTTGGATTGACTGCAGTTTGGTCAGCTGTCTTACCCCGGCTTTGCCATAGTCGATTACCATGAGGTAATCAGAACATGATAGGGTTCTCTCTGGAGCATTGACCTCTCAGGCCTGACAGCAGATACCTAGCAAGTATTCAATACTGGAGTTTTTAAGCACACATTTAAATGAAAGGTTAGCGTTATTGCCCAAAGTGGAAACAGCAGCTATAAAGGCAATATATTTTTGCAAGGAATTCATTAATTAAAGTACTATTTTAATGATGTGTCTTTACGGCGTTTGCATTGGTCTAGTGGCAACGACAACACGGCAAAACATGGTATTTTTGTCAACAACTCCGAGCGCTCGGTTCCATAGTTTATCCCCCCTAACAACCCGTCGATTTTTAGTGAATTATGTGTTAAGAGAAAATTGTCTGCCTGCGTTTTCTTAGCAACAAAATCATGTGCTGCTGTGAGGGTTATGTACACAGCATTGGCACGAAATAAATATTTATTATAGTGGCAACCTGGACTGGTCCTCAGATAAATAAGTGATGATGTGCTGTCAAATTTCTGGTGACCATGGTAACAAAGTCCCAGAAATAACCATTGTTTGTGTTAGTACCTGTTTGTAGCTTGTTCATTGATGCCTTATGAATGTGTCATTATTTTGTACCTTTTGCTTTGTAAAAATGTTTGTCTGGAGATCCATCATTATTTACAAGAATTACATTATTCCACAAAATAATGCACCTATTGTTGATATAATTTTTTGCTTAATTTTTTCGTCATCCTCTGAAGTAAAACGTGGTTCTGGAATGGAACATGAGATAACCCACATGTACAGCGCTCTTATTGCACATTGATCCCATGCTCATCAGGCCTACTCTAAAAATGAAATATGTAAGCTTCAAAATCAGGCAAGGCATTTGATTTACGTCAAACTTATTTGTGCTTTTAGATTTCTATTGCCGTTTGGCTCTCCCTATCTAATACCGCGGTGAAATACTCAGCAGGAAGATGGTTCATTTGCGAGAACATTCTGCATCTGCGACTGCGTGCTTTATAATCACAGGCAAATAACTCTCTCTTCGCTTTAATTTTATTATGTCTGTTGGAAGCAGTCAATCAATCCATTGGACTGAATCTATAGCGCTGCTTTCCGAAGTACATTGCTGTATTGGTTTTGCTCGCATAATTCAGTTGCTCGTCAAGCAAGCTATTAGTTGTGTGTTTTTCAAGGCGATTGATTTTTCTGGACCCATGTCTAGGCACTTACAATAAAGAGTGGGCACTGCTTGTGAGATTGTAGTGTTCTTTACTGAAGCACCTGTGACGTCCTGCCAGACAAATAGCATCCTCATTGCTCTTGTAACAATCACAAATACGAACACGTGGCTGGTATATATTTTTTTCAGACTGTGTTCATTGTTTATACCTAAAGAGTAATGGTTATGTCTGTTTATATTATTAGTATTTTTTTCAGTTTGCTGCTGTTCTAACCTTGGAATCTAGAAAAAGAAATAGCAGTATTTTAAAGGAGACTTTCAATTCTGATAAGGCTACTCGTCACCAAAGACTCTGTGGGGCATATTACCAAGCAATAGCGATAATTATCGCTATTGCTTGGTTAGAGACAAAAGTTTACAGCTGAGCTGCGGCGATTTTTACCGCAAATAAACCTTGGTATTACCAAGGTTTAATGCAAATGCGATAAAAATCGCCGCAAAGCATGAATATCGCTGAAAAGTCAGCGATATTCATGCATTACCGAGCTAATGCTCTTAGCCATGTTATCGACCTCAGGGCAGGTGTTAGCTTTTGTAGATATTCGCGCTTAGCGCGAATATCTCCAAAAGTTGGTAATAGGAGATAGCGATGTTAGAGACTGTTTTCAGTCGCTAACATCTTGGCACACCCACTTTGCATGTCATTAGTGATAAATATCACTGACATGCAAAGTGGGGCCCAAGATGGTCGCTATCTCCTACTAGCTGTCGCTAACTGGTGTTAGCGACAGCTAGGTAATAGGGAGATAATTTTATCTCTGCTTTCTTGGCTCTTAAAGCCAAAAAAGCGGAGGTAAACACCCTTGATAATATGCCCCTGTGTTCATTACTTAGAGGAGGTGATTCACAAATGTAAGCTTACATGTGACTAAATCTGCTACTTCTGACTAGTCACCATTTCCAAATGTAATTTTACTACAGTGTACACTTATATGACTCCACCCCTTCAGTTTACGAGGTGAAGCCAGAATAAAAGTCATTAATGACCATAAAATTATTATAAGTAACTTTATAACTGTATGTTGTGTTTCGCACACTTTGCAGACATCTGCACTCACTGCGGAGACCTCTGCATCAAAGACTTTCCAAAACGTTAAATACTAATCCCATAATTGGATCTGCCTTTGACCTCTTCAGCTATTAGGTTCTGCAGTCACATTCTGAAACAAGGGTACATAAAGGAAGTGGCCCTCAGGGGCCACCCGGGTTATTTACAACCACCTGCTATGCCTTCCCTAGTAATGAAGAGTTGGTAAGACAGTAGAGAATATAAACATACATTATATTAGTAATACTCTGTAGAGGAGTCCAATCTGACCTGCACCCTAAGATATCTTCCGAGGGACTGCCCCCCCCCCAACAGTCTGCAACACATAACCATTACTCCAGAAACCCCCTAACCACACCCACAGTGGACAGTTACCGGCTCAGATCAAACATGAACAAAGGAGGCGCAGAAAGATGGGCTATCACCTGCTAGATGGGTACACATTATCACAGTTTCAAGGTTGCCGTGCTGGGTCTCAGCATATCCTAACGTGGGAGCAGAGCTACACTCATGAATAGGTATGCAAAGGCGGAATGGCCTATTCATTAGTAAGTCAGAAGGCAACCTTAAACGAAAGATAAAATAATAACTAAATACTGTGTCCAGCTGAGACAAGAAAAATTAATATTGAGACCTAGTTCAGACACAGCCTAATGGGGATTGTGAAATACAACATTGAATCACACTCTCTAACTGAAGGTTGCACATTACAAAGATAACTCAGTGGGTTGCATAACATGAATAAAAATGAGATGTCATTTAGCCGCAATCTGCTAACCTTCTATGGCACGAAATCAGTAAATAATACGAATGGGGTTTTTCAAGCCTAACAGACCCTCCTTCAGCAGAGGAGGCTATATGCTTTATTGATGCTATCCGGTAGGGTCTTTACAGTTCTAACCTCGGAAGAAAATAGGGCACTTTTATATCAGACAGCTTTAATATTAAAAAATGCCCTCGTCGATCAACATCATATCATGTATGTCTTGCATCATCATAGTGGAGAATTTATTTTCCCATTCTGGCAATTTAGGGGTCCGGGTGAGCTTGCCCGCACAATAAGTACAGCATGCTGGAAGGCCGTTGACACAGAGACAGCACATAAAGATGGCACCCGCTATAGCTACTAGAAAAAGAAGTATCTTCCAACCCCAGGATAATATCAGGCCCCAGAACCACCCTGTCATGGACCATGAACCATTATCTTGGTGAATGTCTGATGCAAGCCTGTGTAGCTTCTGTATAGCAGAATATACATTAGGGGTGTGGTCGGGGATGTACCACCACAACTGCTACCGATGAGGTGACAAGCTCCACCTCTATCTGTGAGGATGACATCTAAAACCATCCAGTTTTGAAGAGCAACAAGTCTGGTAGCCTGGAGCTCAGCTGTAATTTTGGTGAGTATACCTGCTGTAGTGTTAATAACCCCTTCTATTATGGTGAGGCAACGAAGGCTAAGGCTGTTAAGCATAGGTCCCCAGAAAGCAAAACTAAAGGGGATGATGGACGGAGTGTTGAACATTGCAAGCACTCACCCCCAGTCAGCTGATTTGGGTTTAATTCATCATCATTCTTAAGCTCACTACACCACCCCAGGTCAGACATGGCCATATGCAAATCAGTCTTACCCTGTGCCTCATGGGAACAGTCCAGCCCGACCTGCCAAGCCATGTCTTCCCTGGACCGGAAACAAGGATCGTGGGACCAATTTCTGGCTAATCAGACGTCATCAGCCAGGCTAGCTTGAATCCAGCTGTAAAGCGAGCAAGGGACCCACGTCTGGGCATACCCCGCCAACTTAGGGCAAACAAAGCAAAACCAAAGGGGATGATGGATGGAGTGTTGAACATTGCAAGCACTCACCCCCAGTCAACTGACCTGGGTTTAATCCATCATCATTCTTTAGCTCACTCCGACACCCCAGTTCAGACATGGCCATATGCAAATCAGTCTGACCCTGTGCCTCATGGGAACACTCCAGTCCAAAATGCCAAGTCATGTCTTCCCTGGACCAGAAACAAGCATCCTGAGACCGGTTTCTGGCTAATCAGCCGTCATCAGCCAGGCTAGCTTGAATCCAGTGGCAAAGTGAGCAAGGGACTAATGTCTGGGCGTACTCCGCTGCAGTCTATGGTCTCTATGATAATTGGATGGTGCAATGTAAACGGGAGGTGGAGGAAAGAGAGATAACACTGGCCAGACCATCCTCTTGAGAGCCAGGAATAAGCATGTGCTCCACAAACAAAGTATACATTAGGGGGTTTGAGTAAAGGTGGGCTACTAGTGGTAATCAATGTATATGTGTAATTACAGCTGCTTAGTCCCACCGGAATCTTCCCAGAACCTTCAACAATGAAAATAGCAGCGGTATGATGCCAGGTATGGGCATAATTTCATTTCAATGCTATTTCATGCATGGAAACCTTTAAAGTACTCAGTAACATTGAATCCCTGGAAGGCCAGCATTTCCTTTTGCAGCCATGTGATTTTTTTGTTATTTGCGAATACGTTCATGCAAGCATCTGGTCGTAAATTACCCTTCTTTCCTCCTATCCCGGGAGTATAACCCTGGTGTACCATTACATACTCTAATGCTGCTTGATAATCAGACTCTGTCATAGCCATAGCCATAGCATCAGCATGATAACAAATATACACCATAGAAAGCAACTGGAACCATTCCTCACAGCTACCTAGGTACAAAATGGGTAAAAACATCAGTAAATCATTCTTGTGTACGACAGAGGGGAGTAACCCCACACACAGCAATTTGTGGCATTGGTTGTGTTTTGTACCTGGTGAAGCATCTGCAGAAACACATTCTCAATGTATGCTTGTCTATGTCTCTCCTTGTAAAGGACCGATGTGCCAAACAGATGCGCAGGTGGAACTGCGATAGTCCCTATCGGAGCGTGTGCTGGATGCAGTTCTTCTACATACCATACAACCCTGAACCTTGTGATTAAAAGTATGAGAAAGAAAATCACTACTACTATCTTACTCCTAGTAGACCCGGTCGACCAACCAGGACTATTCTGCACTAGTGGTGGGGCTGCTAGGGGCAGTTCTTCTTCCATAAGAGAACTACCAAATGGATACATTTATAAAATCGCAGGATCAGGCTATATTTATTAGAGGAAAAGCACCATCTGAAGCCACCAATACTACAACAGACCCAGAGGGGCACAAGTTACCCAGTGTCCTTCAGAGCCTCACTGGTAGACTCCTATTGTTCATCAAAGACAGTGCTATGAAGCACTCTCTCAGAGGAGCTGCGCGAATGCAGCCAAAACAACTCCTCTTCTTTCAGGATAGGGCACACTCCCTCCTGGGAAGACATGCTCAACTAATCCTGTCCAGTTTCCAGGCCAGTGCACCAATTTTGATTTCCTTTTCTTATCACTGGTACCTTAGGCAGGGATACCTCAACCTGGTCTCAAGTCCTTCCCTAACTCGTAGACTGTCCCTCTGATGCACTGACTTTCCCCAGGGGGCGTAGATTGTACCTGGTGACTCCAGGCACTGTCTCATTAACAAAAAGGGAGTGAAACTCATGGTCAGGTGGACATTTAGACTCAGATTCTTGTGAATCAGAAACAGGAGTATCTCTGGGGGAACCGCTTCAAGCAAGGCTGTTATTGCTTTATGGGCGCTACATTTTATTATTACCAACTTATTAGGAAGTGTCAGTGCTGAAAATACTCTATCTATCAATGGGCCATTCTGAATCCGCAATCCATGTGAGGTCAAAAACCCTCTCTCCACCCAGAGGCGCCCGAAATTCTGGGCCACCCCAAAGGTATACTGTCTGTCGGTGTAGATATTACCAGTCAGTCCCTTACTCAACTCACAAGCCCTAAGGAGGGCAACCAACTCTGCATCTTGGGCCGAATGATATGGGATACGGGATGTCTCAACTACAATGTTTAATGTTGTGATTGCATAAGCTGCAGTGGTAGTGCCATCTGGTAGTTTGAAACAAGATCCATCGACATATAGTTCCCCTTGGGGGTCAGGTAAGGGAACATCAGTCAGGTCTACCCGTCCCTTTGTTTCTTCTTCAGTCCGAAATAAACAATTATGGACATCATCGTCCTTTTTGCTGAAGGGGTAGTAATGTGGCTGGGTTCAGACAGGCACATCGTTTGATGGTAATGTGTGGAGCAAACATGGTCAATTCATATACAGTGAGACGTGCACTAGTAAGGTGCTGTGTCTTTGGCTTATTCAAAAGCGAATCCATAGCATGAGGTACCATTACTGTAAGATCAGTATCAAGGACGAGGCCTGCCAATTGTCTGATAGAAACTGCCACCGCCGCAGCAGCTCTTAGGCAGCTCGGGAGGGCTCTGGCAACGTTGTCAAGAATAGCAGAGAAGTAAACGCAGGGTCTCGGCTTACCACCGAACCCTGTTTTAGAACAGAGAGTATGCAACCATCCACCTCGTGTACGTAGAGCACAAAAGTCTCCTGGTAATCAGGAGTACCAAGCACAGGAGCTGAGCAAAGTGCAACCTTTAATTGCTCGAAAGCTTGCTGGCATGCAGATGTCCACGGCAGGGGTTCATGCACTTCTTTGGTGGTCAGGTAAAGGAGGGGTTTTGTTAGTAAGGAATAATTGGGAATCCAGTTGTTATGATACAAGGTTATACCAATGAAGGCACTCACCTCGCGTTGGGTCTTAGGAACAGGCATATTAGTGATAGCAGCTATGCATTCAGGTGTTAGTCTGCGACCCTCCTTCCCCAGTACGTGACCTAAATAGATGACCTCCTGTTGACAATATTGCCATTTTGAAAGTGGCACCTTGTGTCCATGATATGCTAAATGCAACAGCAATTTAACTGTGGCATCTTTACAACCATCCTCAGTATCAGAAGCCACAAGGAGGTTGTCAATGTACTGCAATATCACATTACCAGGGGGAAGTTCTAAAGAATCCAATTGAGTAGTTCTCCAGTATCCTGTAGTTCCAGACTTTACCACAATCTTGACAATGATTCCCCCATCAGCAAAATTATTTTCAGTGCCACTATAGATACTAGGGATTTCTGTATAGCCTTGTGGACCCCAACAGAATCTAAAGTTCCTGCCGGCTATTGCAAATCCAAACAGGTATCTGCTATGTGCATGGATTAGAATGCTGAAGAAAGCATTCTCCAAATCGATCACTGAAAATTTTTTTGCTGATGGGGGAATCATTGTCAAGATCGTGGTAAAGTCTGGAACTACAGGATACTGGAGAACTACTATTTTGTTAACCTCTCTAAGGTCTATTACAAAGCGATAAACATCAGTATGTGCATCAGAAGAATCCAAGGGTGTCTTTTTAAGAATAGGAAGAATAGGGCTATTACACACATTCGCCACTATCTCCTCAACCACACCAGACTTAATCACATCCTATATTATTTGCAATAGGACCTTTTCTCCTGCCTGTAATATCTTGTATTGGGGAATATGCAGCAAAACAGTGTTGTCTTTGATCTGGATAGGTACCGGGGGATCTGGAGTAACCCTACATCGTTGTCACCTGTAGCCCACAATGTCCGTGGTACATCTTTAAACTCAGCAGGAGGGGGCATCTTTTGCGAAGCATTGTTTTGCACCAGCCGCCTTTGGCCCAATAGTCATGTAAACGCCATCTGGCGAACAAAAAATTGTTGCATGTAATCTTTTTAACAAATCCAATCCCATCAGATTCTCTTCACAGCTTGACGTTAACAAAAATGGCGAATCAACCGTAAAGAGGCCGATAGTCAAAGCAAAGGGTTTGGAAATGGGGCTAACAACCGGCATGCCTGAAAAAGCAACCGACACATTATTTTGGCCAGACAGAGCTGCCCCTGGGACCAGTGAACAAGAAACAAAGCTATTCATAGCACCTGTGCCAATCAAAAAAGTCCTTGCTCGCAGATCCACAGTGACATGGGGTCCACCTTGATCTACAGGTACCGGAACTGGCCCCTCGCCCTGTCCCTGGCTATCCTAGCTGTGGGATATCCCTGTCACGTTATCCATGTCATAGTCATCATGATAGTACTGCCTTCCTTGGGGGTCGTCAAAATAGTTCTCGCTCTGTTGATTATACAATGTTTTCTCTGACTGCATCTCTCTTCCACCTCTTCCACATCCTCTAAATCCCTGACCGCTCGGGCCTCACCTTTCTGCAGCAAATCCGGACACTAATTCCGCCAATGTCCCTCCTTCTTACAATATGCACATTGGTTGAACCCAATAGGTGCGCCCGAAACACCTCCCTGTTCGACCGGGGTAGCCGCTAGGCCAAACCCGAACCACTGCCTCTTCCACTTCCCTTCGCTATGTGCTGCATCAACACCCTTCTCTTCAATTCCTTTGCCTTTTTCTCCACGTTCTCTTTCTACTCATTCGCCCCATGCTCATTATACTGTGCCATACTCAATATTATGGATGGGTAGGAAGTGCTCCAAGTACTTTCCAAAAACTGCAACCTGGTCGCAATCTCGGGAAGCAAGTTAGTAACAAACCTTCTGACAAACAACTGGACATCACCCTCCAATGACAGATCCCGACCACTAAAGTCCAGAAACTCCCCTTCAAACCAGGTAAAGAAATCAGCACACTTTTGTTTTTCTTTTGACGACATGCAGTCAACTTCTTCCGATCCACTCATCTTGGCGAGATAAGGAAATGCATATAAGTGATGATGCGACCTGGCAAGGCTAACAGCTCTGCCTTCAGCTTCTCGGCGTGCTTGAGTTCCTTGTCCCACGTCCTAATCTGATCCCATATCCCACCCAATTCCACTACATGATCCTTTGTATGTACTTGCCTCCATATGTCTACCGGTACCAACAGGCCAAAGAACAACTCATGTCATCACTGTGGAGGAGGCCGCCTCTGTCAACTCTTTGTAGTACGCAGTCAGATTTTTCCGAGGGTCAGGCAACTGAGCTTTAAGGGATATTACCTCACTCCTCTTCCAAGGAGTGTAGATCCACTGCTCCTGAAACTAAGCATTGATTATTTGCCTATTTACAGTATTCGAGGCATTGTGCAGTTCTGGTATTTCAGGATGGCAAATGGGATGGACCACCTATTGTCGGAACCTTTTGGAGCAATCTGTCCCGATAACCCACCAATGTTGTTACATTACTAAAAACCTCATTGGGGGCCATGCCTGTAGCATATACCCTGTCCCGTATGTCATAGATGATCTGCGGTGCAACAGTCTGAAAACACTGCTTCTACAATCCTTTCAGCATAGCCGACATATGTGTAAGAGCATGCTGCTGTATGAATAGCTCATTATCTTTCATCACACTGCACACATCTTCCACACTATAGATCGAATTCTGAGTCCGCTGAGCTGCCTGGTTTGCCACCATTTGCTTTTCCTCATCACCCACAGCAGAGCGCACCTATACCTTCTCCATGGGGTTTCGCGCTGCTGCCTAATTTGCTTCATGCACCCCAAGCACAGGTGTCTCACTGTTTTGCAGTGTTTGAGGTGTTGCACTTAAGGGAGAAAGAGCAGATGAAGAGACAGGTACCATTATGAATGTAGAGTGTGTTGTAGGAGTAAAAGGGGGCATAGCTGCAGATATAGAGCCAGTAGACTGAATAGGAGAGCTAACTGCTCCCGCCCCTGTTGCTTGCGTAAGTAAAGAAGAAGCAGGCGGGGCCGGGGCCTAAGCAGTAGAGCTATACACTGAAATTCTAGGTAGAGCGGCACCAGGGGCCAGAGACTGAGATGTCAGAACTGTTGGATATATCCACTCAGGGGCATAAGGAGGTGGGGGTCGAGAATCTAATAACTCCTCATTGAGAATAAACCCTTCCTCTCTAGTAACATAACATTTATCATTCTGCAATCGAAACTTCCTATCTGCGCATTCTATGCCTTTCTCTATATTTCCGCTATCACAAACCACTGCTTTCTGCGTTATTGTTGGCGTCTGTCTCTTCTGGGCATCCTTCTCTGCTCTCATACGCTGTTGCTTTGCTTCCTTCTGCCATACTCTTAAAGAATCAAACATCGACTGCCAGTTCTTTTTGGTCAACAATTTGTCCTGCAAGAAATTTAATTTTTGTTCATCAAATGAGCCAGTAAGCAACCACTATAAATCAGCATTGTCCCTCATATATTTATTCCACAACCAGCTAAACATAATAGGGCCAAGGCCGTACTTGACGTATACATCATGATTTGGGGTACCCTCCGGAAGCGCAGGCTGGCTCTCTTCTATTCGAGCCTCAGTAGAAAAACACGACATCCAAAACACCCCAGTTTACTTAGACAAGGCATCTTATCGTAAGACACATGTGCTGTCCCCAACAGACAAATATAACACCCGCCAGCAAAAGAGTTTAAGAACCAAACCAAAAACTGCACGATGACCACACCCAGTCCAGAGACTGCAATAAGTTCAAGAAGACAGGTTTCAGCCCCAGACCGAAAAGAAACATGCATATAAGAATATCAGCAATAAACGTGATTATGACCTAAATAGCCACAGTATAGTTAATGAGCTATAGTAAGACGAAACGTGTGTCAGCATTGAAAGAAAAAACTCACCAAAGATTCAGCTTGGAGAGACCCCACAACATCGTGCGTCCTGCGCTACGAGTGAAAGTTAGTTGATATCGCGTGTGCGTTAAGATTCAAGTTGACGTGCGCATAGAAAGAGGACAGAAAACGGTGGCCATATTGGAGTGGTGTGTTGCACGCCAAGTGAGACACAGTGATTTGAAATGGAATAATAAAGATACAACCTCACAATTGCAATGAAAAAATGTGATGGGAAAAAATATGTAGCTTGTAATATTCTTATATGCATGTTTCTTTTCGGTAGTAAGGTTTTTTCCTGCTGTGTTTTCTTCCACGTTTTCACCCTTTCACAGAATCGTTTGCGTTTAGTTACTCACATAACGGCACCGCCTTGCTTTTAATTTCCTCACCTATCCCGCTCACGCTATCTTTACACTTTCTGCCTTTCTATGTTGTCACATATATCGAGTCTTTTGGCTAATGAATTTATCGAGTAGACATTTTTGGCATTTCTTACAAGGATCATATTTGTATTATTTGCAGACTTCCCCTGATGAAGGACTTGATCCGAAATGCATTGGGTGATGCTATTGGTTTAAAGATGAATTGAACATTTTGTATCTGGAATGATACTTGGATTAATAATTCAACTTGATGCAATGAACCCTGAAAACATGTGAATAATAACATGGAATAAATATTCGTGATAATTAAGGATATCACTAAATGAACTGAATTCATTGGATTACTTTGTTCAAAACGCTTTGTTTGTTTTTAGAGGTTGTGCCTGGAGAGTTGACACTCATATTGGGTGTCGCGGACTGCTTACTGATTACTACACTTCTGTCGGGGAGTGATATCTCTAATGCACACCACAAACATACAATTTGATTATCAGCAGTGTGCGTAATCCTAATAAACTTTTTTTGCAAAGAGCTTCTCTGCCACCAGAGATCAAAGGAATTTGTGCAATCAAAAGTGGGGCCCAGACCCCAGACTTTTAGAATACTTCTGGACTCAAGAGAAACCTCTGCCAAGGAGAAGAGCTGGGAAAGGAGAAATACTGTCCCATTGCTGTGTGCTGTCTTGGGGTGGCCTGCAGTGGCTGTTTCTGCCAAGGAGAGGACTAAAACTTTTCTGTGTATTCTGCTTGAAGAAGAAATCTCAGGGACACAAAAAGTTAGTTTCCTCTGTCCTCCTGCATCTGGAAAGGCTGTTTAAGGTACCACAAAGGGAAATTGCAACACAGACACCGGCAAACGACACTGTAAATTGCACTGAAGCCTTGGGCACCACTTGTTAAAAGCACGATCTACGACCCCGACTTGCACCGTAGGCCTGACACCGGCCAATGCCACGTCACATTGAATCCGAAGCAGTCACTGAGTTTGCCGCCTGCACTGAAGCTGAGGACACCACTCATGATGCTCACGACACACTGTCCTGACTTGCACCACAGCCCTGACTTCACCAACGCCAGTGCTTCATGAAAGCGGTACCGATACTCGACATGGGTGACTCCCAAATCCATTGACACCACACCATCATAAGGAACTGATGCCTCGCTGCCACTGTGACATCCCTTCCCCGCATCAGTCAGGAACTGATGCCTCACCTCTCTGACAACAGTAAGGAACTGATGCCTCACCTCCCTTGCATCACAGTAAGTAACCAAGGCCTCACCTCCCCTGGGGTCATAAAGAGCCGACGCATCACCTCCCCTGTGGTCATAAGTAACAGACACCGCCCGGCACAAATGAAGCATCACCTCACCGACGCCGTGCACCGTCTTTGTTTTCATCATTTGCCAAGGTACTGTGACTCCGTGCCCAATGCCGCGCACCTCGCGGTTCGTGCCGTACTTTGGGATTTTCATCTGTCACGAAGTCGTAATAGCTCCAGGTAAGGTTATTTGTTGCTACAAGCTTCATTTGTGAGAATAACCTATTTTTGAGGATAACTTGATAACTGTATTCTGGATTTTTGTTGTTTTAGTCTTGTTTAGTTTAGATAAATATTATTCATTATTCTAAACTGTTGTGGTGTCCATTTGTAGTGTTTTCACTCTATTACTGTATGCGTGCCCAAATGCTTTATACATTGCCTCTGAGATAAGCTTGACTGCTAATGCCAAGCTACCAAGGGGTGAGCAGGGGTTATTTTAGGAGTGTACCTCCCTTACTCTGACCAGGAAGAAAGGTCCCTACTTGGATAAAGGTGCAAACTATTGCAACTAGAGACCCCAATTTCTAACATAAGTAATGCTATTGTTTTATATGTCATTATATTCTCTTATAAATTTGCTCATAGACTTGCCAATGTAAGAGAATCACTGTAAGATCTCTGTTAGGCTTTGTCTTACCTTGCAGGAGACCAATCCTTGTGAGTATAGAACACAAATTGCAAAGCTTGCACAGTTTACTATGAATGATTCCCCTATATATGACTCTCTCTCCTATCAGCTTCAGTGAAACAATAGCCCCTTTATGTCCACTTTGCAAACATTGAAACAGAGGACCTCAGGGGAAATCCTAACAGCTGTAATTAGACCCTTTACTGGGAACCTCTTATCTTAACTTTTGCACCTCTTTATTATCCTTTCACTAAATTTCTTATGAAAATATATATGTATATGTCACATGTTAAAAAATATTTTTATTACATTGTCTGTTTTCCTTTCTTATTTGTATCTCTAATTCTTATGTGTATAGTTCATGAATTTGGAGGTACATTGGCAACATCAACTACATTGACAGAAGTTCAGCAGCTGACTCTTTGGGGGATCTCCAGAAATAAAATATCTGTGGCAGAAGCTGTTGATTTCCCATTGTTGATATATAATACATCAATACATGGATCAACCCTTAATTTAATATGTTTCTTTATACATGTTGGACTTCACAGCCTTATGGTATTTTACCGTCCTCCTCCACTTTTTCTGACCACATTTTTGCTAGTATTAGGTCTCTGCTAACAAGTGCTCATGCTCTCTCCCCTAAGCATGGTAATAGTTTCTCATCCCCACTTGCATATTTGAGTCCCTAGTAAAGTAGTACTCCCTGTACCAAGAGTCTGCTACTAGTGGGTCTGCTGCACTGATTGTGCCACCCACTTAAGTAACCCTTTAACCTGGTCTCAGGCCTGTCACTGCAGAACATGTGTGTGCAGTTTTCAAAATAAACCATTTGCCAGGCCCTAACCTTCCCTTTTTGTATATATAGGTCACCCCTAAGGTAGGCCCTGGAGAACTCAGAGGACAGGGTACTATTTATTTAAAGGGCAAAAGAAACAATCGATGGATGGAATGCTGGACAATGCAAACATTCACCCCCCTGTCCCATGGATATGGGTTTAAGCCATCATTCATTTGCTCACCATACTACCCCAGTTTGGACCCAGCCAATATGCAAATCAGTCTTGACCCTGTTCCTTGTGGGATGTATTTAAAAGGCAGCACATGTACATTTAAGTTTTGAATGTCCTTGTAGTGAAAAACGTACATTTGGTTTTCACTACAGCTTTCTTATATACCCCATAGGATAACATTGGGATTACCTTATAAGTGCAATTCCCAAATGGGAAGACATGACTGTTCCAAATTTGGAGTCGCTGGAATCCAAATTTAAAATACTAACTTATGGTGAAGTCGGATTTTAAATTACAATACTCAAACTACCACTTTTAGAAAGTTGGCATTTTCTTGCTTTAGCCATTTGGTGCCTGTACTCTGTCTCTGATCACATGACTGGGTGTTGTTGGCAGTTGGGCTTTTTGTATTCCTTCTAAACAGCCACACACAATGGGAGCTTAAGTATGACTTGATGGGCCTAGGACGATGGGGGGGGGAGTACCTGGGCACAGCCTCACTTACTCATGAATAGGCTGTGTCCTTTCCACACATATAGGGCTGCATGCCCCCTGTAGTGAGTCTGGAGACAGGGCAGGAATGGAGAACCTCTGTGTGTTTCAAAGGTTTGTCTTTGTAGTCTCCCCACTTCAAGGGCACCACTGGGTAGAAGTACTGGACCTCAGACCCCACCCCTCATTACATTTCTGGACCTGTGGATTCTTTGCCAGGAAGAAGGACTACTGTGCTTGTGGAGAACTGCCACTATGCTGGACTGCACTTTGCTGGACTGTTGCTCTGCAGTCTGATCTGCTGCCTGCTGCCCTCTTGCCTTGGTGAAAAGACTGGGCCACCATCTCCTGGGGCATAATCGGCTTCCAACCCCTGCACCTGGGCTCTGTCATCTGTGAGTCTACCCTGCCAAGTGCTGCCACACCAGTCCTGGACCCTTGGAAGTTGGCTTAGGATGATTGCCAGTAATACCGATGCACCTTCTCTGCTAAGCGACTCATCCCGAAGCAGACACAACACATCTCCTTGGTTGAGAAGGTCATTCCTGAGTGGAACCAATGCATCACTGTTGCTGCATGTATTAAACCCTTCGCAAAAGACTTGTATCACTGCCGCCTCCTCCATCTTGCAAGTGACACATCGCTTTCGGAACTGCTGTTGCATGACGCTTTTCCTGGCACAAGCTTCTCTCATCCGTCATTGACAGCCTCGATGATGAAACTCCGCATTGCAGCTTTACCACTCACTGAAACAGATGCATTCCCTCTGCTGTGCCACACACCCTCAGCACTGGAATTCACATTGCAAGCCTCATTGAATCACAAAACCGACACATTGCCTCGATTGTGAGATACATGTAGTACACAGAGCCATTCAATACTCTGCAACCAGGATTTAAGGTACTCTATTCAGCTGGCCTAACTGGGACCCTGTAGATGGCCTGTGCTCGACTGCAGTTGGCCTGAACTTGTGACCAGATAGGCCCTATAACATTTTGTGCTTTTTGGTGCTATTTCTCACTTTAAACTTAAAGTTAAATTACTTCAGCTACAGTCATTCGATTTTTTGTCATTTTTGTCTTGTTTTATTTATTAAAATCAGAGTTATTTTTCTAACTTTTTACTGTTTAAAGTGTTGCACAAATAGTTTAGACACAACATCCAAGGTTAAGCTTGACTGTTCTGTGCCAAGCGACCAGAGGGTTGAGCACAGGTTAATTTGGGTTGCCTTCCTCTTACCCTGACTAGGATTGTGGTTGATGCTTGACCAGGATGCATACGCTAGTCAACCAACAACTCAATTTCTAACATTTTTGAGCAGTGGTGAGATAAGAACTTGTGTTTGTGTAGTGCCATACAGTAATTTGCTGTACACTACCATTCCATACCTACGGCCAGATTGAATTTTAAAGTCTCCCTAATTGGCACCTTTCATTTTCCAAAATCATGTCTCTGTCTGTTGGATCTGAAAACACATATGCAACTAAGGGATTTGAGCTGGCTAACATGGTGTTTCACACTGTAGCCCAGCTAAAAGACTTCTGCAAGGAGTGTGGACTTCCTGCCAAGAGCACGACTGGAAGGTGGAGTTGCCAAAGGCACTAAGGGCCTGGGCAGGAGCTAACTCCATGCTGGGTGAGACCACAGGCAGGAGAGTGTGAGGAGGCAGAGGAGCCACATCCAGCAAAAAAGGAGAATGTGACCCCTAGAATGGAACTCCCAGTCAGGGCAGGTAGCAGTGTCTCTTCCTATGGCCTATCCCAGAGGAACTGGCGGAAAGGTGGGAAGAGACGGAATTCAAACTACAGATTCCCAAATTAAATATGGCTCATGAACTAAGTCTAAAGAGCTGGACATCAAAGCCAGGCAGGCAGATTCCAGCAGTGAAGGGGGTAGCATACCTGTAGTGTCATAGGGAGGCAAGAGAGTCTGCATACCTAAGAATCTGGTGCTCAGTTCTGTGATGGGAGATGACATTGACAAAGGTTTCTCTGTCGATGAGATAGCCCTGAGCATCCACAAGGTTCCAGAAGAGTATTGGGGTGTGGCATGTGGAAGCACATGCCTACTATGGGCTGAACACACTTCTAACACTAGAGTTTGGGGATAAAACCAGGTACACACCATTGAAAGCTAGTTGGATTGCAAAGTTTGGGCTGACACCTGAAATGTACTGCCAAATATTCAGGGAGAGCCAGAAGCTCCCCAGCCAGTCCTAGGTAAATTTTGTGGATTACACTAGTCATGCATTGAATGGTTTGGTATGAGGCACCAAAATGAATGAATACATTGGGTTGGCCAATCTGATTATGACTAAGCAGATGCTAAGTATTTGTTTTGCAGAGTTGCACCAGCATCTAGTTGAGAGTAAGCTGACTGACCCCAGGAAGCTTGCTGCGGAGGTGTACCTCTGGGCTAGGACCATCGTGCTCAAGAAGGTATCTAGATGAGAATTCCCACATGCCTGTAAATTATCTGTTAAGCAATGTCCTGGAGCACACTACCTGGAGGGAGGTAGAGTTCAGGTAACACTTAGAGATGTTGGGATTGCCTGCGTAGGTCTGTATGACCACACTGTCCATGGCTGCCTGTGAAGGGAGTCAAGGGCATTTTAAGCCTGGACAATGGCCCAGACAGCAGGCAAGTAAGAGACAGGTAAAGGGCATGGGAAACCAGTCCCCGAAATTCCTATGGTGGAGGTTTATGGGGCACCTAAAGAGCAGGCCCCCAAGCCAATTGAGGAGAACATTGCCACACTGGGTGACCTGCCTGAGCTTGATCATTGGCAAGTTGAGGGTGGGCTCACCATGGAGGAATTCTGATGGATGCAGATAGAGTGACCCACTCTAGAGGGCTTGAGATGGCAAGCTGATGCCCAGGCAGCAAGTGACACCTCTTGGCAGGCAAGGCAGGTTTGTTTCAAAGGAATCCAACACTTCTCAGGAATGGCACAATGCTAAGAATGGACCTGCCTCCAGTCCCCACTGGGTTCCTATATGAGTATGACAGAGGACCCCTGAGATGCCAGGTGTGGGGAAGGAGGAGGGATAGGGGTGGCAGGGAAGAAGACCTGAAATGACAAATGTATGAGAATGTAGAGAATGTTGTTCTTTAATCATCTAAAAAATGTATATGTGTAATACCACATATACCTTCAATAAATATCTAGAAAATCTTTCCTTCCAAATAAAAGAAATGAGCTTCTAAAAACTAAGATTCTTATATATCTTTCAGGAAATGTGGCCAAAGGAAATCCATAACACAACTGTTCATATTTCTCCAAGTTTCTAAAATCTAACAAGTATCCACTCAAGCAAGATCCTTCTTGAATGGAAAAAGGATCTCCGTAGAAGAAGGTGCTTACCTCAGCACGTGAAATGTCCTGGTGATACTGAAAATCCAAACAACAGCACATTTTCATAGCACTTAAAGGTTCATTAACTGATTCACTTAGATAACGCTTTCCGCAGCACTTGGTAAGCAAAGTCAATGATAACTTTTCAATATGAGTTGGCAATGTCAAATGAAATTGAAGTACTCACAACGACTGCAATAGAGAAATAATGAATCCACTTCCCTTCAGTTTCTGTACTTGCAACCCTTTACCCAAAATAATTATTTGTATGGAATTTGTTCATTGAAAAATCAAGTAACAGCGTTCACCGGTGACCATGACAAAATCCACACTCATTGACACTTTTGGAAAAGCGCTGTGATTAGTATATAGTAGACAAAGTGTAAATCTTAAGAAAACTAGTCTTTTAACTGTTTGAATTGGAAAGTATTTAAACAGCATATGCTACCACCCAGGCTGAAGGCACATACTCGAGTTTCAAGACCACAACACAAACTTGACTTTTCTAAAAGAATTAATTGTATGTACAAAGTATTTTAACTTGTCCAATGAAATTGCTGTTAAACAGTGTTCACTGCCAAAGTAAACATATTCCGCTCTTTAACAGAAGACTCAGGCAGATATTTCCAACATGAAAACTAAAATTGTTAAAACAAGCGTGCATCCAAGGCGCTTCTTACTGCACCACACAATGGTGGAACAACAGCAGATTGGCAGATTTACCACCGATTTTGACACAATTGAGATTTCCAAACTCTCCTTCCAAGATTCCAAGATGAACAGCAATGATTCCATTGAGAGAAAGAACACTTCTTCTCTCTGAACATCGAAGGAAAAATTTGAATAGCAAGCGTGGATAGTCGGGTGTGGCTACCTTTTATGCAGGAAACACCCAGCTGAAGCAAGACAAAGGGTCATGGTACTTGTACGTGTATAACATCTGGATGGTCTTATTCCTTGTTAACTAAGCATCATTCATGAGGGATACAAAATAAATGGTCATCATATTCCAGATCATGACAGAGCCCTTCTATCAAGACCGTTTCATGGCGCCTTGTTTTCATTCCAATAAGTTGCACAATTTGTTACATTGATAGCCAGAATCCAGGATACTCTGTATCTCAGATTCTTCATGCCCATCAACCACAAGTGGTGGAGATTTCTTTATTTTCATTGAAATTGCTGGTTTCAATAATGATGTTTGAAGACTGAATGAGTCCTGGAATTTGGAGGTAATTTCAATTTGAGGGTGACAGGATTGATTTGGCGAAGAATCTTATACAGAACAGCAATCGTGTTTCAAATGTATTTTTACTTGAAAATTGAAGATTTCGAGTAGATAACGACACTTGATCCACTATTTTACACTCTGGTTTCGTTTTATCTTTTCTTTTCCTTTTTTTTCACCTGATATTTGCCTTTTTCACATTTTTTTGGGCAAGTTTCTAAACAGTTTGAATTTTTAGAATGTGTTCCAATACTGCAGGGGTGTTGGATACTTTGACTTTCATTTTGAAAGGAAGAAAACATGGATTTCAGGCATGGTTACTGTAGAACATCAGTCCTGTCACAATTTGAAGGTTAACTGTGAGTATATGTGCTAGTTCCTTAGAGGTAGGAATCTATTTACAAGGAATGAAATTAGCCATTTTTTGAGACCATCTACAACTGCCAAAATAGTGTATTTTCTTTGATCTTTGGGTAAACCAGTGATGAATTAAAGAGAAATATAACTCCAAGGTTCATTAGGAGTTTGAACAGGAAACGACAATCCTCAAGGTTTTGAATGATCCACTTCGGTTGGAGCACACACATCACAATATTGTAGGGCCTTTGTAATGTCTTTGTGTAACATAGGCCACCAAAATCATCTCTAAACATGACTCATGTTTTTTTCTATACCTGGATGACCTGCCGTTGGAATAATGGGGCACCTGGTAAATACCAGTTGTCAAAGTTTTTTAGCGGGAAGAAGCAGTTTCCGTTCTTGAAAAGACAAATTATCAATGATTTGTCAATTGGTTGTTGTTTTACCCATGCTTATAATTTGTTTTGTGTAAACTTACATCAAATTTCATCCAGAAAGTTTTTTTTGACTAGTAACTCCAAGTACCTGTTGAGATGTTAGAATAGACTGTCATGTGCTTATCTAGGTTCCTGATCGATACTGTGACCTTATGCCCCTATTCGGCTATAAAGCCCTTTATTCCCTATATTGGCATAACCGTTCAAGTGCGATTTTCTGAAAAGTCATCTCTGGCCTCACACGAGCAGAGCCACAGAGCCACATTCCAGCATGACTCTCTGCTACTTCCTTTGCGACCAATTAGTGCAATGACAGAGCAGCAGTCACTATCTGATATTCCTAGATAACACTCCGAGTTCTTCAACAAGATAAAAACTTAGCAAACCTGGAAATCCCCGCTTGCTATGTTTTGATTAGTAATAGAACTCTAATGAGCAACTGATAGCTGCCACTTCCTAGTGACATCTTTTATTGACGTCTTATGTCCAGCAAACTTGCGTCAAACCCGGCACCTGTCAGGTATAAATATTACCAACGTTGCCTTAAGCAATGTGCGGTGCGTTGCCTGTTGCTGATGCCAGCTGCCTGCATGACCAGTGTTGGTAAAAACTAGCACTCTGTCGCTGCAGCCTGCTATCCTGTGGTGGTGAAGCTACTGATTACCATTATCGCCGCTACAGCGCGAACTGTGGTTCAGTACGCTTGAGGAGCCGTGCAGCCGTCCTCTGCGAAGACATCCAGCCCAGCTGCCCGCGGACGCTGTCACCCCTCCTTCCTCCCGACGCGCTGAGAGAAGCCGCTGCCTTTCTCGTGCAGAGAAATCCAGTCCCGGCGCTTCCGGTTTACCCTCGCGGGTGACTGGGATATCGAGAGAGACCCCTGAAGGAGATACCAATCCTCCATCATTCTATTCAGAGGTATGGTGTTGACTAAACCCTTAGAAGAGAATTCTTGAAACAAACCTTGGCAAAACCAACTTAACTTAAGCTACTTACTTACTCCCCTTTTCACGTGTTAGGCTTAGGTCAGGCACACTGGGGTAGGCTTAGTTAGAAGCACCAGTTGAGTATGTTAGCCTAATGTATATATGACTGTATATATGTTTTATTACCTTTAAACCATTGTATGGCTAAGAAACCATATCAATGCTTTTACAGTTCTATTTCGCAATTCTTATCTTACTGTACGTACTTTTTATAATAACAGTTATTGCAATTGTGGCAATACATTTCTCTTGTATGAGAAGAAAGACTGTTCAATAAATGTTAACCTTTATTGATAAACGCCCGTCTCTCTATTCTCTACATATTGTGAAAGTAAACTGCACCAGACTGACTGAGTGAAATCTATGTCTATTGTTTCACACGACCCTAGAGATCGACTCTTGATCTGAGGAGCAAAGTTGTCATGTTGCACGGTTGTTGGAAAACTGAATCCCTTCTTGTCTGTGCCAAGGAAGCTGATCACTTCCTATGCAGAGAAGAAAGTTTCCAGTGACCTCTGAGCTAGTTGGTAACACAACCCAATTAAGTTTAGCATAGTCAGTGGAGGCCTGGAATATCCGCAGTTCCACGTCGATACTACTGTTTATGTTATTCCAATGCGCAGGGCCTAGTGGGAAACTAGGAACTACACTACATGGCGCCCAACGTTTGGTAAGGCGATAAACTAACGTAAGACTTGTAGAGTAACTCAGTCGTGCATATTTCACACCCCTTTCTCCCGTAAAAACTCCAATAGACGTCTGGAGTGGGTGAAAGGTTAAAATCCGCCCGACCTTAGTAGGAAGAGATTCCTATGTAAAGCTCCGGTTTATTCAACGTTGAAGGATACAGTGTTCCAAAATATTGTGCATCTAATCTTTGTCTCCTTGGAGACCTACTCTGGAAACCTGCATTTTTTGAAATGTCAGTAAATAACGGAACCTCTGGGGCCGCAGTAGATGCGACTCAGCAAGGTCCCGAAGAAGCAGACCCGGATGCTATCATCATCCCGGTCCAGTTAAGAAGATCTATAACTTTAAAACTTATAGAAAACGGACTGCCACCTCAAGGTGGTACAGTAATTTTCGTGATAGAGGCTCACGAGTATCGGCAGACAGAGGTATTCTATTCATGGATAAACTTTCCAGCGGTAAACGCAATAACACAAGAGTTTCACTATTACAAAATAGAGGAACCTCCGGGAGAGTACGCTCCTTTCGAGGAGATTGAAATCCCACTTAAATTTCAAGAGCACCTGCTCTGGTTTAATGGCGCCCTAAAACACAATGATCACATAACCAGGCTCGGTCCACTAGGTAGACCAGGAGCCACGTGGCCGGTTCTAGCCAGCTACACACCACATCCTGACATTGCAAAAATGTCTAAGGAAGAGCTGTTAGCACAGCTAAACACATTAATAAAAATACATAGGCAATTAGTCCAATATGTAATACGGACTGCAACAGTCCAGCCAGCTGTTAATTCACCACAGCTGACCCCTCATCAGGGGAACACAAATAAAATTACACCACAGAACATACAGTCATGTCTTGGTAAAACACCCGTAAAACGGGAACAAATTCCTTTCTGGTTAGCCCAGAAAATCACTCAAATAGAGGCAGTATTTCCTGATACTACCCCTATTGAGAAACACAGAATCTTGACCATCTGCCTTCCTATGGGAATCGCACCACACGTGGAGGACTGCGACACTTGGGGTACAGTCTTTGCTTCCATTTACACAAAAACACACGGTGTTCCGTCTATGGCGGTAATACCAGACGTGCTAAAACAGATTCAAAATGAATTCGGTCCAGAACCAGCTTTAAATCTAGGTATGAAATTACTGAAAGACTTCAAGCAGGTCACGGCTATATTATTAGCCAATGTAAAGGGAGAAGCAGCATCTGTGGCGATTCGCCAGAAGTTGAGGGAAACAGATATAAAAGATCCTGTTGAGCTTGCAAAAATCATAGAAAAATGCTATGAAGAATTAGGTAGAGACAGCTTGGGTGGAAAACCAGTTAAGCCCCAACTGCTCGAAAATCCTGAAAAATTATTTATTAAGAATAATTTAAATACTCCTAAAAAGAGCTGGGATGGAAATAAACAATCCACTCCCAAGGAAAAAGTTTTCCAGTCCAGAGGAAGGTCTCCTCGACGGAGGGAAAGAACTCCGACTCGAGAACGCCAGTCTCCCCAACGGGAGCCCTCTGAGAAAAGATATAACCTTAGAAATAGGGATAATCTGAAAAAACCTGATAGATATCAAAGTATTGATACACGTCCCTCTCGATCTTTTCCACAGAATTCGGAAAGAAGAGGACGGTCAGACCCAGGAGAGCACACCAAGTCCAAAGACAAGGAACCTGCTCAAAATAAGAAATCTCAATTTCAGACAAAGAAGGTAGCCAGTATTAGAGTAATTAACCATGCCGAGAATACTGAGGACACAGTTGAAAAACGGGGAGTGGGCATTGACAATGTTGGACAGTGCAGCAGAGATCAGTATAGCGCGCAAGATCTTGATGAGTCATCTGGAGACAGTGGACACGAATGAATACATTCAGGTTGAAACTGCCGACGCCAGACTTAGCGAGCCCCATAAAATATACGAAATAACATTGCGTATGGAGGGTGATAAGACTAGGAAAATTAAGGGTCTATTTTGGGATAAGCTCTCAAAAGGCTATGATATTCTGTTAGCTGAAAAAGATTGGCCCCCGGAGTTTGTCAGGGAGTGCCCTCGTGGCGAAGAGGTGATTATGCCTGCCTTCTCGAATCACATACCGATTCATAAAAAATACACATATGCAAGGAAATGGGCAGTAGCCCAGGCACCTGCATTGTATAAAAATCATGTAGGATGGGATGAGGATTCTCCGCCTCACAAAATCCAATTAAAAAGTGAACCAACTGCCCAACGGCAGTATCCCATAAAGCAAGAAGCTAAAAAACAAGTCAGGGAGATCCTAGATCAACTTGAGTACCAGGGGGTGATTGAAACATGCACCTCTCAAATGAACAATCCTTTGTTTCCTGTCTCCAAGCCAGACAATTCATATCGTCTAGTTTTGGACTACAGACACCTTAATACATGTTGCAAAACTTTTGCAGTACAAAACTCGCATAGTGCAGCCCTAATGAATAACATAGTTAGGAAAAAATACAAAACAACATTAGACATTTCTAATGGTTTCTTTTGTCAAAACATTGCACCAGAAAGCAGATACTTGACCGCTTTCTCCGCATTTGGGTCGCAGAAAAAATTCTGTCGACTCCCACAGGGGTTCAAGAACAGCCCAGGACTATTCTCAGCTAGGGTAACAGAGTTACTACAAATCTATGATGATGAAGCATTATCTTACGTAGATGATATTTATCTCACAGATGATGACTTGGATACTCACTTGAAAAGAGTGAACACCATTATACTTGGGTTCGCAGCAGAGGGTTACAAATTCAACTTTAAAAAGTCCCGAATTGCCCATCTGACAGTACTGTTTTTAGGGTACGAATTATCAAGTGAAGGGAAAAGCCTAGCGGACAACTTCTTAGAGAAGTGCGCTGTACTCCAAGCTCCAAAAACGCTGAAGAATTTACAATCAATACTAGGTTTTCTGAATTTCGGAAGAACTTACATCCTAAATTACGCAGAGAGGGTTAAACCTCTCTACGAACTAATTAAACCTGATTTAAAACAAATCAATTGGACTCAAAAACACACAGAAATTTTGAGATCACTACAAACAGACATGTTAGCAAAAACAAAATTAGATACACGTGACAACACACGTGATCTTGTAATCCGAGTCATCCCAGGAAGATGCGGATTCACGTACCTAACCTCTAATGAGGGAGAAAAGGTACCAATAGCTTACAAATCACATTTGTACACAAAGGCTGAAATAAAATTCAGTTCAACGGAGAAAATTCTAACTGCGGTTCAGACTGCTGTAGCGAAAGAAAGGCCCCTAGCACAAGGTAAACGAATAATTATCGTAACTCCTATACCGGCTTTAGAAGCGGTAACTAAAGCAAGCATTCCTAATGCTAAAGCTTTGCATCCGAGATGGATTCAGTGGGTTAATTCTCTTGCTGCAACAGACGTAGTTTACGAATTTGATCCTAACTTAAAAACACAGGAATTTTTACAATATGAATATGAATGTCCTCTGCCAATTGAAATCCTGCCTCTCGAAGAGTACGGAAGTATTATATATACTGACGGATCAGCACAACCCGCAGTTGGGGGTAAGCAAGCTTACAGTGCTGCGTGCGCGATTGTTAAAGGTCGCTGGCACAAAGGAAAATTTAGACCATTGGTCACTAAAACACAATCTCTAGGAGATTGCTCGGCTCAACGAGCTGAATTAGTAGCATTTAAGATGGCGCTAGAAAATACTGATCGCGAATTCCCCACACTAATAGTGTGCGATTCTTTTTATTGCGTACAATCTTATAATGAATACTTGCAGAATTGGGTGGAAAATGGTTTCAAAGATGCAAAAGGTGGCACAATAAAGCATAAAATGCTTTGGGAACAGGTAGTTCTTTTACAAAAAGAACTACAAAAGACTCACGTGATACATACACTGAGTCATCAACGTGATGGCGTTCACGTTGCAGGGAATTCATTGGCTGATGAAGCCGCGAAGGCAGCTGTGCAAACGGCTTCCGTAGCCGCGATAACTCGGTCACAAACAAAAATAGACAGCGATGTTCTACAAGCTGTCAGTGCGTCAGTAAAAAATGATAAGAAAACACTCCCAAAAGGCTTTCCGATAAAGTACTTGTACTTAACGGATACAAATAATGTTCCTTTTGCTCGAATCCCTGGAGTGGGGGATAGAGTAATTCCAAACAGGGAACACAGACTAGGACTGATCAAAGCGGCACACGAAGGGCTTGCTTCTGCACACGCTGGCATTTCCGCAACAGTATCACTATTAAAACAGAGATATTGGTGGCCTCGCTTGAGAATACAAACTAAAAAGTATGTATTAGAATGCGACATATGCCAAAGGATAAAAGTATCAACAGTGAAACGACCAGCGCAGACACCCCTTCTGATCTCGGATAAACCATTTGCATGCGTTTACCTGGACCACTGTGGTCCCCTACAAAGGGACGGTAACTATAGATATATCATGGTAGCAGTGGATTCCTGTACAAGGTTCATATGGATGTGGCCCCAGCGCTCGGCTGACGCTAGAACGGTTATAAAAGATTTGCGAGTCTTTATCGGCACATACGCAATTACCACGTTCCATTCTGACCAGGGTCCTGCTTTCAGCTCTCGAGCCTATAAGGAGGCCATGGCCAGCATGGGAATTGGGTTGCGGTATTCTTGTCCGTCGCATCCCGAAGGGAATAGTGTGGTAGAAAGAAAAAACCGGGACATAAAGCAATCTATAACAGCAAAGGTATTAGGTTCAGGCGCTGGGTGGGTCAAACATTTAATAAGTGTCCAGACTAGTCTTAACAACATGCCAAGAAATTCTCTGAAAGGTTTCAGCCCATACGAACTATTGTTCGGAATAAGAATGAACGTTCAGGACCTCGATAGTCAGATGTCAGTGGTACAAAAAGAAACAAAGCAGTTTGAAGTAAAAGACCGTTTGGCTGTTTTACAGGAACTGAATGAAACAAGAAAATCATTAAGCAACATAAAGTTAAAGCAACAGCCAAGTACCACTGACGAGGCACCACCCGCAACAGCCCCAGCAAGGCCTGTCTGGATTCCAAAGATTGGGGATCTAGTCAGAGAAAAGATCGCGGTGAAGAAGGAATTTGGGCCTTCTTACAGAAAAGCAGTACCTGTCTTAGCAGTCTCCGGAACAAGATCAGTTGTGCTACCGCCCCTTGCTGGTAAAAAGGAGAACAGAATCGTGTCCATCGATCTGGTAAAACCACAAGCATGTGGCCTATAATCAACAGTAGGCCCAGTGGACTCCCAAGAAACAACAGAATATCCAAACTTGCAACAATCCAAGAGGTTCAAACTGAAAGACTCATCACATTCGATCAGCCTGCAGTGCACAATGAAGGACTATGCAATAATGCCATGGAACTCGTGCCTCTTGAAACACAGATTGAAACAGTTCGTCAAGAAACACCAGTCTACACTAATGTGGCATCAGAAAGTGCTACCGAGAGACAGATTGAAAGAACAATCCCATCAATTGACAGAACTGCCTCTGGTTATTTCATCAACTTCGACAACTTCTCTGAAGATGAAAACGACCCCGAAGTGATGCCAGAAACAAAAAAGTCTTTTAAAGAAAAAGCAACGGAACTCTTTCATCAACTGAAGGAAATCTACCTCATTTCCCCTTGGCTAGAGTTCTGGTTCGGTCTAGGTGTATTTTTCCTCCTGCTTTGGCTCATCATGGTACTGTGTTTGGGAAAATTCATTGAGGGAAAATATATTACAATGGACACAGCAAGTCAGAACATCAACCTAGTCCTGAAACCACACAGATCATCCCACGTGAAGAAAAGAGAACTGTCAGCAGTAAATGTCACAGCAATTCCAATACCTGGTGGGGTAGTATGGGAGAAAACAGACTATGAGATCTATGGTCCGGTCGAAATCCTGAAGTATCCTCATCAACTAAAGGTTTCCTTAAGTGACTTTGTTACACCAAGTACATTCTCTGATGATTGGGACTTTAACAGTATTAATGACATGATGTCTGATTTAGTAATGTCAGCTAGATTCACAGATCATGATTATTTACAAGGTTCATCTAGTTATGAGCAGTTATTCTGTTACACCCACTACGGGGATCATTACTTGCATAAATCTGCACAGCCTAGAAATGTTTTTATGTATAATCAATGGGAACATTGTTCTACACCACCTAAAAGCAGTTCTAAAGCATTTTTTGAGAAATTCAAATACTTCTCAGGGTTTAACACAAGTGATGCAGAAACGTTTTATTATAAACTGTTAGATAGAACAGGAATGAAAACAATGCTGACAAATTCTAAATTGATATATTCAGAAGCATTTTATGACAAAATGATGACATTTGGTTTTGATTATTGGAAAAATAATATTGAAACGAAAACAATTTGGGGTACAAAAGATTGGCAAGTGCAAGGCATTGAAGCACTGTTTAGAACCTGCATGATACCAGAACAAATGTTATTTTTAAATGACACTGTACACCAAACATCCTGTCTTGGCCTAGCTAAGAACAAAGAAATGAAAACACCGTCTATACCAAAGCCAATACCTGAGAATGCAACTGCAGATAATGAGTTAGACGTGTCACACATTTTACATTTCAACAGAACACATCCTGATTGGAAAAAGTGGTTAATCTGGCCTACAGACACAAATAACTGTCAAGATAGGTTCCTGAATAAAACACAGGGTTTAAAAATGACCAGATTAGACTCTAGATATTCCCAGAGACAACATCCAGGAATAATAACAACATACAGTGTAGGTAAATTCTGCCTAGAATGGCTAGCTACATCCACACTGGCTGAAATTAAGCAACACTTGTCTTTATTAAAAGATGGTGCTGATTTGCGCGATTTCATTCTTGGACCACGCAAACAGCGTCAGAAGCGTTTCATAGCGACCAGCATCTATGCTTCATACAACGAGGCTTGGAAAGTAAAGCAAATTGAAACTGCTGAAAAGATACGAGAAATTGATCGTATTAATTTGGAGAAAACACTTTCTGTGATAGACAATGGGTTAATGACTCTGTCTTCCAGAATATATTCTTTGGACAATATTGTATCATCTGCCTTTGATGTGATAGACAGAGATTTGCTAATGTTACAACATGGCCAGTCTCAATTACGTTCTATTATAGAACTAGGCTGGACGCTGCAAAATCTTCGTTCAGGCTATGTGCCTTGGCGTTTAATCAACACAACGTCATTGTTTTCCATTTTTAACCTTACTGATAAACAGATCAGTTTGGCACAGAAAGGAGCAGACTATACAATCTTGAGCATCGAGAAACTCGAGAGATTACCATTGACAATGTCAGAGAGCCCTGTCATTGAATGGATAATACACGGAATTATCACAATTCCGATTACAACTTTCCGATTTCATAAGTGCCTTGAGTACATACCTGCTGGCCAGTATGAACAATTGGGTAAGGGATATGTTAAATCCGAATGGAAATTACCATACACTCATTCTTGCTATAGTGACAGCGACAAAAATGTATTTCTTAGTGGTGACAACTGTAAACACTCACTAAGCGGTATACTTTTGTGTCAGGGTATTAATTTACACGGAGCATGTGATGGAAATTCAAACAACCTCTCATGCCACCAGCAAGTCACACCTGCAACTCAGATAGAGCCCTTCTTTATGCAACTTTCGAACGGGAGTTACATTCTAAGAACGGATCACAGGTGCTGTGGCCTCGCGCCCGGACTAAGTTATCTAGTAGAAGTAACGTCCATGGTCAAATGCTGTATGCAAGCATTGTTCCCGAGCGGGCCTCCAGACATAGTGACTCCCATCTGGCCTCGTCTGAATCTCTATTCTATACGAATTGATACATTAAGCAAAATGAAATCTGTGCTTTTACAGACAACAGTGCCTATAACGTCATCTAAAGAGACGTATGATCTTCTAGTCGCAAGGACGGCTACTGAGGTCCATGACCTTTTATCAACAAATTGCCCCGTGCATTTCGTACAAATGCTCGAGCAACTCCTTAACATGTCTAGTGCCACAAGCATCCCAGGCATATTTAAGACAGTCTTTACAGGACTGCTAACACCCTTCCAGGCAATTTTGGGAATCTTTCCTAATTTTGTGCACTCCATTTTTGGTGGTATTCCACTATTTTTTGGACTCATCGCAGGGATTCTATTTTTTACCCTCCTGCTACGTTATGGCAAGCCTCGGCTCAGACATAGCTCCCATGGGAATGGAAGAGACAATCCTAGCAATGCGCTACAGGGACAGGATAACTAACGTCCTTGGATTGGCCAGGCTGAGAGATCTAAACATGACCTGGTTCCTTTCATTCAGACCGATATGGCAAAATTGCATTTTACCTGTGCTACGGTGTATGCTTTGCGGCGAGGAATGCGTGTTGGACATCTGTCTTTCACTTCCATCAGCAGTACCAATGGACGTCGATACTTTGCTAAGTCCAATAACGGCTCACGCATTGTGTTGTCCCCAGCGGCTACCAATCCTGATGACGGCATTTGTGGAGACTCCTGTACTACAGCCAAGTGGTAACAGTGGAGCGAGTGACAAAAGCAACATCATCCAGGTACAACGTGCTGTGAGCATTGCTGATCCTGCCTTCGATGACAGCAATCATTCTCACACCTGCCAAGTTTCAGCGCTATCTAATTTGGTTGAACTATCACCTGATTTTGTAGACCAATTCTTTGCGAGCCTGTCTGATACGATGTTCTCACCCATAGAGAAACAATAACTTTTTGAAAAGCTTTCCGACACACAGCGTTCCTATGAACTCTGGATTCGGCCTTCAGTTTTGTTCAACAAAAAAAAAACTGCCAGGAGCTTTGGTAAACTGATTTTTCTTTGAATTGGACAATTTTTCAAATATTGACCCTTTTCTTTTTTGGCACGAACAATTCTTTGCTTAACGTAAAAACTATTCTTAGAGAACAGAAGCTTCACACTTCTATTTCTAAACACATCTAGAGACATAACAACATAACACCAGCCTCTAGCACACATGTTATTACAATGCATTTTTATGTGATGATTTATCTCGCATTTCTTCTGTCAGAGATACTTCATGTGTAATTCTTTATGCATAATCGTTCATTGATTTCATATGCAATACCTTTTGAATGATTACTATGCTTTAAACTACGTACAGTACCTAAATTCCATGTATTACAAGTACGCCTATTTTCGAATGCATTTATGTATTTTGGGGTGGGCTATGTTACACAATGTTACACATGCATCTAATTGCTTAGTTTTAGTAATTTTGATGGACATGAATTCGTGGAGTGGGTGTCATGTGCTTATCTAGGTTCCTGATCGATACTGTGACCTTATGCCCCTATTCGGCTATAAAGCCCTTTATTCCCTATATTGGCATAACCGTTCAAGTGCGATTTTCTGAAAAGTCATCTCTGGCCTCACACGAGCAGAGCCACAGAGCCACATTCCAGCATGACTCTCTGCTACTTCCTTTGCGACCAATTAGTGCAATGACAGAGCAGCAGTCACTATCTGATATTCCTAGATAACACTCCGAGTTCTTCAACAAGATAAAAACTTAGCAAACCTGGAAATCCCCGCTTGCTATGTTTTGATTAGTAATAGAACTCTAATGAGCAACTGATAGCTGCCACTTCCTAGTGACATCTTTTATTGACGTCTTATGTCCAGCAAACTTGCGTCAAACCCGGCACCTGTCAGGTATAAATATTACCAACGTTGCCTTAAGCAATGTGCGGTGCGTTGCCTGTTGCTGATGCCAGCTGCCTGCATGACCAGTGTTGGTAAAAACTAGCACTCTGTCGCTGCAGCCTGCTATCCTGTGGTGGTGAAGCTACTGATTACCATTATCGCCGCTACAGCGCGAACTGTGGTTCAGTACGCTTGAGGAGCCGTGCAGCCGTCCTCTGCGAAGACATCCAGCCCAGCTGCCCGCGGACGCTGTCACCCCTCCTTCCTCCCGACGCGCTGAGAGAAGCCGCTGCCTTTCTCGTGCAGAGAAATCCAGTCCCGGCGCTTCCGGTTTACCCTCGCGGGTGACTGGGATATCGAGAGAGACCCCTGAAGGAGATACCAATCCTCCATCATTCTATTCAGAGGTATGGTGTTGACTAAACCCTTAGAAGAGAATTCTTGAAACAAACCTTGGCAAAACCAACTTAACTTAAGCTACTTACTTACTCCCCTTTTCACGTGTTAGGCTTAGGTCAGGCACACTGGGGTAGGCTTAGTTAGAAGCACCAGTTGAGTATGTTAGCCTAATGTATATATGACTGTATATATGTTTTATTACCTTTAAACCATTGTATGGCTAAGAAACCATATCAATGCTTTTACAGTTCTATTTCGCAATTCTTATCTTACTGTACGTACTTTTTATAATAACAGTTATTGCAATTGTGGCAATACATTTCTCTTGTATGAGAAGAAAGACTGTTCAATAAATGTTAACCTTTATTGATAAACGCCCGTCTCTCTATTCTCTACATATTGTGAAAGTAAACTGCACCAGACTGACTGAGTGAAATCTATGTCTATTGTTTCACACGACCCTAGAGATCGACTCTTGATCTGAGGAGCAAAGTTGTCATGTTGCACGGTTGTTGGAAAACTGAATCCCTTCTTGTCTGTGCCAAGGAAGCTGATCACTTCCTATGCAGAGAAGAAAGTTTCCAGTGACCTCTGAGCTAGTTGGTAACACAACCCAATTAAGTTTAGCATAGTCAGTGGAGGCCTGGAATATCCGCAGTTCCACGTCGATACTACTGTTTATGTTATTCCAATGCGCAGGGCCTAGTGGGAAACTAGGAACTACACTACAAGACAGTTGTTCACCTTTTGATGAAGTATCTTCTGTTTATTGTCTTGTCAATGAGCCTGCCTTTTTGTATTGTATTCCTGCGCAAAAAATTACTATAAAATCAAAATCAGAGAAGAAAAGCATCTATCATAATTGTTGAGGGGTAGGAAATCTGGCTTAGTGCATACATTGTAAATTATGAATATTGGTAAACACAGTGATTGTGTGTTTTGGTCCCCTTAGGTAATGACACCATTCTGTGAGCGCTTCTTTAATGGGAGCTCTTTTTCAGCACTCATGCAATTTTGTGACGCTGGAAAGCGGTTCCTCAACATGTAAGCAACTGACCAGTTCTTTCATGTCTCTGGGACAATATTGCACCAATGGTCACATTGGAGGCATCAGCCTCTGCAATGAAGGGTTGCTCAGTATTAGGATGATGTATAATTGGTGAAGTTGTAAGGGACTTTGTCAATGTTTGAAAGGCATGTTCAGCTTCTGTAGGCCAATGAAATTATGTTCCTTTTCTCAGGAAATTTGTAACAAGTGTTATGACCTGTTAGAAGTGATCAATGAATCTAGAAGTTGGTGAATCCCAAAAAAACGCTGTATCTCGTATGGTCTTTGGGGTTGGCCAGCCCCTGACTTTTTGAACCTTGCGTTCTGCCATGCTCACCCCAGAAGGAAATAGTATGAACCCCAGAAACTTAACTTCAGTTACAAGAAACTCACACTTAGTCAGCTTGCAATACAACTTATGCTTTCTAAAGGCACCCAGGACAGTTGATACATGTTGAACATGTGTCCCTTCATTTGAAGAATATATCAGGATGTCATCAATGTAAACAACTACAACTCCCGAAATACCGAGCGCCATCAAACACGTCATATACTAAGTGCCGGCAAATGACAATTTCGAAGGGCGACGGCCGACTGAAAGACGCCGCGCTATGGAGAGGAGACCCGTTTCTTAAACAAGGTAGGCGTTCAATAATGCCGGGACATTGCACATTTAAAACGGTCCTTCCTTAATACCTGCCCGACTCATCCCGATCTCAGACTAAGGGCAATAGGACAATAGGTACTTTGTCTATGATACGCAATATTTAAATACTGAATGCAGACCTTTTTTTACTAGTGACAGCATTCAGTGATCCAGCCGTCTCCCTCTTTGTTATGCAGGAACCGTGTTCTAAGGAAACCAGCGAGCCAATACTGGCATCACGCTAAAATATTGCCTCAATAAGGTAATCGCCCATTCATGTTTTGTGTTTAGATCCTTTTGCGCTTCGAACAATAGATGGCTACATAGTTTTTCTTTCATCAACAGCACACGACCGGTGCCATAGTCTACAGGAAATTGTTATCTTCGATATGTCGAATTTTGGGAACAGGAGCGCTTAATGAATGTTAAGAAGACAAGGTAACTTTTTTTAGGTTATGCTTGTCCGGTCTAAGTTGAAGGTTTACCTCAGGAGTTAGGATAGTAAGGATTGTTGTTTTTATCTTTCACAGGACTGAACCCCCAAGGTCCTGAGCAGAATTCCCGCTACTAAGGGGCTTCGAAACGCGTCAACCCTTTTTGATTACAAGGCCAATCGCATGATAATGTTATTTGTGAAACATCTAGATTGTTGAAAAGATTCCGATGGCCTTAAAAAAGATGTATCTGTTGTCATTTAAATTTTTTTTTTGAAATAATCATATTAATACCCCACCACTCATAATAATAATAGGTTCTGTTGAATCTAGGTGAGGGTACTCACGTTTTTTCCACATAATTCTGCATTTTTTCTTTGTTTTTCTAATTCCTTTCTGTATGTCTGCTCTTGAGTGCAAGAAGTTCGCGCATGACAATTTCACGGAATGAATGATGGACAAAAAATGAGTTGTATGATTGAGGTCCATTTCTTTCTGTTGATATAATCTCTTCCTGGTGTTTATGGTTTGCCTTCTGATTTTTACACATCACCATTTCGAGAATAGATTTTAATGTATTTTCCTCTCCCCTTGCCCTGATCAATTTGGTGATCTTGTTCAAAATGATAAAAATTATTTGTGAATTTAAAAAAAATTAAAAAGATTAAGACAGACATATTTTGGTTTGTGTGTATGCGACAATTGTTTAAAGTCATTGCGCATTTAAAACGTATTTACTTATATAGCAGTAGTGGCATTTTGTTCTGTTGAAACCAAATTTTGTAAGCAGCGTGCACTGTCTTAAACCTCATTCTTTTATAGTAGGTGAAGTCTATGCAATTTAGAAAACAGTTGTCTGCGTCTGCCTCCAGCACCGTTGCATAAACATTAGTGGAAGAGGAGGTAGTTTTGGGATCTCCCTCTCCTCCCCCTATTAACCCTTGCATATACTGCAGGGCTGCCGTCCAGTAATACATTCTGAAGTCCGGGGCACCCCATCCTCCTCTGTCCCTAGGGAGAGGGATAAATCTATATGCCCTCCTTGTTTTGCCTTGTGCCCATATGAACCTATTCAATATTACTTCTAGTGCAGAAAACCATTTAGCCTAAAGAAATAATGGAATTGCAATAAAAAATAAAGACATTTGGGCAGAATAATCATTTTAATAACATTAGTGTGGCCCACTAATCACAACTGGAGATTATGCATCCTCTTGAGATCAGATGTTACTTTGGTGATCAAAAGTGCAATATTCCGTTCCACAGCACCATCCAGTTCTGCCAAGACATTGATCCCTAGTTAAACAGCAGAGCTGACTATGTGGCTATCATCACAATCTGTACTAGTATTTTTAACAATCTGGGTTTTAGCCCTGTTGAGTCTGTACCCTGAAACCTGACCAAATAGCTGGGCTACAACTTCGACCTCACTAATAGCAAGGATGGGATCTAGAGTGACAATTGCAACATCGTCTGCATAAGCCAGCATCTTAAACTCCTGGCCGTTTATCTTTACAGAGGGGATCCTCAAGTTGGAGTCTAATCTGCATAATAGAGGGTCCATGTATAGCGCAAACAGCAGCGGCGAGGAGGGACAGCCCTGCCTAGTCCCTCTCATAATCTACAACGAGGCGGTGTACCCTTTGTTGATTCTAATCCGGGCTGTAGGTTCCCTATACAGAGCCTGAATGGCTTTGATATATCCCTCTCCTATACCGCTCCATCTCATTACCATCCACAAGTAGTCCCAGGAGACCCTATTGAACGCCTTTTCTGCATCTAATAGTAGGACGGCCATAGGGTCCCCTGGGAGTCCCGTGGGATCAAACAGGGTAAAAACTTGCCTTACATGTTGTGTTGTGCCCTTCCCTGGTATAAAGCCATGCTGCGTAGGGCTAACCATACCCTCGATCACTCTAGATAACCTCATAGCAAGAATTTTGGAGAAAATCTTTGCATCAGTATTCATTAAGGTGATAGGCCTATAGGATCCCGGTTCTGTTGGTGGCTTGCCCTTTTTCAAAATTACTACAATATCGGCCCCCCCTCAGGAGTTTGGGATAGAGTCTCCCTGTTGTGCCTGCAATATAGTATTCTGGATATCGTTGATGAGAGCCCTTATGAAAACCTTATAAAACTCGGCAGGAATCTGGTCCGGGCCAGTTGCCTTTCCCGAGGGAAGATTCTCCAATGCTAAGGCAACCTCCTCGAGTTTAATCGGAGAGTCTAAGGCTATGTTCTCCTCCTCAGGGAGGATCGATGGTGGTATATATATTAGGTATCTCTGTATATCTGTAGCATCACTTCCATGTTCTAGCCTATATAAATCTGCATAAAATTGTCTACAAATCTCCCTTATACCCTCAGAATCAGACACAACATTGCCTTCATCATCTAATATCTCCTTTATTTCTCCTGCCGAGAGTTTCTGTCTAGTGCGGATTGCTAATATGTGTCCCACCCTTTCGCTCAGCTTGTAGCACCTTTCTTTCTTAACCAGGTAACTGGCTGCTGCTTTGCTTGCAATGCCCTCTATTGCTTCGGCTTTATCTGAGATGATTTTAAGAAGGAATGGTTCCAAAGGTACTTTCTGCTGGATTGTTGCATTTAAATTTTCCTCTGCCTTGGCTAGTTTTTTGACAGTTTTCTCAACTCTGACCTTCTCTTGCTTTTGCTTATGGAGCGTATAATTCAGCGTCTCCCCTTGAACTTCTGCCTTAAATGTGTCCCAAGCTGTCCCCGAGATGGTGCTTCCTCTGTTGATCTCCAAAAATACCCTTATCCATACATTCATATGTTTAACATATTCCTTGTCCTTAAGCAGTGCCCTCTCAAAGGTCCAATTATTTTCCCTGCTCCCAGCCCTATCAAGTCTTATAGTAACTATCAGGGGGTTGTTGTCAGATACTATCCAAAGGTATTTTTCTATTTGGGATCTACTAACTAGAGAGTTGGACATCAAGAAGTAGTCCAATCTCACCGAAATTTTATGTGGTGCTAAATAAAATGTACTGCCAGCATCTTCAGGATACAATTTTGCCCAGAGGCCAATTAGCGAGTTGTGATGCGCCATAGTAGTTATTGTTCGGTGCGTCTTTTTTTTCGACCAGTATATACCAGACCCGCCTGAATCCCTGAGCCCGAGAGTCCGTTAATATTAAAGTCCCCGCAGCATATAATGGGTTCAGGCCAGTGGGCTAGTTCTATGTCTAAAAACTCAAAAATGACTGGATCGTCTTCTGTAGACCCATATACTGACACCAATGTAAACTTCTCTCCCCTAATTGTTACTTCTAACAGAACCCATCTACCCCACTGATCCTCCTTCTTCCTGTTAACAATAATGTCCCTTCCTTTACCCAAAATGGCCACTCCTCGAGTCTTGGAGACTTGCATTGTGTGTGCCAACAGCAAAAAAAACAGCTGTTCCAGGACATATCCCTTTGCCCCCTCTATATGTGTCTCCTGTAGACAGACAAGATCTAAGCACATTGTCCTAAGAAGTACAGCCACCCGCCGCCTTTTTGTGCCATCGTTAAGCCCACAGACATTAATTGAGGCAATCCGGAGGCTCATTAAAACACATCAAAGAGCTCTCCTGCCTGGGGGCGCTAGGTGGCGCTAGACCGTAATGGCCGCACTAATGTGAGGCTCCCGCCATCCCGGGTGAACTTTCATTCATAAACCCCATCCTTTTTAGCAGAATGATCCTCCAACATCACCACTGGGTAACGGAAGGTTTCCTGGGGCTGAAACCCAAGTTTGGTAACAGTGGGCCGCTTTAAGACAGAGCGGCGAGCTGCGGGATCTGGAGGCGGTGCGAGGAGCAGGCGGCCTGGAACGCTTAGCTGGCTGGAGACATCACGTGAAGCCGCGGCGGACTAGCCAAATTGCGGAGCTGGTTGCGACTCAGCGCTTCTCTGGAGGAATGACAGGGCGGCCTCTGGAGATTGATCCCTCCTGGCGCGATATTAACAAAGCAGGAAGTCGAAGATGCGATTATATGGCCCTGGAGGAAAGACAAGACTGAGGCCCCTGTGCCTGTGTGCAGCGGCCAGAGATCGGCGGTATAGCCGGAGACCCGGGAGTGTCTGGAGGCTGCAATGAGGGAGGCTGGCAGCTCGAGTGGGGGCGAGAAGACACATTTCAAAGCTGGCAGCTGATTGTAGCGTGTCGCAGGCGCTGAGCCACCATCTTATGTGTGCCTTAGACGCTGGGCCCTACAACTCATCAGAAGCAAAAGGGGACCACCCTGATAGTAAATTTGGGAATCAGTGGCCCCCGTTTGCCCTGGAATTCCAGCAATTGCTAACTGAGAACTGCTGCTCCACTCATCCCCTGGGGAATTGACTACTCCCTTCTTCTTGATACAGACGGCTGGGAGAGGATCAGGGGGGGTCTGCAAGGACGTAAGAGAGTGCATGTAGTTGAAGGACACACAGTTGTGAATAGCGCATCTTACCCCCCTGTGCAGTTTACATCAGATCTACGTATACTGCAGTTGGCAAGCAGGCATGGGGAGAACGGAACCCAAGCAAGCAAAACTAACATTCTACACACGTAAGGCGACTGGCTCCAGCTCCAAAGAGCGCGAGGAGGAGGATCCACAGGAGACGAGAGATGAGGGGTGGAAGGCGTTACTGGTAGGGATGCAACAAAGCCTCACCACAATTGACACTAAAATGGACGCAATGAACAACAGGCTGGAGACGGTGGTGGCGAAACTCGATCAGCATGAAGAGCGACTAAAAGAAGCGGAGCAAAGAGTGTCGGGCTGGAGGATGGAGCGGTGGCCAGTAAACAACACATGCTGCAGATGGACAATTTCCTGAAGGTCATCGCAGACAAAAACGAGGAGTTGAAGGCCCGCTCCGGAAGAAACAAAGTACGGATGCTAGGCCTTGCGGAATCTACCAACACAGGGCGATTGGAGAACTTTATGGAACGTCTGCTGGTTGAACTATTCGGCAAAGACACCTTCTCAGCTCACCCTGGTTATTGAAAGGGCCCATAGATCCTTATCGGCACGCCTCCCCCCCCGGGAGCCCCCCCGCGCCCTGTGATAATGCGTTTTTTGAATTATTGCGACAGGGACACTGTTCTGTGCCTGGCATGCAAAAAAGGCAAAGTATGTTAGGAGAATACCACCTTAACCTTCTACCCCGACTTCACACAGGCCGTGCAGGAAGCCCGTTGCAAATTCCCAACTGTGAAGAAGAAACTACAAACGCAAGAAATAACGTACGCCATGCTAAACCCTGCGAGGCTGAGGATCCCCCACCAGGAGAAACAACATCTATTCAGCTCTCCTCAGCAAGTGGAGGAGTACCTTAAACGTGAACGTAGATCAGCATCCGGGAAGAACGTACCCGACAGCGCTCCCGGTCCCACTCACCGCTGTCGGGGCCCGGCTGACATCAAGACACTAAGGCCCAGATGCATCAAGCTAAAATCTGCTCGCAAACGGGCAGATTCTCAGAATCTGCCCCTTTGCGACCGATATTTTTGCATTTGGGATGCATCATCCCAAATGCAAAAACTGCAAATTAAGAAATCGCAAAATTGCGATTAGTTGCATTTAAGGAATCTCAAATTGAGATTCCTAAATGCAATGCATTAAAGTTTAAAAAATGGCGATTTCGCTAATAGGGCTCGCAAATTACCATGAACTTCCTGGTAATTTGCAAAAACTTTGAAAAATGCAGTAAAGTGCATTTTTCAAAATTTGCGCACACACATGCCCTAAGGGCATGCGTGTGCGCAACATCTGTGCACAGATCAATTTCAGGGGTGCAACAGGGTGTCCTTTGGATACCCTTGCACCCTTGAAATCGCATTCTCAATTTGTGATTCGCTAATTGCGATTCACAAATTGAGAATGTCTTCCCTTTCATTCCTATGGGCCTAGGCCCATAGGAATGAATGGAGAGGTATTCCTTAATTGCGTCTCGCAATTTGTGAGTCGCATTTAAGGAATTTTAGGAAATCGCTATTTTTTAGAGATTTCTTCATGCATTGCATTTTGCTATTCCTTAATAGTGAATCATTATTTTTCGCTATTAAGGAATATCAAAATGTGTTCTTGCCCTCCTACAGGAGACACACCTGGCACCCGATGGTTCCCCCCAATTCGCCTCTAGATGGGCTTCATGCCGCAGCTTTGCATCCTATTCTAACTACTCCAAAGGAGTGACCATTTTGATTAAATGATTAAATGCGGCGTGGGGTTCGTGCCCAGGGGGACGGAGTCTGATATAGACGGTAGATTCTGTCTGTTATGGGGTAGGCTCTATTCACATGATGTATTATTTGCCTGTTATTACGGTCCTAATATTGACAACCCAAATGCTCTACTTTTACTATGGGGTAAGATTCAAACGCTAGGTATCACATATATAATCCTAGGAGGTGACTTCAATACGGCTTTGCAACCGCAACTAGACAGGTCACAGGCCCTCCCAGCCCACTACACAGTCACACAGAGGACGCTAAAGGATATAGTGGACGGCAATTGCCTGATAGACGCTTGGAGGTACAAACACCCCACATTCAGAGAGGGCACACATCATTCGACGATTCACTCCACCTGGGCTCGCCTTGATTATGTGTTTACGTCAGGGGGAATGGCGCACTGGCTGCACCAGGTGACACACTTAGCTCGTACATTCTCAGATCACTCACCAGTTGTTGTAGAACTTCAGATTCCCCTAGAGTGCTCACCATATTTAACTTGGCATCTTAAGACAGAATTGGAACAGGACATTCAGGATTTCTTTGACCGTAACCTGACTTCTGTCTCTAGTATTACGACAGTGTGGGAGGCATTCAAAGTTACTGTATGGTGGTGGTGCATAGCCAAGGGAGATGGTGTCCTTAAGACCCTGCGTAGGGACCTTCAAAAGTTGGAGACTGATTTGCATGAGCTGGAACACACACTCACTCATAGCCCGAAAGACAATGTGACTAAGGCCGAAATGCGATACAAATTAACAGAATACGAGATGATTGTAGATAGGGAATGTAAATTTCGAGGGAAGCCGTACAGGGCGCGCATTTATGGTGAGGGGGACCGCCCGGGGAAGGCATTAGCGAACGCAATTAGACCCTCCAAATTCGCCAACTATGTCATTGAAACTCACGATGCACATGGAAACACATACAGGAATCTCCCAGACCAACGTAGCATTTTTAGAGACTAACTAGCAGCGTTGCCTGGGGCAGAAAGGGGCTGGTGGCAGTACACCCGCTGCCGCCCCGACCCCCTTCCGCACCGACTTCCTCCCGCCCGACTCACTCCCGCCCCGACTCACTCCCGCCGCCTCCCGCCCGACTCGCTCGCGCCCCCCTCCTGCCGCGATTCACTCGCGCTCCAACATTTTCCTTCACTGCTGCCTCCTTCTTGCCTCCCCCTGCATCACACAGTCTTGCACTGAACTTTCCCTTTCCTTACCTGTGCCGCCGCTCCTCACTGCACAGCCGCCGCCCCTCCTTCGTCTTCATCACGCACGTCACGTCGCAGTCATCACGCACGTCGCGTCGCGGCTAGCGCTAGGTCCCGGCCGGCGATACTTTCAGGGGACTACTTTGTTTACAAACTTAATTTTTTTAATGTACTTTTTTATTTTATTTATATAGCCTATGTCCATCTACACACCCTGACATTTTCATAGATGTATCGGGTGTGTAGATTGGCGCTGTGGTTCCCGAGTTTACCTGGCCAAAAGGTGCAAGTTCTCTCTTTATCATAGTAGTATAGATATAGTACACTTTATTCCTCACACAGAGGCATGCCACTCGACTTAGCTACCTACTTTGAGGATACCGCTCTAGCCTGGCTAGGGGAAACTTAACAAAAGTTTCTTAACGTAGAATTGGAGCTCAACGAGATTACTGAAGCCATTATGAAGATGAAGTCGGGGCGTGCCCCGGGTTCGGACGGCCTCCCGATAGAATTTTATAAAGCCTATGCTCCCTTAGTAGCTCCCATATTGAAAGAAGTCTTTTATGCAGCGCTAGAGGAAGGGTGCCTACCTCGCACTATGAGAGAGGCTCTTATAACTTCATTGCTCAAACCCGCCAAACCTCCCACACAATGCGATTCCTATCGTCCCTTGTCTTGGTTGAATTGCGATACAAAAATATTAGCAAAGGTCCTAGCGACACGCCTTAACCTTTTGATGGAACGTCTGGTTTTGCCGGATCAGGTAAGGTTTATTCCCAAACGTGCAACATCGCATAACTTGCGGACCCTTAATGCAGTACTGCAAGATTGTTGGGGTTTGTGCACAGCAAAGAGCATGTCCCCTCTCATTGCACTAGTGGTCTCTGTAATAGCTCTCTTTAAACATACTACTGAAAGCCTTTCCTGTTATCTCAGCCCCTCCCTAAGACTTCTGTGTATGTTGCTCAATGTATTCACAAGTTTGGACATTGCTGTCTTGTTTGCACATTGGACCTTGCTTTTACCAAGGCCTATTTAGAAAACATTGGACCTTGCTTTTACCAAGGCTTATTTAGAACACTCCTCCATAGGCCATGTATTACTTCAACTCATTAGCATAATAACTGAAGCTCTGCACACCTGCTTGTGAGAACCACACCCAGTTCTTCGAACCACACCCAGCTCTTCGAACCACACCCAGCCCTGTCTATAAAAGGCAGCCCCTGAGCCTCACCAAGTGCTTGTGCTTGTCTACCTCCCACTTACCTGAGAACAGATCCTTCGGCGCTGGCACTCCTGCTCTCTCCAGACCTTCATTGACTTCAACGGGCGCAGCTTCTGGCTCTTCCTTCTTCTGGTTTCCGGCTACTTCTTGCCTCAGCCCCTCTTCTGTCCACTGCAATCAACCTGCAAAAGAGAAAGAGGTCAAGGTTAAACTGATCAGTATCCCTTTTCAGCAACAAGTAAGTGCAAAACCTTTTATTACCTGAAAGAACTTTATCGGCGATTTCTGGATTCATGTAAAGACAATTTGGAACAAGATATCTCCCATGAACTTTGTGGTTCAAACCCTTTGTTACAAGAATACTTTTTGGAACTTTGTGAAATAAACATTGTTTTACATGGAACTTTTTTAAGAATCGAACAGAGGAAACCATTGACAGCAAGGCAAACAGTAAATCAAGGACTTGCACAAATTACCTGCTGTATTTTGATGTAAAAGTACAGAATTTGTTTTATAAAAAATCTGGAAATGTGTGAAAAGTGAGTTTGCTATTAAGAATTTAGGCTTTAGTTATATTAAGGTGAATGTTAGACGTTGGTAATTTTGATAATGATATTCGTTTGATTTTACAGAAGTTTTACAGTAATAGAAAGCACATCCCAGAACAATAACACATTCCAAACCTGGAAGCTTGAAACCAGGATCCAAGAGGTACTTTTAGAAGAGAATTTCTAATAAGATTAAGGTTTAGTCAGGAACACATTTAGGGATAGGTTGCACTTATCTGTTCTTTTCATTAGGCACCAGTTTCTACAGAAGTCAGAGAGGGCCACAGATTTTAGCAGCTCTTCTACAGTGGAAACGCAAGAACGTTGCTGTCTCTCTTTTTTATTTTATTCACTTCCCCCTTCCCTTGAGCTTCTGGTTCTTAGTGCACTGTTTTAAAACTAGTGTGCTGGAACAAGCAGTTTCAGGGTGGGGTCGGACTGTCTTCAACCTCCATCAGAACTGAACAGAAACTCAGGTGAGCTGGGCTTTGACAAAGATATAGACCCCAACAGCGAGGCAGTAGCTAAATTTCTTAACTCCACTAAGGCGTTAGACTCACTAGAATGAGATTACTTGCTGGGCACGTTGGGACGAATGGGAATGCCCCCCAGCTTTCTAAATTGGGTGCAACTATTATATTGCCAACCGACAGCTACAGTATTGTTAAATGGGTCTAGATATTTTCCCTTTAGGATTTACAGAGGCACACGCCAGTGATGCCCGCTATCCCCTATCCTTTTAGCTTTAGCTATCGAGCCCTTAACTGCAAAACTCAGACAGCATCATAATCACCGAGCCCTCATTTACCCAGCCCGACAAGTGCTCATCTCCCTCTACGCAGATGACATGACACTATATATAAAAAAATCCCAGGATAACCTCAATCCCGTGCTACGTGAAATCACGAAATTCAGGGGCATTGCTGGGGTGCAGATTAACTGGGCCAAGTCCACTATATTCCCTCTGACGGATAAAACACAACTGCACCAGCTAGATTACCCCCTTGTTTGGAAACTGACAAACTGAAATATTTAGGTATACGCTTCACAAGGCAGAAAGATGCCCTGATGAGAGCCAACTATGGGATGGCACTAGACAAAATTACTGATAGTATTACCAAATGGATACGGCTCCCACTCTCAATGGCAAGTCGTATCTCCCTTAATAAGATGGTACTGCAACCAAAATTATTATACCTCTTCATTATTATCCCATATAACCCAGGAAGTTATTTTTTTAGCACACTTAGAACCCAATTAACACGGCTAATATGGGGAGGGAAGCATGCGTGACTCAGTCTCAACACACTAATGCTACCATACCACTAGGGCGGTTTTGAAGTCCCCAATTTTGAGAATTATTACGACTGCGCGCAGGCCCACTTTGCCCCGTTTTGGTTCCACCCCTCACCTTATATGGCACACCTGACAGTGGAAGACGGCTATATGACCCCAACGCGCCCGTCTGGTTATTTATTTATACACGTAGGGGAGAGGGATCGGGATCCATCCACAGTCGACTGCACGGTGGCGGCGTGGAGACGTATTGCTTGCAGCATGGGCAGCCCATTTCTGTACTCAACTGGGCACCCTTGCTAAATGATCCCCGGCTACAAGTAACATTTGAAGAAATATGCCGTAATATGTTAACTGGGCTTGCATTCCGCACTTGGGGTGACCTATACATACACGGCCAGTTTCGTACCATAGAACAATTTTTTGGGGATCGTCTGCCTACAATAATGGACACTTTTTTGTACACCCGGCTCCGACAAAGCGTTTGAGCTGTCACCCCGCATTTCCAGACGAACCTGACACCCTCGCACCCCTACACGCCATATTGCAAAGAGAAGCTCCACACCATGTCATATCACTACTTTAAAACATGCACAAAGTGCACCCTTGACTACCCCCTTGCGAGCTAAGCAAAACTGGGATAAAGACCTTGACACACAACTCACAGATGAGCAATGGGAAACCAGCTGCACACAAACAGACACAATTATGTGCAATAGCAGACTGCGCCTCGTACACCTAAAATGTTTACATCGCCTATACTATCCCCCGCTAAATTGCACAAATTCTACCTAAGACATAATGATCGCGGTAACCGCTGTGGGGAGGTAGGAGCGGATTTTCAACACCTGGCATGGACCTGCCCCAAGGTAGCTGACTACTGGACGTTGGTTTTTGCGGAATTGTTGGATATTTTGGGGATTGAGATAGTGCCATCCTCACTTATAGCGCTGCTAGGATTGACGCAAAACATTTTCACTGTGCATAAAAAGTTTTTGGTAATGAGTCTATTATTGGCTAAATGGCAGGTGGCGTGTAGGTGGGGGAGACCCCAAATTCAAATCCTGGGTATTGACTATGACTACCTGGCAGGACCAGCTACACTCTTATGCGGAAATACTACCACTCAGATCGCGCCCGAAGGACATCTGGGGCCCACTCACATCCTATCTTCTCAGACAAGAAGTAAGCGAGGAAGGAGAGATGGAAAGCGAGGGGAATGTTGGGGATGGGAACGTAGGGCCCGATTCACAGAATGAACTTAAGACTCAATCCTAAACTTACTACTGTTTAGGTATTCACAGATTGCACTTACTACTTTTGGTATTCACAGAATGAACTTACTACTTTTGGCATTCACAGAATACACTTACTACTTTTGGTATTCACAGAATGAACTTACTCATTTTGGTATTCACGGAAGTTAGGACTCCTAACTTTAGGACTCCTAAATGCCCTCTGTGAATACCGAAAGTCCTAAAATTATGATTTTTCTCAATTTAGTAGTAGTAAAGTTAGGACTACTAACTTTAGGACTCCTAAATGCCTTCTGTGAACCACGAAAGTCCTAAAATTAAGATTTTTCTCAATTTAGTAGTCGTAAAGTTAAGACTACTAACTTTAGGGCTCCTAAATGCCTTCTGTAAATACCGAAAGTCTTAAAATTAGAATTTGTCTAATTTTAGTAGTAGTAAAGTTAGGAGTCCTAACTTTACTACTGCTAAATTGAGAAAAATCCTAATTTTAAGACTTTCGGTATTCACAGAAGGCATTTAGGAGTCCTTAAGTTAGGAGTCCTAACTTCTGTGAATACCGAAATGAGTACGTTGATTCTGTGAATACCAAAAGTAGTAGGTGCATTCTGTGAATGCCAAAAGTAGTAAGTTCATTCTGTGAATACCAAAAGTAGTAAGTGGAATCTGTGAATACCAAAACAGTAGTAAGTTTATAATTGAGTCTAAAGTTCATTCTGTGAATCGGGCCCTTACATATTGCAACCTGACTCTGCAATATTGCACCTCTAAAAAGGTCACCATTCATCTGAGATTGCTCAGCTGCACTAGGCGCACTTGACGTATTATCCTATGTCTTGAGATGGCTGGGACTAGTTCGGAAAGAATAACCCTGTTGGGATGTGGTCTGCCTCCACCGCTGATTATTATGTCCTCCTATGTGTTGTACTACACATATTATGCATATCGAAATGCCTGTCACATTGCTATTACTTGGACTGTTATTTGATGTCTCTGATCGCCTTCTGTACAATGCACAAACTTATTATGGGGCAGGAGGGGGAGAGTTTTTCTTTTTTGCTCTTCTTTTTCTTAGTTCTTACTATGCAAAATGTATACCAGCGTTCACGGGAAGGTGTTGCTAACTTATTTGGACACTTGGCACTGTATCCGACAACTTTATTACACTGATATACCGTGTTTATGATCAATAAAGGTTTTTATGAAACTTTAAAAAAAAAATAGTTCACAACAGTTTGCTAGTAGTACATTTTCCAAGCCTTCTTTTGTACATTGTTGTGAATTGCAGAAAATCATAAGTCTGAACCAGTGCAAGGATATCTAAAAAAAAAGAAAAAAGAGCTCTCCTGCCTTACCTGCCAACATATTAAGAAAAGACAAAGAAGCTATGCTGTGCTGTGTGTACTGTGTATGCCCCCCTTCCCTCCTCCCCCCACCCCACCTGTGTCTCTCCCCCCAGAGCCCCCTCCCCCTTACAGGCAAATAGGTCAATCATGACCTATGTGTGGTCGCTTAGAGTGTAGCTGTCACATCCTCCTCCCTCCCCTATATTTACCAAAGTTTCCTCCTTGTTGTGTAGAGCCCCAAACCCTAAATTCTCTACTTCTTCTCTACCTTCAAAATGCTTTGAACTGAAGCTTTGCCTGCTTCTTCGTACCTAGGCGCCTCTAAGCCTACTTTATCATTATTTATCAGGTTTATCACCTCCCCCTTCTGCCTCGGTAGTTCCTCCATGTATTCTTTTGCTGTTACTTCTGGGAAAAACATTTTAACCTGCCCTCTAGTAACCACTTTCAGTTTGGCGGGATATAGAAGGTATGCCTCTGAGCCCAGAGCTTGGATTAGAGCTATTAGCTGTGTCAGCCTCCACCTTCTCTCTACGGTGACATGACAGAAGTCGGGCCTGGCAAAGAATGTAACGTTGTTGAATGAGAGCTTAGCCTCTGGCTTTGCTTTGTCGATATTTTCTTGCCTAAGCAAGTAGTTGCCCACATAAATCAAGATTGCCCTGGGCCTGTCCTCCTGCATCGCACCCTGCCATTTACATTTTGTGAGCGGAAATCGATGTGCCCTTTGTATTTCATTCTCCCACTGCCAGGAAGGTGACTTGGGGAAGTCTCCCTTTAATAAATTCACAACAAACAATCTCGCGTCCTGCCCTTCAAGCCCCTCCACCACCACCAGCAGTCTTATGTTATTCCGCCGCTGTCGGTTTTCATAGTCCTCAAGTTTCCACTGGCTATCCTCGGCCATCTTCTGTTGTTCTTGTTTAAATGTTGGTAAGCTACTAAAGTCATCCTCCAGCTTCCCTCTCCTTTCTCCAACATTTGTCACTCTCTCCGCCACCTCTTCATAAAGTTTATTCATTTTTCTCAGTGAGTTTTGAATCTTTATTGTCGCCTGCCTGGCCCTGCAACTCTCCACCCTTGCTTCACTCTGCATCTGTTTCAAAGTACTAAACAGTAAGTCCAGTGAGACAGGCTGGGGCTGGGGAGAGGTGTGTTCCCCTACTTGCATAGCTGGGTTACAACCATCCTGGTATACCTGAGATGTAGCTGAATAATCCAAGGTTAATTTGTTAGTGTGGTCTGTAGGGTTCCCAGATAGATTGGCTTTTCTTCTAGATCTACGTTTTTTCTGCATGCTTTTCTGTGCCGTAGAGCTACTTCCAGAGTCAGTATCCTCTTCTGTGCTAATTTCCCTCGATATGAGTGATTCTGAGTCTTCATTTATGGAGAAGAAGCGATCCCCATCCTGTGAGCCAGCACCCCCTCACCCCTTGGCCCCTGCCTGGTTGAAATCATTGGATTTGTTCTGGTATGCCTGTAGAGGGTCGCTTGCCCAAGTGCTAACAGCTCTGCCGCCATCGCGTGGGTTCCCTCCCAACGCCTGCGCCCCTGACTCACCCTTATTTCCATTCTCGGGGGTAGTGTATCCTCCAGCCAACTCTGCCTGTTCTTCCTCAGTGCCTCCGTTTAAACCAGCGATAGCGCTTCCAGCCTCTGGAGACCTGCCCGTCTGCTCGCGCTCAGGCGGTGCTTGGGCCGCGTTCTCCTGCTGTTGCCAAGCAACCAGCACTTCAGCATCCTCGAGGACGGCGCTGCTCTCCAGCTCCCCTCTCATCGCGCTGGCGTCTGCTGACTCCGGCAATCTCACTGCAAAGGCTTCCGACAAGATGGGTTGGCGCATCGCAGAGTCCTTAGTCTTGCCTTTTTCCTTTAGGGTTTTCTGTGCAGAAACATCCCGAGTGATCACAGGAGCTGGGGCCTCACTAGTATTACCCCGTTGTTCTCCGGGCTTCTTTTGTTGAGTCCTTCCTGTTGCGCTGACAGATCGTTGCACCCTGCCTGGGGCCAACACAGCCTTGCCTTCATCTTTCTCCTTAGCTGCCACCTCCTTCTGGTCCTTAACCTGCTTGGTAAGGCACGGTGGTATTCTGAACGCCCCTCTGAGAATTAGCGCTGTGAAGCTTGCGAGCCCCCTTTGTACTTGTGAAAGAACAAATGGATCCAGCAGCCATTCGTTCCCCTAAACATTGAGGATTTGGTCAAGATGAGGACATAAACACTTAATCTACTCTTCCAAAATTTCTATATCAATCCCCTTTTCGCTCATTCATTCGATGATCAAGTCTAAGGGAAAGATGATAAGATCAATGTAATCCTTGGGCTGGGCGTCTACCTGGGCCAAAACATCCTTAAGTTAATCTTTTAGGCTGTTGTAAAATATTGCTCCCCTTTTTTCTTCAGGTCAGGATATCTATGCAACCAGTTGATTACTTTGAGATAGATATGCATAAAGATCTCAACTCCCTTGTTTTAACTCTAAGAGTTCTTTATCAGATGCCAGGGTAGCAGCTCCTTGATCAAATACATTGAGAACGTCTGCCTTGAAACTAGACCAGTTATATTGAATTGGGTCGTCTTGGTTTACTAAAGGAACTGCCCATTGAAAAGCGTCCCCCTCAGATAAGAAATAAGGAATGTGAACTGAGATTGAGCATCAGGAAAAGGGGATGGTGGACCCAAAACATCAATTGCATTTGAGTCAGGAAAATCTGTTATTTGTTAGGATCACAAACCTCTCAGGTGTTTTGTGGGGAAGAAATGGAGGTACAGTCACAGAATATTTTGAGTCACAGAGAATCCTGGAAAACTAGTGTTTCCACTGGTAGGGAAAGGGGTGATAGAGAACTGAATCGAAGCTACCTGATTTGCTAAGGTTGTGTCTCAGCTCTAGTGGCTGCCATTTCTTGCTGTCATGTAGCTAAAGCATTGGGCACATCATCTAAGGAAGCCATTCTGAGGTTCATGCCACCTGGGAGATCAAACTATTGATATGCCTGCTTTTCTGACAGACTAGGCAGGTTTATCTCAAAAGAATCCAACTCTTCTCATGAATGGATCAATGCAAAGAATCGACCCCCATCCAGGCACCCCTGAGTTCCGAAAGGAATATGACACAGTACTCCTGAGATGCCAGGTGAGGGAAATGAGGAGGCATAGGGACAACTGGGAAGGAGACCCAAAATGACAAATGTATGAGATGCTAGCATAATATATGTGTGTATCGATTTAGAATCATCTAAAAATGTTTATGTGTAATACCACTGATACCGTCAATAAAAGTCTAGAAAATCGTTCCTCTCCAATAAAGGAAATGGGTATCCAAAAAAATAAGATTCTTATACATCTTTCAGAAAATGTTGAGAAAGGAAATCCACAACTCAATTGTTCATCATGAAACAGGTATCTACTCAAGCGAGGGCATTCTTAAGTAGGAAAGTGATCTATTTAGATGAAGGTGCTTACCTCAGCACATTAAATGTACTTGTGATATTGAAAATCCAAACAACAGTGCATTTTTCAGAGTACTTAAAGGTTCACTAACTGATTCACCTAGATAACGCTTTCCTCAGCACTCAATAAGTAAAGTCAATCATATGTTTTCAATATGAGTTTGTAAATGCCAAATGAAATTGAACTACAGCAAAATTCCATTGGGAGAAAGAGCACTCATCCTCTCTGACCATCAAAGGAAAAGTAGCAAGGGCGAATCATTGGGTGTGGCTACCTTATATACAGGAAATGCCCTGCTGAACTAGGCAAGGGATCAAGGTACTTGTAGTTGTATAAAATCTGGATGCCATTATTCCTTGTTGTTCAAGTGTCATTCATGAGGGATGCACATGAAACGGTCAACACATTCCAGATTATGAATATTCTGAGGATCACCTGAACTATTGGGAGAATGACCTCCCAAATAGTGAGTCTAGGGCTCTTGGTTCTCGGGTAACCCATACGCTGGTGGTCCTCCAGTGTTACAAGACCTTCCTACTGGGTTTAGTTTAGGATATCCCCCAGGCAGGATATCTGGGCCAAGAAAAGACATTTGCCACGCTTGATGCCCACCTTTATTGACCACAAAGATAGCCTTATATGCATTCTATAGGTCCTTTCCCACCTGCCAGGCCAGTAAGAAATCAAGGAAAATGTCAGGGAAAAAGCACAAAGCTCCCCTGACCCATTACCTGTCGTTTGCACTCCCTTTGAAAGGGTATATATCGACATCATTGGAACCTTGGGCCCCAAGACAGCCCTAGGTAACACGTTTGTCCTGGCCTTTGTGGATGATGACACCCGCTACCCAGAGGCCATCCCTCTGAGGTCAGTGACTGCCAATGTGGCGGCCAGAGCTCTGATGGGGATTTACACCCATGTGGGGCTCCCCAATTAGGTAGTGTCTGACAGAGTCACTAACTTCATGTCAGCATACATTAAGTGAAAGTGGGGTGAGTGTTGGGTACCTACAGGTTCACCACATCCTATCATACCAAAATCAATGTTCTTGTAGACAGATTCAACAAGACCTCAAAAGGCACGCTAATGGGCCTGCCTGAGCCCTTGGGGCATAAGGTGAACATACTCCTTCCAATCCTTCCCCTTGCCTACAGGGAGGTGCCATGGAAAGGAGTAGGGTTTAGCCTTTTTGAGTTCTTCTCCAACCAACGTGTTAGAGAATCTCTGGCCTAGAGAGGGAGGGGTGGGAACAAACTCCTAGGAAACATCTCCTAGAATCGATCAGCTACATGTGACACCTCCACAACTAGATGTTCCTCTTCTGGAAAAAGGCAAAAAGCAACCTTGAGGCCAGTCAAGAGGTTATGAAACTCTGTTATGACCAGAAGCCACTCTGGTGGGGTTTCAACCTTGCCCAAAAAGTATGGGTCATTGAGACTGTAGAGCGCAGAGCTCTCCTGAATTGCTGGATGGGCACATACAAGGCAAAAGAGTGATAGGGGTGTCTACCTACCTGGTGGTTATCCAGACCCGTAGGATCCTCCTAAGGGTGCTCCACATCAATTGCCTCAAACCTCATTCTAAGAAGTCTGTGGTGAGCGTTCTCCTTGTGACAGTGGAAGGGGAGAGGAAGGCTCTTTTTGATCTCCTATCTTCCAAGGAAGACGAAGGGACACTCTCCTACCCCTACCACAAAGTAGCAGAGTGACTATTACCATGTACTGGAACAGTTTTCCACTCTGTTCTCTCTCACCCCTGGACTCACATACCTGTATGGCCATGACGTGAACACTGGCGACAGTCCACTTGTAAAAAACAAAATCTACTGTTTGTCAGATAGGTTGAGGACTAATATCAAGAAGGGAGTCTCCAAGTTGTTAGTATTATTGGGGATTCAGCCCTACAACTGTCCTTGGTCCAACCCTGTGGTGCAGCTACCTAAGGCTGCCCCACCAGGTGTGACTCCAGAACTGATGCTCAATTCTATCATGAAAACTGATCCAGACCTATTTCCTGAGCTGCAGAGCTCATCAACAGACTGGGCACCGCCAAATTCTTTAGTACATTTGATTCAACATCAGGCTGCTAGCAGATCGCTCTGACTAAAGGGGCCGAGGGGCAAAAGAGAGGGCAGCATTCTCATCCTCAGAGGGACAGTTTCAATTTCAGGTGATGTTCTTTGGCTTGAAAAATGCCCTTGCCACCTTTAAGAGGTTGGTTTACAGGGTCCTGGCTGGAAAGGAGGCCTTCTGTGCTGTCTATCTGTATGGCATTGCTGACTACAGCTGCAGCTGGAAGGAACACCTGCGCCACTTCCAGGAGCAGCTTTAGGTCCTGCAGCAGGCGGCCTGATTATCAAGGCCAGTAAGTGCCAGATAGACCAGGGTTCAATGGTGTTTCTGGGCCACCAGATGGGTTGGGGCAAGGTGTACCCCTCCAAGCCAAGACTGAGAATACCATGGCCTCGCAACAATAAGGGCTGGGTGTAAAATTCTGCATCCCTTGTGAATGTTGTGGCATTTTTCCCACTCTACGCTCCACATAGAGTGCAGACTTCTGAAATACTCTGCATAGTGGCACAGTTTTCCCTCTTCGGCAGCTCGCCAATGTTATGTTGGCTAGTGAGGAAAATCATATGCTAGACCCCCCTCCCAGTGAGATTTCTGAACGTGGGCAGTCACAGCAGGTCACTACCACTTGTGTTGAGAAACCTGGGGCATGTGTTGAGGAAGCTAACGCTCAAGTTGAATATCTACTCGAGTAGTTAAAGAAGCAGTGCCCTCTTGCACTGCATGTGGTGCCATTTATGGTGATTTTAGTGTGATACAAACTTGCGACACTAAAAATCAGCACCAGCAGTGTGACTCACATCACCACACTAACTGGGGAACTCCGCAGAGCGCAACTGATTTTTTCTGCAATTTGTGAATTTCCACATAGTGGAACTCTGCAAACTCCACCCAGGACTCGCAGCCACCTAAAACTCAGACAGAGGTGAGAGCCTTCCTGGGTCTCAAAGGATACTACAGGAGGTTTGCTAAGGGATATGGCACCATTGTTGCCCATTTTACAGAGCTGACTTTGAAGAAGCCACCTAAATTCGTGTTCTGGACTGCCTTTGATACACTCAAGGAGGCCATGTGTACAGCACCTGTACTCAGGGCTTCTGACTTCTCCAAAGAATTCATAGTGCAAACGGACGCTTTAGAGCATGGCATTGGGGTGGTTTTAACACAACTGAGGGCCTTATTTATGAGGCCTTGTGTCATTCTTATGCTTCCGGGGGCCTCACTTTATGTGACGCACAGGCGGCATAAAAAATGTGCCATATTGCGCCATATTTACAAAGTGATGCAATTAGAAAGATGTGCCACTTTGTAAACCCCTGCACTACAATATACCTGTGCCAGGTATAATGTATGCAGGGTCTGCTCCCCCCAAAAAAGCCTTGTAGAAGTGGCACATTGAAATCTATGATATTTCAGTGTACCACTTCTACGACACAATTGCATCAGTATCTTACGCCTCCCTCACAGCAGGTGCAAGACTTATGCAGGCCTGTGAAAGGACACATTGTTGGAGTTGCATCTGTTTTCAGTCTCACCTCAGCAATGCATCTCTTTCGCACCTACAGAAACATCAGAAATACTGACGGATCTGTAACTTCTTGATACATGATGCGTCATACAGTAAATATGACTCATTCATCATGTCGCAAGGAGGGAAAATTGAGAAGTGAAGCATCGCTGTTTTCATGCAGCAATGCATCACTTCTCACAAATAAGGCCCTGAATGAAAAGGACCTAGACCAACCGGGAGCCTTCGTTAGCAGAAGGCTACTTCCACAAGCGGTGGAGTATAATTGAGAGAGAAACTTTTGCTGTGGTCTCGGCACTGAAGAAGGTCAGACCTTACCTATTTGGGATTCACTTCCTGGTTCAGATAGACCACAGGTCTCTCAGTTGCCTCATGCAGATGAGGGGTGAAAATCCCAAACTGTTGTCGTGGTTCATCTCCATACAGAGAATGGACTTTACAGTGGAGCACCGTCTGGGATGAAACCACACCAATGCTGATGGTCTCTTCAGGTTCTTCTGCCTTAGGGAAGTGAACTCCCAAGGGGTTGCATAGCTTGGACTACTTTCAGTTGAGGTGACATGTGTTAGACCTGACAAGGGTTGAGTGGTCTTAACACAAACGATTTGCCTTCCACTTTTTCTGACCTAATTTTTTGCTGGCATTAAGACTCTTCACCCTCTACCACTGCTAACCAGTGCTAAAGTGCTTGTGCCTTTCCTCCTAAACATGGCAATAGTAACATATCACCAATTGGGATATTTAATTGATTTTATAAGACTCTAATAAAGTGGAACTCAGGGGCGGTAAATTAAATGCTACTAGAGGGCCTGTGGCATTGATTGTGCCAACCACATAAGTAGCCCTTTCAGCAGCCATTCCAGGTCTTTTTTTAATAATTTATTTAAGTCCTCATATCACCACCAATAAGCACCAACTCAAACATCTAACTTTCCTCGTGCTCCATATCCGGCTCTGATTCAATCAAAATTACTGGGTTATATTGAGTGATCCCAACCTCCCTAGTCTTGCTGAATTGATAGGGTGTAATCATTGGACAGAAATATCTTATCATATCTTTAGAAAATCCCAAAACCTTTCTTTTCCATTCCCATTATTACTCCTTCTATCCAGTTATTTAAAGAAAACCACAGATCTCTACCAGGCCTGCTACGTGTGGGCCAAGCTTGGGTCTAAAGCATACATATTTCCCTTCTTGCTAGAAAAATTAAGTGAAAGATTAGATAGCAGTGTTTTACATGTGTATGAGTTATATTCTTATCCTGCTGTATCATCCCAAACATTATTAAAGCTGTGCTTACCTCCATATGTGTTCCCAAGGTGTGAGAGATAGTCTTCCCCAATGCTGACCACAATTATTCCATTCTCTGGCATGTGGCAAACATATGCATGTCGTCTACCTCTCCACTGCCACACTTCTTACATTTTGTGTCCTTACTTCCCCTTATCATTGCCAGCTTATTTGGGGCCCAGTAAATTCTATGCAGGGTAAAGAAGTGCTTTTTTCTTAGTGCAGCAGGTTTAACCATCAAGTAAAGTGTAGCTAAAGATACTTTCCATAACTCAGCCAGCTTCACTTCTGGCACCTATCCATCCCATGTAGAATAAGGAGCTTTCACTGTGTCCTCCTCTGCAATCACTAGACACTGTTACCAGTGTGCCACTTCATTCTGCCTAACTGCTGAATCCTGAAGGTCTATTTCCATTTGTCCAGACTTGGCTTCTGACCAGTTCTTGCTTTTCAGATACGCATTTACTTGGTAAATTTTAAACCTACAGATAGCCCCATCCATCTTGTTATTCCAAGACATCCATTCCATGACATCCCTCTGTTTCAGAGGCCTCGCAAGACTATCAAGTAGACACTCTGGAGTTCCTAGGGAATCCCATATATGAGGGACAACCTGCTGTAATAGGTTATACCCAAAATCGATCTAACCTCATACCAGGTTCTTGCTGCCGCCTGCAAGCATTTCAATATGATCTTTTTTAAATGTTGGTGACCCACAATTTGTAAGAAAAGCCTTCCTCAGGCAAGCCTGCCAGCATAGCCCTGCACATAACTCCTATCAGGGACTCATCTGGACATAGGAGAAGCATTCTGTTATTTTTTAGTTGAAAGGCAAAGCAAAACAGTTGTAAGTCAGGGAGACCTAAGCCTCCTACACCAACTCTATGTATCAATTTCTTCCAAGAAAGGCCTATTCCACCGCTAGCCCAAATAAATGATGTCTTTCTCCCTTGCAAATTCAAAAGATCCTTTTTATCAAAGTGTAATGTTATATTATCAAACAAAAACGTAAACTTGTGACGGAAAGACATTTTTTCTAAGTTAATCCACCTGTACATAGAAAGTGGAACGTTCTGCAATCTTTTTAATCTCTTCTATCACATTACTAGCTTTATTGAGATTCAGTGCTGTGATTTTGTCTATGTCTTTGATTATTTTTGTCCCCAAATATCTCATTTCAGGAACACTTCTTATCTCTCCACCATTTTGGTTCCAGGTCATTATTTCCATTTTCTCTTCATTGATTTAATTACCTGCAAACCTACCAAAATCCCATGCCTCAGTCATAAGGTGTGTGAAAGCAGAAGTTATATTTGAGGTATAAACTATTACATCACCTGCATATAGAGAGATCTTTCTTGATTATGCACCCTTTTCAAAGGGCTTTATCCTGTCATTCATTCTTGGACTTTGAGCAAAAGGTTCAATATAAAGATTAAACAGTACGGGAGAGAGAGGGAAGCCTTGTCTTGTCCCCCTTTTTATTCTTACTCGTGATGACAAACTATCATTAACCAAGATTCTAGCTGTTGGAGTGCTATAAATCCTAAACATTGAGTTCATCAAATTTTTACCTAATCCGAAATGTTTTAAAGTAATCCTAAAATACCTCCAATTAAGAAGATCAAATGGTTTAGCTGCACCCAAGGTCACAATTGAGAGAGGGGGCCCTTATAGTGTAGCTTGGTCTACTGATCCTATCAGAATATGATTAAGTTCTCTCATATTTCTCCCAGGTAGGGCCCTATTGATCCTGAAGTATCAAATGTTCTATCACTTTATTCAAACAAGCTGCAAGGATACTGGTAGAAATCTTGTAGTTACTATTAAGTATTGAGGTCTGACAGTAAGAATGACACTGTGAGGGGTTCCTACTAGGCTTCAGTTTTATAGAAATTACAGGTTCATTTTATGGCACTGGAATTGGCATACCATTTATCGGTATAGAATTAAATAACTTAACCCAAAATGGGATGATCACCTCTACCATTGCAGAATATTGGTCACTGGGAATTTCCGTACAATTAATTTATTGAGCCACGTATTGCAGTTGATTGCTAGTCAGTTTGGGGAGGTGTTTTTCTTGAAGCAAACATTCCAGTTCTTCCTTGTTTACCACTAAACCATCTGTATATAACCCCTGAAAAAAAATAAGAAACACAGCACTAATGGTATTACTCTCTTTAACTATCAAACCTGTGTCCCCATCAATGATCTTCCTGACAAAATGTTGATTTATTTCCAACCTTGACTTCAAGGCTAATAACTTTCCCAACATTACCCGTGCATAATATCCCTCGTTCTGATAACCTCCCATTGCTGCATCATTTCCTCCTTGATATTACCTCTAAACTTCAGTTTCAAATGCTCAGGCTTTTCTAACAACCCCTTACATTCCTCTACATTCAGCAGATTAGCTTTTAGCCTATCCTCTCTTTTCTCTATCTCCTCCTCTAACTTAGTAAGTCGTGCCTTATCTTCCCTCACCCAATTCATGAATACATTTTTTTCAATTATCCTAAGCCACTCCCTATATGCATCCCATTCCACCTGAATGGAAGCTTATGTCATATTCCAGGAGAAAAACTCCTCTGTGCTACGCTGCATCTTTACCATTGTTTCTGTCTGCAGCAAAATCATTCTTTTAACCGTCCACCTTCTAATGCTACAGGAATACTTTATCTCGATATTTAAGAGTATTGCTGGGAGGTCTTAGAAAATATATAGGAAGGTGGTCAATCCCCACTACTTTCTCCACTTCCTTCCTGTCCATCAAAAAATTGTCTAATCTAGAAAAGTGTCCATTCTTCTTACTGTGTAAGGTATAAGCCCTACAGTTCCACTTTACTCTCGAAAAACATCACAGATGTAAAAGTTCTCCATCATATCGATCAGATATGCCCTAATCTTTGGAGAAGTAATCTGGATCCATGCTGAGGATCTATCACTATCATAATCTAATACGATATTAAAATCTCCACCTAACATGATGTGAGCCCCAAAGTCCACCAGATTCAAGAAGAGTTGAATCAATAGAGTAACGTCATCAATATTTGGGTCATAGTATCTTGCTAGTGTATAGGGCCTATCTTGCACTTTTATTTAAGTAATTATACAACGCCGTCCCTCCGCGGCTCTGTGACTAACTAGCCCCACCACAGATTTTGCTATCAATAATAGGACTATGCCTTTAGTACAGTGCATTTGATCTGTGCTGACCATACTCTCAACCCATCTCTGTTTAAAGAAGAGATCCTTTCATTCTTATCTCAATTGATGAGTTTCCTGAAGCATGAATATTTGGGAGTTATGCTCTTTTAAATATTGTAGGATTACTCACTGCCTTTTTTTACCCATAGCCCATTTACATTCCAACATCGAATTGCTATAGACTGCTGCCTACTCATGTTTCCTTCTCCCTTTCCTTCTGAGCTCATCATTTAAAGCATCCTTGATATGGCTGACTTGAGGATATAAAACCTTTTTCAATTTTTTTCACTATGCTTCCCACAACATGTGTCCCCTCCCATTGAACTCCTCCTAGATATATAATTGGTCATTACTACTACCTTTTTGAAATCATCTCTTAGGGGGGCCTACAACGTCTTTTCTCATCTGTCTGTCATTTGTCTGAAATCCCCCTATTTGTCTCTGCATCTTGTTCCGGCACATAACTTTTCAAATGGCGGGAAACCTCAGTGGTATGGTAGCTCCTAACTTCTTCAGCTCCTCCATTCTCTTTCCCATTTCCAACTGTTTGTCTGTTGTTTCCTTTGAGGTGTCTGACCTGATCCTGAACATGGCCCCTGGCGCTTGGAGTGTTTTTTCCTTCAAGGTTAACCCCAGAATATTTTCTATCATGGAGTAAGATAAAAGGTTCACTAGAAATGTTTGTGGCGTTTTATGCCCTGAGTGCAGCTTAAAAGGACCTCTATATACTAGTTGGACTTCTACATCAAGATTTACCATTGTTGCCTTCTGTGGGAAGCATCTTTTCAATAAACTCACCACAAAAGATTTAATATCTGACCCCTTCAACCCTCTTGCCTCTTCCAAAATGCTGATGTTATTTCTCCTTGCGTTATTTTCCAACTTTTCAAGTGTTTCCTTCAATACCTTTTCTCTCTGCTTCAGACGTACCATCTCTTGAGTGTTCTCCTGAACTTTTATCCGTAAGTCTTGCATTTCTCATTACAGCTCCTGTGTGCACTGGGTTAGGCCTTCTATCTTCCCCTCCAAGCTAGAACAGGGTATTTGTATCTCCTTTTCATTTGCCTCAGATGTCAGGATCTAATTGGATTCTTCCACTATGTCTGTCTCTGGGTGTAAGACACTACCTGGAGGTGTTATGACTGATAAAATATGACACAACAGAGCGTATTGTTTTTCCTCTATCAAGGTTTTTAAACTGGACTTGATATTTAACATCTAGCCCCATGCTGTATGGTAGTCTATGGTGCTATCCTTTGCTGTTGGAGGTTGTGATGAGGACACAGGAGGTACTTATTAAACTAGCTGAGGTGTATGCGAACTGGGGAGATAAATTCCAGCTGACTTAGCTCTGTATGATAGGAGGCATTATTGTTAATTCATGCAGGAATTTTGCTTCTAGTAGAAGCTCAATAATTAGAAGGAACATGAGTGTATCCTAGGCTCAGTTTATTAAAAAAAATTGAACTTGTTGGTGTTGGATTTCCACTTATTTCTTTCTTACTTACACTCTGAATATATGACTGTTGTACTAGTCACATCATCACTCAAACAGCATAGTCAAATGGAAGACACTTATATTTGAGTGGTACTTCAATTGCACAGGCGTGGCCCACTTTTGAGAGACTCAGGCCAATCAAGGCTAGGCTAAAATTGGGACAATAAGTACCCTTTACATCTGTGTTCCCAGGGCTTACCTTACTTTACTTTTGAAGCCATAATTAAACAACAAATACACCCCACTTAAGAGGATGAGCAGTCCAAGGAGTACTAAAGGAGGTCATGTGTGTTAGAGACTCAGAACTCAATAAAGTACCTGCCACATGTACTAAAATCATTGCCCACCTGGAGCTTACTTTAAAAGCAAAACTACTTTCCACATGACCTGCAGACGGCAAATAAATAGCAACACCATTGTTACTGGGTATTTTTGGGTGGGATGTAGTTACCCAGTACTACCTGCAGGCTACTCCTAAATTTGTACAAGTGGTACAATGAGATCATGGTAAAAAACATAAAGCGTCAATATTAGTGATGCGTACAATCTCCTTCTCCTTTCAGTGTCCCATGGCTGGCAATTCACCAGTGCTAAAGTTGGTGAGGTATTACTAAGTCTATGCTATGAGCTGAGTTGCCCTGGTGTGAGTAAAAGTTTTTTATGGCCCCAGTAACCTTTGTTGCCCATTGTATCTGTAAATGACGAAACATGGATGCTGTCTGCTATAGGATCAGTAGCAAGTGCCACTCCTACTGGTATATGTGCTTGCACACAGTCATTGGATTGCACAACTGCTGACTCTTCCCTGGCCCCACTGACTTCAGCGTTGGACTCTGATTGTTTGATTGTGAGAATTTATGTCCTTATTTGGAATCTGCATTGAAATCTGGAATGAACTAATCTTCTAGCTCACAGGTGTTTCTTTTTGTGATGCAACCCCAATGCAGTTAGCAATATCTTTAGCATGCAACCATCTTAGTTGCTTCTCCTTCTGTTGCTAAAACTCCAGAATGTGGCACCCCCCCCCCTTCTTAGTGGCAAGCATTTACAGGCACTTCTTTGAATCTGTCTTCTTTTTTCGATTTTCGGTCTCCTCTCACCTTCTTATCTGGTAGGAGATTAGGGTGCTCACAAGAAAGCACAGAGTTGGACTCGAGGTTGCCTCAGTCTAGGAAGCACTTCAAGTGGATAAGGGTCACAAGGCATCACCACACCACCTGGCAGGTGGTGTGGTGATGCAGTGCAATACGACACTACAGCGCCGACATCCATGATGCGATGGCAGCAACATCGACAGCGACACGCTTCTCGATTGTTGCGAGACTCTTCTCTTGATGCGGTGCAATACGACAGCTACAGTGGCAACACCCTCCCATGGAGTTGCGATGAAGGCAGCAGCGGCGGTAACACACTTCCTCTTTGTTGCAAGACACTTCTCTCGATGCGGTGCAATACGATGGCTACAGCAGTGACACCCTCCTTTGGAGTTGTGACGGCAGCAGCAGCAACGGCGACATGCTTCTTCCTCTTGAGTCGTGCTTCCAGCTCCTTGCGACACTCAGTGCCTCAGAAGGCCTGAAACGGCAGCTGGCACTTCCACAGAACTCTGGGGAGTAGGGGTTTGAAGTCTTTTGTCCCTGAGACTTCAGCAGGAGGCAAGCTCTGTTCCAAGCCCTTGTAGATCATTCACAAGTTGAAAATAAAGCACAGAAACTTCTTTCTCCTTTCTTTGGCAGTCAGGCAACCACTGCAGGCCAATCCCCCAAGCAGCACTTCATCTTAGGGATAGTCTCTCCTCAGTTTCTTCAGGTTCCTCTCCTCAGCAAAGGTTTCTTCTTGTAGTCCAAAAGTGATCTAATTTCTTTGGATCAGGGTCCCAATATTTATACCCCAAAATCCTTTGTCCTCTGAGGGCAGAGGGGCCTTTGCCCAGTCCAAACCAGTTCTGGAGCACTCTGTTTACATGACTCCTTCTTTCCTTTCACAGTGCAGGGCAGAAACATTGGATGCCCCACAGGAGGTGGAGCCAGCATTGTGGAGGAAAGGCACAGCCCTGGAGTACTCTGTTGACATGATTCCTTCTCTCCTTTTACAGTGCAGGGCAGAGACATCAGACACACCACAGGGGGTGGAGCCAGCACTGTGGGGGGCGAGCACAGTCCTATTCAGGTCCCCAATACAACTCCTCCCTCCCATCTAGATGCAGATCTCTCTATTCACCACTGGGCTGACTCATTCTGTCTCCTGGAATCCCCCAGCCCTGTCACTCAAACTCCAGACAAGGAATACCCAACCTAGCAGAGGCAGGCTTAGAAGGCTAGACAAGAAAATACCTACTTTCAAAAAGTGGTATTTTCAAACACAGAATGTTAAAACCAACTTCACTAAAAGATGTATTTTATCATTCAGAGTTCCGGCATACTAAACTCGAATTTCTACCATGTTCCCTGAGTCAGTTAGGATTAGAAAATGTAATAATCTAACTGTCCATTCTGGTCTATGAAGAACAGGTAGCCTTGCAATATTGAAATCCGAAAATGACTGTAATTCACTATTAGAACATGCCACATACACCAGGGCATGTCCTACCTTATACTTACAATGGGCCCTGCCCTTGGGCCTACCAGAGGGGTGTATGATATGAAGAAAAGAGAAGGTTTGGGGACTGGCAAGTGGGTGCACTTGCCCAGTCAGCATGGCAGTACCAGACTGCACACAGGCTCTGTAATGGCAGTCCTTAGACACACCTTTACAGGCTGCTTCTGTGAGTGGCACAACCAGTGCTGCAAGCCCACTAGCAGCATTTGGTTTACAAGCCCTGAGCACACTCATTGCACTGTACTAGGGTCTGACCAGTAAACCAATTAAGACAATCATGGAATCACTAATTCAAACATTAATTTAATAATAGGGAGTGCATATGCACTTTAGCACGGATCAGCAGTGGCAAAGTGCCCAGAGTCATAAAACCAACCAAAACAGGTCAGACAAAATAAAGGAGGAAGGCAAAAAGTTCAGGGATGGCCCTGCAAAAAGGGCCAAATCCAACAGTGCCAATTTATAAGAAAGGAAACAAAGCCCAACCAAAAAACTATCGGACAATTTCCCTGCTAGATAGCCAAATTGATGGGTTGCGTTTTACTCAACAGACTTGAAGAATTGACCACTGATAACCACATAATGAGCCCGGTACAATACGGGTTCAAAAGGGGGAGTGGTACTTAAGATCATAGCCTCAACCTGACCCTATTAATGCCAAGTGTACCAAGGTGAAGCAGGAGAAATTGTACTTGGCATTCGTGGACCTTTCAGCAGCATTCGACTGCGTAGCCCACCACCACCTCTGGGAAATAATGGCAGAAATGGGTATTGACGAAGCGATTACCCCCTTTATAAGGCAGCTTTATTCATCTGCATCAGCATCTGTGTGCTATGGAAATCAGGGTGAGTTCTCTAAGTAGTTCCCAATTTTGAGGGGAGTGCGCCAGGGGTGTGCTCTTGCCCCATTCCTTTTTTCCATCTATACGAATTGGGTAGAAACACCCCTGTTGAGCTCTACCCCAGACGTCCCATTAATTAAGAACATGCGCATCCCAATTCTGCTATACGCAGACAACGCTGTTCTGATTGCCCGTACTGGCTGAGCCCCACAACAACTATTGAGTACATATGTAATCTACATGAACAGTTTAAGCTTAAAATCAAATGAGACAAAGGGGCATATTATCAAAGGGGTTTATCTCCACTTTTTAAAAGCCAAGAAAGCGGAGATAGTTTTATCTCCCTATTACCTAGCTGTCCCTAACACCAGTTAGCGGCAGCTAGTAGGAGATAGCGACCATCTTGGGCCCCGCTTTGCATGTCAGTGATATTTATCACTAATGACATGCAAAGTGGGCGTGCCAAGATGTTAGAGACTGGAAACAGTCTCTAACATCGCTATCTCCTATTACCAACTTTTGGAGATATTCGCGCTAAGCGCGAATATCTCCAAAAGCTAACACCTGCCCCTGAGCAGTTTTTAGCAATGTTATCCAATGGTAGGTGGATAACATGGCTAAGAGCATTTGCTCAATAATGCATGAATATCGCTGACTTTACAGCGATATTCATGCATTTCGGCCGATTTTTATCGCTAAGGAGATAAACCTTGATAATATCAAGGCTCCTAAGCGATGAAAATCAGCGATGCTGGGCGATATAATTTCGGCCGCTAACCAAGCTGAGCGATATTTTTCGCTCATGCTTGGTAATATGCCCCAAAGTCTCTTGTCTTAATAACTGGATGTAGAGAGAGGAGGGTCCACAGTTCTACATAAAAGGTCATGAATTAACCCATACAGATTTTTTCTCGTATTGCGGGACACCTTCGAGAGACAACTTTCTTGGTCTAATAAAAAAACTAGGGGCCTAACACTACAGAAAAATATGTTAGCACTTAATTCCTTTACAAAGAAATTGGGTGCGAAGCCACTTGAGATGATCAAAAAGGTTTACTCTGCCAAGTCAATATCAGGGGCAACCAACGGAGCAGGAATCAGGGGATATACTAACACCCATTCTTTCCAGACTATGGAAAATTCCTTCGGGAAGAGACTCATTGGCCTCCCAGTTAGCTGTTCCAATTTTCTATGTCATGTCAAGTTAGATGTCCCTTATATAGATTACATAATTAGGCTGGCACCCATAGTGTTGTGGCACTCCATCTGGATAAGAACTTCAGTAAACTTTACACAGAGATTAATAGAAGACTGTCTCATGCTGGAACACGCCCTAAGAAACCCATGGTTATTATAAATTAAAAACAGTCTTACCTTCCTTGGCTTAGGTTGTTTATTTACATCTCCTTTAAACTGCACAACAGTATCAAAAAAGGAAATAAAAAATATTATTTTTTAACCAAAGGGCTTTGGAGCGGTCTAAATTAAATTACTCAAAAGCATCTGTAAAACTATATCTAGAGTGCCCTATTGAACAGGATGGTGCCCCGGGATATTTATCCCTTGTGACTAATTTGCGCCATCTGTTTCTTTTGGTACGATTTTGTCTTAACCTTATTCCTTCTATAGATTTCCTATCCGGCTGGCACCTATTCCTTAGTCGCCCTGCCGCCCTGTCTGTGTGATGGTTCCTCCCCCCAATTAAATTTACATATTGTATTCTTTTGTAAATTTTATAAAGCATACCGCAAAAGATTTATCTGGCCGCTAATGCGTAAATATTACTTTGCTCAATGTCGTCCTGCTTTGTATTTTTGACAATCACTACCCAATGAATTAGTATGTTATACTGTGGTTTTATATTTACTTCTTTTATGGAAGACGAGGCGGCTGGACCACTCTGCTCCATTAATCACGTTAAAACTATTTTAATCCTGTTTTTAAATCCAATGTCTGTCATAAACTTCCTGTTACTACTTTTATCATGGAAGCTGCATTTTTCTCCTTTACACTGAATATTGTGCATTTTGTTCTTTTATGATCTTAAAAATGCAAGTATCAAATAAAGTGATCTGACTGACTGACTTATGCTCCACCTCTCCTACAATTATTGCACCTTTCATCTTGTCACTGATACCCATATCTAAAGTCACTTGGCATTTTACCATCTCCTCTCTCTTCACATCAGGGAGCTTCTGTACCTCCTTTATATTTCATTTTCTTTTTCAGTTGTCTCTCTTTCTCCACTTTCAATTCTTACTCTTATTCCTCAGTGCCACTTATTTCTCATTATGCAGCCTCTTATTGTTGGTGTTTCATTGGTATATGCCTTAAATGTTCATGTGAGGTTAATATTGTATTCAATATAGATTTCTCTACATTTTTCATGTTATCTTTTCATGCTCTTGTCAATTATGAGCAATTCTATGTCATTTCATGGACTGTTAAAGGCCTTTGTTAGAACATTTCTAAACATTATCTTCCTGGCTTCCAAACATACCGCTCCTATAGCCGCCATAACATTAGATTCAGCAAAAGCATTCAACTGTGTCAGTCAGTTAGTCGAAAATACTTTATTCGGTTTATAACAAAAACCATAAAAGTATACTAAACATTTTATGTCAAGACCAAAGATGACCAAAAAAGTAAAAATACAATAGAAAAGTGCACACTAACAATGTATAAAGTTCATATTATCATACCAGTTTAAAAACATCCTTTAAAACCTTTAAAACCAATTGAATAAAAAAGAGTATACTCAGTCACAGTTAATTTCTTCAAAAATCATTATAATAACTATTTCCATTTAATTTTTTTCTTTAATCTTACAGCCACAGTGAGGAAATTGGCTATATTGAAGATCTCCCACACATTAGAGAGTAGCTGCAAGTAAAAAAGGGCCGGTTTGACTTGCATAAAACCTTTATCTTTTATAAGAGGGATGATGAAACGCTTACGTATGGGGTGAAAGTGCTCACAGAAGAAAAAAAAGTGCATAGTGTCTTTGGTGGAAAAGACATCACAAGAGCAAATCCCCAAATCTTCCTCCCTTATCCACCCTAGAGATTCAGAAAAAAGGAGATGGAATTGATTCAAACTGAATCTAGTCAGTAAGATAAGCATTATTTACAATATTCAGGTATGGCTCAGTCACATCTGAGGGTTTTAAAAGTAGATGTGCCCTTACAGTCGGTTTACCCAGCTCTCTGTCTTCTCTGGCCGAACAAGCTGCTAACTTGTAGGAGTTCTTGGCCCACTTAATGTCTCCTTTCACTAACTTAGCAGGTGAATTAAGCAATTCTGGTCGACCCAGTTTGACAGCTAATTTATTGACATAACTCAGCCAGGGGATACAATGGCCAAAATCTAGTGCTAGGCAATCTCTAAGGATTTCTTGATTCAGCTCCAGCTCGGGGTTTAGCCAGATAGAAATCCATTTTAAAAGAGGAGCTACGGCTATTCGCTCTTCCAAAAAACCAACTTCACACTCCTGATGGACAATATAACCAGACGTGGATTGAGGAACAGATAGAATGGTTTTCAGAAATGTATCCTCTGCCACTTGAATGGCCTTCACGTTCTTAAAACCCCAGAGGTCTGTCCCATACATAGCAAGGGAGGTACATTTGGCATCATATATCTTTAGCAGGGCTTGAAATGGTTTAACACCCAATTTATGGGCAAAGCCCAAAACAGCCAAGATGGATCTCGCTAAAACGTTACGTTTAGCTATTATCTGAGGCGACCATGTGCCCTAGTTATCAAAGATAACTCCTTGGTAGGGAAAAGTTGATACCCTACACAGCACATTCCCCTCGCAATGCAGAGATTTCACCCTCTTCACTTTAGTGCCCACCATCATGACATGTGATTTAGAAAAGCTTACACTGAGATCTATAGATTTCATAAAAACAGAGAATGAATTTAAAAGGCTTTGCAGCACTACTGCTGTACGTGCTGAAAGGGCGACATTATCCGCATATCACCATGCCGGGATTAATCATTTGCCTACCCTCGGTATGTCCTTACAAGCCTCCGTTAAGACAGAACCTAGGTCATTAATGTACAGGGTGAAGAGCAGGGGAGCCAAAATGCACCCCTGCCTAACACCATTGGCAATACAGATCTTCCCTGTACAATTACCCTTGTGGTCATATCTCACTGTGGCCGATAAGTCCCTATGTAGGTCAGCAAGGAAGTACACAATGTTTTTATCCACGCCTAGGTGAAGGAGCATCGCCCATAATTTAGACCTATTCACACAGTCAAAAGCCGAGGAAAGGTCCATAAAGGCTAAGTATAGGGTGCCCTTTTTGGCGATTGTGGACTTTCCAATTAGTAATTGAAGGTTGAGACGTTGATCGATTGTGCCTCGCCCTTTCATGAACCCGAATTGCAGACCCGAAAGGCTGTTAGTTTCTGCCAGCCACCCTGTGAGTTTACATAAACCCACCCGACCAAGGACTTTAACAGCAGAAACAGGTTCCTCTAGCGCTTGGACGCCTCAGGGCAGCAATTCGCGCTCTCAAAATCTACTTTCATTCATTCATTCATTCATTCAATCAATAAGGGAAATGGATCGATAACAGCTAGGGTCCCCTTATTTCCCTTTTTAAAAATGGGTACTATCACAGATTCGAACCAGGTTCCCGGCAAACCAGTTTTACACACCCTATTAAAAACATTACATAAGACCTTTGACCATGTCTTGACATCCGATTTAAAAAGGTCTGCTGGGACGCCATCAGGTCTGGGAGCCTTATTACTTGTCATCTGGCTGATGGCCTCTGTCACCTCTATCTCGGTGACCGATAAAGTATAAGGTGATGCATGGGTAGGGATATGGCCACCCCTCCCAAGTCTGGTCCTTCATAAACAGATTTAAAATGGGAACACCACACCTGTTCCTGGATACCACAATCTAGTTGACCATTACAGGAATCTTTGAAGAAAGGTTTATTGACCACTGCCCAAAATTTGGAGCTGTTTTTGAGGACGTCAATAGAAATTAGCTTGTCCCATGCCTCGCCTCTGATTTTGCGTCTTCTATTTTCCAGTGCAACTTTATAGGCTTTCCTTAAAGCTGCCACAGTAGGCTTATCCACTGGATTTCGTTTCAGGGCCTCCAGCAGCTTCCGCTGTGCTAGCAAGCAGTTATGATCAAACCACCTCTCCCCGCTTAAATCTTGCGCCTTGCAAGGCTGTTTGAGGTCATCTGCAACCTGAGAACAGACTTTTGTGTATGCCTCTAGAACCTCCTTGTCCCCAGCTTGCTCATTCATGCAGATAGGCATCTCTACTCCAACCTTAGTTAATAGGTTGGTGTGAAAATCTCCAGGTACTACTCGGGACCATCTAATTTTGCGGGCCTGATCTGTGGGCCGGATATCCATTTTATCTATCTTCCTGTTACATGTTTCTGGTTTCTAGACCACGTCCACCATCGTCAGGACCACTGGATTATGGTCACTAAATGTAGACCAGATTGCTGTGTATCCACAGACCTTGGCACCCAACACGGAACTAATACAAATATAATCAATAGTTGATGAGGTTCCGTTCCCTTTAAAGGTGGGTACAGCCTCTCCCTATATTCAGGGGAGTATTAATCCATTGTCAGCCATTAAAGCTTCCAAAAATTCTCCTTGCGGGGAGTGCTCAAGGTGGAAATCTCCCTGGTCCATGGGGCCTAAACAGTCCGTAACCTGACAATTCTCAGGGCAACCGTGAACATTAAAATCTCCTAAGACAATAACCGAAAAAGGTTTTGTGTGGGCTTCTCTATAGTTGTCAAGGAAACAATTTAAACTAACCAGATGTTCAGTAGCAGTGGCTCTGTCAAATAAATTATAAAAATTAATTATCAAAATAGTGCCCACATAACTAGAAGCAATTTGCAGTGCCAAACAGTGCGGTGACCCCGTGTTCAATTTAGTATGGATACCTGGGATACTAGCGGAAACCAAAGTCACTAACCCATCCTTTACCCTCCCCATACTAGAGGCAATTGCTGGAATAAAGTGGGTTGTGTAGCCATCTAGACATAACAAATTCTCAGTGTCCCATGTTTCCTGCAACCCAATAATGTCAGCCCCACATAAGGAGTTTCTCCATAGGACATCATCTAGTTTGTTTTTTAAGCCTGCAATGTTCCTAGTTAGGATCTTGGTACCTTCTTTAGTTTCAGTCAGACCCACCCTCTCTTTGGAGGAAGTGCTTGCTCCTAATACTTCCTTCCTTTGGGCCCCATTTGGCTGGACAGCGATGATAGATGCTCCTGGGGTTACTAGTCAGTCAAATTCTTCCAGGTTTGAAAATACCTGAAATCTATTTTGAACCGGTACAGAAAAAGCGCAGGGGCCTCGTGACTGGGGTGGATCCCTGCATGCTGACCTTTCGTTTGTCACAGCTAGGGGGTTTCTGTAAAAGAACCCTAAGGGTACAATACCAATACCATCCTCTAGGCCATGCCTCATCCAAGATCAAATTAACAATCTGTGGTGAGGCAAAGTTCAAAATTACACAGTCCCCTCTAAAGGTTTTAGCAGACTTCCCTACCCAAGGGATCCTACGTGTCATTTTAAATTCTTTAAATAAACAGCTCCCCAAACCAGTCAGATTGTTTAGGTGGTGTTGCGCCTTGTTTCGCAAAGACATCCAATGTTCATCCACACCACTCTGTAGGGGGGGGACGTTTGTCAAAATGACAGTATATGGGGTTGCCTCGGGGGGAAGATTTAACCTATCTGTTGTAAACTGATGTACATCTATCCCCTGACCCAGTGGCTCAATTTTACCATCCCAGGGACCATCCCTTGGTCTTTCATTAAAAAGCGGGCCAGGCTTACCGCCTGCATTCGGCGCTGGAGCCTTGGTGGTTACAATGCCCCCGCATCAACCGCTGTAGGGTTCTGCATAGGCATGGACCCCCATGGACAAGGTCGGGGCAATAGGTTTACTAGATCTTCCTCTCTGTGAGTTACCTACAGGGGAAAACAACTGATGTTTGATTTTATCCCGCATAGAGTCTATTTCAGAGAGTTTAGAAGAGATGGGTCTCAATATTTCTAATAACTTCTCCTCAATTTTAGATACGATTCGATTCTCCAGGTCACGTGACATCTGCTCTGACCCTACCAGAGAGCTAATGTCTAACGGACTGTGTGCAATTGAACCAACAGCCTCGCGTGCACATCCCTTCTTTCCCCGTGTGCCACCCCCCTTTTTAGACACTTTACCGGCCTGTTGTAAGGTGGCTGAGAAACTACCAGCTTTCTTCTTTATTGAAGTTGTATTAGCCATGTGTTCCTCCTAGAAGCTTTATTCATACGTTGTTGACGAGTCCATATTTTAGGGGGGGAAGGGGAAGCGGGGGTAAGGGGTGTAACCCCTTCTTCATGAAAGTCAACTTCAGGTGGCTCTGGTGAGGGCAGTGATGGACCTGGAGCTAATGATGTGTCCACCTGGCCCTCTCTATTGCCCACAGATCCATCTAGCTCTAACAACCCCACTGGGCCAGTAGTAGGAACACCGATGGAAGAACAGCGATGATCCAAAGAGGGCACCTTTGTATTAATTCAATCTCCCGGCACAGAACAGACTCTGCTCTTATCAAAAATGCATCAAGGGTTCCCACTACCCGTGAGCCCCCAGCCCCCTTAGCACCACTTTTACTCATGATCACAAGTAGCTACCAGTATTAAGTAACAAAATATAAAACACAAGGATCAGTATGAATCCACCGCCGGGACAAAGATAAAAGTCACTAACCACTTGCAAATGTCACAGCACAAAGGCAAGGAGCCTGATGTCCAGAGGTAAGGGATGTGCCCCTGCCCTGCCTTCTCCTGGTTTTGATGGGCACGGACGGGCCCGCCCTTGGCCCGGGCTTGGCCCGGGCACGCCCCGCGCGTCCCGCGCTGCGGGAGCCCTGGACGACCTTTAAGCCCCTCCTGACGCATAGCATGGCATCAGCGGCCGCGAGGGATGCTGGGCAGTGTGGTCTCCAGCCCACCAGCGTCTGCAGAAACAATGGTGCGCGGTCCTCAGCTTCCGTGAGCAGCAGCAGCGAAAGTGGTCACAGCAGGTAACTGTGTTAACTGCGCCTTAATTGCTGGAGCATTAAAATGGCATGGCTTTAGTATTCTTATACTCAAATGTGTTCTGCATCCTCCACTTACATTTTTGTATATGGTAAGAAATCACAATATTTCCAACTGTGCAGGGGTACTCACAATGGGTGCCTGCTAGCCCCTCTTATTTTTATTTTGTCTCTAGGCCTTTTTTTGTGAAACATCCATAGATCTTCGTTTTTTTTAAACACAAACACAAAGATATTGAAGTCAAATTCACTGCTGGTGCAGATGACAGTTTGATTTTTATATCAGACTCCCAGCATACTATCCCTGAACTTTTTCATCTACTAAATGAATACTCAGGCTGTAAACTAAATATAGACAAATCAGAATGTATGCCTTTGAATAAATATTGCTTTCATAAATGTTTAAAGATAAGATTCAGGTTTTCCATGGAAGTCTGCAAATATCAAATGCTTAGGCATTTTATTTTCTAAGTTTATTAAATATATTATTTCTGCTTATCTTGTGATAGTTAAATAAATATAGTGACTTTGTCTTATCAATGATCACCTTTATTTTTGTCCTGGTTGAACAGGCTAGCTACCATCAAAATCATGCTGTTGCCAATTGTTAATTTTTATTTATACATGTCCACTGTTACTCTCCACATGCATTTTTTAAATATGATAATACTTTACGGACACAGTTTTTTATGGAACAAATGGAAAGCATGTATATCTTTTTTCAAGACACAACAATCTAAAGATATTGGTGGGTATAACTTCCAAACTTTAAGAAATACCATTCTGTCTTTACCCTTAAACATATTTGGACATCCCTTTTAAAAGAATCACAACCCAATCCATCCATCTGGCACCAATTGGGACACTCCCTAATTACAGCTTTTTCCATTGAAAACTTGCATTTCACAACAACCCCCTAGGCCTGTTTACTCACCGAAACTCGCTCACCCTGTTACTCTAGCTAAGGCCATACTTACCCGCTCTTACTCTGACTTTATTCATTTTGAGACTCTCCTAGCTGGAATAATAAACACATCCAATTACACAACAGAGGCCTCATTTAGAAAGACTGGGTACATAAAGGGACTCCAACCATGGGTCAAAATTTTTATAAAGGGGACCCTCTTGACTTTCAATACCTGCAACTTAAATTTGGAATTCCCTCATGTCATCCGATATGAAAGCCTCAAGGTGATTATTTTACACCTTTGTTCTTCACCCTCATTTATACAGTCCAACACTAAAATCTCATTTTCTATCTTTAATTTCTCCTCTGCAGTATGTGCCTCCTACATTCAGGGCCGGACTGGCCATGGCGGGCACCGGGCATTTTACCGGTAGGTCACTAGGGTGGGTCGGCAATATCAGTCCCCTGTAACAAAAATCGGCCACAACCGGCCATCACCAACTGCTCGGCTGCACTCCCCCTCACTGCAGGGGGGCCAGCTGAGCAGTTTGCCAGGGCCGGTTTCTGTTCCCAGTCGGGCCCTGCCTACATTTATAAGCCCTTAGACAAATCCCTTGTAGAATATCACTATTATTTGTTGACCTCTGAGGCGGAAGCCGGAGGACTGTATTTTGCTCTGTTTTTAAAATGTACTTGTATTTTTCACTGCTTTTAAAAAACGAACTCACCTGCATTTGAAGCGCTTGCCAAACGCGCCGAGCAGCCCTCCTGACACCCCCTGACACAGCGGATCATAGCGCTGAGACAGGGAAACCCCTCTAACCGCCATCGCGGCTCGAAGGCGTAGACACGCCCACAACGAGGCCACGCCCACTCCTAGCACTACTTAAACGCTGATTGAAAGCGCTCCTCACTATTATTTGTTGACCTCTGAGGCGGAAGCCGGAGGACTGTATTTTGCTCTGTTTTTAAAATTTACTTGTATTTTTCACTGCTTTTAAAAAACGAACTCACCTGCATTTGAAGCGCTTGCCAAACGCGCCGAGCAGCCCTCCTGACATCCCCTGACACAGCGGATCATAGCGCTGAGACAGGGAAACCCCTCCAACCGCCATCGCGGCTCGAAGGCGTAGACACGCCCACAATGAGGCCACGCCCTCCTCCCTCGCCTCAAATGTGTCGGCCATACCAGCGCAGCGGACGAGCGCAGCGGGAGCGCCGTTTGCGCGCCGAAGGCGCGCCTAAGGCAAGCCCGTCTGCGCCCGTCCGCTCTCAGCCGGGCTCAGGGCCAGAACCCATGCCGGACCCAGCTTCCCTTAGGGTAAGCTACTCGCGTCGGGACCTCCTCAGTCTCAGACCCACCAATGACAGCTCATATAACTATGTTCATGGTCTAGACGGACCATTTACCAACTGTACACTCTGCCGCCCAGTTCAGCTACAACTCCCCAGGCGACCCGGCATTCCTCTGGCGCTTAAACTGGCCACTCTGAACTGTCGCTCACTCCCTATGCATGCGCTGCTCATTAACCACCTAATAGAAGACCACGAGCTCGACATTCTGTTCCTCTCTGAAACGTTGCTCACTGACCTCTCGGATTCAGACGTTGTTTTAGCCCTCCCTCCGGGATTCCTTATCCAGTCCCAACCTCGTCCATCAGGCAGAGGAGGAGGAGGACATGCCATCATCTACCGGGACTACTTCTCCTGTAGAACCAACGACGCTCATATCCTGGACTCCGAAAGCCTGTACTTCACAATCCAGCTAGCGCCGACTAGCTCATTGTCAGGCCTCCTAGTTTATCGTCTCCCTGGCCATTCTGGCCCTTTTGCTAGCGCTCTCCTAGAATCCATAGCGTCTCAGGCCCACTCCACATCTAACTTCTCGATACTAGGAGACCTCAACATCCATTTCGATGATCCCCTAGACACAGGGGCAGTCGACTTGATCTCAGAACTGCCTGCCTACGGTCTCCACCTCACCAACCCCGGAGCCACACACATTAAAGGTCACCTGCTTGACCCGGTGTTTACCAACATCCCCACCCTTCAAGCCAAAGAGCCCCTCCCCCTCCCGTGGACGGACCACTTCATGGTCCCTCTTCGCCTACCCGGAGCCTTCAAGAAACTCCACAAACCCATGACCTATACCAGGGACAGGGCATGGTCCAGACTCTCCGCAGAGGAATGGGCCATAACCCTGAACTCTACTACCCCTACCTCTTCAGAAGATCCGGTCACCGCAGATAGGAAATTCAGTGAGTGGATCTCCACGTCACTGGACTCCATCCTCCCCATAAAAACCAGTGAGGATAAAAACGGGAAACTAGGATCAGCCCCATGGTACACCCCGGAACTCCGGACTCTCCGCAAAGACTGCAAAAAAGCAGAGCGACTATGGAGGAAAGACTGGCTGCACGCCAGCAAGGAAGCCTATCAGAGGTCGGTGAGAATCTACAAGTCAACTCTGAAGATCACTAAAGCCTCTCACTACGACACTAGAATAAAAAACTCCACCAACTCTGCAAGAGAATCCTTTCTCATCGCCAAAGAGCTCTTGAAAATACCAGCTCCCCCCGCCTCCAACACACCCCCTGCGGACAGAAGTGACGAACTGGCAACCTACTTCAACTCCAAAATCGCCCGTATCCTAGTCTCCCTCCCCCCTCCCTGCCTGCCGAACCACATGGACAATGATGCATCTACCAACCTCACAGGAAACAACATGCATCCTCAGCTGACCGCTTTCAGGGGAGTAACATTGAACGAAGTAGGCACAACCATGGCCAAAATGAAAAGCGGCTCCCCTCTGGATCCCGCCCCCATTAGATTCCTGAAAACAGTAGCCCCTGTCATCGTGCCAACGATCACGGAGCTGATAAACATCTCGCTCTCTCAAGGCTCTGTCCCCCCTAGCTGGAAGAGTGCAGTAGTCAAGGCACTTCTAAAAAAACCTCATCTGGACCCCGCCAACATGGCGAACTACCGACCAATCTCACTCCTCCCGTGCTTCAGCAAAATGGCCGAGAAACTGGTCAATGGGCAACTGTCACAGTTTCTAGAATCAAACAACCTTCTGCGGCAGTCCCAAACTGGGTTCCGCCCGGGCCACGGCACAGATACCGCCCTTCTTTCTGTCATCGAGGAGGCAAGGTGCATTCTGGATTCAGGAGGGTCAGTGGCAGTGATCCTCCTGGACCTCAGCGCAGCCTTTGACATGGTTAACCACTGTGTCCTTCTCCATCGGCTGGCCGTGGCAGGGCTCGCAGGCTCCGCGCTCACATGGATAGAATCCTTCCTTTCAGGGCGCTCGTTCCAGGTATGGGATGGCAACTCCCACTCTGCCTCCCTCCCCCTCTCGAGCGGAGTCCCCCAGGGGTCCTCATTAAGCCCTACTTTGTTTAATGCATACATGGCCCCCCTTGAGGATGCCGTCGCCCCCTTCGGGATCAAGATAGTGAGTTATGCGGACGACACGCAATTGGTCGTCTCTCTCTCACATCTTGATAACCACCCAGACAATCTACTGAACTGCCTCCAGGAAATTCACCACTGGATGTGCGAGTCATCGCTCAAGCTAAACGGATCAAAGACAGAAGTCATGCTTTTGGGCAAGCAATGGACCTCCATCCCCCCATTGGTCTGGCCAGACGTTTTCGGGGAAGTACCCACCCCGAAACAAAAAATTAAGACCCTAGGAGTCTGGCTGGAACCCGAGCTGTCTTTGAAAACTCAAGCAGCCAAAACAGCAGGCATCTGTTTTGGTCTCATGCGCTCCATCCGCAGGATCCTCCCACTACTTCCGCCCCTATCTAGGAAACTCCTGGTCCAAGGTCTGATCCTTGCGCGGCTAGACTGCAGTAACATGGTCTATCTGGGAGCTCCTGAAGCCACCATGGCGAAACTTCAGCGTACGCAAAATGCAGCTGCCTGGCTCCTTATGAATCTCCCCCCCAGAGTCGCAGCCAGACCAGCGATCAAGGCCCTCCACTGGCTCCCAATACGACAAAGGGTAGAATTTAAGGCCCTGTGCACCACACACAAACTTCTCAATGGTCTTGGCCCTGCTATCCTGAGAGACCTGGTCACCCCATACAAGGCCCCCAGGTGCCTACGCTCGGACAATGAGCGTCTGGCCAACGTCCCTAGATTCAGGAAGGCACGCACCGGCGGCCGACGCTTTTCTGTAAAAGCGTCCTCAGGATGGAACTCACTTCCTCGCCCCCTGCGGCTGGAACCCAGCCATCTCCTTTTCCGAAAAAAATTGAAAACGCTGCTGTTCCCAAAATAAGGTCCCCTGACCCCTCTGGTCTCTACAAATGTTACAGCGCGGGGATGCCTCCGGGTCACCAGGCGCTCTATAAATCGCTAAATAAATAAATAAATAATAATCTTCAACAAGTGTTTTCCTATAAATCTGGAACAGCATTTGATCTAAAATCCACTCATCTTCCCGTTCAGCTACTACTACACATACATTATTTTTTGTCTACTATAGATTATCCTTAACCCCAACATCTATAAACAAATTCAAACTCTCGACTAAGAATAAAGGTCGAACAAAATATGGCATTTCCAAGATACTGTTGAAAATCTTGCTGACCTCATTGATATTGCATTACAGGGCATTGGCGTTGGAAGGATACTAACACATTTGTGATTGTTGGGTGGTGGAATATGGCATATCAGAATCATAGACTGTTGAATTAATGGGATTTGTTATGGCAGCCACAAACATCCTTCTTATCTAGACAACCTGTTACTTCTCCACCCACAACTACTATTTTCGAACCTCCATGACTTATAGATAATATTACTAAGCATATTTATGTATTCTGTTTAATTTATTATGAATTCATCATTTATACTTAACTTTATTTACCTTAATAATGACCCCTCTCCCTTCCTTTCTCTCTTCTTTCTTTCTCTTTTCTTTTCTCTTTAATTTCGGAACATGCTAAATTGTTTGCTGGAACTTCTTATAGCACCATTTATGCACTACGTAAACTATTTCTCTGTTTTATGTTTAATTAATATTTCAATTAACTTTCTGTACTTCATAGGTGTTTTTAAATGCTCCTATCATTTCGTTATTTAATGTTATGAGATCTTTCTTCGATAAAGTGCTTACAATCTTTAAAAAAAATCTAAATTTACGTAGGATTTTTGTGGTGTTATGTTTTTGACTTTTTAACTGTTTCTTAACTTCTGAATGCTTCCTATATTTTCTTAAGTTGATCCTGTCTGCGCTATGTCATAGCTAGTAGTGGTTGAGCAAAGGTTTAAATTACTGGAACCTTTACTAGAGCCTAGAGAAATAGTGACATTATTACTTGTGGTGGACTGCCACCCACTCCAACTAATAATTCACTTTCTCACTTCCTACACACAAGAGCCATTCCAAATTACCTCAGAAATGCTTAAGAGGAGGTAGTGCCATTCACATTGCTGTCTGTCATGCTCCCTCCAACTTCCATCTTGGGTATCATCCATATCCAGACAACCCAAAATGATTACTGTTGCTGTCACAAACAACACACATGCTCCATGCTAACCTTGCTACATTTACATAGCCTAGATACACTGTGCAGTTAAGTAACAGGCAATGGGCGTTAAGCAGCACTGTGTCATCCCTCCTGCCCTTGCTCTCTCCTGCCTTTTCCACTTGGGTATCGTTAGCGCTGCTCTGCTGATATTCACAGCGCTTGTCCATGCCTGCATTATTTTATCATTTAGAACTGCCTGTATTGTTTGCATTGAGTTCGAGTGCCCGTGCCTGCATTATTTTATTATTTAGAACTGCCTGTATTGCTTGCATTGAGTTTGAGTGCCCGTGCTTGAATTGTTTTATTATTTAGAACTGCCTGTATTGTTTACATTTAGTTCGAGTGCCCGTGCCTGCACTATTTTATTATTTAGAACTGCCTGTATTGTTTGCATTGACTTCGAGCGCCTGTGCTTGCTCGCACTGCCGGACCGCTTGTCTATCTGCTGCTGTGACCCATTGTTTGTTTGCTCCGCTCCTCAGCCGCCACGCTGACCACCGCGTAAATATTTAATTAATTTTCCCTCAACCCGGTCGGCGCTTCCGTCTTAGCCGCCATTACTGTTGTTGTTGTGCCCGGAGCCCGCCCCCTCCACCACGCACCCGCCTCCCAGCTGCTCCTCCCTCCCACTAAGAGACAAGGCTTCCCCCCTGGCCACCGAAGCGCTGTGACCATCCTGACTTTCGTCAGTAGCGGTCGCTCCCTCCTGCCCTTGCTCTCTCCTGCCTTTTCCACCTGGGTATCGTTAGCGCTGCTCTGCTGATATTCACAGCGCTTGTCCGTGCCTGCATTATTTTATCATTTAGAACTGCCTGTATTGTTTGCATTGAGTTCGAGTACCCGTGCCTGCATTATTTTATTATTTAGAACTGCCTGTATTGCTTGCATTGAGTTTGAGTGCCCGTGCCTGCATTATTTTATTATTTAGAACTGCCTGTATTGTTTGCATTGACTTCAAGCGCCTGTGCTTGCTCGCACTGCCGGACCGCTTGTCTATCTGCTGCTGCGACCCATTGTTTGTTTGCTCTGCTCCTCAGTCACCTCGCTGACCACCGCGTAAATATTTAATCAATTTCCCCCAACCCGGTCGGCGCTTCCGTCTTAGCCGCCATTACTGTTGTTGTTGTGCCCGGAGCCCGCCCCCTCCACCATGCACCCGCCTCCCAGCTGCTCCTCCCTCGCCCCTCCCCCCTCACCACCCATTTATGACAGAGGCGTCTTCGCGCAGCGTTTACGCGCAGCGGTCGCGCCTCATGCGCGCCGAAGGTGCGCCAAAGGTAAGCCTGTGTGCGCCCGTCCGCGCCTGGACGGCGCCCAGCGCCTGTCCCCCTGGTCCCCGCCGCACCCAATTCACTAGAGTCACATATGATGCCGCAACTCTCCTCGCCCTCAACCCCGGACGCACACCACAATGCTGCGAAGCCGTCCCAGGACGTACCCACGGCCCATTCGCCTGCCTCTCCTGCAAGTTCAACTGCATCAGGACCCTCACCAAGTCCACTTCCTCCACACACAGCTCCAACTCTAACCGCTTGAAATGCATCCTGCTTAACACCCGCTCGGTCCACAGACACGCAACTGAACTCTGGGACCTACTCGACACTGCGTCACCGGACATTGCCTTCCTCACAGAAACATGGATGAACACATCATCATCACCCGACATCGCCATAGCCATACCGGACTCTTACAAGATTATCCGAAAAGACCGCACCAATCAAACAGGAGGAGGCATCGCCATCATCCATAGGAGCACCATCAAAATCACGACCAGCTCCGATGATAATCTTGCGACTGCCGAACATCTCCACTTTCAGATCCACACCGATCCTAGGACCACAGTTAGAGGCACCCTCGTCTACAGACCTCCAGGTACCCGCACTCAATTCAGCGATGACATCACGGACTTCATCAGCCCACATGCCCTCGTCTCCGAGAACTACATTCTATTAGGAGACCTCAACTACCACCTTGAAAACATACACGACAGCAACACCTCCACCCTTCTGGACAACCTGGCCAACCTCGGACTCAAACAACTTGTTGACACCCCCACCCATGTAGCCGGGCACACGCTCGACCCTATCTTCACCTCCAGCAAGCACATCTCCTTCGACCGCACCACAGCTCTCCACTGGACGGACCAGAGCTGTGTTCACTTCAGCTACAAAACCACCCTAACCCACAACCGCCCACAACCTATTCCTCAGAGAAACTGGAACAAAATCAACTCCGACCAACTCCTCACATCACTCAACCAAAACCCTCCGTCCCTCTCACTAGACCCAAACCAAGCGGCCACCAATCTCAAGCAATGGATCACCCACAGTGCTGACGAATTAGCACCCCTGAAAAAGCACCAGACCAAATCAGCCAGCAAAAAGGCTCCCTGGTTCAATGATGACCTTAAAAAATCCAAGAAGCTATGCCGCACCCTGGAGAAAACATGGAGAAAAAACCCAACCACCGACAACATGACCACCCTTAAGGCAGCCACCCGCAAACACCACCAACTGATCCGATCCGCCAAGAAATCAGCACTCAAGGATCGTCTCGACAACAACACTCACAACAGCAAGGAACTTTTCAACATCGTCAAAGAATTCACCAACCCCACCGCAGCTTCTAACGACATCACCCCCTCCCAAGACCTCTGCGATGCTTTATCCTCCTTCTTCTACAACAAAATTGCCGACATCCACAACAGCTTCGAGAATACTCCCAGCGACCAACCCTCCCCACCCCCCTCAGATCCTACTCCACCAACTAACAACCTCAGCGACTGGAAACCAATCACCACTGAAGACACCATCCGCCTAATGAACTCAATCCACTCTGGCTCACCAACCGACCCCTGCCCCCACCACATCTACAACAAAGCTGACTCCATCATCGCACCCCACCTCCGTGATGTCATCAACTGCTCGTTTAACTCTGCCACCTTCCCAGAAAGCTGGAAACACGCCGAACTCAGCGCCCTCCTGAAGAAACCCACAGCAGACCCCTCTGAACTTAAAAACTCCCTCTTCCCATTCCCGGCCAAAGTCATTGAGAAAGCCGTCAACAGCCAGCTCGCCGCCTTCCTCGAATCCAACAACTCCCTCGACCCCTCTCAATCCGGATTCCGAGCCAAACACCGCACCGAAACCGCACTCATTGCAGCAACAGACGACATCAGAACACTACTGGACAACAGAGAAACAGTGGCCCTCATTCTACTCGACCTCTCCGCCGCTTTTGACACAGTCTGCCACAGCACCCTTATACAACGCCTTAGCAACATCGGCATACAAGGAAAAGCCTTGGACTGGATCACCTCGTTCCTAGCTGGGAGAACTCAGAGAGTCTGACTCCCCCCATTCAACTCAAAGGCCACTGAAGTCATCTGTGGAGTACCACAAGGATCATCACTCAGTCCCACCCTCTTCAACGTCTACATGAGCCCACTTGCATCCATCGCGTGCCAACACAACCTCAACATCATCTCTTACGCCGACGACACCCAGTTAATCCTTTCCCTCACCAAAGACCCCAACACCGCCAAAACCAATCTCCACGAAGGCATGAAAGAAGTAGCCGAATGGATGAAACACAGCCGCCTAAAACTCAACTCAGACAAAACGGAGGTGCTCATCCTAGGATCTTCCCCCTCTGCCTGGGACGACTCCTGGTGGCCTTCCGCTTTCGGCACAGCACCCACACCCACAGACCATGCACGTAATTTTGGATTCATCCTAGGCTCCTCTCTCTCGATGTCCAGACAAGTCAACGCAGTCTCATCCTCCTGCTTCAACGTACTTCGCACTCTCAAAAAGATCTTCCGCTGGATCCCCCTCGAGACAAGAAAGACTGTCACCCACGCACTGGTCACAAGTCGACTGGATTATGGTAACACACTATACGCCGGAATCACAGCAAAATTACAGAAAAAACTCCAAACATCCAAAACGCATCAGCGAGACTCATATTGAACATCCCCCGCCAAGATCACATCACCAGACACCTAAAAGACCTCCACTGGCTTCCCGTCAACAAAAGAATTACATTCCGTCTCCTCACCCACGCACACAAGGCCCTCTAACATCTAGGACCCGAATGCCTCAACACTCGACTGTCCTTCTACAAACCCACCCGCCAACTAAGATCGTCCAATCAAGCCCTCGCCGCAGTCGCGCGCATCCGAAAATCCACCATGGGAGGAAGATCCTTCTCCTTCCTGTCGGCCAAGACCTGGAACTCACTCCCCACTCAACTCCGCCTTACTCAAAACCACATCTCCTTCAGAAAAGAACTTAAAACCGGGCTATTCGAAAAATAATGAACCCCTTCCCAAGCCCCTTGAAACCCTCTGGGTGAGTAGTGCGCTATATAAATGCCCGAACTTGAACTTGAAATTGAACACTGCTCTCAGGGCTTTTGTGTGATGTCACAGGCCAGGGCACACAATACTGTGACATAATAGGCTAGGCCCACTAAAAAACTGCGTGACATCCGCGGTGCTAAGTGGTTCTGTAACATCAAGGGAAGTATAACCTTAAACACATAGGGTCACAGGGCAGTGGTGCGATATCAGGGATGATACCATTGAGCAGCACAACCATATCACAGGAATTGGGGCACCGAGCAGGCCTGTGACTTCAGAGGCATGGGGGTTAGCAAGCAGTGCTGTGAAATCTCATTGCTTGGGCGCCAAGTGTGACTGTGCCTTAACAGGCGTACTCAGCGCTGTGACACAACAGCTTCAGCAGCACTGAGTGGTGCTGTGATGTCACAGGCATAGGGGCACTGAACTGTCATGCTGTTGAACAGATAAGGGGCCCTGAGTGGTGCTGTGATGATGCAGGCATGGTGCAATGAATGGCGCTGTGATATGTCACAAGCATGCTTGCCGCTGCTGAGTCGCACTATAATGTAACAGGTATTCGGGCTCTGATCAGTGCTGGTACATCATTAGCGAATAACACCGTCTAATTCTGTGACATCACAGGCAGGTTGGTAGTGATTGGTTTAATCACATCACAGGTACATTGACGTCACGCTGTTACATCGGTAGCAGGCTGTAACTGAGCCTCTCTATGAGACCCTCAAAACACCCACTGCAATGAGTTGCACACAGGTGCACAAATGCGTGAGTGTCTTCCAGGTCCACTTTTGGGAGAAGGGGCAACATAAAGTAGCCTCAGACATGTTCAGACGCTGAGACACCTCCATTTGACAAGATTAAAGGTAACGCGGTACAAGCAACGCTCTTCTACTTTGCACCTACCGAGGAGGCAAACTGCTGTACCCAATTCCTATAACTCACGGAAGAACAGAAAATAATATGTGCTAATATTTGCCAGATAGATGGAAGAGTAGTTCAGGGATATTTACTAGCGGATGTCTCGCGATTTTGCCGCACTGCCGCAAAACCGGCCTCCTGGAACAAAAACAGACCCACCGCTCCAAAGCGCCATCCCACCCTTCGGTACCAATGTTGCCCACTAAGGCCTGTCCAGCCCTGATGGCAGGGGTAGCGCGAGGACTGACTAGGTAATGGGGGAGCTTGTTCTGGTCCTCTGTTGTGCATGAGGAGGTCGGCCTAGGACCAGGCAGAACAGCTGCCTCCTGCTTACCAGGCAATGTCTGTGTACAGTGTTTCGGACCCCAGGATTACCGGATCTGGTATATTGTGACCCGGTAATCCACATCCAAGGAACACTCTGGCACTGAGAATGGGGCAGACTGGCACCCCCCTTCAGGATACCCTGCCAAGCCACTCTTATGAAGGAATTTCAAGAGTAATCCAGATTTTGGCAAGACCAAGTAAAATCTACTAATAGCAAAAGCTTTGTTGATAGCACCCTGTATTTTGTTTTCTTTCTCACAGGCAGACAACTAAATCTGTGTCTAGCTAGACCCAAAAAGAAAGGCTGAAAAATCCTGAGAGGTCTCTTCAATCTTGGACTTTACTGTTAAATAAGCAATTGAACGTGGCTCCGGAGGTGTCAGACAACCTTGGCAGTTCAAGCATAATTGAAACCGTCTGAAAAACAATGTGCTTGAAAACCATAAATAGAATGCGCTGTGAGCAGGGCCTTGCAATCTTACAGTACAAATCCACTGCTTCGATTCAAATTGCATTTCTGGGTGACTCAAGTCCTTGAGAAGTGTTTGTCGAGACGCTGCTGAATACGTTAACCTTTTCATCAGAGATTCCCCAGGGCAAGTCATTTAATCGCAGGATGCTAGCGGTGAGGGAGAGCTGGATCGGCAGACTGACGACATTGACACCAAAATGGCTTTATCAGACAAAGATGGGTTTGTTTTTTAGATAATGGGGACACGCATGTTCGAGGTGCTTATTAATTACAAGGGCTACCACATCTGTCAATCATTTTCGACCCACATGGTTCTGTACGTCACACTCCCAAAGTGAAATCAGCTTTCTGAGCTCTGCTTGTCTAATAAAGGCCAGCGCCATGACTCACACGACCTCGTGTAGGTTTATTTTAGCCATTCTATACGGATACGGTTCTGATGTATGCGGCAATGTTCTGATTTTCAGCTTTTTCACGTTTTATTGAGTTGTTTTCAAAATGTCAGGGTTACAGAAACACACAGGTGCTCAGTTACTGAGTCGCTGAATCATAGGACCGAATTTAGAAGTCGACTGAGGGGGACACTGACGCAAATGTGACGGATATGCCGTCTGCTGTATTACGATCACCTTGTATCCTATGAGGATTGCAAAGCAGTGGAAGGGATATCCGTCATGTCAGTGCCAGAGTATTCCCTCCGTCGACTTTTAATTTACAGCCTTAGGACTTGATTTAGATCTTTGCGGGAGGAAATACGGATATTGCGTCTGCCATATTACAAATCCATTATATCTTATGGAGAACGTAATACAGCGGGTGGGATGTCCATCATGTTTGTGACAGAGTATTCCATCCGCAGAGATCTAAATGAGTTTGGTGGTCTGACAGCCTAAACACCTCAGCTGCTCCCGACCGCCTTATTACAAGTTTACTGCAGTGCCCATGGAGTGGCTGCAGAGATTTTGCAGCGGTTATGATTGCTTTTCCATATGTATCGATGCCTGTCTGAGCATTTCGACATCATATGTGTCAGATTCTCACATAAGCATGATACATGTGGAAAAATCCCACCTACCCATTGCTGGAGTCTGGTGCATATGTGGGCTGCCCATGGAAATGGTTATATGGTACAACAAGCATTTACAATGCAATGGTTTTGCCTTTGTTAAAGTTAGAGCTATTGGCATTGCTCTTGACACTCTGAAGCTCCACTCTGAAGCTCCACTCTGAAGCTCCACTCTGAAGCTCCACTCTGCACTCTGAAGCTCCACTCTGCACTCTGAAGCTCCACTCTGCACTCTGAAGCTGCACTCTGAAGCTCCACTCTGAAGCTCCACTCTGCACTCTGAAGCTCCACTCTGAAGCTCCACTCTGAAGCTCCACTCTGAAGCTCCACTCTGAAGCTCCACTCTGAAGCTCCACTCTGCACTCTGAAGCTCCACTCTGAAGCTCCACTCTGCACTCTGAATCTGCACTCTGAAGCTCCACTCTGCACTCTGAAGCTCCACTCTGAATCTGCACTCTGAAGCTCCACTCTGCACTCTGAAGCTCCACTCTGAATCTGCACTCTGAAGCTCCACTCTGCACTCTGAAGCTCCACTCTGAATCTGCACCCTGAAGCTCCACTCTGAAGCTCCACTCTGAAGCTCCACTCTGAAGCTCCACTCTGATGCTCCACTCTGAAGCTCCACTCTCAAGCTCCACTCTGAAGCTCCACTCTGCACTCTGAAGCTCCACTCTGAATCTGCACTCTGAAGCTCCACTCTGAATCTGCACTCTGAAGCTCCACTCTGCACTTTGAAGCTCCACTCTGAATCTGCACTCTGAAGCTCCACTCTGCACTCTGAAGCTCCACTCTGAATCTGCACTCTGAATCTGCACTCTGAAGCTGCACTCTGAAGCTGCACTCTGAAGCTCCACTCTGAAGCTCCACTCTGAAGCTCCACTCTGAAGCTCCACTCTGCACTCTGAAGCTCCACTCTGCACTCTGAAGCTCCACTCTGAAGCGCCACTCTGAAGCTCCACTCTGAAGCGCCACTCTGAAGCTCCACTCTGAAGCTCCACTCTGAAGCTCCACTCTGAAGCTCCACTCTGAATCTGCACTCTGAAGCTCCACTCTGAATCTGCAGCTCCACTCTGAATCTGCAGCTCCACTCTGAATCTGCAGCTCCACTCTGAATCTGCAGCTCCACTCTGCACTCTGAAGCTCCACTCTGAAGCTCCACTCTGAAGCTCCACTCTGAAGCTCCACTCTGAAGCTCCACTCTGCACTCTGAAGCTCCACTCTGAAGCTCCACTCTGAAGCTCCACTCTGCACTCTGAAGCTCCACTCTGCACTCCGAAGCTCCACTCTGCACTCTGAAGCTCCACTCTGCACTCTGAAGCTCCACTCTGAAGCTCCACTCTGCACTCTGAAGCTCCACTCTGAAGCTCCACTCTGCACTCTGAAGCTCCACTCTGAAGCTCCACTCTGCACTCTGAAGCTCCACTCTGAAGCTCCACTCTGAAGCTCCACTCTGCACTCTGAAGCTCCACTCTGAAGCTCCACTCTGCACTCTGAAGCTCCACTCTGAAGCTCCACTCTGAAGCTCCACTCTGAAGCTCCACTCTGGCTGAACATAACAGTCTGCAGTTTCACACGTTACATTTGTGTTAGCTGCATTACGTCATAATTTATTGTCAAAGGCTGGTTCAAATATGTTCTTTCAATGTTTCAAGCTGTTTTCAAGCGTTCACGCTTTATTACAAATCACAAAAAGATGTTAATATTTCACTTCTGTTCTTGGATTTTCGTCACAATATAAAACTCTGAATATAATCTTCACAAAAGTTATTTACAAAAGTTTAAGCTATTGCCATTACAAATTAAATACATTATTTAACAATTAATTTAACAAAAAAAATAAAAGCCATTGTTATTTGTAATATCAATACATCTAAATCACGTAAATAAAAAACATGTTGCATTACAAATGCTATAGGTGTCACATTTGCGAAAGTTATAACTATTGGCATTGTAAATGACAAAGCTATTAATTTAGCTTTTTTAACAAACACATAAATAAATAAAAATGCCATTTATAAGACCAATAGCTCAAACTTTCCTGATGCGAGACCTATTGCATTTCCAATGCTTGTTTTTGTTTCACTTTTACTTGCGGCGTTACACAGTGTCCTTGATAAGTCGGTAAGCACTATGTTTTTTGAGTCACTCGATTTTGATTGACCGCCAGTCCTCAGCTAGTCATAAATCCATCATTTAGAGGCCAACCCTTCATTTGCAAATAGCCGTGCTATCCGAAGGTTTCTGACTACACAGTTAATCAAGTACTAAGGCATCTTTTCTTGACCTGGACTTTTCAGCGCTCAATATGGGGGAGTGTCACAGTGATCATCAATTGCCAGTGGCGCTTCTGTTTATTGAATGTGGCAGAGCAGCCCCGTCTGTGCTTTCCACGAAATAACTGAGCTGTCTGGAAGACTCAAGTAACCAAAATAGTCGCTGCTAACATTTTTTGTTTGCACAGGTCGTTATTTCATATCCGGACTGGGCCGACACAGCTGTTCAATCTTCTGAGGTCGATAAACTGAGTGCTGGTAATGTGCTGCTAATGTGTGCAGTTATTTTCCAACACTTAGAAAGGGACGAATTTGAGATTTTAGGTTCACAGATGCCAAGAAGGTTCAACGTGGAGGCATAATCGTAAGGTAGGTTCAACAACATTTTGCAGCCCACGCCCATCTGTCAGTCACGTTCAGCAATCATAGACACATTATACCCTGTGCGGCTCATCTGTGCGGTACACTGGTCATGCTTTCAGAATAAACAAGCATTTGCAATGCAGTAGGTCTCGCATTTGCTGGGTCTGAGCTCTTGGCATTGTAAATGACAATGCCTTTGTTTTGTTTTTTTAAATCTAAATAAAAGACATTGTAATTTACAATGCTAATAGCTTAACCTCTCGCAAATGCAGGACCTATTGCACTAAATGCTTGTCTTGTTTGCTCGCGGGCGCTGCGGGGGAGGGGCATTGCTGCTTAGTGCGATAAGTTTCACTTCCTGCTAGTTCACCGTTTCGGCATGTCGAGGGTCCGTGAGTGGAGCCGGATATGGAGGTAAGTGCGCCTGGTAAGACCGCAGCCAAGCCAAGGGTCACTCCGCCTAATGCATATTTGCTATTATCACAGCCCTTCCCTCAAAATACACTTGCTTGAATCACTGTGCCAGCGATGGCTTTGTGCCGATACTAAGGATGTCTGTTGTTCTGCTGCTCTGTGAACGTTCCCATGAGAGGTCATGGGGTCATGGGTTATCAGCCGTTTACAAGTCACAGACTCCCATGGCTGGAAGCTTATGACCCAGCTTTACTTTAATATTCATGGCAGCCCTGGCAGCTTCTTTTCCCCTCCCTACCTCCTTTCGCTTTTCTTCTTGGTTCCGACAACTTCCGTTTTGTTTGTGTGAGTGGTAAGGGGGCGGAGGGCTTGGTTGAGGGCAAGTGTCTGTTACGGAGCTCTCGCCACGAAGCTCCGCCCCCTCCCCGGCTCCACTCCTCAAACGGTGATTTCAGATCTGTATGCAATATTAACAAAGCAACGCATGGCCGCCCGTGCTTTCCTCGTACTCACTAGTGTTAAGAGGCGGTGGCTTCCGAGTTTCGAACAGCACTTCGCGCTGCAGGAGGTCATTGACAGTCACTAGTCAGCCCACTACCGAGCAGACTGACCCGGACCCAGCCCAGTCCATCCAGGGCTTTCAGTGGCATTCATCACAGTGTCTCACCGGAAGGCGGGCATCAGAGAGAAGCGGGAGGGGGCGGGAAAGGGGGAGGAGAGAGCTGACGACGGCCGGCCGGAGCAGAAGACGGGCACCAGGAAACAAGCGGGAGGGGGAGCAAGGGAGGTGCCGGCAATGCCGGAACAGAATCGGGGGCGTTCCCGGCGTCGCGTGACGTCGGCAAAAGCCAAAGAATGTCGGGAACGCCCCCGTGTCTGGTCCGGCATTGACGGACAGGCCCCTCATCCAATGGCTAGGCTCCATTTATGGAGCCAGCCAATGAATGACGAGGGCCGACCCAAAGCCACACTACAGTTCTCATTAGGTTTTTGCTGCGCAAAAAAGATGCGCAGAGCGCATCTTTTTGGCGAGGCAAAACCTAAAAAGGACTCACCTGTAAATCTTCACAGACGGGTCATAATCCCTGTTGCTGTGAAGGGGGTACATGAAGAAAAGGAACCATGTCGAACTCGGACCAAAATCACTTGAAAGGGGTGAGTACACAAAACAAAACATTAGCTTCCACCAACTTGAAGCTGGTGGTCTGACTTCCACGGTCAGCTTGTGGAAAAGCCAACTTGTACTACGAGCAGCAGTGAAACTCCCCAGTACCGCCCAATTGTATTTGCTTTTCCTCGACCACGACCTTGGTGGTTGGCAGAGTGCTAACAGTGCTGGCGGCTCAGTTGAGGTCTTTCCAAATGCTATCCACCCAACTCGTAATGTGACGGTCGGACTGCCGAGCTTCAGCATTTGGACTGCAACTGTGGGTGCACGGTTTCACAGACTTCCAAACTTGTAATAAGGCCCTTTGGGCCTCATTTATGAGCCCTTGCGTCACTTTTACGCTGCTGGTGCGTCACTTTGGGTGATGCACCAGTGGCGTAAAAAATGCGCCTTGTTGCTTCATATTTACAAAGTGACACATCTAGGTAGATGCGTCACTTTGTAAACCCCTGCGCCACATTATACCTGCGCCAGGTATAATGTATGCAAGGGGGGAGTATAGACGCAAGGAAGGGTCGTAGAAGTGACGCAGTGAAATCTATGAGATTTCTCTGCGCCACTTTTAGGACACCATTGCGTCAAAATCTTGCGCCTGCCTCACAGCAGGCGTAAGACTGACGCAGGCCCTTTCACATGGGGCTAGCCCCATGTGAAAGGACGCATTGCTGGAGTTGCGTCACTTTTGTGACACACTCCAGCAATGAGACACTTTTGCGCTTACAGATATGTCAGAAATACTGACGTATCTGTAACTCCTTGCGAAATGATGCGTCATACATTAAATATGACGCATCAGGAATGTCGCAAAGGAGTGCGCACTGAGAAGTGACACATTGCTGCTTTCACGCAGCGATGCGTCATTTCTCATAAATGAGGCCCCTTGTTTCTAGTCAAGGTACAGCAGAGTGGCTGTGGTTCCTTATTTAAAGTTTGTTCATGTTTTCTTTAGCACATAAAAGTTTTAGTAACTACACTCCAAATACCCAATTCAACAGTTGTCATATGTGACCAAAAATATTTTATGTAGAATTAATTGAAAGGGAAGATCAAAATGTGCCTCTTTTCATTTGTTTCTATAGCATTGGTTATTTTGTGAGGGCATTTGTTTAAAGCTTTGACACTTGAATCTTTCCCACCCGCTGAACTGAAATTAGTTTGTATGAAATAAAGTTTGGCAAACAAAATGTGCATTGAGTTCATGAGGAAGTCCATGCGTGCACAATAGTTTAATCACTGTATATTGTGCACTACTCTTCCTTGCTATAGCCTTCCCAGCTTCAAGCAACATTGCAAGTATTAGCCTCTTGAATAGCTTGATGTAAATTTCTTTCTCTAACATCATTGCCACTATGATCATCGTGTGTGTTATATTATTTCTTTACATTGTGGCATATCAGGAATTTACAAGACTGACGCCAAATAAAGCAAGTGCCTCCTATGATAAAGTCATATAAAAAAGACTTCCAGCAAAGGAACCAGCATGATGTTGGCAACCCCAGGCAGACGTCGAAGGGAAAAGCTACCATCAGATCCCTACTTCACTTCAAGCTGCCCCGTGATCCAGACAAAAGTCAGTTTAGCCCAATTTTAATTCGACATCAGGTGCCAGAAGCTTGTCCAGGATCTTTGCTTTTTCCACATTTTTGGACATAGGGCACGTAGAATACCGCATGCACATACTTACCCTGACATTTCACCTGGAGTGCACCCTAGTTGTAACGAAACAACACACTCTCAGTAGAAGACAGACAACTGAACTCTGTCCCAGGGTAGAACACCTGTGCATTCATTGCAGACCAGGTAGTACATTCAATCCTACTAACAATATGTTCTGTGGCCAGAGCAGCAGCTCCAGGCAGCACCGTTTCATTCATTGGACCAACACTTTCCTGAAAAAGCCAGAAAAATACACAGCGTCTCGGTACACTGGGAAAGCCGCCAATCTGCATACAGCATACCAAACCAACTGCTTCATAAACAAAATGGAACTCATTGGCAGACTAAGAAATTCCAATCAAAAAGTACCCATGGTCCTACCTACTTCTCAAGCAGCAGCTCTGAGCAGCACCGGGCCAAAAATTGGACAAGCATCCCCCAAGCAAAATTATAAAAACGATACTCATCACGATTGTTAGAACTGGGATTTCTGGTTGGCTAAGGCTACGCCAAAGCCAGGCAGAAACCACCATTCTAGTCAGGGCAAGGGAGTCACACGCCAAGATAACCCCTGCTCACCCCCTTGGTAGCTTGGTACGAGCAGACATGCTTATCCCGGAGGCAATGTGTAAAGCATTTGTGCACGCACACAACAGCAACAACATCCTGGGCACACCACAAAAGGAACTCCACACAAGGTTATGTAAAAATAACTTTTGTATTGTCAAAACACATCAGATAGTAATCGAACAATATACACTCTGCCAACTGACACGGGCAATATTCACAAGGGATTATTTACACCAGGGGAACGTGGGCCACTGTTAGAATCAACACTTAGCAGAAATAGCACTTCTAGAACATAGAATAGGTGTAGCACAAAATAACAATCATAAACCACAACCAGTAACCATTGGTAACAGGTAGGTACACACTACGCAGTTCTAATAACCATAGGCATAGATCACGCATGGACACATAACCTCTCTAGTATAAACTATACTAGGCAAAACAACCTCCTAAGCATGAAAGCACATATCACAGGCAAAAAGGCAAAGCACATTACGCAGAAATCACAGTTAGGCCTAACCAGTATAAATACAGTAGGCAATCTCCTCACTAGACTAAACACATTAGACCATACCCCCTAAGCATAAATCACAGTTAGGGGCGTAAATCACACAGCAAAACATAATCTCACTAACATAAAACTCCATAGGTAAAACCATCTCTAGAGGTATCAACACAGGGTGCGTAAAACATACTAGATGCATTACATTTCCTAGCACCACATTTAAAGCACATATCAATCCCATTAGGGCCTTGCGCCCTATCTATATAGCAGCCCCATGGCCAACTGGCCATCAAGAAGGGGCTCAAATGCCCTGTGTCCAGAATGTCAGGGCGCGCTGCCAACGCAGCGCCAGTCAGGGGTGCGCCACTGGCGCAAACCTAAACGTTGCAGCTGCCCACTTCTTGCTGGGCAGCTGAGAACCATCACACAGGGCTTAAACGCTGCAGCTGGCACTAAGTGCTGCACAGGTGTGGAAGGCCTGGTACCTCTGTGCCATCTCTGGGGCTCTCACTTCAATGGCGCCTAAATGGAGCAGCTGCCCACTACTTGCTGGGCAGCTGAGAAATCAGCAAAACTGTGGCATGGGCTCTCACTAGCCCTGGAACAACACTGCTCCAAATGCTGGGGCCACAAAGGCTCTGGAAATAAAACATGCCACTAGGAGCACTCCAGCTCCTAAAGGAATTGTGCGCCCACCATAGACAGAGCACTGGAGCCCTCAGGCTCTGAAAACAACTGTGCCCTGTTGGAGCCACCAAGACTCTGAAAATAATGTGTCCCAAGTCCCTCGTGGGGACTCTGCAAATCAATGGGGAACTCGTGGGAGCCACACAGTTATGCTCCATAGGTTGGAGCGGCCCGCTGCCACCGGGTAGCTCTGAAAAGTGCCCTGCACTGGTATGGGCAAGGGGGGGGCGGGCACTGACAATGTGACCCGACACCACCCCCCTAAACAACATAGTGTGAGCCCCTCTGGGCCCGAACAACCATACTCCTCATTAGAGCGGCCCACTGACACACGGGGCCGCTCTGATGCAGTACCTCACACCGGCACCACAAAGAAACTGCCCTCAAACGTTGGAGCCACCCGGGCTCGAGAACCTAACACAGCATGCGTTGGAGCGGCCCGCTGTCAGACGGAGCCGCTCTGGCACTCCCTCTCCCCAACAGGGAATATCTTGAGCTCCACTCACCAAGCTGGAGCTCCTCTCTCGCCGGTCTTCAGTGCGGCAGGGGCAGGCTCGGTGGCATCTGAGGAGCTCCCGCTCCTCACGGACTCTGCCTCCAGCGGGGCTCCCTCCTGATCATGGGAGCCCTGCTCATCCTCTGCCTCTCCTCATCGGCGGCCTCCCGTGAACATCGCGGGGCTCCCTCAGCTCACGGGAGCCCCTCCTCATCACGGACGTCTCCTTGCTTCGCCCGGGCCCCCCCTCCTGGGACCTAGGGCTCAGTCCCTTCAGCAGCGCGGGCGGGGCTCCCCCTCTGCACACAGGAGCCTCGCTCTTCCGGCACACATGGCTTCCTCTGGACTTCCCTCAGGCCTCACAAGGCCACGCCCATGTCCCAACGAGGGTTCCTGACTTCCGGGTCACATTTGCAGCGGCCCGGCAACATTTTACAAAGCAGCATAATTGGGGTGGGCACCCATAGTGATTAAAAACAATGCAATACATGGCCATAATGCAGGGTAGGCTCCTGCCATTTAAAATATAAAACTAGGGGCCATAGTTAAATAAAAGTAAGCAGGGTGGGCACCTGCTTTTCACACGCAGGCAAGTTAAAATAAAGTGCTTTCCCAGGCGCTAAGGGGGCACAGAGACTACCAAGCCCCCAGAAAGGACCCTTACAGCAAAAAGCAGGTCCCAGCAACAAGGTCCAAGAGAAGTCCTACAGGAAAATTCCATCAGGTATCCAGGGGCTGGGCAGGGCCCAGGGAGGCATGCCTTCCCCTGGGCCCCAGCAGCAGCCCGCCCCTGGTTGATTCCAGTCATAAACAAGAACATTGAACATGAGGTCACAGCCTCATTTTATACACAAAATTCCCTTTGTCTCTAGGGTGCAGGGTGGGGGAAAACCAGAGGCAGCTGGTTTTGGAGCACTCTGCTGTGCTCAGCCCCTCTCACTATTCACTGGCAAGGCTAGGGTCATCCGTCGCACCACAGGGGGCGGAGCCAGCATTGTGGAGGGAAAGCCCAGCCCTATTCAGGTCCCAGGTGCACTCCTCCGTAGCCATCAACATGCATAGCCCACATTCACAACCGGGGCAGACCCATCCTGACTCCTGGAGCCAGGCTCACCAGCCAGCTCCAGCCAATCACAAGCCAGCACATTCACTGCACAGACACACCACCTTCTAGAAGTAGCACTTCCACACTAAACACATTAAAGCCGCACACATCATCGTGCAGCATTCCATCTCACAAGTTCGCACATACCAAACTCGACCCTGCACTCCCCACACATCAGGAACTACCATGGTCACACATATTCCCCATGCATTCCTATGGGAGGGCAGGCCAGTTTCACCACACATACACAGAGAGCGCACACACTTTACACTAAACCACAGTGAAAAAGTGCGCAGAGGCCTAAAATCACCAACACCAGGTCACAGAAACAGGCTAGGAAAAAGTAAAAAGCTTCGGGGTGAACCTGCCAAAAAAGCCAGGTCCAACACAACCCCCTTTCAGCCAAAACGCAGGGTAGACCAATCACTCCCTTGATGGGCTTCCCTGCTTTGGGCGACAAAACACGGACACCAGCCCACATGGCAGGGACACCCTCCGGTTCTACACCACTCTGAGGCCACATGGTTTCCCCTCAACAAGAGCTCTCTGGCCCAACTAGGATACCCCACTGGCACTCTCTAGTCGTCCACGGCCAGGACCAGGCCCTAGGCCATCCAGATGTCAAAGGTCCCGACCACTTCACAGAGTAACTCCTGGCACACAATAGCCATTCTCCACTCTCCCTCTCAGTGTAGCTCCAAACTACCACTGATAATTCAACCTAGGGTCCGCACCCTCAGGCTGACCAAAGGTCACGGGCAAGCATGCCCTACACTACCTCTACTTCTGGAGTTCTGCACCCTCCCAGGGAAGGACCCACCAGAACACAACTCTCCTACTAGTTCAGGACAGCTCCCCATCACTGGTCTACCACCTGGGATCTGAAAACTATTTCACTTTGGAGGTACAAAGCACACAGCACAGTCCCTCTTCAAGCACCAGGCACCAAACTGGGAATGGGACTTCACACACTGGACCTCTACCACCCAGCTAATGATTCTTCAAAGTTCACCTCATAAAGATAGGGAATGGCCCTACCTCGAATTAATTTCATGAACTCCAGCACATCATAAATTGGCCGCAGGTGTTGAGACCCTTTAAGCTGTGCCAATGCCTATAAAAGTGTTTGCCATTATCTGGGTTGCAATTTTCTGTCCTTTAATCTCTAGTTCTACACAATCTGATCACTTGTTTTGATTCTGCATGTTTTGTAGAGTTTAAGAGCTCTTAACCATGACTAACCGCATCGTAGTTATAAGGCAACATCTGGCATCTTACGCCTCCATAGCTCCAAATTGAATGACCAGTTGAATGAATGCACACAGCTGTATCCCTCTTTAATCCAGTCCCAATGACCAACTTTCTACTTTACTTCCATGGTGGTTGGCATGGCAAAAGCTGAGCTGCCCTCCCGAGGTTCACACTTCGGAAACACAGTCGCACCATGGCGTCAGAAGCAAAGACTTAACATCTTGACCCCACCCTCCGGCACCTCCTTTCTCTAAACCGACTACTATCTCAGCATACCTGAAGAGCATGACCAAGACTGGGAAGTGGGTTCATCTAACCACAGACCCACTCTTCCCAGGGTGTCATGTAGTGCTTCGCATCAATCTTCTGGTATTTGACAGCCATATGAATAAAATGTAAATTGCCACCAACTGCAATGGCATTGACCGATACTAGGCACAAAAGGCGGGGTGTGAATAGCCCGTTCCCCATTGAGCTCAAATTGTTGGGGGCTGATTAGGGTCAGTTTATGATGCATGAACATTTGATATCTGTGTGGCTCATTTGCACATACTTGACTTACCTAGCAATTCAATAGTTTGCCCCATACCAATCCTTCTTCCGACTAATTATTGTGAGACAGCAATGTTTTTCCAAAAGTGGATCAGTGATCCATACATGAATGCCTGTGCATTGGTGAGACAATGAGCTTACATTCTTTCCCCTTCCCCCTTCTTCATTGCATGAAGCAGCTGCTCACAGCAAACCCCCATGAACATCTGTGAGAAGTTGGCCTGATATATGATGTCTCCAATTCTGGGGGCACCTTGTATCAGTCCAAACAACCCTTATGGTGTCTGGTTGTAAGTCAACCTTATAGACAAGCTATCCTAATGGAAGCATGGACTAAGCAGCCTTAAAGACTTAACTCAAGAGGCCGTGTTAAGCGAGCTGTTTTACCGATCACAATCCTGTAATATCAAATGAAAGGACACCACACAAATTATATATATTAAAAATATATGTATTTATTACTAGAATAATCCTCTGTACTCTTTATGAGTGCAGAGGCACAAGCATTTAAACAAAAGCACAGTTAAACATATGAAAGTTGCACAATTATGGATGAGGCCCAGGGGCCACGCAAACCATATATTAAAAAAGTGGTATAAGAGATACCAATCGAACAGTGGTTAGGCCTAGGGCCTAGGGAATCGCTGGGAGCAGTTGGGACTAGCAATGCTGAAGTCGGGAAAAGCCTGCGGGATTCGGGTGCAGCGCTTAAAGCACACATGCACAAATGCAATGTCAATGGTGCGTAAAAGTTATAAAGTTACAGTTAAAGGAGACTTCCGCTTAACCTAGCAGGATGAAACTTTAGACACATACACTAGAGATGTGTACCAGTGTAGGAACACCGGCGTTGCTGAGTTACCTCACCCACAGGAAGCGGGTGAACAGGTGCGAAGTAGTGTCGGGTTTTGTCACACTGGTTGATGGTGCTTGGAGCTGAAGATGCTGCAGACGTCGAGACGAGAAGTGTCCGTTGTGATCCAAGGGTGGATCGAAGATAAAGATGATCTTAAAGCAGAGGGGACAGAGTCTGGGTCACTCAGCAGTGACCAGGGTGGAACCAGGAAGGAACCAGGCAATGTCGGGCGCTTTCAGGTCGCTGTCGTGAAGCTTCTCTCCGCTGCCACGTGGACTCTGGGACACCAAGGATGTCCAGGAGTGGATCACGAGATGTCCCACAAAGGCTCTCGCTGTCGGGTTGTCGGCTTCTGGATTGGAGCAAACAACCCTTGGCAAGCGCAACCCACGCAGGATTCAAAGATGGCTTAATACTCGGACCAGGAGGGTCAGAGCGGGAGCTCCTTTTCAGAGGAGCGAGTGCAAGTCTGGAGCAACCAGATTCACAAGTTAGATTTCAAAGTTTGTCGGCACAGGGGCCACAAGCCAACGGGCAAGTGACCGGGCCAATGCGTTGAGCCAAAAGATGCGGTAGGGCCCCATGCAGCACTCAGTGAGTGTAGAGGGGTGAGCTTCGGTGCAAGAGAGGCTCAGGGCTGGGGCTTCTCAAATCCCAATGCACAGCTTTGAGGGTCACTCGTGGGCTGCATGGTCAGCGTCTCATGGTCTTTCCAAGATGGCGGGTCCCACACTTCCAGGCGCCTCCACGGGTCTCAGCTCTGCAGGGACTGTGGATCGGGCTGTTAGAAGGCAGACACGCTTGGTCTTGTTGAACTCTGTTGCTCGAGTTTTGGCGGGAACTGCAACAAAGCAAATGTTGAGGTGCTGGATGGTGCCTGTTTGCACAGGGTGGTCACTACTTGACCACAAGGGAGATTCTTCAGTCTTCTACATCGAGTAGGATGTTGAAGGGTCCAGAGTTTTGTTTCATAAGTTTCAGTCAGGATAATCTGAGTGCGTTAGCACTGCTCCCACTCTTATACCAATCTAGTGGGCTGGATCACCTGTAAGGTCCCTCCTATGGGTGGGACCCAGGAAGGGGGTGGTTACACCCCTTTCCCTCTGTCCAGGGTCATGCTGGGACTGGGGCTGGAGTGCCCCAGAACCGGTTTGACCGGATTATGCAAGGGGAAGCCTTGTGCGCCCCAGGCAGTGACTGGTTTCATTCAACCCACCCTGCCCCCATACACTATCTCCTGTCTGGGCAGGTGTAGCACCTCCCTGCGACAGGAAACCCTTTGTCGAGGCCTCCTCTGCCAAGTTTCAGTCAGCAGCAGGAGGTCAGACTCATGTCGGTGGCAGCAGCATTCATTTTGTGATGTTGAGGCTCTTTCAGAAAGCAACCGCGTTTTATCAAGGTAACATGTGTTCTCCCTCTAGAAGGGTGGAATGCTATCCCTGTCGACAGGACTGTCGAGGGGATAGTATTCCAAATCGTATGATACCTTACACAACATGTTTTGATAAAGCCAAACCAAAGTTAGCACTTAACCGCGATGGATTATAATGCACTTAAGAGTATATGGTATGGCAATATCCTGAAACAGCTTAGGGAATTGGTCCCGACAGCTGCAGACAGGCTCAGCTCATGCTAGAGCACCATCTCACATACAACCAAGCACTCTGCCTCCAGGATTGTTAAGGCCTGCCATAGGAGTGACTTATAGGTATATATGTGTCCGGATATAGGTTTAGATATAGGTATACTATATCTAAGCAAGAGGTGATTACACCAACTTGCCCCAGCTGAGGGATCAGCCAGTTGTGACAATTTAAGAACCAGCCAGGGGTGGCAAAAGCTATGCTGCAGCCCCTGGTAGGCCTTGGATGCACCTATGCCCTTGGCACCTATAGTGCACTATATAGGGGCTGACAAGGTGTCCAGTACCAATCAGGTTATGCACCTAGGGTGCATGGAGTCCATTTTAAGGAGAGAGAAGATAGCCTGGGGCCCTGGTTAGCAGGGAGCCAGGCCAAATAAGTCGAAAACCAGCTAAACACAAGGCAAAAAATCTGGGGTAACCATAGTCAGGAGTCCACCTTCCTACAACATTCCAACCTAGATTGCACAGATCTGTGTTCATGGTGGACAACAAACCTTGCAATCTGCTTGTATTGTGCCAGCTAAACAGTACTACCAGATATACATTAAGGCCAGTGAAATGTCCTCGACATCTAACCTGAGGACAACTGCATCTTGGAGGGTAGAGCCCTCGATTCCTGATAGGGCTCCCACTGCATAGAGGGCCACATGAAACAATTAAAGGGGAGTGAAACGACACAATTAAGATAATCCCACAAATAGGGTTTTGTCATATGTGACTGTTTATCACTGCCAGTGCCTGTAAGAGCGAAATTCATATTTTGGCATACACACTCCAAGACCTTATTGATCTGATATGGAATAAGGGAAGCAGTGTTAATTAAAGTCACAGTGAGACCCTAATCATGTATGCCAGGGGTCAGCGACAAGACCCTTGAGTGGTGAACCATCTTATATACTGAGCATTACTCTCAGTATATAGCTCCCTTCACAAGAGTGCGAGCAATGTCTCTGCAGATGTTTTGCACTGGATGATCACACAATAGGCTAAAACATCATGCTAAAAGTGCTGACAATAAAGTTCAATTACAAGGATTCAGTTTGCATAAAATTTTAAGCAAGATGGTAATGTATACGCACTCACTTTAGGTCCCGAGGTCTGTAAGAATATGGTATTGGGATTCAAACCGGTCGCTTTCTGGCTGCATCACATGCGCATGCCCCTAACATGATGTGCTACAGTAGTCCTGAAACTTTGATAGGCTGGAGGGTAACTCCCCGAGGGTCTGACAGGCTAGTGTCCAAGTGGGGGGGGGGGGGTCACATCAACAATAAAGGGGGTGAAGCCCATGAAAAGAAGGCATTCAAGATCAAAATGGGCATGAAAGGGCTGGGCTCATAAGTTCTGGACCTATTCAAGAGCCACAATCCAATGGACCTTTTTAGCAACATCTAAATGTAGAGGGGAGAACATTTGTTATTATTGCCAATCAATTCAACAAGAATTCCTCTGGACACATAGTAACCACAGACAACTATGTAAATTTAGTTGATTTATTACAAAGCCAAAAATAACTGAACATAAAGACACTTCAAGCCGAAAGTGTAAAAATACATCGGAATTAGCAAAGAGACAAATCTACATATCCAATGAAGCATAAGTAAAACAATTATTTGAAGGAGCAAAATGCTTAGGATCAAAAAGAATGAGTCCAAATTTTCCTGCATCAAGGGTTGGTGAATAAGAAGCATTAATCAATCTCTACACTAACTCTAAAATGATATCCCTACTTAAGCATCTTCAGGAAGAGGGATATACAGAAAGGTGTCACCATGTGGAGTCCTCCTAAGAAGTTTCTTCCCAATTGATGGGTCAGATAGCAAAAAGCCACAGAGACAGAGCTTGTTCTAGGATGCTCTGGAGCTTTTTAGCAAGTAAGGGTGATAATTATCGCCTGTGTCAAGTATCAGGAGTTTTGTTATCACCGCCTTTCCCTGATCATTTTCGGTTTCTTACTGACGTATTATCAACACGTCTGTAAGAGGCGATAGTGTCAGGGAAAGGGCGTGATAATTCCCACTAAGAGGCAATAGGTATTCATGCGATACCTTGCCATCGGCAGTGATCGGCGCTTTAGCGGCATTTATATTGCAGCTAACGTGACAATATGCCTGCAAACACGATTGGCCGGGTGCCAAAATCAACTCGTGCTGCAGTGCCAATGCAGAGGACATTACCTCTTCTGCTGCTCTGCCACACCTGTGCTAGCAGAGTTAATAGAGAAGTACTCAATATTGGACTAAGTGCAATATTAGAGGATTAGCAGAGTTTTAGCTCCTGCTGCCACACAGGGAAGAGTGAATTTTTACTTTGTGCGTTTTTGTTCCATATATTGTGTATGTCACTGTATGGTCCCTCACCACCACCAGATTCCAGAAACAGGCTAGGAAAAAGCAAAAGGTCTCATGGAGAACCTGCCAAAAGGGCCGGGTCCAACAGTCCCCAGTGAGTTTAAAAGTCTGACTTTGTGCTAAGGGGCTAATAATGCAGCAAACTCATTACTTCTTTGATGTCTGTGGGTCTTCTGATGGAGATCTGGCTTAGTCAGGTTTTTAGCAGGTGTAAAATTCCTGCGGCTATCGGGATTAGCGCGCCTTTATTGTGGAGAAGTGTGGCTCAATGCTTAGAGCGGCAGACCTTGATGCAGAACGCTGGCCAGGGACCAGGGTTCGATTCCTGCCTCGGCGGGTTTCGGGCTTAAATTCTTCTGACCGGATATTCTCGCCTCAGTGCTGATTCTAAGCATGGGTCCCACGCTGCAACTCTGGGCAATAGCTTGCTTAGTCTCCACAAAGGCCCCCTGATACACAAGAGATGCCTGGTTTCACCATGGGATGCCCAGGAGTGGACACCCCACAAAGAAAAGCCAGGAGGGGTTCCCTTGTGGTAGGAGTACAAGCGCCGGGATGCCTCCGGGTCACTGTTCGCGCTATACAAATACGCCACATTTACATTTATTTATCGCTGGACATTTCTGATAATGGAGCGTAGTGGTGTTAGCGATTTTTTCGGTGTCATTTTTGTAGGGAACGCCTACCTTGCATGTCATTAGTGATAATTATCGCTGGCGTGCAAGGTGATAGAAAAACTGGCAGCTAATGTCGGAAAGCTGGTGCTAACACATGTTAGCGCAGGCTTGCTAAAAGGGCAATAAAAATATTGCCGCTTTATTGGCAAAAAGGGCCGCTAAAGCAGCGATAAGGCCTTTGCTAATATGCCCCTCTCTCTTTAAATGCAGAGAAAGAAGGGAGTGGTTTCCCTACTCCCAACAACACAATATTGTGGGTAACTTTCCAAAGATCCCTTGTCATCTGCTCTGGGTACTGTCCTAAAGGTAGTTTTCCATGGGACAGAAATGTTCTTCTTCTTCTCACAGCAGTTTGTCCTTAGTTCCCAGGCCTTCTCCTGTGTGAAGCACAATGACCTTCCTTTATCAACTCAAGCTATATGATGTAACTTCTTCCCTCCTTGCCTGACTAGTAAAACAAAGACATTATTCTAGCTAACAAGAATGCTTCTTTCATCTGCAACACTAAACAGTAGAAAGAACAAATTCCACAGCACACATGAAACTCAGCTATTAATTCTAAAACTAGAGTTTCCAAGGAACTGAATTTCAGGCCTGTAAAACTCAGCAACACAAGAAAACCAGCATATAGCGTTAATGGATTAGCATAGGAAAATAAGGCATATTCAATTAATGCCTTTACCTACATGTAAAACGAAACAGTTAATAAACACATAAATAATTGTCAGTTTCACAACACTATTGTTATTAATATTGTTAACCGTTTTATTAAGCACGCAGCTACCCCAGCTAAGGGGCGTCCCGGGGCTATCACATGAGGAGACGACAACAATACGGGCCAGCCAGGAAATTACCAGAAGAGACTAAGGTGATGGGAACAAAAAGGTCTTAATAGCCTTTCTGAAGGATGTCAAACAATTCATAGCGCGGATATGAACCAGAAGAGAATTCCAGAGCTTAGGCGCAAGATATCGAAAAGCCCGACCTCCTGTCCTGGAAAGCCTAATTCTGGCCACCGTAGCTAAGTGTAGCTCTGCTTAGCGAAGGGAGCGCAACGGAACATAGTGTGAAATCAAGTTGCTCAGCAAGGCTGGGCTAGCACTTTTCAGAATCTTAAAGGAAATACAAAGTGTTTTGTAATGAATGCGTTTGTCAATGGGGAGCCAATGCAATTTACGGATGGTACTAGAAACTGAGCAGAAACGTGGCAAACCCACCAAGGCTCTGGCTGCCGCATTTTGAATGCGTTGCAGTCTTGTTATCTCTGCTTTGTTTGCCCCAAGAAAAAGAGAATTTGAGTACTCCAAGCATGAAATGATGGTAGCTTGCACGATGAGTTGGCGGACCGAGGGGGCAAAGTATTTTAGAATGGGTCTTAGGCTTCGCAAGATACCAAAACATGATGCGGCTAACTGCTAGGTATGTGCCTGAAAGGAAAGTGAAGAGTCCATCATGACCCCCAAGTTATTGACTTCACTTTTTGGGGTGCAAATTGATCCCAGGGCTGCTGGCCACCACTGATCATTCCATAGATTGACGTGCTTACCCACCAACAAAACCTCCGTTTTTCCGGCATTTAGCTGTAGACAATTGGCTGCCATCCAATTGGCCACATTCTTCACATTACTGTTTTCTGTGATTTACATTACATTTCCATGTTTAATTCTCCATGTTACTTTTCAATAGTGTAAGCAAATCACGTTTCAGTTTAATACATTTCACAATTCTAACATTTCATGTTAACACGACAAAAGGATATGTGTGCCTGCGCTCTACACATGTGATAATAATACACCCCTACAATTAAAATGCGATTTCCGCTACATCAGTTCCCCCCTCTGATGATGTTTAGTCATCACAAAACACCTTTAAATCCCTGTAAAATAGACCCATCTAAACACATGTCCTAGCTGGACTCCTCTTTCTAAACACCTCCAACCGCTTCAGATTCTCAAAATAACTGCCCTGCCGTCTTTCCACCCTTCTTTCTCTTGCCCTACAGGAGTTCTCCATATGTCTTGCCGTGTGCCATTTGTATGTTTTTATCATCCCTAGCAAGATAATAACATAAATCACAACAATTATGATTAGCTTCAAGATATATCCTTGAATTCCCTTACCGAGGTTATGAAACCAGCTTCCTACTGTACCAAATCCTTTCTTAATCTTATCCCAGATTACCTCAGTTGGCAGATCATGTATTTCATGATGCATGTCAGTGATGTTACTGATTTATCCCCTCAGATCTTTACTTTTGCCAGGTCAGGTAAGTACAACACTGTTGGACCTTCAGCATCCGACAGACTCTGCCTTCTTTTGCTAACAACACATCTAAAGCAAGATGGTTTTGCATTACGATCGCCCTTATTGAATCCATTTCTCCATCTATGAGCAACAATGACTGAGCTGTGTTAATCGACAACTTATCCACAATGGTAAACAACTTCCTGATTTTGATGTCAGATCAGAATACACTTTATTCGATTTAAAAATTGTTAAACCATAAAAGCACAAAACATAATAAAAGATAAAAACATACATTTAAGCAATGTTTTAGCAAAAAATAGGACCCTCCATTGACAGCCGTTGACTAACCACCCCTTTCAAATATTTAACAATGTGATCAGTCACGGATGTGTCATTCAGATATTGTAGCTTTAGAAAAGCGGGGTGACATTGTCTCAAGCCATAACTCATTAAAATTGATAATATCCATTTTTTCCTGGGCATAGAATAAAACTTGAAGAAAAACATAACATGAATTGTCGACTGAACGGAGATATTGTCACACGGGCATAAACATAAGGTGCGGGACCAGTCGTTGATTTTTGGGAAGGTAACCCTAGTGTGAAAAATGCCAAGATGTAGGCGGGTCAATAACAATCTATCATAGGCTCCTGCCGTGTTCAGTAAATATGGTTGTATCCCTGGTTGAGTCAAGAGTAGTTGGTGTGTAGTCACTGACGGTTTTACAGTGTTACTGGATAGGTTAATAGACTTCAAGTAGTCCAGACATAATGATTTTAAATTGTTTCTAGTAACATTGTGCAAACTGTCAGGATTAGCTAAGTATTCCGGATGTCCTAAACTCTCTGAGAATTTTTTGACATAAGTCAACCAGGAAATACGATCAACCCCATCAAGGGACAAACAATCATTAATCAGGTCCCTGTTCAAACCAGTAGAGATACCAGTCCAAACTTTATGCCACAGCAAGATGGGCTGTAATTTGATCAAGTCTAAAAGATAAGGCAACCCCAACTCAGCGTCGCATACGAATGCAGCTGTGCTACTGGGTACTGCTAGAAGATATCTCAGGAACCTGTTTTCAACGATTTTCAGGCACTCAGCATTGGCATAACCCCAAATGCCTGCTCTATACATACAGGAATGCATTTCGCTTTATAGATGGTTATTAGGTCTGCAACATGGTGCCTCCCCCAATTTCCTTGCAAAATTGATTATAGCACCAGTGTCTTTATAAAATAATATTTTCCTGGATTTAATAGCTTTAGCCCATAGATCCCTTTTATCAAATACAATGCCCAAGTAAGAAAAACGAGCAGTGAGTTCGAGTTTCCTGTTTTCGATGATGAATTCTCGCCACTTGATACTGGGCTTACAACATTTCATTGTAAATGTTTTGGTTATATTGACCCGAATATCAAGATCTAGCATATAGGCAGAAAATCTGGTAATTACATTTTGTAGGCCAATGGGGGTACAAGCCAATAGGACGGCATTGTCAGCATATAATAAAGATCCTATTGGCCGTCCATTTATGCATGGCAAATCTTGACAATCATTACCTAATTTTGCCCCAAGGCTATTAATATAAAGAGTGAACAAGAGAGGTGCCAACACGCACCCCTGCCTCACCCCCTTCTTTACCAGTAGGGTCCTACTGAGTTCACCACCCCTTCCATGAGCACACCCGGGCCCTAGCATCATTCAGCACTACTCCTAAACTAGGTATCATCACTCCAAATATGTCTAATGGAACTTCACCAGCACTCAGTCCACGTTTCTCTCTATGGTGCAATTTTCCTTCCAAACCTTCCACATGATATATCTTTAAAAACACAACTGCCCTATACCAAGTACCATACCAATTGTTCGGAAATCGAACATATGCATTCTTCCCACAGTCAAAATATACTCCAGGCAGCACTTGCACTGCTTCTTGAAGAAACTTCTTTGAAGAATCATCAATTAGAAAAATGTGGTCCACAAACACAGTGTCATAACAGCTCTGAACTTTTCGAATGCAAAGCTTGCCTCGTTGTTCCCAATCTAAAGCTACAGGATCATATCTTCCTTTAGCCTTGTAAGCTAACTCCTCCTTGATCTATTCAAAGTTTCCTTCCCTAATATTAAGCTTAACAGCGAACCCCCTATGTCTATCCTCTACTTGGTGTACAAATTTCTATTCTATAGCTGTTAATGTGGAAGTTAGATTATGTCTATGAGGATAAGCAGTGTCTAGTTTTACTGTAGGTACAAAATACTTTCCGATCCTCTCTTCTTGCTTGCAATGATCATATTTGTTCAGGTGTTTATAGACCTGTATCTCTGAGAGTACCACATCATGATTCGAGAAATAGTACTCACAATGACCCTTTCCATAAAACATGCTAAAGAGCAAACTACAGGTAATACCATAAGTCAGGGGTAAGTGATGATATCTAGTTCCTTCCTCAACTGAAAGCATACAATTGCATACACAGATAGCAATCCCTCACATCCATAGTATTTACCTACTCGTAAAGCAGCTTACCATAAGCATTCAGAGTGTAATCATCCTTAGACAAATCTACATGCAGAAAGCGACTAGTTTACTCTATTAAGCCTGTATCAGATCCTAATGTATCCTCTTTTGAGGCAGCATTGGTAGGTGTGGATGATCCCCTACTCCCTGTTCCTCAACCTTGTGTGCACTTAAAATGGACTCAGTAATGACTACAGCTATTACTATAATTACTTCTACAAGTAGTGTACCTATAATACATTGGTGCCTCCAATTCGATTTTTCAGACTCTATTTCCTCAAATTGTAGCTGTAAAGGATCAACACACAGAGTCTCTTTTCTCTGTCTCTTACTCTTGTGCAACAAAAGTCTTTGAACAGCTTTTTTGGATCTTGGAAACATTGTTTAACGGTCTTTGACACAGCATTTAAACAGTTTGTAAGTCTTCCCTAGCCCCCTTTCTTCTTCTAAATTAAAAAGTCCCTATTTTTATTATTCTTCCACTCAGGTCTAGGTTATCTTCTTTCAAGCAATTGTTCCTGGTGCAAAAGTTCAATTTACATCCCTTATGAGATCGGAGCCAATCTCCTCAATGACTCACTGTAACAGTTCAGCACTCAATACTGCAATCTCTTGAGAAGATGGTGGAACTTGGAAGCTTAGACATTTGATGTCTTCAAGAATTAGAGTCTGTAAACCACACAGACTCAGTGGCTAAGGCACAGTCAATGACAGAATAGAATTTGCCTCTATTTCAGGAACTCTCCACAAGATGTTGACAATCTTGTGAACCCGGACCTCACTCTCCCCGGCATTTGTAACCAGATAAATCAACTTGAGAGAGGAATATCTCCAACATGGCACTCTTGCTCTCATTGATCTCCTTACACTTCCTGGGGCTTGCTCTGACTCACTCAGATCAGACTCAGAAGATTCACTTTTTGGTGCAAGTTCTCTCTCAGATGCAAGTCTCAGCTTCCTGCTTTTCAGTTTCACAGACCATGTTTCATCTGCAGTACTTTTCTTTCTTGACTGCACACGCCCGATTTCCACATCGGTCTCTTCTGCTGAGTCTGGTTCTATACCACTCACACCATTACCATCTCCACCAGTTTTTATACCAGGGACTTGTATAGCTTGATCCCCCTCAGCTTGATCTGGTGGATATCCAGCCTTTTCAGAAACATCCACAGCTTGATTTGCCCTCTCCAGTGACCCTCAGTCATGGCTTGAACTCCTCTGGTAGAAGAGCTGTTTCATCACAAGGACCTGTGACTGGTTGGGTCTGGGAAGCATAGATCCAGAGCGGTACTCCTCTACACTTTACAACAATATTTGTCATCAGTATCGCTTGGTATGGTCCACGTCACATAGAGTCATGACAGCTTTTTCTAAAATACATTAAAAGAAGCACCCAATCACCTGAGCTCATGTCGTAGCAGAGGTCTTTCGTAGTGGGTGCAGTTGTTGCTTTAACCTGATGAGACACAGAACAAACCACATCAACCAATCCTTTACAGTAGTCAAAGTTCAAGCCATCTGTGATATTGATCAATGCAGTTGATAGCACAGCAGGCAAGTGAATCGCTCTTTACATCAAAAGTTCATGCAGAGATAACCCAGTCCTTTTGTCAGGAATGCTGCACAAACTCATTAGATCCAAGGGAAACTTGTCAGGCCATTTCAAGGATGTTGAAGCACATGCTTTAAGCAGCCTCGCCTTTAAGAGCCCATTAATATTTTCTACTATGCCTGATTCCGCCGACCCCTAATTACAATGCAGTCTTTGATTCACACTCAAGGTGGTACACAATAGCTTCATGATTTTGCTATGGATGTGAGTCCCTCTATACGAGTCCAATGTAGTTGGAAATCTGAATCTTGGAATGAGCTCCCTCAACAATAACTTTGCTACTGTGAGACCATCACACCTTCTAATTAAATAAGGTTCTACCCATCGAGAAAAGATGCACACAACAACCAATATGTATCGCAATCCATTACACACAGGCATCTCAACAAAGTTCAATTGCATCTGATTGAAGGGACCCCCTGAAGTGCCATTGTGACTAAGAGCAACAGCTGTCTTTTTCCCAGAATGTGTTTGTTGCACATGACACACAGATGACCCACTGCTTCTGCAATCACAAAATCTCAGATTGAACCAAGTCTGCCTGAACAATATTACCATTGAACCCCTTTCTATATGAGCTGCTGCATGAATCTACCTTGCCATTGGGTTTAACAAAGAATCCGGTAACACTGCCCTACCCTCAGTTGAAACCCATATGTCACTTTCTCTTTTCTCACAACCTGCTCTAAACCAACCTACTTGTTCTTGATCTGTTGCTTCCGTTTGCAAACATCTGTCTTCATCCAATGTGTTTGCAACAGCTAGCATCACGCTGAGTTCAGTCTTTTCTGTACTCTCGCCAACATATTCCCCATTGAAAATACATGCATGTGCAGCACAAAAATAAGCAACTTCATTTGCATACCGGTTTCCCGTTGTAACAAAATGTGCTCCCTTCCAATGGGCTGTGCACTTAAAGACAGCCACTTCCTTTGGTAATTGCAATGCTTCCAACAATTGTCTCACATATTCCTTTTTCCTACTGGGAGAGCCTGATGATGTTATTAACGCTCTCTACTAGATATCAGTATAGGCGGTGGCTCAGATCCACTCAGAGACAAGATATGCACGGGTCAAAGCAATGATATTGGCTACTTGTGCGGAGTATACTTCTTGCAAACAAGCAGCTTCCACCACTCTAGAGATGGTACAGACAGCAAATGCTGCTCTCATATTACCTTCATTGTCTCCTAGGCATGAACCATGAACAAAAAGGACTTGGTCGGGATCAGGCAATGGCTCATCAACAATATCAGGTCTCAGCGTGGTGCATCTCCTTGTGTTTGCAAAGCTCAGTAATATCCAGGGAGTCATGGTCTTCACATCCTTCCCCATTAGCGCTTGGAACAGGTAACAAGCTAGCAGGATTTAACACAGAACAGTGCTCATAGTCACATTCTCTGCAGCGAGCAACACCTGCTCATATCTTGTCAGCCTGTTATCAGTCAAATGCTGTCTTTTTGTTCTCGATGAGGGCTGAAAGCCTGAACCTGGTCCTTGGATGCTTGTTTCCAGTCCAGGGAGGACCGGGCGTGGCAGTTCAGGCTGGACTGTTCCCATTGGACACAGGGTCAAGACTGATTTGCATATGCTGGGTCCAAACTAGAATGGGATGGTAAGCAAATAAATGATGGACTTAGGCCCAGATCTCTGTACTGGGGTGATTGTATGAATTTGTTCTGCATTCTGTGCATCAATTGTTCTTTTTGCACTTGTCACCCGAGTTGGATGGGAATGCGCAGAGGTGGGTCCTGTGCTCTCCATGCCACTGGAGTCGAGCTATCCTGGCTGATGAGGGCTGAAAGCCCGAAACTGGTCCTAGGATTCTTGTTTCCAGGGACGACCTGGCATGACAGTTTGGGCTGGACTGTTCCCAATGGGTGCAAGGTCAAGACTGATTTGCATATGGCTAGGTATAAACTGGAATGGCATGGTGAGCAAAAAAATTATGGATTTATCAATCAATCAATCAATCAATCAATCAATCAATCAGGGGTTTATAGAGCACACTACTCACCCATGAGGGTCTCAAAGTGCTAGGGGTGAGCAGATCTGGGTCAGGCAAAAAGCCAGGTCTTGAGGTCCTTCCTGAACGTTTGTAGGGTTGGGGAGTTTCTGATGTTAACAGGGAGCTTGTTCCATGTCTTGGCTGCGATGTACGAGAAGGCTCTCTCGTCGGTTCTGTTTCTGCAGATGCAGGGGACTTCTGCCAGTGCGAGGTCGGCAGAGTGGAGGTTACTCTTGGGTACGTGGAAACATACTCAGTCGTTGAGGTATTTGGGTCCGATGTTGTTGAAGAATTTGTAGGCGTGGTTGAGGAGTTTGAAGGTGACCCTCTTCTCGATGGAGAGACAATGGAGACTTTTTTAGGTGTTGGGTCATGTGCTCATGGCACAGTGTCCCTTTGAATTAATGCTTTCCATAGGTATAGACTGTATAGTACTGGAACCAATGCGTACTTCCAAAGGTTTGTAAGTAGCCGGTAAAGAGGTACTAAATTCCACAGGCACTAGAGATGGGCAATTTCAATTCGACTCCCTGATCTTCCAAATCCAGTTCCTCCAACCCTTATGGGCTGTCACTGACTGAGGTTCCTGACTGAGCTTCGGTCATACACAGGAACAACGAGACCAATAGTGACCGGTACTGTAAAAGCTTCCAGTATCCATGAAGCAGCACTAACTCCAGTCTGTTCCACACCTCCTAAAGTTGCACTCCTGTCCCCCCTCCTCCTGCGGATATCCTTCCCACAACTCCTGTATCAGGACCCACTTAAACTGGGGCACTTCCCTCATCCCCTGATTTTGGATTATAAGGAGGAGGACCTTCAGATAACAACCCATCCACAATCTGTTGTCAGTGTCACTAGCATTGTTTCCCTTTTCCTTTCTGCTCCTTTTCTGAGAATCCCCCTCTCCTACCAAGATTGGGTACAACCTTTCTCCCTCAAAAGTATCCACTCTCCGTCTCTTAAGCTGTGCATCCCACTGTGCATCTTGGCATTCCCTCAAAGCTTTCCTCATATTTCCTCGATATATCTCCTTCTACTTAGCATGTACTGCCTGCATCCAGGCATCTATCGCCTCAAACTGTGTTGGTCTAGGCAAAGGTCGCAGTGTAAACATTACTCCCCTCTCTGCTGGTGCAATGCATCCAACCAAAATGAGCGCAAATGTGGAAAGTGACAATTCACCCTCCTTTCCAGTTATTGTATGCCAATTTTGAAGCCAAATCATAGTGTGGAGCCCACCCTTTGTCACCATATAATGTGCTGGAGTATTCTCGGATTGTTACTCTTCGCCCACTTGAGTGACAACCCCTTGATCATCTCTGAAACGACCCCACAACACCCAAAAACATTGCATGATTCCATTGCAAGTTGTTTAAAGTTTTTTTAACCACAACTTCACGATGACTACCAACCAATCCCAGCATGGCGTTACACCAACCGACCTATCGCAGCGTGACACTCTCTGAAGGGAAACAGCCTTTACAATGCATGCATTTACCCCGCAAGCCGTTGCAATGAAAAAGGTGTGTAGCAGTGGGTAGAAGGTGTTGGATTTAACTCCAACACCTTCCTTACTGTTGCACACACTGGATTTGGAACAGAAAACTAACCTATTCCAACTTCCAGCACCCCCCGGATAACTGGTCGGGGTTAGGTTTGGCATTGCAACGGGATGCGGGGTAATGGCATGCGTTGTAACGTCACATAACCCTCTCTGAGAGCACCTTTGCTCCTTGCAGCAGCTCACCCTCCTTCACAATTTCTCCGTACTCATTCACTCACACAGTCATCTTAAACCTCATAATTGTCTGCCATCTAGAAAATCTATGGGATTCAATTATCCAAGAACATTCACGCAGTGATCCTCGACCTGTGTTGATCACCTGAATCAGTATAGTTCACCCCTGTACACAAGTTATAACAAACGATTCCCATATGTCCCACTCACACAAAGTTCCCTGTCTTAGGTGAAACTGCTGATGACATCTCATGACAACTCCTCAGTTCTTTGGTCAGACAATCACAATGTTGGTGTCTTCTGCACCTTTTAATTTATCCATGACCTGTAACTCAAATCTCAATCGGTGGACCACGTCCAGGCAGAAACCACATTTGACTTTATTCTCGCACCAACTCTGCAAGACATCACACAATCAATTAATTCCCGCAATCTAACACAACATACACCTTATTAATACTCACTTCTCCGCTCGCCGTTGATTTCGCCACACATCAGGCTTCATCAATCTCAACCGGATTCTGTAACTTTCCATTCCTGGTCATTGGGTTCTATTTTGGGAGTTTGGGGTTCTAGGTTCCACTGTTCTATACTAGTTCTGGATTCTTTCCTCGCTTCATGTGCTAACCATCCTACTCTGCTACCAACTGAAAATTCTGGGCCCATATGTTCTGGAGCTATTCTAGAGACACAATCCAATGGTTCTTTTTAGCAGCATGTAAGCGTTGAGGGCAGAAAATTCATTATTAATGCCAATCAATTCAACAAGGATTCCTCTGGACACATAGAAACCACAGACAACTACGCAAAGGTTGTTGATTTATTACAAAGCCAAAAATAACTGAACATAAAGACACCTCAAAAAGAGGGTGTAGAAATACATCGGAATTAGCATAAAGGCAATTCTGTGTATCCAATGAAGGCAATGAAGCATAAGTAAAACAATTCATTCAAGGAGCAAAGTGCAGAGGATCAAAAAGCATGAGTCCAAGTTTCTCAGCATCGAGGGTTGGTGAGTATAAAGCATTAATCTATTCCTATACTAACTCTAAGATGACATCCCTACTCAAGCATCTTCAGAAAAAGGAATAAATGGAAAAGTGTCAGCATGCCGACTCTTCCTAAGAAGTTTCTCCACCATCGATGGGTCAGATAGCATAAAGCTACTGAGACAGATTTTGTTCTAAAATACTCTGTCTTTGAAGGCAGAGAAAGTAGTGGGCGCTTCCCCTACTCCCAACAACACAATATTGTAGGTGACTTTCCCAAGATCCTTTGCAAGATCTCGCTATCTGCTCTGGGTACCATCCTAAAGGTAGTTTTCCATGGGACAACAGTGTTCTTATTCTCACAGCAGTTTGTCCTTGATTCTCAGGCCTTCTCCTATGCAAAGCACAACAACCTTCCTTTATCAACTCTAACTATAGAATGTAACTTCTTTCCTCCTTGCCTGACTAGTAAAACAAACACATTATTCTAGCTAGCAAGAACGCTTCTTTCACCTGCAACATAAAACTTGAGAAAGAACAAATTCCTCAGCACACATGAAAATCAGCTATTAATTCTAAAACAAGAGTTTCTAGGGATCTGCATTTCAGGCCTGCCAAATTCAGCTAACATACGTAACTCAGCGTATGACTTTAACAGACTTGCATAGGAAAAACAGGCACATTCAAATAATTCATTTACCTATATGTAAATCAAACAGTTAATAAACACATTTAATACAGGAGTAATTGTTAGTTTCACAACACAAAATTCATGTTAGTGTTTTCTTCAATTTATGTTCACTTTCCAAGTTTAATTCTCCATGTTACTTTTCAATAGTCTAAGCACATCACATTTCAGGTTAGTACATTTCACAATTCTAACATTTCATGTTAATACCACAAAAGGATATATGTGGGTGTACTTTACACGTGTGAATATAAAGCAACCCTACAATTAAAATGCGATTACCGCAACAACAGGCACAAAGTAGGGCCAATCAAGGGAGAGTGCACCATTCAAGCTGTCCAATTAAGATGGGGCAGTGGGAGGTTAGAGGGAAGCTTCAGAGACCATTGACAACACCACCAGAAACAGAATCATACCTACTCACACCGGACAAGGCACAGGAGGGTATATGTAACAGGAGCCAGACGGTGGCAGGAAGAATGATGGTATGTCCAGAACAGGAGAATAGACAAGAGCTGCAAGGCAACTGGATACAGGAAAGAAATTGAGTTCTGGCTGCAGCGCGAGCACGACACTTCCCAGCACAGGTATTGTGGGGGCCATCCATAAGTTGGTAGCCAAGATAGCAAGTGGAGCCTAGAATACCATAAACGGTTGCCAATGTAGAGAGTCTAAAAAGTGAATCAAACACACGGTTATGGTGATAATTATGAGATTGATAAATCATGTCTCAAGTTTTTTTGCACTGCAAGTATGGAAAAGATCAATAAAACTGCAACATATAATCCCAGCAACGCCTCTGTAATTAATTGTCAGGCAAAAGTGATGGAAATTACCTGAATATAGGAGTTATTCCAATCTCTCTACATATAGACAACATAATGGAAGCAGACTCTTTCATGGTTTCTGATTGATCATCTGCCTCGCCAAAGAAAATTTCAGGGAAAGTCGTTGGTACAACCAAGTAATGAGTCCAGTACTGGGGATCTAGAACTAACAATTCACCTTCATGATTTGATAGGCTTGCTACCAGCCCAGAATTAGCAGCTGTTGTGGTTACTCTCTGAAGTTGACGTATGACTTGCGACAACCTCTGACGCTTTCCCAGAGCCCACTACTCCTAAAGCTGATTTTGTATCATTGTGCAGACACTTTTAGCAACTCTCTGTGCCTCACCGTGCCTGCTTCTGGCCCTATCTGAAGACTTTCACCAATGCGTTTGCCTTCATCTTGAATAGGTGGTGTTAGCCTTGACAGCCTTAGGGTGGTCTTTCTCCCAACTTTTTGCCTGCCTCCTCCAGTTTTCTGGCCTTGTTTTTGCTGGTATTAGGACTCTTTGCACTTTACCACTGCAAGCCAGTGCTAAAGTGCTTGCTTGTGCATTTCTCCCTTAAACATGGTAATTTTGAATAATCTCCAATTGCCATATTTAATTTGCTTATAAGTCCCTTGTAAAGTGGTATTCTCTGTACCCAGGGGCTGTAAATTAAATACTACTAGTGGGACTGCGGCAAAAATTGAGCCCCCTTCCTAAGTAGACCTTTAACCATGTCTCTAGCCTGCCTACACAGAGCTTGTGTGTGCAGTTCACACTGCAATTTCGACCTGGAAAATATACCTTTTGCCAGGCCCAAACTTTCCCTTTTTACACTTATACGCCACCCCTAAGGTAGGCCCGGGACAACCCAGGAGGCACAGTGCGATGTATTTTAAAATACAAGACATCTACCTTTCAGTTTTACATGCCCTGGTAGCGAAAAACTCTCAAATTCATTTTTCACTACTGTAATGCCTATCTCTCTCATAGGATAACATTGAATTGCCTTCTTACAAATCATAAGTGTAATTTCCAATTGGGAGGAGATAACCCTTCAAGTCTAGTGAATATCGAATCACAATTTAAAATTACTTTATACATTTTGGGCCTGCTGACTGTCTCTGATCACATGTCTGGAGTGGGTGATAGCTGGACAGTGTATTCCCTCTAGACACACTACAGGAACCTAGGTGTGACTTGATTGGCCATCCTGACAGGATAAGAGGGAGGAGCTGGACCAAGTATCACTTACACCTGAAAATTCTGTGTCCTGTCCCCACACAGAGCACTGCATCCCCCCCTGTTGTGAGTCTAATGCCAGGGCAGGAAGGGCAAGGCCTTCATGCACTTTAAAGGCTTGTCTTTGAAGTCTCCTACACTGCAAAGGTACCGCTGGATATAAAAACTGGGCTCCTCTAATCAAGGGTGGGGGAGATGGAATGTGGATCCATTCACTTTCCAAGTTAGCATATAATGATCAAAGGGGAATGGATCACTTGTCCTGCTCAACCTTAGGTACGCAGGAAGGAATGAGGATGTCCCAGTGAAAAAAGACCCTCATGCACGTGATGGGTATGGTGGTATCTGAAGCGGTATATCTTGGTTCTCCGCTTATGGATCACGTGTGTGCATAATCATTAGGTCTATTTTAGGTTATGCAGCCTCCACCAGGAGGTTCTTACCCAAGGTTGACGCAGTAGTGAGCCAGTGATAAGGGTTTTGTTAAAAAGACGCAAAAGCCAGGGATTCCGATTCTTTATTATGCCTGGTTTTGGGTCTGGTAAACTCTATGGTAGTGCATCTTATGGACAGAGTTACGAGTATTAGATGCACTGATAGTATTTAAAAGTTCGGGGGTTGTGGGGGGTGTCTCTAAAAAAAGGTCGACATGTTTCTGCCTCAATCTGCCTGGGTTTAGGACTTACAGGCATTCATCAGGACCGTTGGTGAAGAAACGTGAGAAAGTATAACTAAAGTGCTCAAAGGCCTCCTAAAACACCGAGAGAGCATATCAATCTGTGGGGAAACCCACAAGTACAGGGGCATTACCCGTGTGGCTCCTGTTCCGTATGTAGTCTCACAAAACCGACAAAAGAACTACAACTCCTACCAAACTTTAAATGGACTTTGAATAGCCACACAAACTGTAACACCACACATTTGGTTTACATGATCACATGTCCATGTAACCTCAAATACATCCGAATGACGTGCAGGAGAGCTAAACAAAGACTCTGCGAACATAGGAGCAATGTGAAATGCAAAAAGAGCACAACCAAGATGGCCACTCACTATCTAGAGAAGGGTCACACTGTACTAGATCTACAATGGGTCATCCTTGAAACCTTGCCAAACAAAGACCATAATGCCAAAAAATTATTTTTGAAAAAGAACAAAGGTGGGTACACAGGCTCAAAACTGACAGCGAAGGGCTGAACGATAATATACCCTGGCTCACCCTGGCTAGAAAATGAGAAAACCTTGATCAACCACGCCTTTATTTCCATACTGAGCGCAATGATAAACAAACCCCTGAATTACACACTCAGCGCAGCGATATATGATGAGCAATCCTCTTGGTCCCCATGGCAACTAGAACAGACCAATAGAGAGTTGCCAACAGCGGTATCTCCGCCTGTTAAAAACGACCCGGAAACACCACAAACTGTTTCCGGATCAGTAAGAGCAGAGCAGCACACTCACGAGGAAAGCCAAGGATCGGGCGCAATAGGTAGCGAGATCAAAGTACGCTCCTCCACAAACCACAAGTATTCAAAAGCGCCCATCCTAACCATCCCGTATCTCTACCCCGTAGCCCCTTCCAAGAGCTCTACGATCCGACAGGAGTGTGTTAACCAAATGCGCGAGGTAAAATTTCCTGAGCACTCGTAATCACTCACCCAGTTTGAGCTACCACCGCGACCGATGAACACCAGCACCTTCGTATGGCTCACCTTAGTCACCTATTAATCGCAGCCATTGACAGGATCAGCGTTTTAAGTCGACACAGAATAAGATGAACTCACTGTCGATTAGCACGCTAAATTTCCGTTGCATGAGTTTGGAGAGAAAGAGAGAGAGTTGACATTGCCATGATTGTTAACCGGTTTTTAAAGTATTGCCATTTTGTAGTTGTTTATGAATCTATCAATGGATAGATATATGCAGCAGTATTCTGCTTGGTGTGTGTGTCCCTCCTGACCCCCTTCCCTGTATGTATGTCACAAACCTTGTGTTTACTCATTACAGGTACCTTAAGACCTCCAGTTCAGAGAAACAGGTCAACAACCTTTTTCTTTAATCTTTGAGCACTTTAGTTATACTTTCTCACGTTTCTTCACCAACGGTCCTGATGAATGCCCGTAAGTCCTAAACCCAGGCAGATTGAGGCAGAAACATGTCGACCTTTTTTTTAGAAATACCCCCACAACCCCCGAACTTTTTAATACTCTCAGTGCATCTAATACTCGTAACTCTGTCCATAAGATGCACTACCATAGAGTTTACCAGACCCAAAACCAGGCATAATAAAGAATCGGAATCCCTGGCTTTTGTGTCTTTTTAACAAAACCCTTATCACTGGCTCACTACTGCGTCAACCTTGGGTAAGAACCTCCTGGTGGATGCTGCATAACCTAAAATAGACCTAATGATTATGCACACACGTGATCCATAAGCGGAGAACCAAGATATACCGCTTCAGATACCACCATACCCATCACGTGCATGAGGGTCTTTTTTCACTGGGACCTCCTCATTCCTTCCTGCGTACCTAAGGTTGAGCAGGACAAGTGATCCATTCCCCTTTGATCATTATATGCTAACTTGGAAAGTGAATGGATCCACATTCCATCTCCCCCACCCTTGATTAGAAGATTATCAGCAGCGCACAGCTGTGGGAGTCTCGACAACAGTTGGATTAGACGAAATCCCTCGACCTGCCAAAAAATTAAAAAAAGGCAGAAAATCTAGGATTAAGCTACTCCATTGAAGAAATCGACGAAATACTTGCCAGACCTGCACCTTTTGTGAACAGTGACCTCACTCAAACTCTCTCCAACTCTACAGAATGGGACGAACTAACCGAAATAAAGAAAGAACAAGTCAGAACGGCCGTGCACGGCATCATCATGACGGAATATCTAAGAGTAAATATGGCACCTAGAGGGCTCTGGGTCACAACTGCACCAAGAATCTTTCTCAAAGATCTAGCTTTCAGAAAAGACTGGTCCGCCATATCATGGAAATGTACCAGGGACTACTTAGTCCTCATTATAAAAACAGCCACCAGATTGACAGACGAACTAACAATAAAAATCCAAATTTTAGAAACCAAACTAAACAACACTGTGAATATCACAATATACAAAACGAAACTAGATGAAATAAATAAAGAAACGAGTGAATCTCATGAGTACTTGGTACAGATGAAACTACAGAAACTTGCAAAAGAATTAAAGAAATTCTCGATGGAGAAGGTACATCCTTACAGCAGTAAAGACTACAAGACTGATGATAATGCCTCAAATTACGGATCAGACAGTGGTGCTTCTAGTACTTGTTCGGACCAAGGAGCAGAAAATTTCAACAACAACCAGGAACCGCCAGCAGAATAAAAGAGGTAACCGACGTGGACGTAACTTCTGGCGCCCACCTTTCTTCCAAATGGGCAATCAAGGGATACCGTTTCAACCTTTTAATCCCCACTTTCAAGGGTGGATGAACCCTTACTTTCAAGGCCCCCAGATGATGAACCATCAGTTACAACACCAAGGAGGACAACATTTCCAACAAAGGGTTCCTTTTTTAGGGAATGGCCGGACAACTGAGAGAACACGGAGAAGAGGAGTCACCTGGTCCGATCAAACGAGACAGGTACAAACAAGGAGTGTGACAAAAGCCAAAACCGGAACAACCACGACTCCCTCATTGTGAACCTAACAGAGAGAATCCTGACCAAAGACGAAGAGAGTGTACTGAACAAAGGCTTGGGATATGTGCCCACACCCAAACTGGATGTATTCAAGACCAAATGTGAAATGGCAGAGTTCTGCCGTAAACTGAAATTGAAAGCTTTCTTCCAAGTAGATCAAACTCCAAGCAGAGAAGGGGATACTTCACTAAAGAAGAAGTCATCCTTCTGCCCACTGAACTCCCAGGTCCCAATGGAAATCCTAACATTCGAACAGGCGATCTTCAAAGGCATTGATGAACTAGCTCGTGACACTCGAAAACCATTCCAGAACATCACTAGATCTGAACAACTAGCACTAAATGCACTAAAAAGGGACAGTGGCATAGTTATAAAACCGGCCGATAAAGGCGGAGGAGTGGTTCTCCTAATGACTGCAGGATATGATCAACAATGTATGGATCTACTGGCAGATGACAAATTTTACAAAATCCTAACACTAGATCCCACGCCAAGACTTCAAAGGACGATCGTAATGATGTAGAAGAAGGAGAGACCAATAACTGGATATCTAAAAAGGAGGGGGACTACCTCAGGACCAACACACCACGAACCCCTTACTTCTATTGATTACCGAAAACACACAAAGGGCGTATACCACCACCCGGACGACCAATTGTGTCGGGAATCGGGTCCATCCTCGAACCCCTTTCCCAATTCGCCGATCAATACCTACGACCCCTTGTCCAAAAAACTCCCACATAACTTAAGGATACATGGGACCTCCTGAACCAACTCCAAGACATCGAATACTCACCCAACACCATGCTCTTGGTAGGATTCGATGTTGAAAGCCTATACACGAGTCTACCACAGGAGAAAACTATGGAAACTCTCAAAAGCATTCTGTTCAACTCCACATGGTCCTACAAGACACCCAGACACTTTGTTCTGGAGTGCTGTCGTATGGCACTCATGGAGAACTTTTTCCAGTATAAAGACAAGCTATACCTACAATGCCACGGTACCTCGATGGGCAGTACTTTTGACCCGAGCGTGGCCGGTCTGTACGTGAGCACTTTTGAGGATACATACATCCTGAATGAAACCAACAACCCCTATCATCAATGTATTTTGTTCTGGAAACGATACATTGATGATATTTTCGTAATCTGGAAGGGAGATCAGGAGAAGTTATTAGAATTCCACACCTGGCTCAACCAGAAAGACGACTGCCTAAAGTTCACTTACTGTGCAGACGACAAGAGCATCGACTTCTTGGATGTAACAATCTACGCTGAAGCTAACACTCTCCAAACACGTACCTTGTTCAAAACCACAGCAAAGAACAGTCTTCTGTCTTTTAACCGTTTCCACCCCCGACCTCTACGAGAGAACTTACCATACAGACAGTTCCTCAGGTTACGGTGAAACTGTAGCGACACTATGGAGTACAAATCACAAGCTGAAGACCTTTGTAAGAAACTAGAGGCCCGAGACTACCCGAAGAAGGTCATTGCCAAATGCAAAAAACGTGCCAGGAATCAGAACAGAGACGCACTCCTCGAAAGCACACCTAAAACTCCACCCAAAGAGGTCCTTACATGTGTGACCACATACAGTCCCATGACCAATAACATCAAAAAGATTCTTAATAAAAACTGGCGCATATTGACATCAGGCAACCTCACTTGGAAAAAACCAAGATTTGCAAACAAAAGAAGCAGAAATCTGAAAGACATCCTAGTCCACACGAGACCGCCTCCTAAAACACCGAGAGAGCATACCAATCTGTGGGGAAACCCACAAGTACAGGGGCATTACCCGTGTGGCTCCTGTTCCATATGTAGTCTCACAAAACCGACAAAAGAACTACAACTCCTACCAAACTTTAAATGGACTTTGAATAGCCACACGAACTGTAACACCACACATGTGGTTTACATGATCACATGTCCATGTAACCTCAAATACATCGGAATGACATGCAGGAGAGCTAAACAAAGACTCTGCAAATATAGGAGCAATGTGAAATGCAAAAAGAGCACGACCAAGATGGCCACCCACTATCTAGAGAAGAGTCACACTGTACTAGATCTACAATGGGTCATCCTTGAAACCTTGCCAAACAAAGACCATATTGCCGAAAAAATTATTTTTGAAAAAGAACAAAGGTGGGTACACAGGCTCAAAACTGACAGCGAAGGGCTGAACGATAATATACCCTGGCTCACCCTGGCTAGAAAATGAAAAAACGTTAATCAACCACGCCTTTATTTCCATACTGAGCGCAATGATAAACAAACCCCTGAATTACACACTCAGCGCAGCGATACATGATGAGCAATCCTCTTGGTCCCCATGGCAACTAGAACAGACCAATAGAGAGTTGCCAACAGCGGAATCTCCGCCTGTTAAAAACGACCCAGAAACACCACAAACTGTTTCCGGATCAGTAAGAGCAGAGCAGCGCACTCACGAGGAAAACCAATGATCGGGCGCAATAGGTAGCGAGACCAAAGTACGCTCCTCCACAAACCGCAAGTATTCAAAAGCGCCCATCCTAACCATCCCGTATCTCTACCCCGTAGCCCCTTCCAAGAGCTCTACGATCCGACAGGAGCGTGTTAACCAAATGCACGAGGTAAAATTTCCTGAGCACTCGTAATCACTCACCCAGTTTGAGCTACCACCGCGACCGCTGAACACCAGCACCTTCGTATGGCTCACCTTAGTCACCTATTAATCACAGCCATTGACAGGATCAGCGTTTTAAGTCGACACAGAATAAGATGAACTCACTGTCGATTAGCACGCTAAATTTCCGTTGCATGAGTTTGGAGAGAAAGAGAGAGAGTTGACATTGCCATGATTGTTAACCGGTTTTTAAAGTATTGCCATTTTGTAGTCGTTTATGAATCTATCAATGGATAGATATATGCAGCAGTATTCTGCTTGGTGTGTGTGTCCCTCCTGACCCCCTTCCCTGTATGTATGTCACAAACCTTGTGTTTACTCATTACAGGTACCTTAAGACCTCCAGTTCAGAGAAACAGGTCAACATCCTTTTTCTTTCACCTTTGAGCACTTTATTTATACTTTCTCACGTTTCTTCACCAACGGGCCTGATGAATGCCCGTAAGTCCTAAACCCAGGCAGATTGAGGCAGAAACATGTCGACCTTTTTTTAGAAATACCCCCCACAACCCCCGAACTTTTTAATACTCTCAGTGCATCTAATACTCGTAACTCTGTCCATAAGATGCACTACCATAGAGTTTACCAGACCCCAAACCAGGCATAATAAAGAATTGGAATCCCTGGCTTTTTTGTCTTTTTAACAAAACCCTTATCACTGGCTCACTACTGCGTCAACCTTGGGTAAGAACCTCCTGGTGGAGGCTGCATAACCTAAAATAGACCTAATGAATGTGCACACACGTGATCCATAAGCGGAGAACCAAGATATACCGCTTCAGATACCACCATACCCATCACGTGCATGAGGGTCTTTTTTCACTGGGACATCCTCATTCCTTCCTGCGTACCTAAGGTTGAGCAGGACAAGTGATCCATTCCCCTTTGATCATTATATAAATACTGGGCCTCAGACACCACCACTTCAGTACACCTCTGGGCCTATTGATACTCTGCCATGATGAAGGACTGCTGTATTGCTGAATGACTGTCACACTGCTAGACTGCTGATTTGATGGACTCCTGCTTTGTTGTGCTGACCCCCTGGCCTGCTGAGAAGGACTGGAAATTCATCACTTGCTCCCAGAACCCAAAGTTGTTCCTAGGGCTAGCTGGCTAGCCTCTTGATCTGAAGTTTCAGGGAATAATTCCAACTCCTGCACCTGGACTCTGCCATCAGTGAGTCTACCATATCTCCATTTCTACTAATTGGATTTTTGTCATTTGGTCTTGTTTTATTTATTAAAAACAGAGTTATTTTTCTAACTTGCAATGGAACTTTTGTACTTGATGTTTTTACTTATTTACTGTCTGAAGTGCCGCACAAATACTTCAAACGCAGCCTCTAAAGTTAACGCCTACTGCTCTGTGCTAATCTACCAGAGGGTGTGCACAAATTAATTTAGGGTTTGCCTGCTATTTCCCTGAGTAGGATTGTGGATGCTGCTTGACCATGACTCATACCCCAGTCAACCAACAAACCAATTTTTAACAATTGGCTATCTCATAAATGGATGCTTCAAAACAAAAGAAAGTGATCATCACTACCTCAGTATTATAAAACTATGTGGCCAGCCTGTGTCTCAGGGCCGTAGAGGAACATTTTCATGGAAGACCAGTGCAATCAGTATTTGAGAAAATGCAATGAAATTGGAAAACGCAGCACCCATTTTTAGGTTGTATATTGCTGAATAGAACACCTTTTCCAACATGACAAAACATTAATAATCCGCATATACAAATGGTGGACATTTCTTTAGCGCTATATGAAAATTTGTTTAAAAAGGGAAAGAACCAAATGAAATATTTTCCCAATAAAACAAAGATATTCACATTTGAAAAATCTTCAAGCTATATTGTGTTTTTTGTTTTTGTTATCGAGGAAAACAAGTTCTAACCACATCGGGGTCTGAATCGCAGCACTAATCACACCATGTTCCAGAGGTAATCTAACCAGTGATCGGCAACTATTCAATTAATCAATAAAGTGGAAAAATAATAAAGTTGTAATTATTTGGCCTACACACAAAAGTGAAGATTAATAAAATAAAGCTAGAATTATCTATAGCTACAGGCTGCTTGGCCTCTGTCTGTCCTCAACTATGCCTTAACTGGAAAAGGAAATGATTATTGGTGGGCAAATAATTTGGCTCGACCAGTGGGGGTTTGCAGTTTAGCCCACTCCGCATTCCGCCTGAAACACAGAGTTCAAGCAAAACTCTGCCAACCGCACAGCTTGCCAATGTTAAGTTGGTGATCACGAGTACGAATTTTAGTGTGCTAGCGTGATTTTGGGATCTTGAACACCTCCCAACGAGATTTGTTTAAGTGGGCAGTTGCGGCAGGTTGCGACTGTTTGCATTACGAAAGCTGCTGCTCGAGTAGAACATCTACTCAAGGCAGAAAGAAGCAACGCCCTCTGGCGATCCGTGTGGTGCTGTTCACACTGATTTTACAGCGAGGAACAAGCACCCTGCACTAGAAATCAGCAGTGCAACGTGCTGAGTTACGTCCGCTCCGTTATCCGCCCACCTCTAAGATCCTCAAATTGCCACTTTCTGTAGGCACAGATGACAGCAGAGACAAAAAGAGCTCAAAGGGGTTTACTGGGATTATAAACAGTCAGGGGGCATATTACCAACAAGTAGCGGTATTTATCGCTAAATAGGCTTAGCGACGATTTTTTAATCACTGAGCATCGCCGGAATTTATCGCTGAGATAACGTGTTATTAGTAACGTTTATCTCCAAAGCGATACATTTTCCGGCGATAGCGGCGAAATGCGTGAATATCGTTGAGAATACAGCGATATTCACGCATTCGCGACAAAATGCTCTTAGCCATGTTATCCACCTCCCATTGGATAACATGGCTAAGAACTGGTCTGGGCAGGTGTTAGTATTTGGAGATATTTGCGCTTAGCGCAAATATTTCCATCGCTACGCCTGCCTTGCTAATAGGCGATAGCAATGTTATCGACTGCTTTCAGTCGCTAACAGGTTGGGTACGCCCACTTTGCATGTCATTAGCGAAAAATATCGCTGACATGCAAAGCGGGTCCCAAACCGCTCGCTATCGCCTATAAGCTGTCGCTAACTAATGTTGGCGACAACTTGCTAATAGAGCGATAGAATTATCGCCCTTAGCGGCCGAAAACGGCCAGCTAATGCGGCGATAATTGCCTATCGCCACCCTTGGTAATATGCCCCTCAGTTCCTTCCTATAAAAGACAAGCCCCCTGGATGGGCCCATGTGATCCAGACCTCTTCTCTCTCGTTCTGAAAAGTCCCTTCAGCTCAAACAATCTAGAGTCAGCCAGAGAAAGTAGCCCATAGAAGAAACCTCACAGTCAAACTTCTACTGGGTGCATGGGCAAATATGGGGCAGTGTGTTCAAACACTTGATGTGACTGAAGCCCTAACCTCGCTAATCGCAGATACAGGCTGCAGCCTGTGCTGCTTCTGTCACTTCCCTACTTGAGAAAGGATTTTGTGTTCATGTTGGTGCTTGTGTGTGGTTGGTCCACATTATTTTTGGATTATTGGACTGCCGTAGTATTGATGCCTGGTGTTGGTTTGCCTGCTTTATTGTCACACTAGCACGTCTCTGCTTCTGTTGATGAATCTCCCTGCCTGCTTCTAGTTATGGTGTTGGGGTGGCTGTGTGGTGATAGGGAGCAGCAGAAGTGACTGCAGTTTCACCATTGTCAGCAGTGGCGGTCACAGTGTGCAAATAACCCCGCACCTGATATGCCTTGATATACCAGTGCTGCAATGTCAGATATGGACTTAGTGGTGCAGGTGAAGCCAAGAACGGGTCATTAGGGTTCCTTCAGGTGTCAAACTGGGCAGTAATTAAATACTGCCACTAAAACCGATTCCTATTGGACAGGCAAATCCATGTCAATCATTCCAGGATTTTCTCTTTCTATGTTTTTTTTTTGTTCATGTAGCATATTCTTCTTGTATAGTACGTACTAAGAACAGGCCTCTAGGTGCATGTGTGACTTCAGATTGTGAGTGTGTCTTAATAGTAGGCTAGGATTGACAACTCCGAAGTCCAGACTGAAGGCAGTGCAAGTATCTCATGGAGCCAAGCAGTGGGTCATAAAGATGTTCAGAATACGTGCTCATTCAGTTCTTGGCCTCTCTAAGGATCTCATAGACCAATGGGCACGTGTGCTACGGGAATGACTGAGACACTCAGAATTATATTGCCCCTTCCACTGTCCATAGTAACATTCATAAACAATATTTTGTCCCCGAGCAACCAAAGCCTAGTATTCAGAAACAATCATATCAGTTTTTTCAGTCCAAATAATCCTCCAGATTTAGTTATTCACAAAATAGTTTCTTTATTTTCTTATGTAGAGATTTGAAGCAACGTATATTTTCAAACGATGATCCTGTGTAGTTGATATCATCAGATGTAGCCAAGCAGCCGACACGTGTTTCGTCTTGGGGATAGATCACCCAACGACTTCATCAGGGCATAAGCAGTTCTTTAGTAATCTCATCACCACAGTACAGGTAAACCTGTGTGCGGTCCATGTAATAATGGTCTAATAGGTGAAGTATATTCCGTTCTTATTTGCAGCAATCCATATTCTAAAATCTTGTAAGCCAAATTCTTTAAATGGACTAATTATCTCTGGTCCAGCGGTATAAAGGCATTTAGATTCTTGAATCAGGTCCCGGAGAGTACTCCCGCCATCGTCAATAAGGAAAGTAATTCTATGCCAAAGTGTGAAGGAGGTACACAGCGATCAAAATATTGACAGAGCGAACATAGAAGAAATTGCAATGTTTACAAGTGAGTGTTTGTGTTGTGTGTGTAGGAGATGGTGAAAGAGATGCAAGGAAGTATAGGCAGGAGAGATTGAAAAGAGGGTGCTGATGAGGAAAGAGATGAGGTGTGTCACACGCACATGGAGGGTTTGAGGAAGTTGTTGGGGAGACAAGGACATTAATGGCTCACAGAGAGACTGCAGATGAATGCGGTGTGAAGGGAAGAACGGGAATGACTGAGACACTCAGAATGCTATTACCCCTTCTACAGTCCTTAGTAATATTTAATTCACAGGTTCCTATTTTCAGAATTGAAACATTTTCACTTCCAAATATTCAAAATAAAATCCTTGCTGTTACTCATGTATCTCACACTGTTAATAAGTATTGGCAAAACCAATGGGTTTGGATTGCTTTAGGTAGATCTGTAACGGTTGTCATATGTCTGTATACAATAACAGAAAGCTCACAGACAGGCACTCAAATTCTGGTCGGCTGGTATGATATGGGAATCACAGAATTTGTGTTAACATATTTTAAGCCATGTCCTTTAACATATAGGTCCGCCTCTTCGAAAGTATTCCTTGTTGAGCCACTTAGGCGTTATCCCTTTAAGAAATGCCACCACGTTTTTCAGTCCACTTCAAGCTCTGGCCAAGAATGTCTGATGGTAACTGCTAGTTTCGTTTATGGACGCAGGATTTTATAGGACAGTCCAGTTCTGAGCTGAAGGATAACTGATTGTAGGAAATCCATGAGTGAGCAGCTCCTAAGAGAACACTTTGTTGTTGGTCGTGGGTGGCTTAATCTTTCCATATGTTACTCAGATAATTTAACCCAGGCCAACGTGGACATATAGTCCTTCCCTTGATCATGCTGGCTGATGTACGTTTAAGACAGAAGCTGGAGTTTCCTGAGATTAAACACTGTAAATTGTGGTAAGGAAAAACTATTTATAAATCTGACATTATTGAAAATTAGACACATTTGTCTGAATAAACTAACCCTTATCAACTGTTTCGATAGGTGTTAGCCTTTCCAATACCAGTAGATCAAACCATGCACATCAAAACTTAAAATGGACTTAGCTATTGATGCTGACAGTTTATATGGGAATTATATTTAGGGATACCGATTTCTGTGGAGCCTTCTGCCTTGAATTTCAATTCTGATGTGGAAATCATTAATACAATTATTACTGGATAGAGTTATTAGAGACTGCAACCCCTGACTATGCCATTGTGAAACGGCAACATGTTGTATTTTAATTTTGTGTGAATTTTCTTGAAAGTAAAGGACATTTTCTAAAACTTATTTTGGATTTACCATATGAAAATTGAACGTGATAGCATACATCACATTAAAAATGCAAACAAGCTATCAGCAGGGGGTTTGGTTTGAGGATAACATTTCCTCAGCAAGATATTTTCCCCTCCCCTGAGACATTTTCTGCTCGAAATAATATTCGAAATTTATGGAAATTTATGATTTTTACTTACCATGAAAATTGCAAATTTCGCACAGGACAACCTTAGACAAAAACAGGAGCAAACAAATGTTATGATCTCAATCTGCTTACTGTCAAGGGGTTATACATTTTGTAAATACTTGGGAGAAACGAATATGCCCATAGCAGTTGAAGTTGAATTCAAAGTCAAGGGAGGTCTTCTTAACCCTGATATTTAAACTCCAGTCAACGATGGACAATTATTTGCATGTTTCTTACAGGTTACTCTAAAGAAAGCCATCATTTTGTTTTCTCCCGCCCTATTCTTGCTTTAAACATCTGGGACCTCATTTACGTGATTTTCGTGTAGGGCAGCTCAGCAAGTCACCGTGCTGCGCTGACCTATGCCAAAGTGAAAGGGCAGGAATTCACAATACTTATGCAATATGGTGCATTCCTTTCCTTTCTCCCTGCGCTGCTGCAGTTTTGGCAGCCTAGCGAGAATGTGGGCATCCTTGCACCATGGTGCAAGGGGGCTTCCAATCCATGCAGGATTTTGAATGTTTGGGAAGGGGCACCTCCCTGCACAGAAACAATCCTGAATGAGTTCCCTCTTTCTTTGTATGCTGCAGAACCCAGCTCACAATGAAAGAGGAAAAAACAAGGAGAAAAAAAGATATTTCTCCTCGCTGCACCTCACCTCGGGAGGCGTAAGGATTTGGCACTTCCACAGGTCTATGATTTTGTAAATCTGAAGCAGCGTCAAAATCCATGGGTGTTAAGGCAAAACACCCACTGCAATGCCCATGGTACACCTTCCGAGCTCAATGTAAGGCAATGCAGCGATTTGTGCTGTGTTGCCTTACACAAGATTTATGAGGCTTCTCACAGCCACACAGGGTGGCTTTGCGTGGCTTCATAAATCTGATTCACAGCGCTGTGTCATGCATGTACCACTTTTAGTGGTGCAAAAGTGATGCAAGGCTCTCATAAAAAACTCCCCTGGTATTTTGATCAATGCTACAACATAAGCCTGCTAACCAGACTCAGCTGAATGTACTCTGATTAAAAAGATAGATATATTTAAGGTCTTGGTGACTAAACGTAGTGGTGTTATCCCATCCATACTCCACCCTGACCAATCTGGATTCATACCACACAGAAGCACCAGGCTTAATCTGAGGTGCCAATATGCAGTGATGCATATTACAAAAATGAAGCCGATAGAAGATGCTGTGCTACTATGATTAGACGTCTGTATGGCATTTTACTAAATTCGATGGTCATATTTGTTCATTGTGCTGGAACAGTTTGGCCTCAAATCTTGCACCTAGGTACAGCTCCTATATATGAACACCCTAACTAGAGTAAGAGTGAATGGGGTAGTGTTGATGCCTGTGATTTTGCATAAGGGTACAAAGCAGGGATGCCCACTATCTCCTATGCTTTTTGCCTAGGCACTGGAGCCATTGGCGGCATGGGTCAGAGATTACCTTTTAATTCGGGTGATTGCAGGAGGAGATGGATGGAAGGAAAAAATATCATTATATGCTGATGGCAATGTATGCCATGAATCCAAGATCCTCGATTGGTCGGATACTCCATATATTCCAACTGTTCGGGAGCTATTCTGGCTACTGGATAAATTGGGACAAATCCCTCCTCTATGTGCTGGCTTGGAATGTACTGACTCTGCTGTCCATTGTACGAACCCTGGTGATAAAAGATAAATTAGAAATATGGTCATAGTAATCTCGAGAACAGACAGTGAGTTTCTGGAGGATAATTTGTATCCTCAGCTAGATAGAATGCGTAGGGATGTGATACACTGTAGACAGTTGCCACTGTCTTTGATAGGGTGGGCCGGTTTGTTTAAAATGATGGCACTGCCACAATTCCTATACATCCTACAGAACACTCCCTGTAAAGTACGGCCAATCTTTTGAAGAGTCAAGAGCAAACTACTACACCCTCTGTGGGACTGAGGAAGCCCTAGAATAGCCCTGCATACATTACAGAAGGAAGTGTTTGAGGGTGGACTGGCAATTTCTGACATCAGAAAGTATTACTAAGCAGCGTAATTGTTAACAATTAATGAATGGTTGTTTATGGGACGTAAGGAACCAGTGTACACAGTTGACCACTATTCGATTGGACAGAGGGGCTTCCCAGCGGCACTATATTGTAGACAAACGGGGAACCAACTACCCCCACATACATAAAGAACAATCCATATAGGGAGGGAATTCTTGGTCTGGAAGGGAAATGGACAAGAAGGACTCCTTTGTGGCAGCAGTCTTCTACGGGAGGTAGGCAGGCTAAAGCGTTTCTGCAAATGGAGGGTGCTAAGAATTACCTACTTAGGAGATGTATGGAGGGAGCAAAATCCGATAGACTTTGAAGAATTGAAAATTGAGACCCAGATGGCTGATTTCGAACACTTTCGATACATACAACTGAGGCATAACCTCAGGAGCCACAACCCAGATGGTGAATAGTTAGCAGTAAACACGCCACTTGAAATTAGAGTTCTCATAGATCCCATGAGGGATAAGGTCACTTCACTGGTATACAAAAAAATAATTAACAATACGTCAGAACTTCTGGGGGCTCTCTGAGAAACCTGGGTGGTCGAAGTGGGTACACTTGGAGACGAGGATTGACCAGAGGCGATACAGTGACTTAGGGAGGAGAAAATCAGGGCATGATTTTGCCTTATACAATTGCGTACCCTGCACAGATCATACACCTCAAGGGCACTACTATACTGAATGGAGCACAGCAACACAGTTCAGTGTACAAGGGGGTGTGGGGATGTGGGCACCTTCTGTCATATATTATGGTCATGTCCCCGAATACAGCAATATTGGAGGGAGATAATACAGGTAATGTTCGAAGTAGTGGAATAGCAGTTCACATTGTAGGCCAGGTGGCACATTCTGTGTGTGACGGGAGAAGACAGTTATCCCAAAAACTCCAAAGTTTGGCTCATGATAGTGGATAGAGGGCTAGATGTAGGTAATTTCTATTTACCGATTCCAAAATACCGAATTTTACTGATTCGGTATTTAAGAATTGGTAAATAGTATGTAGGTAAAAAATCGGTAATTTTTACTGATTCGGTAATATTCGTTATTACTGATTCGGTATTTACCAAATTGGTAATAAGGAATACCTTCCCATTCATTCCCATGGGCCTGGAGGCCTATAGGAATGAATGGGAAGACATTCACAATTTCCGATTTGGTAAATTCCGAATAGGTACTAGGGGGAGCATATTCACGGGTGGCAGGGTGTCACAGTGACACCCTGTTGCACCCCTGATCATGCATGTGTGCACATTTGGCACACATACATGCCCTTAGGGCATGTATGTCTGCCACATGGCACTTTTAAAAACACAAAATTGCTTTTTTAAATGGTATTCGATATTTACCACCAACTTGTAGTTGGTGGTAAATAACGAATCCTTAAATCAAAAATGCACTCACTTGAGTGCTCCCTAGATAGGATTTAAGGATTTGGTAATTTACTGATTCAGTATTTTAGGGAATTGGTAATTTACCGATTCCTTAAATTACCGATTCGGTAAATGACTGAATCCTTAAAACCAGCCACCTACATTAGAAAAAGCTAATACCGGTTGGTAATGGCTACTTTAACGAATTTCGGCCGTTACCGACCGGTATTTGGCTACCTACATAGTGGCCAAAAGAAATATAGCAAAGGCGTCGGGAGCGCTCCAATTTCCGAGTGTTGTAGAATGGAAGGAGAATCGAGGGGCATATTATCAAGCACAGGAGATAAAATTATCGCCGCTTTATCGGCAGGAAACTGCTGCTAAAGCGGCAATAATGAGCTTGGTAATATGCCCTTGTGAATTCCCATAGCATCCCAGGTTAACACCAGAATCTGGGCTGCAATGGGAATTCACAAGGACATATTATCAAGCCCATTATCACCGCTTTAGTGGCAGTTTCCTGCCGATAAAGCAGCGATAATTTTATCGCCTGTGCTTGATAATATGCCCCCTAGATAGGTGTTGTACTGCCCAAAAAGTGGTGTTCCAGAGTAGGGGTTGATCAAGGAAGTGGGACAAGGTCTGGGCCAAGTGGGTGGGATATATAGGTCCCTGCAGTGATTTCATGCACAAGGTGGTGTGGAAGGCGAACGGGCGCTACAAGGCTACGAACAACACAGGATTGTACTCGAGGTTGCTTTCTCACTGATGCACGTAATGTGACATAGTACTATAAACAGATGTTATCTCTGATACCCTTGTGGAGTTTGTATTCTTTTGTTTAATAAAAAGATTTAAAAAAAAAAGGTAGAGCTATGTATTTCCAAATTACCAGGACTGTCAGTCTGGTAAGGCAGATGCAGAATCGCACAGATATGGTAAGTGGAATTAAAGAGTATATTTATTTTATCAGCTTCTAAACCAACTTTGTGTGTTTTCTTACTAGCAGTTAATGCAGGACTGTTCTATTGCATATATAATATGTATTATATCATTAACTTGGTAAAATGTGTTAGCAAAATGCCATCAAAACCACATTCTTAGCGTATAAGTAACCTGCATGAACCTAATTGAAATAAAAGGCACATACATTTCTGCCCTGGACAGAACCATTATCTGAAAATTTTAATAAGCTAGCAAATCTGAAAAAGGAAATTTTGCTTAGAACCTGTCTAAGAGTTGTGAGAAGTTCCATGACGTGAACCGATGGACTGGTTTCCAAAAAAAGAACTGTGGGCCATATGTAGGTAGCCCAATACCGGTCAGTAACGGCCGAAATAACCGAATTTCGTCCGTCAACAACTGGTATTAGGCATTTGAGAGGGAGGGGCCAAATTTAAGGATTCAGTAATTTACCGAATCCATAATTTAAGGAATCGCAAAATTACCGAATCCTTAAAATACCGATTCGGTAAATTACCAAATCCGTAATGTAGGGAGCACTCAAGTGAGTGCATTTATGAGTTGAGGATTCGGTATTTACCACCAACTAAAAGTTGGTGGTAAATATCGAAAACCATAGAAAAAGCAAATTGGTGCTTTTCCAAGAGTGCCATGTGGCAGACATACATGCCCTTAGGGCATGTATGTGTGCCACATGTGAACATGCACGATTCAGGGGTGCAACAGGGTGTCAATGTGACACCCTGCCACCCTTGAATATGCACCCCCTTTTACTGATTCAGTATTTACTGAATCGGTAATAGTGAATGGCATCCCATTCATTCCTATGGGCCTCCAGACCCATAGGAATGAATGGGAATTATCGAATCGGTAAATACCGAATCAGTATTTACCGACTATTACAGATTCAGTAAAATATACCGAATCAATACCTACATACCATTGACTGATACTGAAATACCAAATCGGTAAAATTCAGTATTTTAGAATCTGTAAATTTGGGTTACCTACATATGGCCCTGTATGTTTTGAGACTTTGGGATTACCAGGGAAGAAGTGATCTCAGGAAACAGGATCATTTATATATTTGAGTTTAATTGTAGAAACACTACACAGCACATCATGTGCAGGTCACATCTGTCCCCAAGTCCGTTGGCTCCCAGCTTTGAATCATAACATTCTACAATGGACTAGATGCAGTGACATCATAAATACAGTTGCAAAAAAACGATGGATTTAGGCCCAGATCCTTGTACTGGGGTGAATGTATGACATTGTTCTACATTCTGTCCATCAACTGTGTTTTTTGCAATTTTCACCCCGAGTGTGCTGGGTATACTCAGACGTGAGTCCCAGGCTCTCCACACCACTGGAGTCAAGCTATCCAGGCTGATGAAGGCTGATAGCCAGAAACCGGTCCTTGGATGTTTGATTCCGGTCTGGAAAAGACATTTATTTGCGGTTTTTGTAGAGCGCATCACTCATCCCAAAGGATATCACAGCGCTAGAAACCAGGAAAGCTGCTGAGGAGTGTACTGAGAAGCTTACGGTTTAGAGAAGAGATAAGTTTTATGATTCCTTCTGAACTGAAGATAATTGGTGGTATGTCTTAGGTCAGAAGGGAGCTCGTTCAATCTTTTGGCTGCAAGGTGGGAAACGGAGCGTCCACCTGTTCTGACCTTATAAATGCGTTTAGACTTCGCCAAAGCTGATTGGCATGATCGCAGGTTTCTGTTAGGTACGTAAAATTCGATCCTTCCTTGGAGTATCGAGGGGCCTGTTCCATGTAAGGTTTTATGAGCATGGCTGACTAGTTTAAAGGCAGCCCTCTGGCGCATCGGGAGCCAGTGAAGTTTGCTCAAGCACTCAGATGCTGAGTCACGTTTGCCTTTATTAAGGATGAGTTTGGCCACCTGGTTTTGCACAATCTGTAAGCGGGAGAATAGCTGATCATTCATCCCATTAAAAAGTGCGTTGCCATAATCCAGGCGACTGACCAGTAAGGCCTGGGTGACAGACCATCTGCAGTCCAGGGGTAGCCAGGGAAATATTTTGGCAAGAAGTTTGAGTATAGCAAAACCCTTGCTACAGAGAGATTGAACGTGGTCTTTCATGGGAAGTGCATCATCCATGATGATTCCCAGGTTCCTGGCATGTTGTTTGGGGATGGGGGCCGTTCCCAATGAGGGTGGCCACCATGTGGCATCCCACATGTGTTTTGCTCCCCCAAACAATAAAATCTCAGATTTCCCTGCATTCAGATTCAAGAAATGCTTGTGCATCCATTGTGCCATTTCTCCCAGACAGTTGTGTAGTTTGGTTTTAGTGACCTCAGGGCCGTCGTCCATAGCCACCACCAGCTGTGTATCGTCTGCATATGAGCAGACGCCAATGCCCCACTTCCTCCCAATGTCGGCCAGAGATGAAACATAGACATTGAAAAGGGTGGGGCTCAAAGAGGCGCCTTGTGGCACCCCACAGCTGATGGGGTCAGGTCTGGAGTGCAACTGTCCCATGTGTACAGACTGGGTACGGTTGGACAGGAAGGAGTGGAGCCAGTGTAAAGCTTTAGATTGAACTCCCTTACTTCGAAGTGTATGTAGTAGGCAGTCGTGAGAAACCGCATCAAACGCCGCTGACAGGTCGAGCAATATCAGTGCCACCGCTCCACCTTGATCTGTGGAGGATCTGATACTGTCCGACACTGCCAGCAACGTTGCTTCAGTGCTGTTATTGGCTCTGAACCCAGTCTGAGATGGGTCCAGAAGGGAGTTACTTTCAAGATACCTGGTCAGCTGTATATTGACCAGTTTCTCCAATGCTTTAGAGAGAAAGGGGAGCTGTGATATGGGTCTATAATTCTCGAGATTAAGAATGTCGGTTCCTGCTTTCTTTAGTAGAGGGGTTACCGAGGCATGCTTCCAAGCGTCGGGGAAGGTGGCTGTAGTTAATGATTTATTGAAAAGTTGGGTAATTAAGGGACAGAGCGTGGATGCGGTTTTCGAGAACACAAAATGGGGACAAGGGTCTGAGGGGGATCCAGATTTAATTGTGTTCAAGACTGCTAGGACCTCCTCTGTAGAGAGTGGTTCAAAGCTGGTAAGATGAGGCCCAGACCCTAGGTCTAATGGATCTGTAGGTATATCTGACGAGAGAACAGTTTTAGATGGCGTGTCGAGGTGATTGATGGTAGTTCGAACTGGACTGTTCCCATGAGGCACAGGGTCAGAGCTGATTTGCATATAGCCAGTGTCTAATCCAGGGTGGTGTGGAGTGCAAAAAAAATGATGGATTTAGGCCCAGATCCTTGTACTGGGGTGAATGTATGACATTGTTCTACATTCTGTCCATCAACTGTGTTTTTTGCAATTGTCACCCCGAGTGTGCTGGGTATACTCAGACGTGAGTCCCAGGCTCTCCACACCACTGGAGTCAAGCTATCCAGGCTGATGAAGGCTGATAGCCATAAACCGGTCCTTGGATGCTTGATTCCGGTCTGGAAAAGACATGGCTTGGTAGTTCGGACTGGACTTTTCCCATGAGGCACAGGGTCAGAGCTGATTTGCATATAGCCAGTGTCTAACCCAGGGTGGTGTGGAGTGCAAAAAAACGATGGATTTAGGCCCAGATCCTTGTACTGGGGTGAATGTATGACATTGTTCTACATTCTGTCCATCAACTGTGTTTTTTGCAATTTTCACCCAGAGTGTGCTGGGTATACTCAGACGTGAGTCCCAGGCTCTCCACACCACTGGAGTCAAGCTATCCAGGCTGATGAAGGCTGATAGCCAGAAACCGGTCCTTGGATTCTTGATTCCGGTCTGGAAAAGACATGGCTTGGTAGTTCGGACTGGACTGTTCCCATGAGGCATAGGGTCAGAGCTGATTTGCATATAGCCAGTGTCTAACCCAGGGTGGTGTGGAGTGCAAAAAAACGATGGATTTAGGCCCAGATCCTTGTACTGGGGTGAATGTATGACATTGTTCTACATTCTGTCCATCAACTGTGTTTTTTGCAATTTTCACCCCTAGTGTGCTGGGTATACTCAGACGTGAGTCCCAGGCTCTCCACACCACTGGAGTCAAGCTATCCAGGCTGATGAAGGCTGATAGCCAGAAACCGGTCCTTGGATGCTTGATTCCGGTCTGGAAAAGACATGGCTTGGTAGTTCGGACTGGACTGTTCCCATGAGGCACAAGGTCAGAGCTGATTTGCATACAGCCAGTGTCTAACCCAGGGTGGTGTGGAGTGCAAAAACACGATGGATTTAGGCCCAGATCCTTGTACTGGGGTGAATCTATGACATTGTTCTACATTCTGTCCATCAACTGTGTTTTTTGCAATTTTCACCCCAAGTGTGCTGGGTATACTCAGAAGTGAGTCCCAGGCTCTCCACACCACTGGAGTCAAGCTATCCAGGCTGATGAAGGCTGATAGCCAGAAACCGGTCCTTGGATGCTTGATTCCGATCTGGAAAAGACATGGCTTGGTAGTTCGGACTGGATTTTTCCCATGAGGCACAGGGTCAGAGCTGATTTGCATATAGCCAGTGTCGAACCCAGGGTGGTGTGGAATGCATAAAACGATGGAGTTAGGCCCAGATCCTTGTACTGGGGTGAATGTATGACATTGTTCTACATTTTGTCCATCAACTGTGTTTTTTGGAATATTCACCCTGAGTGTGCTGGGTATACTCAGACGTGAGTCCCAGGCTCTCCACACCACTGGAGTCAAGCTTTCCAGGCTGATGAAGGCTGATAGCCAGAAACCAGTCCTTGGATGCTTAATTCCGGTCTGGAAAAGACATGGCTTAGTAGTTCGGACTGGACTGTTCCCATGAGGCACAGGGTCAGAGCTGATTTGCATATAGCCAGTGTCTAACCCAGGATGGTATGGAGTGTAAAAAACGATGGATTTAGGCCCAGATCCTTGTACAGGGGTGAATGTATGACATTGTTCTACATTCTGTCCATCAACTGTGTTTTTTGCAATCAGAAATACAGTGGCAGCTGTAAGCAAGTGTCTAGTGAAAGTTACACCACATAGAATGTAGCTGAAGGATACATAACATGAAACCTAGAATATAACATACCTCCCTTTCTTAAAAAAAACAATAAAACCTGAAATGCAATGAAAAGCATACCATGAAAATTATCTACAAAACAAACATGTATAAAGATTATTATAAAACAAAGTGACATTTTCTTTCCTTCAATAACAACAAAAACTTTTTCTTGAGTAAAGTAGCGTTTAATCATGAAATCTTCGAGGAATGATTGAAATTCTAGTGCTCTTCCTCCTATTTGGAATGATTGATCCATGTTAGCACCCTGGCCACGTGTCGTTTGATTGCCAGAGAAAGAACAATTTCTTGTTTTAAACACTTTAGAAAGATTCCACCAACAGCCATTTTCTACTTGCACGGCGTTATTACCAATTCTTGTGACGTTAATAGGTTCACTAAATTTACACTTTCCTTTATTTGTATGTACAGGACTTCTGATTCTAACAAAATCAACAACACACAAAAAAACCATCTTAACACCTTTTTTCCTGTCAAACCATGTTTTTCCTTGCCTTGTGTGACTTCTGAATTCGCCTTAACTGTCTCTAAAAGAGATTCAACATTAACCTGAGGGTCAAACCACTTGCACATCCATCCAGGTCAAAAACTGTTATTTGCTTTCCTTCCCCTCAAAACTTCGAAAGGAGACACCTTAGTGGATTAATAGGGGGTGGTTCTGTAGAATCACAACATACTTTCAAGAGATGCAAAAACATCATGCCCGCCTTTGATTGCCCACTTGACACAATCACCTATGACTTTGTTTATTCTCTCCAGGAGCCCATTGGTCTGTGGATAATGAAGTGAGCTTTTAAGGTGTTTGACAACACGGGATTTAAGAAAGCTTTGAAATTCCTTGCTCAAAAACTGAGTCCCATTGTCTGAGACAAGTAACTGTGGAAACCCCTCCCTCAAAAACACATCCTTAAGAAACTTGATAACACTAGAAGAACTGGCTTCTCTGACAACTTTAACTTCAGTCCACTTGGAAGTGTAGTCCATCAAAACCAAAACAAACTTCATTCCCAGAGGTAAAACTTCATAAGGACTCATGATATCCTCACCTACTTTGACCCATGGTCTAGATGGACACTCAATAGGAGACAAAGGCGGAACAGCAACCTTAAGTGTTTTTTTCTAAAGAACTAGTCACCGGACAATTTTCTATAATCGTCCTGATCTCATTATCCATACTAGGCCACCAAAAATCTTGACGCACTCATTGTGTGGTAAGCAAAATACCTAATTGCCCTTCATGAGCCCCCTTGACAATGATAGGTCTAAGAGAATGAGGTGGAATTACCTTCTCACATCTCATAATCAAACCATCCTCAAGTGAAAACTCTGATTCCACCTTCCAGTACGGTTGTAAGTCAGAAGACAAAGACTTCTCTTTGGGCCAACTATTTTTGACAAACGTATAAACATTCTGTAAAATTCTGTCTTTCACAAGAGATGCTCTCCAATCTTCCTCAGAACCAACCAATAAATAGGAATATCTACAGATGCCACAAAACAATCTTCCTCATCCTCATCATTTAAGTCTTGAAAGCTTGTTCCTTCACTAACAGTCCCATTGTCTGAGACAAGTAACTGTGGAAACCCCTCCCTCAAAAACACATTCTTAAGAAACTTGATAACACTAGAAGAACTGGCTTCTCTGACAACTTTAACTTCAGTCCACTTGGAAGTGTAGTCCATCAAAACCAAAACAAACTTCATTCCCAGCGGTAAAACTTCATAAGGACTCATGATATCATCACCTACTTTGACCCATGGTCTAGATGGACACTCAATAGGAGACAAAGGCGGAACAGCAACCTTAAGTGTTTTTTTCTGAAAAACTAGTCACCGGACAATTTTCTATAATCGTCCTGATCTCATTATCCATACTAGGCCACCAAAAATCTTGACGCACTCATTGTGTGGTAAGCAAAATACCTAATTGCCCTTCATGAGCCTCCTTGACAATGATAGGTCTAAGAGAATGAGGTGGAATTAACTTCTCACATCTCATAATCAAACCATCCTCAAGTGAAAACTCTGATTCCACCTTCCAGTACGGTTGTAAGTCAGAAGACAAAGACTTCTCTTTGGGCCAACTATTTTTGACAAACGTATAAACATTCTGTAAAATTCTGTCTTTCACAAGAGATACTCTCCAATCTTCCTCAGAACCAACCAATAAATAGGAATATCTACAGATGCCACAAAACAATCTTCATCATCCTCATCATTTAAGTCTTGAAAGCTTGTTCCTTCACTAAGTTCACCACTTTGAGGATAACGTGATAGAAAATCAGCCCTTGTGTTCCTACCACCAACAATGTGTGTGATTTCAAATTGATACTGAAGCAGCATACTGACCATCCAAATAATTCCAGGTGTACAACATTTACTTGGACTAGAGGACAAAATCGAAACAAGTGGCTAGAGATCTGTCACTAAATTAAAGTGTCTTCCCCATACATAAGGACAATACTTATCACTAGCCCAGAGACAGGCTAATAATTATTTTTGAATGAGAGAATATTGAGTTTCTGCACTTCTAAGAACCCTAGATACAAACGCAAATGTGTACTCTTGATTACCAGACTTTTGTGTGAGAATTGCTCCTAAACCAACTTTGCTGGCATCTACATTTATGAAGCATGGTAACTCTGGATCAAATGGTGTAAGTGCATCACTTTTCTTTAGAGCATCTTTCACTTCCACAAAAGCACGATCACATTCTGGTGATCATAAAATTGTATTAGAGGTCTTAAGCAGATTTCTAATGGGCCTAACCATGGATGCATAGCTAGGCACAAATCTTGGCCAGTATTCCAACAGCCCCAAAAAAGGATTTGACTCCAGTCTTGTCCTTAGGTACAGGTGCAATCAAGATTGCATCAATCAGGCCCTGCCTTGGCTTGATGCCTTCTTGAGATAGCAGGTGACCAAGATACTCTATCTCATTACATGCAAACTTGCACTTTTCAGTCTTTAATACAACCCCATTTTTCTTGAATAACTCCAAAACTTCCCTGATAATGTTGTCATGTGTCTCCTCATCTTTAGCATAGATCAGCACATCATCCTGAAAAACAAGAACACCTTCTACATTCTTCAACATGTTCTGCATAACCCTTTGGAAGACAGATGCCGCAGAGGCCAAACCGAACGGCATCGTATTGTAGCGGAAGGTTACAAGCTGAGATACAAAAGCCGTCAAAGAACGTGAGTCGGGATGAAGTTCTATTTGATGATAGGAGCTAGCCAGGTCTAACTTCGTGAAAATTTTTGCGCCCTTGATACTGGTAAATAAATCTGTACTCTTAGGAAAGGGGTGGCAATCAACCCAGATTTCTTTGTACAAGGATCTTAGATCCACACACACTCTTATTTGCCGTCACATTTACGTGCAACAACAAGGGGAGACAACCATAGGGACGAATCAGTAGGTTCTATAATTTCCTTCTCACTTAGAGAAGAAAGTCTTTGTTGAGATCCTTCCTGATGCTGAAGGGAACGCTCCTGAGTTTATAATTAACAGGAGTTGCACCTTCCTTAATAATGATTTTGTGTTTGAACCCAGTGATCCTTCCCAACTCATTGTTGAAAACAGATGGAAATTCATTAATCCACTTGGTACTTTCTTAACAAGTGACAAGCAAAACTTGTTCTTTGGTACCAGATTTTATTTGCATGCCAAACAAGCCCTGGTGAAACCACCCTAGTATATTAAGCCCTTTGACTGCCACATAGAGTTTACCCCTGATTTTTCTTCCTTTGAATACTAGATAATCTTCAATAAACCCTAGTAATTCAATTCTCTGCCCTCATAAGAGACTGGTGATCTGTCAGGAGGAAACCGTTCTCTTTCTCCCCATGTTTCATGAAAGAGCTTTTGTGTTATCATGGTAATCCTGGCACCTTAATCTACTAATAAGTTAAGTTTCTTTTCACCAACAAGTATTTCAACTATAGGATCGACACACAATGAGGGGTCACCAGTAAGGGGTATTGAAGACAGGTTAGAGTCAGTGTGATCTTGGACAACAGAAATAATATCTGCCTCTGAATCATAATCGGATTCCAATACAAAGACTACAGTTTTCTTTAGAAATTTTCACTTTAGGCAAACAGTGGCAAAGTGTCCAACGTTTTTACAGTAGTTACACATAGCATTCAAAGCTGGACATTTTGACCCCTAACCATGACTGGAACTACCACAATGTAAACAAACATTACTGGGTACAGCATTATCATTCTTAAACTTTGAATAATAATTGTTACCATTCTTCATGGATTTGTTTTTTGACTTCTTTGATGGACCAACAAAATCAACACTTTCAACTGGTTTGTCTTCAAGTTCTTTAAGAGAGATGTGCGATGTCTCAATGCTCTTTGCTACCTTGATGGTCTCATCAAGTAAAGGGTTGTCCATAGAAAGTAGCTTCTGCCTAATTTGTTTGTCTTTGCAGTGACCAACAAATTGATCACAAATTAGCTGTTCAGTAAAATTCTCAAAAAGACAGACAGATGTTAATTTCATAAGGACTAAGATATAAGCATCGACATCCTCGTTTTCTGATTCTTTTCTCTTGAAGAATTTATGCCTCAGGACAAATAGATTAGGTTGTTTATCGAAACGGAGTTTAAGTTTTTATAACAGTACTTTGATATTCATCCATTTGTTTATCATCCCCAGGAGGATCAGGTAAATGTTTGAATATGGATCTCCTTCGAATCCCAAGGAGTGTACAAAAGACACTTTTTTCTTTCTGGCCGGTATCTCAGAGCACCAATGGCAACAATGGTGAAGTGTGAGAATCACAGAAGCACTCTAAAGTCAATAAAAATAGAGTAATCCACAACAGTGAAAGATAAGGTTGTGAATCACCGTGGAGTATGTAAATTCCTTGTACTTTGCAAAAGTATACTGTCTAGAATAAAAGTATTGTTGATATTGAAAACACATAGTTAATTCAGTAGAATTACTTCCAGATATAATAGTAAGCAAAGTGAATAGAACAATCCTTTGTTTGTTGAAAAAGTATTGTGACACTGTAGAACAGAACAGGAGAAATCAACAGTAGTGCAGAGTTGATGACCACTGTGATGTCGTGATTAACAAAAGAACAGCAACGTGGTTGGCAAACACACAGCGCTGGATGACGTTTTCAATTCTGAACAGTACGAGGTTGGAAACGCAAAAGAAAAGCAAGGTGGTTGGAACAGATACAGCACTGGACGAAGCCTTAAATTCACAGCAGTACGTGGTTGGCAACGCAGATAATGACGTTGTGGTTGGCGAAATAGAGAGCATGCACGAGAAAGGAGTACTCAAAACTCGCGATAGATCTCAACTGATGGCATCAACATGGAGAATATGCGCGAGACGCTTATTCAAGGTTCGTGGCTGACGCGTGACAACAGTCAAGCAAGTTTATATTAAAAAAATTAACTAAATTGATGCGTGTGCCATACCAACAGGAATTAACTTTGAATCGACACTAGACAAGTTGTAAACATAAAAATGGCAAAACGTGATGTGGAAACCTCAACAGCCGCAGTGTCAATGATAGAGCTTCATAACACACATGCTGATTTAGAGGGCCATAACCACATGTAGATACATGCCGTTTTCGGATACTTGCTCCTAACTCGTGTAGGTTTTTGAAGATGTGTTAATTTCATAAACTTCGACAGTAAGAGTAGGTAATAGATTGACAAAAAGGGATGATAAAAAAAATAGAGAAAGACTTATCTCAAAATAGTAGCACTGTCACAAAATGTTCTTTGATTCTGCTGCAATCCGATGCTGTAGTCCACGGAGACAAGTTGAGTTCATTGATAACCTAGATAGTTGATGTGGATGTGACAGTTGAGGCAGATGATAAATCTTAATTTGAAGAATGAAGGATGTTCTTGAAATGAAGAAATTTGATGCGTGAAGTCCTCGTCGCCAAATTTCGTAGTAATCTCAGGAAACAGGATAATTTATCAATTTGAGTTTAATTGTAGAAACACTACACAGCTCATCATCTGCAAGTCACATCTGTCCCTAAGTCCGTTGGCTCCCACCATTAAATCATAACATTCCACAATGGACTAGATGCAGTGACATCATAAATACAGAGGCAGCTGTAAGCAAGTGTCTAGTTAAAGTTACACCAAATAGAATGTAGCTGAAGGGTACATAACATGAAACCTAGAATATAACAAAGTTACAGAACATTTTCTGCTTATAGCTACTACACTTTCATCTCTAAAGGATCTGGAGGGAACTACCCAGGAAAAACGCCCCCTCTCTACCTATTTTTTCTGAGTTTGTTACTCCAGGAGAATGTGACCACGGGGCAAAGAAAAAACAGGATTCAGGCTTGTGTAGTCCTGTTTGGCCCCAAATTTCCACAGTGCTTTGCTGAATTGATTCTGACCTCCAGAAATGTTTCAAAGTCCAAAGGTAAAATATTTAATGAAACATACTGTGAAGCCTTCCTCGACCTTGGCTTAATGCAACCATCCACAAAGGATGCCTACATCCATATCCTCATAACTATTGACAGAGGTGAATTAATAGCCTGTATCTTACCTGACTCCTTAGCAAATCATCCTCAAAGGGTGCCTCGGTCCTAGTCACCTGCAACCTTACATTGAATTTTGATTTGCATTGTTCTATGGAACAGTTCTGTTTTTTAAGAACTATTGTTCCCAAGATGTAATTTTCTTTATTTTCGCGATTTTGACCATTACTTTTTATTCTCAACTACATTTTTTAAGAATGTGTTTTTTCCTTTTTTCATTCTTGCGATTTTGTATTGTTGCTGCTGTACATATGACAACACGAAAGGTTCTGAGGAAATCTTTCTTGTTTGCGCTCAGTTAGAAATTAAAAAACATGAATTAACTAAAGAAAATAATTTGCCTAATAGGAATTAGATTATTTAGAATGTGTTGTACCTCTGAAACAGCGCAAATAAGACAGAAACTATTGTAACGATATGCTTCCCTGCAAATGCATACATTTTTTTAAGAGTGCATGAAAGTGATTTTCATCATCTCTCCTCTTATTTACACCATTAAATCTCTAGCCATTTTCAATAAGACTAACCCAGAGCTGAGGGACAACTTGATGAATGAACAGGAGGCCATAACCAACCTATAGTTAGGCAATGCTCATTTGTACTTAGTGACAATGGCAGAGTTGAAATAACTTCAGAGTCTCCTTTGTTATGTGGGTATAAACCATGGACTGCTTGAAGTACATAACCCCGGGTAAAATGGCTGGTAAACAAAACGAAGACAACAACATCTCTTGGAGCACATGTAATTGACAATCCACAATATCGTATAAGTGAAGGTATGCCATATCAAGAACGCATATTGCTGCCAAGTGAAAAAAACAAAGATAGCATAAAGTTAAGAGGAACCTTTTTCCCTGTGCCTTAATCTCTTTCAAAGGCACTCTGTCTGTGGTGGAATTTTTGCTCTTGTTGCCTGTTGCACGAAATAAGACCCACAATCGCTGCAATAAGCAGAACAATGCCACTGATGGAAAGTATATTATAAGAGATAAAAACAACGGGGCGTGGCCACGCACGCAATGGTGTCAGACGTGCTCTTCCAGAGCTCTGTTGGTGACACCTCATCATCCGCCTAATACATCTAATGCGATACATATAAAGGGGGGTCCCTGTAGAAGAGAAATGTGTATTGTAAGTTACATACACGGCAATTATTCAAAATTCAATAAAACAGAAATTATGTGAGCGAATAGCAGATTGGCATATATTATTTAAGGACCAATGGTTTGTGGATATCAAGTGCAATACAAAAATCATGTAAATTGAGGGCCCCAAAGAGGGGGAAAGGAAAGGGAAGGGTAGTGCTCAAGGAAGTGTAGAGAGGTTATGACACAGTATAAGGAGGTAACAATACAAATTGGCACAGATTATCAAAGGATAATCAGAATACAAACGTCCCAAATCAGGACTGTAAATTAACCCTTTCGATGCTGATGACGAGCTCAGCTCGTCATCACCCACGGGTGTCGTGTGCTGATGACGAGCTGAGCTCGTCATGAATAAATGGCATCCTGAATTTTTCAGCACAGCACGGGAAAACTGCCAGCAGCCATGTGGTTAAAGAGCACAAATAAACATTGCATTTCAACGGTCACATCTAATTATTAGAGAATTAAGGGGTGTGCCGGAATGACAAATTAAAGAGAGAACAGTCGACGTTTCGACCCCTATCTATAGGCCAAATGGAGTCCTTTTACGGGGTCTTCATCAGGGCGTCAAATTGGGGAAGGAAGGTGGGGCCATTCTATATAAAGGAATACAAACACGTATTTAGCTACAGTTCATGGGGAGGATGAAAATCACCATCCTATCTACAGATTAGACACAGATGAAATAAATTGAATCTGATTTACCATGGTTGGAGACCCAGAAGGGTTCAATGCATAAGCAGAGGAACCACGCTTGACATCGTGGTCAATATGATGGGGTGGACGATTAAATTAATTAGGAGAAACAACAATCTGTAAGAGATGGAAAGATCTTACTATTTGGTATCTGCAGTTAACTCAAAAGAGAACAGTTAACCTAAAAGTGCATCTTATCAACTGTCCTATGATGCGGTACAACATTGAGACTACCAAATTAACTAGGAAAGACTGATCTGGGCTACATGGAGAATATTGTGATTTAAAATAGTACCTATAGGTCGCTGTGATTAGGACCTGCAGATGGTGACGTATGTACAGTCAGCTTCTATACTTGATATACCTTAATTAATCAAGAAGAATGAAATTATGTTACCAATTGCGCAGGTAATTATTAGTGACCATCTAGTTTTTAGGTGGCAGGTAAGCAAGTACTCACAATTAGAGGTGCGTGATTTCACCGTTATAAATTCGGCTGAGGCTGTAAATGGTATGGTCTCAAGGTAACAATCAAATCCGGAAAAGATGTATTATTTCAACCTGGTGAAAGAGGGGAGGTTTTTAACGGCCAAGCATGGTTTTCTACATTGTCAACAATCTCAACGGGAAGAAAAAGTCTTACTTGCACAGATGATTATGCTCACAATTAAAGGTACGTGATTACACCGTTATAAAATCGGCTGAGGCTGTGAGTGGTATGATTTCAAAGTAACGATCCAATCCGGAAAAGATGTATTATTTCAACCTGGTGAAAGAGGGGATATTTTTAACGGCCAAGTATGGATTTCTACATTGTCAACAATCTCAACGGGAAGAAAAAGTCTTACTTGCACAGATGATTATGCTCGCAAGTTCAAAGCGGCAATTAACAGTACGGCGCCTGTCCGTAAGATCTGTAAAACCATGTGCTGCGTGGGGCACCTTCGGATCGGTTTGAACACAAGTGGTCCGGTTTTTAATCTATGGAAAAGTAGGACAAGTTAACTGTGAGAACGGGACTCGTGAGTTAAAAGGGTAACGAATTGCGGTCTCAATCCGCTATTGAAAGTACTTACAAACTGCGGCACCAACGATGCCAACTGCTTGCATCTCGGGCGCGAACTCCGCAGTATGAGCTCCGCGGAGTTTGGGGCGGAGCTAAACTCCGTATCGGTAAAGATGGAAGAGTTACTACCAGGAGCCTCTAGGCTTCATCGGATCTGGTACAAGTATTAGGCAGCTCAAATTTAGAAAAAGACTCTGGAAAGCCTCTATGATGTGTCAGTGGCAACTGTAATTGAGCGATGACAGTAACATACACGAAATAGTGCAGCTCTCGTACAAGAGGCTGAAAACTATTTTCACATTGCTGCAACAATTGTAGATTAAGTGATGTACTAACAAGGTTCCATGCGACTCTTATCACAAAAGGTCGTAAATGGAAGAAGCATGTTCTTAATTGGTGACATAATTCATAAATGTAGTTTAAAGAAAAACTAAGCTGTTTTAACATTATGCAACCTTGATCTAATGAATTAGAATCAGTCAACATTAAAACATTATATATAGCGAAAGCTCATAAAATTCTGCAACATGAGAGTGTAACAGTTCTGGATTGAAACATTTCAAACGTTTTTTTTTTAATGATTTCTGCTAGCCAAGTGCTGCCAATTGAGCTAAGCTACTGTCTTGTTCGTTCAAACCATTCTTAATGGAGTCCAGAAGGGACATCCATTTGGACTCTCGTGTGTTAAGTACTGTGGGCAGGTTACCCCCTCTTCTACCCAAGGATACTTTCTCAATGACAAACCAGCGTAGGTCTGTTACAGTGTGTCCCGCTACCCCCCAATGTTCAACAAGGGGCGCCCCTGCCACTTTACACCTCAATATACTGGAGTGTGAAGAGATTCAAGCTTTGATTTTCTGCTGAGTTTGCCCTACATATAATTGATTACAGGGGCACCGAATGATGTAAATTACTCCGGTGGTGTTACAATTCGTATAGTGTTTTAAATTGTAAGTCCTGCCATCATGTGCAAATGATTTAGTCTGGATAGTTGTGTCGCACACCGTGCACGCACCACATCTGTAGTGTCCGATAACAGGGGGTAAGTTCCAAAGAGTTGTCAAGGTAGGTTGGTTTACAGACTCTAAATAGGAGTGGACCACCATATCCCTGATGTTTTTGGCTCTCTTAAATGAGTGTAGGGGTAATTCAGTTTGGGCGATCACATCTGCAACCAAAGGCCAGTTTTGATTGATGATTTTTTAAAAATCATTACTGCGTGTGGAGAAGGTTGTGACGCAGATTATTCGATCAGCCGATGTTCGAGGCATTGTCTCCGGATTAAGAAGGGAATCTCGTGGGTTATACCAGGCTCGTTTCCTGGCTCGTCTGACCATCCGTGATGGATATCCTCGTGAGATTAGACGTTCACTCAGGACTTCGGACTCTCTCAGATAGTTTGCTCTTGTGGAACAGTTCCTCCTAATTCGGAGGAATTGTCCGACCGGCAGATTGTCCTTAAGGCCTCTCGGGTGGTGACTCTGATATTGCAATAATGAATGTCCTTCCTTCCCCAATTTGACGTCCTGATGAAGACCCCGTAAAAGGACTCCATTTGGCCTATAGATAGGGGTCGAAACGTCGACTGTTCTCTCTTTAATTTGTCATTCCGGCACACCCCTTAATTCTCTAATAATTAGATGTGACCGTTGAAATGCAATGTTTATTTGTGCTCTTTAATTTACAGTCCTGATTTGGGACGTTTATATTCTGATTATCCTTTGATAATCTGTGCCAATTTGTATTGTTACCTCCTTATACTGTGTCATAACCTCTCTACACTTCCTTGAGCACTACCCTTCCCTTTCCTTTCCCCCTCTTTGGGGCCCTCAATTTACATGATTTTTGTATTGCACTTGATATCCACAAACCATTGGTCATTAAATAATATATGCCAATCTGCTATTCGCTCACATAATTTCTGTTTTATTGAATTTTGAATAATTGCCGTGTATGTAACTTACAATAAACATTTCTCTTCTACGGGGGCCCCCCTTTATATGTATCACATAGTGCCCAGGTCCCCGTGACTGCATGGGTTTAACCCCCCTCTCTGTAACGTAATACATCTAATGCAGCGCATTGCTGTGGCCACCAACTGGCCTTACTGGACCCGGTCGAACCCAGAGCATACTGTGTGATTTCTGGAGTTTTGGGCTTCTGCGGATGGCAGCCGGAGCCCTGCAGCGACTGAAGGGCCCAGTAGGAAGTGCGGGCAGCCCGGCTGCGAGTCTTGGGCAGTGCCAGGGATGAGCCATGCCCAGCAGGCCTCGACGCGCTGAAACCATCAACGCGCCATCGTCCCAATTTCCTCCTGGCCATTACCCATGTCGGAGAGGCTGTGAAGTCGTACAGACCCCAACGAACACACGCACAAGGCAACCGGCATCTCAGAAGCAGGACAGAATGCAAAACTGTGGAACACACACTGAGATGACAGAGCAGACCTGCAGCCCTGATTGGCTGACGGTGACCCTAGCTACATGAGAGATCCCAGCGGTTCAGGCGTGAAAACTTCAGAAGCAGCCCATAATTGGCAAGCGTCTCTCAGCTACGGGGTGGAATTGGGCAGAACTGAAAACATTTGCTGCGTGCCCATAGCAGCCTGGGAGCAGAGAGTAAGTGTGCATCACTGAGGCCCACGTGGCTGTTTATGCACTGGACTGCGGCCTCCGGCATCACAGGTCCCACCCTTCAGTCTCTTGGGACCCAAGAATGATAACACAAACGTTATAATATATGCTCATTGGTGAGCCCCGTACTACACACATAACATTGCTGTCGACAGGGGGCGCGCAATTCTGTGAGACCTAGGGCCCAACAGCTGCGGTCGGATCACAACGAAACTTGTTTTGTACCTGGACATACGATGCAGCACACCACTCACTTGGTCAGTAGGACTAAGGAACAGACTAGTAGGACTAAGGAACAGACTATCGCAGCCTCCATAGCACCAGCATACCCAGGAGGTTGCTGCTGTACGCTCCACACTGACCATATGTCACACAGATGATGGCCACAGATAGGCACCGGGGACCCTCCGACTCAGACCCTGTTAACTTGCACACTGACGGACAAGATGGCTGAAGAGGGGATAACCAAACAAATGCCTACCAAGTTGGATGCTGTCCTGACATCGGTAGAGAAGCTGAACTCAACTATGGACCAAACCCGCACCTTTCTTGAAGGCCAGATCGATAAGGTGGCAATTGACCTGAACCTCCTACACGCAGCCCACCTCACACTTGCAAACAGGACATCTGCGATGGAAGCCACAATGGCCAAGATTCTTCCACAAACGATGGCCACGGACAAGCGTATGAAAGACATCTAGGCCCAAGTTGACCTCCGGGGAAATCGCATTGAGGACGCTGAAGGGCAGTCGAGGCTTAACAATGTGCGTGTGGTGGGTCTTCCAGTAGGTGAGGAAGGAAGGGACACAATAACAGAACTCAACAGGGCGAGGGTCTGTGGTAATAGTTCATGTGTTGTTGCCAGGTGGGCATCAACACATGAACAATTACTCCAAACCTGAGTCATGTGGTGCAGAAGTCTGAGCAATGTCAAGTGATCAAGAGGAACGTGTTAGCAAATAATATTGAGGCATTGATTCTTTGGTTTCTAGTCAAGTCAAGTCAAATAACACTTTATTCGATTAATTAAAATCATAAAAGTAATGACAATAATACATTTATGTATAAAAAGAATACAATAAAATCAATTTCATCATCAATGTGCATAAAATTCATAAAAGTTAAAATACCAAAGATAAAAAATGTCAGTAGCAGCGGAGTTCTAATCATCCCACAGTCTCTAATGCCGCTAGTCTATTGACTTTTTTCCGGACAGCAGCCACCAGGAAACATGCAACCCCGTAAATTACCTGTGAACTACCTAGGAGTTGTAGGTACATTAGTGCGGGTCTTACTTGCATGAACCCTGCTTCTCTAAGAAGTGATACCAGGAACTGTTTCCTAATATCGGCATAGTGGTCACAAAACATAATAAAATGCATCAAAGTTTGGCTAGAAAAATTATCACAACTGCATGGTATTGATGACTCAGGTCTACCCCAAACTGGAAAATCACCCAGGGAGAAATGGATAATGTTAAGCCTAAATTGAATTAAGAGGTGGCGGTGGAAAGGAATTGACACAATCCTAAGGTATGGTTCAAGAAGTGGTGATGTCTTCAGAACAAAATTAGCTCCAACAGTAGGTTTTAGCAATTCCATCTTCTCCCGTTCTTGCTTCGCCCGACTTAAAAAATTAGTCTTAGTGCACTCTAAGTCATTCTTTTGTAACAAATTAGGCGACAAGTACAGTTCCGGTCGACCCAGTTTGCAGAATGTGTTTCTGACATAATCTAGCCAAGGTATTTTGTTGGACTTATCTAGCGCCATGCAATCTTTTAGGATGGAATGGTTTAGTGTGATCTCACTATTGAGCCAGATTTTAATCCAACAGGTCAAAGGGGCCAGCTGTATAAGATCCATAATAGACCTCAGGCCTAGCTCTGAATGCAGGGAAAATACAGGCGTGGATTGAGGAACTACTAATAGTGACCTTAAAAACTTGTTTTCCATAATCTGTATTTTGCCTGATGGAACATAGCCCCAAAGTGAGGCACCATACAGTGCAATAGATAGACATTTAGATTGATATACTGTTAAAAGGGCATCTATAGGCCTCGAGCCCAAACGTTTCTCAAAACCCAGAGGGGCAGAAGATGCTCTTGTGACAGCTAAACTTTTAGCATTTAGTTGGGGGGCCCAGGTACCCTATTCATCAAAAATGACGCCTAAGTATGGAAATACCGGGACCCTAGATATCACCACCCCATTGCAAGTAAAGCTTTTAATTTTGTGGGCCTTCGGGCATTTGCCTGCCACCATAATGTGGGATTTTTTTCTGTTTACCTGTAGGTCTAAGGACCCCATAAAACCACCAAAGGCGTCCAAGAGTCTCTGCAGCCCCAGTCCCGTGCGGGCTAATAAGACAGCGTCATCCGCATAAAGAAGGACCGGGACTGCAGAGTCTCCCACACGCGGGACATCCAAGGTAGTCCCCTCTAGATGTTTGTCCAATGAATTAATATATAAGGTAAACAAGAGGGGTGCCAAAATGCACCCCTGCCTGACACTGCGCTTGGAGTTAAAATAGCTGGTGCATCCCCCCTTTTTGTTATCTCTAATTGTTGCTTGGAGACCTTGGTGAAGGGTCGCTAGAAAGTTAACCAGGGAGGGATCGAAGCCTAAGTTGGATAAAATCGACCATAATTTTGCCCGGTTTACCAAATCGAAGGCTGATGAAAGGTCCATAAAACCCATGTAAAGCATACCGTCCTTCGCCTGGGTGTATTAACTTATGAGCATCTGAAGGTTTAGGCACTGGTCTAAAGTTCCTCTTTTTGCCCTAAACCCATACTGTAGGTTGGAGAGGACACCCCCTATCCTCTAGGTAATCTTCCATCTTATGCAAGATGACTCTGCCCAAGATTTTAACGGCAGAGTCCATCAAGGAGATGGGCCTATAACAGGAGGGGTCACTCCGCAAACCTTTTTTAAACACAGGAATTATAATCGATGTTGCCCAGGACGATGGAAATCCACTGCTACTTAAGGAATTAAAAACTTTTACAAGAATCTTTGCCCAGAATTTTGGGAGGGTACTATTGAGATCTGCTGGGATTTTTTGATGTCTCTTCTATCGCCCTCTGAACCTCAGCCTTCTCAAAGTGTAGCGGATAGGCTGAATTCAAAGAGTTATGGTCCGTACCTATTACGGGTAGACACTCCTCAATGTCAAAAATCTTGCTGAAGTGTGAAACCCATTGATCATCAGGGATCACACAATCCAGGACTGTGTTATCAATCCCAGAGAAAATTGGGTGATTTATTGTAGCTCAAAATTTGCTACTATCCTTCTGGATATCTATGGAGATAAGATTGTTCCAAGCCTTGTTTTAATGGCCTTTTTCCTACCAGACATAGCCAGCTTATATGCTTTTCTCATCACAGCGATGAGCTCAGTATTCCGAGGTTTTACTTTTAAGGCTTGTAGAAGTTCCTTATGTGCCTCGGAGCATTTGGCATCAAACCACCTACGGTGATTGAGCTCTTTCTGCCTAGAATTAGTTTTCAAGTCCTGATTAATTCTGTAGCAAATGGCGACATAGGCAGCAATAATATCGTTACCGGTGGCTGTACTATCTAGGCAAACTGCAGAATCTGGCTCTGCATTAAAAAGGAGATCAGTCATAAAGGTATCTGGAAGAACCTTGGTCCAATTTAGTCTCCTAGCCTGGGTCTTAGGGGCCAGAGTATTGGTATTTACAGTTTTTAAATCTCGTCTAATTATTACATCCCCAAGGTCCAAAGCAAGGACAAGAGGATTATGATCACTGAAAATAGAAATTACTACTTCGTATGAAATGGTCTTTGTTATCAATCCCATAGATACGAAGATAAAATCTATTACAGTGTCTGAGTCTCTGCCTTTGAAAGTCGGGGTCCTATCCTCCCCCTTAAAGCCATCTACCTCAAACAAATTCATATTGGCTAATAGTCCCTCGAGAGCTTCCCCCTGTGGGCTATGTTCAAAGTGTGTGGAAATAGAACCAACAGATCCCATTACCTGTTCTGCCATACAATCCCAGTTGCACGGATGAATATTAAAATCTCCCTTCAAAGTACAGTGTTATGTGAGGATTTATATTCCTCTAAAAATCCTTCCAAAAAGTTAAGATGTAGGTTAGAGTGGTCCTTCCCCATGGCATTGTAAACATTAATCAAAAGGGTAGTTAGGTGATTTGGGCCTGTCCATTCCAGGATTAATATATTGTCTGAATGCAGCTCAAGCTGTTTAAAAGAGCCACATAGCTCAAGTGAGATAAGCATGAGCAGCCCTCCTTTGGGTCTACCCCCTAGACCTGGAACTGCCTTAGCAGCAAAACTGGTGTACCCATCAAGACAAACGCTGTTTTCTGTGTCCCAGGTCTCCCGTAGAGCGATAATGTCATGCTGTATGACAAAGTTTTTCCATAGCACGTTTGTTATTTATTCCTGCTATATTCCAGCTGAGGAATTTACGCATAGATGAATGGGCTATCACCTTACTACTACCTAAATGCACTTGTTTAGTTTTATTTAGTCAATCGTTAGCATCCATGTGAGAGAGAGGTGCAAACCTATTTGTTAAAATTAAATCTATGGGCCTTTGATTGGGGGAAGTCCCCATCATGTGTTGGGGAGGTTGACTCCCTCCCTCCTTCCTCAGTGAGGCCTGCTGAGCTTGGTAAGAATTATTATTGGTAGGGGCCATTTCAGGGTAGGGACCTCTAGATTTATGAGCAACTAACCTAGAATCTAGGGGTGTGTTCATGTTACCAATTCAAAATGGGGGCGTCTGATTGTTTGGGCATCTAGCCTAGGAGGACCTCTATATGAGTGGGATACCGGAGGATAAAAATAACCCATGGTGAAAGGTCTAATACCAGGACCCACCGTTTCTGATCAATCCCAAAACAGTCTGTCAGCCACATTAGGGCAGTTAAAATGTATTACCACACAATCCCCGGGTATACATTTGGTTCTCCTCCCTACCCATGCGACCCATCTGGCAAAAATAACATGCAAGGTAATATCAGCTCCTCCGCTGCTGAGTTGGGAACACCAACTTTTAGCTTTCCACTGACCCTGAATTTATTTGAGGCACCCCCATTAGAACTGCTACTAGGGGCGCCGCATCAGGTGGGAGATTTAAGGTAAAACCCCGGATAGAATTAGACTTTGTGTGGCCTACAGCAGATTTAATATGTGCTGAGTCAACTCCTTGCTTTGAAGAAAATTCTGCAGAGCAGGTCAGCCTCCCACTATGATTGTTCTCCTCCCTAAACCCCAACGTCTCTACGCTTGGGATTGCGCTGTTAGTAGTTACACAGTTTGGAGTGTCTGCAATTACATCTTGACTTATCTGTGAATTGGGGCTCTCCCGTACCTCCCGCGACTTTGCTAACCTAGGATGTTGTGCCCTATATTCCTTTATGAAGCGATCAATGTGGTTGCATTTGTTTAAAAGGCTAGCCACACAAGAGTTTAGGGTATCCACTATGTCTTTGCCAATGTTCACAAGTGCCGGCTCAAGCCGAGATTCAAATAAATGTTCCACCGAATCTGCCAAGTGATCCGGGAGTCGTACTTCAGGAGGTGCGTTATCTGAAGGCAAGCTAACATTATTATGCTTTCGGGGTTTTTTAGAGTGCCTTCGTTTCCCCCTTGTTCCTTCCTGTCCAATACAGTCTTGACCCTGAGTGTGCACCTCACTAACCAGCTCAGGGGTCCCAGTTCCAACTAGAATGTCCTGAGAGATCTGAGGTGGTTTCACGATCACTACAGTAGGTTTAAGTGGAGTCGGGGGAACAGGCTCTAAATGTAATGCAGCACCAGAGACATCCTGAGTGTTAGAAATAGCATCCAGGCCCAGTTCTTTCTCAGCATTGGCAATTTCTGCGCTGAGGGCCCCGACTGCCGATGTGAGATTGGATATTATAGACTCGGATTTCCTGGGGACTTTAGCTTTCTTACCTTCGCCTTCCACAGTATTTAGTTTTCGTTTCCCCATTTCCACAGCCAAGGGGGGTGGCCCGGCCCGGCCTCCTCTGGCCCCGGATGGCCACAGATGGCCCGCCCTCTGCCCGGGCTCAGCCCGGCGCTGCCCGCGCGCGTCTCGCGTGGCGCCAGGAGTAGTTCGGTCTTATGGCACCTCCGGGCGCAGCAGTGTCGTCAGAGGTGCGGTAGGGCAGCTGGGAGTTGTAGTTCCACTGCACGGGCGCGGCCATTCCCCTCATGGCAGGAGGAGCACCGGTGATGATTGCAGTGCGGCCGTTGCCCTCACGGCCTCCGGTAAGTATCTGCTCAGCCCTGTGACCCCAGTAGGCTCTCGGAGCACCTCGGTTTTATGGCGCCTCCGGGCGCAGCAGTGTCGTCAGAGGTGCGGTGGGGCAGCTGGGAGTTGTAGTTCCACTGCACGGGCGCGGCCCTTCCCCTCACGGCAGGAGGAGCGCCGGTGATGATTGCAGTGCGGCCGTTGCCCTCAGGGCCTCCGGTAAGTCTCTGCTCAGCCCTGTGACCCCCAGTAGGCTCTCGGAGCACCTAGGTCTTATGGCGCCTAAGCATGGGCGGAAAATCCGTTCCGCTCGCGGATTTTGCGGATTTTCGGTAAATTCGCAATCCGCGAACTCTCGCGAATTTACCAAAAATCCGCAAATTCGCACGCAGCAGATTTTTTTTCTTGGTGATACAATATTGCGGCGTGCGGCGTTCACTTACCGTCATTCAGCGTTTGCCGAGTTGTTTTTCTCGATATTTTGCGAGTGCTGCGCCATTTTGGATCTTGCTGCGGGATCCCTCGGGAGTTTGGCGACGCATCGCGAGAGTTTGCAATTGCGAACATATAGGTGCGGCGGGCAGCAACAATCTTGCACTCGCGAAATTACAAAATTTGCAATTCTGCACAAGAAATCCACTAGCAAGCAGCATAGACCTTCTGAAAATGATGATTTTTATCAGAATAACTCCTCAGGTTCACATTTGCCTGCACTTTTTTGGATTTGAGGCCTTTTGACTTTCTTTGGATCACTTTTGGATTAGAAATCAACTTTCACAAGTAAGTTTGTTTGGGGCATTACAGTTGCTGTTCTGCAGAAAAACGAGTTTTGCAAAACTGAAAGCACTCAGCAGGTGCAAAAGTTCACTCATCATTAGTAACCATTCCCTGTAGTACTTCCTGAGGGGCCCCTCCAGAGTTCAGTTGCCTATGTTTGTTTGGGGCATTACAGTTGCTGTTCTGCAGAAAAACGAGTTTTGCAAAACTGAAAGCACTCAGCAGGTGCAAAAGTTCAAACTCATCATTAGTAACCATTCCCTGTAGTGCTTCCTGACTGGGGCCCCTCCAGAGTTCAGTTGCTAGTTGCAACAATTCTATGACCCTGCTCTGACCCTCAGAGCAGGCTCATAGAATAGCTACAAGTAGGCCACAAAGGTCCTGGAAAAAAAATTGCACTGCAACAGAAAGCAAATTACAGATAAGGAAGCAGTTGCCAGACTGGAATTTTAAAACAGTGACACATTAATAAATCAACTCCAAATTAATTCATGTCAGTTGAAGCAGGGCAGGTGTGCTTGCTTTTCCCCCTATAATCTACAGTGATGAACCAGAGGGTGGCATTGATGTACCAGAGGGTGGCATGGGTGAAACAGGGTGGCAGTGGTGAAACAGAGGGTGCTGTGAACCTGTGATGATGAACCAGACGTAGAAACAACATAGTCGCGACCGTTGCGAGCCGACAAGTAAGTTCGCAATTGCGAACTGGTACAAAACCCTTGCGAACTGGCAGAAACCCTTGTGAACACAAAAAAAAATCCGCAAATTCGCGAGAATTCGTGGATTTTGCGGATTGCGAGTTCACAAATACGCAAATTCGTGAACGCCAGATACGCAAAATTCGCCCATGATTAATGGCGCCTCCGGGCGCAGCAGTGTCGTCAGAGGTGCGGTGGGGCAGCTGGGAGTTGTAGTTCCACTGCAGGGGCGAGGCCGTTCCCCTCACGGCAGGAGGAGCGCCGGTGATGATTGCAGTGCGGCCGTTGCCCTCACGTCCTCGGGTAAGTCTCTGCTCAGCCCTGTGACCCCAGTTACTTGTGAGGGATTTGCAGACCCAAAGAGGTCCAAAGTTTGATGTCTTAAGCTTGTCTTTTCAGCCTTGCGATGTGTCAGGAGTCTGAAGGAGTCCATGTTCAATGACTTTGGGTCTTTGTTTCATACTGTTTTCTCTCTGGAATCCTCACTTCTGCACCCCTGCATTCTCCTTTGCCTTTTGGAGGTTAAGGCCTTCTTGGTTGTTTTTGAGTGTCTTTTGGTATTAGATCATTAAATTGGTATTTGATTGCTAAATTGTTTTTACTTTGGCAATTAATTGTCATGCAATTAATAGGAATACTAATTTCTGATTTGTTCATCAACACAAAGTGTTGTTCCCCAAAAAGTTACATGGAATAAATGTTACTCCTGAAAGCAAGCTCATACTACAGTCACAAAAGAAGCATATATTTTATTTATTGAATCTTATCTTAACAATGTTTCTTTTCTTTTTTTAGCCCAGCCTGTTTATATTGCCCAGCCTGTTTATATTGCAAATGAGATTTAATATAAAAGTGTAAAAGCATGGCGATCACCAATATTAATCGGTATAGGCTGATTGGTAATGAAACTAGGTAGGACACCGTCATGTATTGTTTATCTAGAGATGTGGGAATAAGGGACCTGTTGATGTAGTTAGATGCTGCCAAATCAGGCAGTTGGCCAAGGCATTGCCTACACAGTAGCTGCCTGTAAGCACATTTGTCTGTAATTCTCCAAAAAGTGATTTCAATGCAGTGCCTGCAATTTCTCAGTTTGTCCCTCACAAATTTCCACTTTCTGAGACTATTCTTTTTTTGTAAGGATTCCTGTAACAGGAAACTGTGCATCATCTCTTCTATAGTTCAAAACCTAACTCTGAGCGACTGAACTAAGCTGTTGTAGCTATTTGATCCTTTACACTTGGGTCCATATTACAGATAGGGTGCAAGTTCCCTGTTTTTGCCATGGCATACCTGTAAGCAGGTGTGTTGGGTGCAGTCAGGGAAAGTGCGCACTATTATGAAGAATGTTCTTCAATTAGGGCAGCTGTGAACTTGCGCTGCCCCCATGGCAGCACATTCAAGAGAAATACGAAGCAGCTGTTTAAAATCTGCTCTGTTCTTCTCTATGCAGGTGGCAACTCCCGCCCTTTCAAGAGGGAAGAGAGAGATCCCTTGCAAGTGGGAGCAGTGGGTGACTACACCCACCTATAAGGGGATGTCTGGGGGGTCCAAGGAACCCCCTTTCTCCCCCCCAGAGGGCTGCTTTTCGCTGTGCGCCTCCTAAGGGTATGTTTGCCTCTTCGCCCATTTCAGAAAAATAAAGCTAAGGAGTTAACTATGTGGTTGCAAATAGTCATGTATTGTAATGTAAATGTAATGAATGTATATTTTCCTTTTTTGCGAAATTTATAAAAAAATGAAAAAAATTATAAAGTAATCAGGTATAAATAAAAATACTGGGTCAAACTCAAAAATTGCGCTTGTCCTATCCATCAAAATTAATTCTAGTTTAACTAGTTGAGTGTAGGCCCTTTTTCGTGTGTTGTGGCATTTCAGAAAAATGGCACAGGTGCAAAGGCAAACAATTTCCCTCATTTCGATGGGAGTGAAGGTACGCCCTCTAATTATAACGCTGGCATTACATGTGATTCAAAGCTGCCTGTATTATAGATGGGGCAGCAAATCTTTCAAAAAGGTTCATACATAACTACCACAGTAAGACAAGCTATCATTCAAATAGCTAGCAATTCTGACATTACATGTTGCAAAGCAGACAAAGGAGGAGCACTGTTTTTTCTTGATACTACATTCTATACACAAAGCCTCAATGAACACGTACATGATGAAACCACATTGAAAATGAAAAAAAAACAACTGAAGAATTTCTCAAAATTCTAAAGATTATTGTAGAGAAAGCATGTAATATGGGCACCATCACTGAAAATGACAAAAATATCTTATACAAGATCACCCCAAGAGCCCACATCTCTACATGCTACCTAAGGTGCACAAGAATTTACAGAAATTGCCATTCTGACTTATCGTGTCCACAAAAAATTCCAGCCATCAACCAACAGGGAGATACCTCAACAGACATTTACAACCAATAGTGCAGAGCTTGTCTACATATTTACGACATACCACCGTTTTTTTAAAAATAAGATCAACAACTTGAATTTTTATGAAGACAGTCTACTAACGTTATGTACAATCAATGTATGTTCTCTCTACACTTCCATCCTGCACAACCAGGGAATTGACACAGTTGAATCTTTTCTTATCAATCTCACGATTGACGAAGATTTCAAAGTATTTCTTTTAGAATTACTTATTTTCTCACTTGTTCCACAGCTATATCTGTTAGAATAACGAATACTATCTGCAACTGTCCCATGAATGTAATTGAAAACGCAATCAAAAGAGCTGAACAATTTGACAGAGATCAACTTTTGGCATATCAGAAAAATGGAAATACAATCAACAGATCAGTGTTAGTATCCAAATACTCAACAAGGACTTATAAAATGAAAAAGGATCATGTTAAAATACTGGCCCATGATACAAAATGAGAGAGATCTTAGAGAAATATTTGACCATTTTCCACTTTTTGCCTACCTACCGTCTGAAAGAATGGTTTAACAAACCAGAACCACTTACGGTCACTATTCATAAAGGAACTACCCCGTGCTTAAACTGTGGACATTGCTATATTATAATTAAAGGAAACAAACCCAATCAAAGTTACCCACATCAGACTATACACAACAGCTACCATGCACTTTTGATTTCACTTTTATGTTTCAAGTTTACATTTTTCACTGAGCATTTGACTGCATTGGTATTGGTCACAGACTAGCAATCTTTTTTAACTTAAAAGGAGGGCTGAGGCCTCTTGGATCACTGAAGTATTGTTTTTGCTATTGTTACAGAATGTTCCCCCTGAAGAAGGGCTTTGTCCCAAAATGCATCAGGAATGTATTACAAATGGAATAAGAATGTTTCCATCACATGTGACATATAGAGAAATTCCCTCTTGAAGCGGAGCTATGGAAGATTAATGTACAAGTGTGATGCAACACTGTGATACTGAATTCAATAAAAAGAAGATTTCTAAAGAAAAAGTCGAAAGTTTTTTTTTTTTTTATTTGAAAAAATAAGTTAAAGGATTATTCAACCGGAGTGCAAAGTGGAGACGTTGTTTATGGTCTAAACAGTGAAATTGGACTCTTTACAAATACGACCTCAGGTCAGAAGGAGATACCTACCTGCACCCTACCTAAGCATCAAAAATATAATTTTGATTACAATTCAGGAAGTTCAGCGTGCCAGACAACCATTGACCTTTCTGTTTGCAGCGGACACCTGAAGTGATGATAACAATTCTAAACAGATTAAATCTCACCAGAAAACATCATTTCAATTGCAGCTTCAAATAGATTTCATGAAAATGTGTGTTTCCAACATAAAAATTATATTTTTGTTTTATCTAGGTTTCATGGCAACTGCAAAATCTAAAGTCAGCACATATCAAAAATAAGAAATCATCTTGGTTTCTCACCAAAGTGTTATGTTTCAGTATGGCAAGCAGCCTTTTGTCAAGGGTATATGTGATTTAGAATCAGTCTAGGAGGCACAAAGTAAGTAATGGACAATAGTTCTGTTGGCTAGTTCCACTGCAAGGGGCTGAGATAACTTAGGGAACACCCTTCAGTGCCAAAGTTTGAGATGCTACCTAGCACAATCCACAAATAAAGCTCTTCATGCACTGGACTTTCTTAATACCCAATACCCATACAAGCATCCAGCTCCCAGAAGAGATAAACTTATATAATGAAGATGCATTCTTCTATGATGAACACATTAGTGGCACTAATCTTAATCAAGCATTGTGCTGCATTTGTGTAATGAACATTGGAGTATAAAATAAAGACAACAAAGCTATATTAGGGTGATCCCCACAAAACAAATGGATTGAGACCTTGAGGACTGGCAGGGGAGATTCCCTAGTAGACCTGATGATGTCTCTTTGATGAATCCTGAGAACTTCTGCATCATTGGTCTCTTAAGAGGTAGCTGAATATGACAGTTGTGGTGAACTCTGGTAAAATGTATCCCAGCCTGCACATGGTCATTTTCCTACTTGGAGTGTATAAGAGACCAGAGAGTACTTTGGGACAAGCTTCCTCCATAGTAATAACCTAGTGCCTTGATAAGTAATTCACAATTTAAATTAGAAACATGGTCTCTGGAAACAATTGGCTTTGAAACCAATTGGCACAAACCATCAGGCTTTTCCTCAGAGAAATATGTGTAAAGTGTTTAAGCATCACAAAACCAACATTAAAGTCAATCAGTATATATTAGTGGAGAAGTGTGGCTCAATGGTTAGAGCGGCAGACCCTGATGCAGAGGTCTAGCCCGGGACCAGGGCTCAATTCCCCGCCTCGGCGGGTCTTGGGCTCAAACATTCCACGGACCTGATAATTCTCGCCTCGGTGCCTATTCCAATCATGCAGTCCCACTCTGCAACTCTGGGCAATAGCTTGCTTAATCTCCACAATGGCCCCCACAACGCTAAGGATGCCTGGCCTCCACCTTGGGGGTGCCCAGGAGTGGACGCCTCACAGGGAAAGCCAGGATGGGTTCCACAGCGGTATTCGTACAAGCGCCTTGAGACCCTTGCGGGTGAGTAGTGCGCTATACAAGTATCAATTTACATTTACATTTACATCCAATACCAATTTAGTAAAAATGAAGACGAATTTACTCATCAAAACAAGACCAAATGACGAAAAGTGGGTAACTGTATCATGACATCTGTTTTTTCAGAAAATCTCAAAACTGCCACAAGGAACAATAGCTCTTGCATTAAAATGAAAAATATCTAGCAGAAACCAATCTGCCTCGCACAGGCTTGAAGGTGAGGCAAAAACATTACTTTTCATCAATGTTGCTACACTCAAAAGCTCCCAAGAATCGAATATTGCAGAATATCCTCTTTCAGCCCACTCCTAACTTCAAGGGATAGCTTCCTCGACAACAGTGCAAAGACATTTGTGTGATGCAGGCTCAGCCACTTTCTTAGACTAAGGTTCCAATACCAGTGATGGCAGCCTCACAACAGTTGTGGTGAGGCGGGGGTGGATTAAAAAAATATATATATAGTTTCCCTCTCCCATGCTCCGTCACCTGCCTCTCTCGCTGCCACATGACTCTCCATCGTCTGCCATGCTGGAAGCACCGAAGCACCAAAGCATCCAGACTGTCCCAGCCACTCACGAAGCTGCAGGAACAGCACTGTGATTGGTCTGAGCATCCTGTTTGGATGCTCAGGTAGTGTCTGGGGAGGCTGGGCAGATACTCCAAGGGTCTGTGCAACACAGCCCAAAGGAGAACAAGCAAGGTGCGCATGATGGTTTGGCCAGCCATAGAAGGATGGCCAACCATCATGTGCACTTAGAGGAGTTCAAACCAATCCTCCCCTGCTCTGTCGTCAAAGAGCCCAGCCCCCCGCCCCAACTCCAGCATTGAAAAGTAAAATGATAATAATGTCCTAGTATTATCATTTAATTTTATTGTTAGCACTGTTGAAATAGCAGTGGGGCGACGCTACTCCACCTTAGCAGAGGAGCTGCCACTGTCCAGTACAGACTCCTATTCCAAACAGTGTGGCTGTTCTGTGAAGTTGCCCTTCTTTGTCCTTCATGTTGTTCAGTCAGGGCTTCAGTACACGTTCGAGTTCACACATATTCCATAAAGATTTTAATTATTTTTCTGAGACCATGTGAGGCCAGCTAGTATGACCCATGAAACGCACTGCAAGTTCTTAAGTACATCAAGAAAGCAATCCAGGCCTTTGTCCTCCCCTTTTTACAGATAGAGACAGCAGTGTTGTTCTCTGTTGATCTTCTCCAAGTCCAGTTGTGTTCTGAGGATGGTGGCATGAAGTGTAGTCACTAACTGTCCAACTATTGATTGGAGATAAGTCTTAAAAATATTCCAGAAAGCTCACATGATCAAAGAAACCCCTCTTATACAGGACTTTCTCTCCGTTTTCTGTCTCAAACAATCTCAGCTAGCCCTGCTCTGTAGGGTCTTTGAAAATGTCTGGAGCCTACAGTCATGATTTCGAGTTATCCCAGCCCTCCCAGGGCTTCATTCCTTGGAAAATCAACTCTGGCCAGTTTTGGGCTAAGTTCCCTCGCAAGTTGAGTGGAAATAGTTTGGCGGGTATTTGGGGCTTCTTTAAAGGAAAACTTGTTAGCAGAGTATGAAGTATAAAGATGCTGCTCTGGAAGGTACCTGTCCTAGGGGTGGGCGGAATTTGCGTAGTCGCGCTCCGCAAAGCACCTCAAAACAGTAAAAAAATCCCTGCAAACACGTGGAATTGCTTGTTCTGCCCGTTTACAATGCTTTTTTCCTGTTCGCAAACGCTGTTTGAGTGCTTAGGGGGAAATATCTTGCGTACACGCATTTGGAATTTTTGGCAATTCCGCGTTCTCCGCAGAACGCAAAATTACCCAAATTCCGCAAGCGGAACAGAATTTACCACCCAGGCCTTTTTATTTGTATTGCCCATATGCTGGCCAAAGTAGCTTTATGCCTCTCACATCCTGAGATAACTGTCTGGTAATTAACCTCCTCCTGTGTTTCTACCAGAGGTCTCTTGGCTATAAGTCAAAGCAAAACCCTTTAAAGATTAAACTGCTGCATAAATTATGCAAAAAGAGGAAGTAGGGAAATCATGGTGGTTCCCCAATTTTAGATAGAGCGGCTCATTTCAAATGTCTGTTAAAAGGCTTTTGTCATTTTTCAGCTTGCCGGGAAACTCTGGTATTTTTAAGAAGTGATAAATACATAACATATAAATTCAGTGTTAGTGTTAAAAATGTTCATTTGTAGTCAGAAACTGTAAATTTATTTTTCAAAAAACGGTCCCTATTATTTAGACTTTTCTTTACATTTTATAAAATGTTTCTGAAATACGCTTCATATAGGCAGCACCGTTCACAAAGCTAAAAATAGTGGTTTGCAACACATAAATGCTATTATGCATCAGAGCAAGCAGTACTCAGCTGCAAGATATATCAACGAATTTCTCTCCAGAGATAATAGCAACTATAAGTTTTTGTATTTGATAGAGTAATACCTAATATCAGAGGTAGAAATTGGGCCTTTGAACTGTGTAGTTTAGAATCACAGTTCGTACTATATTTCAATACTTGCCTCCAATTGATGCACCTTGATTGTTTCCAGCACAGGGAGGATGTGTCATGTTCTGGACGCCACGCGCCCATGGCGGCCGAAAAAAGAGCAAAAAACTACATTTCCCGGCATGCCGCGCTAACGTCGCGTTCCGACGCGAGATGCGCGCGCATACCAGGAAATAAATACTGTGATCAAATGGCGGTGAAACGCTGATAATTCCGTATGCGGTGGCGTTCCCGGAGTCCCTGGTTGAAGGCGGTAAGAGGTGTCTGGAGTTCTAGAGGACATCTTCACCGTGAGTAATCTGGAGGTGTTTGGGTGTGTGGCGTTGGTAGCTTCGATCCCAACTACACATCCACACCGGGTTTTTCGGTTCAAAGGCGGCACTCTGTGCCTCACTACTTGGAAACTCAAAAGTCTCAGTGTTTGAGAGGGTGGTCACAAACTTTTGGTGGCTGCATGTTGGTTCTCAGGGAAACGGACCTGATGAGCGAGCCAATTCAGAATTGAGCCTTCAAGGTGCATTTTTTGCTGTAATTATTGTATATACTGGCATTCTTGCAAGGAGGCGATAGGACTCACTTGGAGCTAGTTTCTTTGAGCCTCGCTTTCCTTCTGCCCTCACGGCTTGTGTTATAGCAGAACTTCTTAAGGGCGCAACTGTTAATAACTTTTACAGAGTGAGGATTAACTCTGTAACGCCAATGTGAAGTGTTTCTTTTACTGTGTGACTAAGAGGTGTTTCTGAGGAACACAGTATTCATTATTGTTTTCTTATATCATTCTGGACAGGAGACAGGAGGGTATTGGCAAGGTTAACCAAAGGAACTGTGTGGCTGCCCATTCATAGAAACATATGCATTATATTGGGGTATGTGTAGTGACTTAACTTTTGAGCAACAGCCAACAGTCTGTGCCTGGAGTAGAGGGAGTGAATCGTGTTTATTTTGTATTCACAGTTTGACCCCGTTCCTCACACCTCAACAATCTCCTGTCTCCATTGGATTTGGTCTTTGCGTATTTTGCTTTACAGGTATTAACTGGTGCTTAGTGGGGGGGAGGAGTTGGGTGGAGAGATTAGATTACCTTGTTGCAGTATAGGGAGATAGGGTGCTTTAATAACTTGTTCTTTGTCATTGCAGATCTCCCTCCCCGCTGTTCCCTTCCCTTCCCGCGGCCTGCTGCACTCTCTTAGTAGCTCTGTGGTTTATTACGGAGCTCTGAGGTCGTTTGGTAGGGCCGGGATTGGACTCTCATCACAGCCCCGAGGAAGTTTGGAGCCAAGCCTGATAGAATTATCGGCCCAAGGATTTTGCCTCCTCTTGGCTGTGCTGAGAGTTCGCCATGACCACCTTAGAGGATGTCATGGCTGCTTTGGCCTTAGTACAGGTGGAGCTAACAGCTGCTAATAGGGAGGTAGCAGCTTCCAGGGCTGAGAACGCACAACTGCGTGCCAGGCTGGATAGAATGCCCACCCCGACTACCACTACAGGGGCATCCAGTAGCACCACCCCTGCCACATCTGTGGTAGTGGAAATGCCTGCCCAAATCCCGCTAGCACCCCCGGAAAGGTACTATGGTGATGTCAAAAAGATTCAAGTATTTATGACACAGGTCCAGATGCACTTTATGTGCAAACCCAAGATGTTTTCCACACACCAAGCAAGAGTAGCTTTCCTGATCTCATACTTAGGGGGAGAAGCTGCACAGTGGGCGGTTCCAATCGTAAAAAGGGATGACCCACTTCTCTATCATTGGGAAAATTTCAGAGAGGAGTTTGAAAAAACATTTGACAGGAGGGCCGAGACTCTCACGGCCGACAGAGAATTGCTACAATTGAAACAGGGAGACAATGACCTGGTGACCTATCTTAATAATTTCAGAAGATTAGTGGCCGAAACAGATTGGCCTGAAGCCAAAAGAACCGCTTTGTTCTATCAAGGTCTCCACGAAGATATGAAGGATCTCTTAGCCCAGATAGAACCTCAGCCCCGTACGTGCTCTGCTCTAATAGACATTACGTTGCAATTAGATCATCGCATGAAGGAGAGAAAAGGAGAGCATAAGAAGAAGGACAAAGCCGTGATGCCTTATGAAGAACCTGGTAACAGCGATAAACCAACTTCGTCTCCCGAGGCCATGGAGATAGGGGCGGTGCGAGCCTCATTAACCACCAGCGAAAGAGAACACAGACGCAAGCAAGGATTGTGTCTCTATTGTGGGAAGAAAGGCCATTATGTAAGGGAATGCCCAGTGAAGCCTAAAGGTAACCGAGGACGTGGAGGCCCGAGTGTAGCGGGAGTCTCCGCAAAGGAGTCGGGAAACGACAAAGCTTGATGGAAAGCGAAGGGAAACCCTCAAGCATACACATTATCCCTTCACTCACCCCGGATTCCTTGGATATGAGAAACCACCTGTTTATGAACATGTACATTACCATTAACAAGAAACAACAAGAGGTACAGGTAATGGTTGATTCAGGAGCCACAGGTTGTTTCATGGATTGTTCCATGGCTCGTCGATTAGGAATAACCCTCATTCCCAAAGAAAGACCGGAAACAGTCTACGCTGTTGATGGACATGAACTTCAAGCAGGTCCAATTACCTATTATACAAGCGAGTATGAAATGGTATGTTCCGATTCCCACCAGGAACGGTTGATCTTCAACATCATTGAAGCTCCGCAATATGGAATCATCCTAGGTCTTCCCTGGCTACAAAAACATGATCCGGATATACGTTGGGCTACCAAATCCATTCAGTTCCTTTCCCCTTATTGCCGAGAACACTGTTTTCCCACGGAGAAGGAACCTGCACAAAACGTAGAGCCTAAGCAATCAATCGCCACAGCAGCAGAAAAAGACGTAATTCTGCCCTCTTGTTATGCTGAGTTTGGATTAGTGTTCAGTGATAAAGAGGCCGAGGTGCTGCCACCTCATCGCACGTATGATTGTCGCATTGACCTCCTCCCTGGCTCCGAGATTCCAAACGGAAGGATTTACGCGCTTACTATACCTGAAACCGAGACGCTACGAGAATATCTTGACAAATATTTGGCCTTAGGATTTATTCGACCCTCTAGATCACCGGCAGCATCCCCTTTGTTCTTCATACCAAAGGCTAATGGTGAAAAGAGATATTGCATTGACTATAGAGCATTAAACGCCATCACGGTGAAAAATCAATATCCGCTACCTTTGATCCCGGTGCTGCTAGAACAAGTCAGAGCAGCACATATCTATACGAAGTTGGACTTGCGTGGGGCTTATCACCTTGTTCGCATAAGACGGGGTGATGAGTGGAAAACGGCCTTTAAGACGCGGTATGGATTATATGAGTATTTAGTAATGCCCTTCGGGCTTTGCAATGCCCCGGCCGCATTTCAATTTTTTCTGAATGAGGTCCTTCGTGAATTCCTGGATCGTTACGCTGTCGTTTATATTGACGACATTCTCATTTATTCCAACTCAACAGAGGAACACATCTCCCATGTAAAATCAGTGCTGCAAGCCCTCCAGAAACACCATCTCTTCTGTAAAATCACCAAATGTGAATTTCACGTCACAACGGTGGAGTTCCTAGGTGTGATGCTTACTCCGTCAGGGCAAGTGATGGCCGACAGAAAAGTCCAAGCAATTATAGACTGGCCCCGTCACAACAATGTTAAAGACATACAGAGCCTGTTGGGGTTTGCCAACTTCTACAGGCGATTCATCGCTGGTTTCTCAGGAATGGTGTCACCCCTCACGCAACTCACGAAGAAAAACATCCCGTTTGTATGGACAGACAAAGCTCAACAAGCATTCGATGAGCTCAAGGCCGCGTTCTCCTCAGCACCAGTGTTAACACATGCCAATCCAGATTTACCATTCATAGTCGAGGCAGATGCTTCAGAAATAGCCCTGGGAGCAGTGTTATCTCAAAAGGAAGACTCAACAGGCACTCTGCACCCGATTGCCCACATGTCCAGGAAGCTCAATCCCTCGGAAGTAAACTACACCATCGCCGAAAAGGAACTGCTAGCTATACGGGATGCCTTTATGGAATGGCGACACTGGTTGATGGGAGCCCGGCATCAGATCACAGTATACACCGATCACCGTAATCTTCAGTTTTTAAGAGCTGCGAGACACCTTTCCCCCAGACAACTAAGGTGGATGATGTACTTCGAAGAGTTCCAATTCGTGGTTACCTTTAGGCCTGGTACCTACAATAGAAAGGAGGATGCACTTACCAGGAGAGAGAACCACCTGATACCAGAGGATAAACCGGTGCAGTCTATCATTGACCCTGCAAAAGTCATAGGGGCAACTCATACAGAAGACTTCATATCTCGAGTCAGGAGGGGAGTACAAACCTGTGTGTGGCGCACATGGCTCAGACATCACCCGGAATGGAAAATGAAACATGGCCTTCCGATGAGAGGAAAACAAGTACTGGTGCCCTCCGAAATCCTACGCCGTGTTGTGTTCTCTTGGTGCCATGACGTTCCGTGTGCCGGTCACATGGGTTTTGTCAAAACCATGGAAAAAATCCAGAGGCAGTTCTGGTGGCCTTCCCTTAGACCGGATGTGCTTCGTTGGGTGGCGGAGTGTGTCACATGCAGTCAAATGAAAACGAACAGACAAAGACCTCAGGGAATGTTACTACCTTTGCCCACTCCGGAGAATCCGTGGGAGAGGTTCTCAGTCGACTTCATTGTGGGGCTTCCAAAAGATCAAGGCAAAACAGCCATAATTGTGGTAGTGGACTTCTTGACCAAAATGGGTCACTTCATTCCTTGTGCCCAAGTACCCACTGCAGGACAATTAGCTCAACTACTCTTGGTGAACATTGTAAGACTGCATGGGCTTCCCAGAGACATAGTGTCCGATCGAGGGGCACAATTCACTGCGAGATTTTGGAAAACCTGGTGTAAAGCGTTGCACATCACTTCGTCTGTGTCCACCAGTTTCCATCCGCAGAGGGATGGACAGACGGAGAGACTGAACCAGTCCCTGAAACAGTACCTACGTTGCTACGTACAAGATAGTAGTGAGTCATGGGTTGATTGGTTGTGGGTGGCCGAAATAGCCTACAATAGCACTCAACATGCATCCACTCGATACACGCCATTCTTTTGCTCTTATGGTCATCATCCCAGGTTTACCCCTATGCTATTGCCATCTGATCAGGTGAGGTTACCAGAGGTAAAAGATAGGTTGTTGCGGGTGCGCAAAATACTTTTGAGTACACGCAAAAATCTTGAAACGGCCAAAGCTAGGTATAAACACCAAGCGGACAAGCACCGGAGACCTAATCCTGTATATAAAAAGGGTGATTTGGTATGGTTGTCCACCAGGCATATTAAATTTAAGAAGCACAGCTTGTTTAATCCTAAGTTTATAGGTCCTTACCGGGTGGTGAGTCATGTGAACCCGGTTGCTGTGCGACTGCGTTTGCCGGCGCATCTTCGCATACACCCTGTGTTTCACGTTTCCCTTTTGAAACCTTCTAGGAGTCCAATTCGTAAGTCCCCGGTGCCTATTTGGGTGATGCAGGATCAGGAATATGAGGTGAGATGTATTCGGGATTCTAGATTGGTGAGAGGTCGTTTGCAATATCTGATCTCCTGGAAGGGGTTTGGGCCAGAGGAGGACTCTTGGGAGCCTGTGAACGCTGTTAAAGCACCCCGGCTGGTGGCCCGGTTTCACCGTTTGTTTCCTGGCAAACCTGGAGGTGGTGGGACCCCTTTGTAAAGGGGGGTGTACTGTCATGTTCTGGACGCCACGCGCCCATGGCGGCCGAAAAAAGAGCAAAAAACTACATTTCCCGGCATGCCGCGCTAACGTCGCGTTCCGACGCGAGATGCGTGCGCATACCAGGAAATAAATACTGTGATCAAACGGCGTGAAACGCCGATAATTCCGTATGCGGTGGCGTTCCCGGAGTCCCTGGTTGAAGGCGGTAAGAGGTGTCTGGAGTTCTAGAGGACATCTTCACCGTGAGTAATCTGGTGGTGTTTGGGTGTGTGGCGTTGGTAGCTTCGATCCCAACTACACATCCACACCGGGTTTTTCGGTTCAAAGGCGGCACTCTGTGCCTCACTACTTGGAAACTCAAAAGTCTCAGTGTTTAAGAGGGTGGTCACAAACTTTTGGTGGCTGCATGTTGGTTCTCAGGGAAACGGACCTGATGAGCGAGCCAATTCAGAATTGAGCCTTCAAGGTGCATTTTTTGCTGTAATTATTGTATATACTGGCACTCTTGCAAGGAGGCGATAGGACTCACTTGGAGCTAGTTTCTTTGAGCCTCGCTTTCCTTCTGCCCTCACGGCTTGTGTTATAGCAGAACTTCTTAAGGGCGCAACTGTTAATAACTTTTACAGAGTGAGGATTAACTCTGTAACGCCAATGTGAAGTGTTTCTTTTACTGTGTGACAAAGAGGTGTTTCTGAGGAACACAGTATTCATTATTGTTTTCTTATATCATTCTGGACAGGAGACAGGAGGGTATTGGCAAGGTTAACCAAAGGAACTGTGTGGCTGCCCATTCATAGAAACATATGCATTATATTGGGGTATGTGTAGTGACTTAACTTTTGAGCAACAGCCAACAGTCTGTGCCTGGAGTAGAGGGAGTGAATCGTGTTTATTTTGTATTCACAGTTTGACCCCGTTCCTCACACCTCAACAATCTCCTGTCTCCATTGGATTTGGTCTTTGCGTATTTTGCTTTACAGGTATTAACTGGTGCTTAGTGGGGGGGAGGAGTTGGGTGGAGAGATTAGATTACCTTGTTGCAGTATAGGGAGATAGGGTGCTTTAATAACTTGTTCTTTGTCGTTGCAGATCTCCCTCCCCGCTGTTCCCTTCCCTTCCCGCGGCCTGCTGCACTCTCTTAGTAGCTCTGTGGTTTATTACGGAGCTCTGAGGTCGTTTGGTAGGGCCGGGATTGGACTCTCATCACAGCCCCGAGGAAGTTTGGAGCCAAGCCTGATAGGATGAGACTCAAGTAAAGATTTTTATAATTGAGGAATCAGAACATGAATTTATTCACGTCATCTCTTTCCGCAAACATTAGCTATATCACTAACTGCATTTGACATTTGCAAATTTTGACTCAATAATATTTAAAGAACAGACCCAATGGAGCATAAAATAGACGTCTGCTTATTCAGTTAACTCAGTGACATATAATGATATTGTTGAGTCAGAGGCAAATTTGAGCCTTGGTATACTGAGTGTCAGCATTATTAGTTGTGACATTTGGAAATGGAGGATGATTCTTATATTATTAAGTGCTTTGTCTACAATTCTAATCCACCAAGGCAGCTTACATCTCCGAATAAAATTCACCGTTTTTTTGCCATAAACAGACATGGCTGGGTATGCATTAGATTACTGCCAGAAAGTAAAAATACTATGGCTCCATTTGACGACTCTTCATGAAACTTCCAAAACAAATCTCATATTCTCAGGTCCTTCCTGGAAAGTTTTGGAGTGATCCATTAAGTGGAGTTTGAGAAAAACCTGGGGCACCAAAATGCATTTTCCACATACATTTTTTCCATGGGAAAATTGAACAGCGAAACCGCAAAAACGGCTTGGTCCGCAAAGCATGTTGTTTGCCATTTATTGTAAATCCGTTCAGACATTTTTCAAAAATTAAGTCTCAAAGACTTTGCATATATCATGCCAGAGAGTATCCATTTAACTGATGGATCTTAAGCTAATATCTGATTGGCTGCCACCACATCAATGAAGAAAACAAGGCAAAATAAACATATAGGGCTTAGGATACCCTACTGCCTTAAGATTGGTGTGGGGATTCCAGAGGGGCCACTCTTGGGGAAAAAAGCAATACAAAGAATTTACCAGCTCCTCTGCTGCCCCGGGGCTGCTTGCATGAAGCTGACAGAGCTTCATGGGCCCTGGGTTCCTCCCTGTGTCCACAAACAAACATTAAAGATGTGGGTGACTTGGGCAGGTGCCTGGCCACCCACATAATAATAAGAAAAGTAAAAAATTGATAATAAATGAGTGATAGAAGTCGCTCATCTATTATTCACTGTTCCTGTTGCGTTTTTTTCTATGACTGCAGTTTGTGATCTGAAAATGTTAAATGGCTATGAAAGGCTCAACACTGTGCATGCAGATTTGAAAATCTTTAGCAAAGTTTTTAAGTGTTCACCACCATGATATTCCACACTTTGCCAATGAATACTACCTTGGCACTCTCTTGGAAAACAAATATTTCAACCATATTCAGAAGTCTCTGTTTGCAGAAATAACCATAGTATTTTACTTTATACCGGTAACTCTATAAACCTAAGTTTTAATTCACAAAAATGTTTTGTGACTGATGCCCATTCAGTGCTGAATTTGAGCTGGTGGTTGCCGATGGTGGGGGTATCACTTGCCGATGGTGGGGGTATCACTAGTACTTGTTTTTGTGGATCTGCACTTGTTTTCCTTGAGGGCACAAGAGGGAAAACAAACACAAAGCAGAAAGACAGAACAAGAGAAAGATGGAAACATCCTCACAAAGGGGAAAAGAAAGAACCACAAGAGAGATATATAGGGGTAGGGAGTGTCTGGTACTGATTAAAAAGTCCTGGGGTGGATTCAAGTGGAAGTAGCCTTGGTATTCAACACTTTGACATTTAATAACACCTGCTGAAGGAATGTAACAGCTTTGTGGCCTGCACTTATTCTATTACAAATTAAGCACTGTATTATTAGCAACAAGATTATGGAATGCCATTATAGAAAAGGAGAACACTTTGTGGTAATTTAATGGGAGTGTTTAAACAATCGACAAAGATTTACGAGTAGAAACCAGTCTATGGGAACACCATCAGTAGACCTAGGGGCATATGTCCAGAGAAATGTCAGAGGGCAAAACTGCACCAAATTTGGCAGTGCCGCATTCTGACATTTCCAAAACACGGGGATGCGCTGTATTTATACCAATCCGGCACACCCCTGTGTTTTCCCTAGTGCTGGCACTAAAAGTAGCTACCTAGTGCCAATGCAGGCACCTTTGCACCATAGTGTAAGTGTGTCTGCCTTACAGGGAATGATTGTCTATGTGCAGGATGGTGTGCCTTCCTGTACATAAGAAATGCATAATGGTGATTTGTTATTCCTACATGTACTGCATTCTGCAGCACACATTGAAGTAGCAAATCAGCATTATTGATTGATTGAATAGCTTTATTTCGATATATTTGTCATATCATAAAAGCATTACAGTACAAAAAATGGATAAAAGTACATAACAATCGGACAGTACATTCCTCTAATAATATTATACATTTTATCAATTCTACAAAAACAGCAATAGAATATCATAAAAACAAGTTTCTTTGCCCGAAGGATAAAAAACTAGCTAGGGACTGAATCAAGCAGATCGCATTACTGGAGAAGCAGTTTCCTCACAGATCTTATCCGCCATACCCAACCCAAAAATTTTGCCAGGCAACAGGCGAACAAAGGGCGAGCATCAGATCGTAATATACCTAAAGCCTCCAGGTGCGATCTAGTGCCAAGGCTCCTGCATAATGGTTTCAGCCATCTGGACCGGGGGGCTGCATAGGCGGAACACTCAAACATTAGATGGGCGATAGACTCAAGCCTTGTTTCACAAAAAGGGCAATACGGTGTGGTTTGCAGCGGTGGCTTCCAACTTGATGTTAACTGCCCTAAAGGTAGAACTCCCACACTAAATTTGAAATACAGCGATCTATCCACCGGATTAAGAATCAAGTCCAGATAAGGTTCTCTAGAGGGGAGCTCCTTGATTGTCAGAAACTCTACAACAGATCTGCATAATTTGGAATTGCTCATTCTCCCGTTAGCCACCCATGACCAATATAATCTCTTTAGCATCTGTTTGGGTGGAGCTGTTCTATTAACCCAGGCGTCTCCAAGGCCCAGTTCACAGAGAAGCCGCTTAACTTCCCTGAGCCAGCCGACCTTGTGCCAACCGGATAATGAAAGGAGTTCTCTTAGGGCATCAGCATAGCTGGACAGTTCTGGTACATTCCATATTCGAGCCCACAATAAGAGGGGGCGTAGCCTAGCTTGCTCGCTTATTGGGCGTGTACCTGCATCAAGTAAGAGTGGGAGTGTAGGGGTGCTGTGTGGTAACTTCATAAGATCTTTATGGAAATTGTTTTCAAGGTGTGTTAAGGTGTCGACTCTCTGTACACCCCATAATTCCGAACCATACAGTGCCGCACTCACCACCCTTGCCCTATAGATGTCTAATATCGCCCCAATGGGTTTAAGGGATGAGGCACGTTGTTCTTTTAGCAGGGCCCCTGTAACCCTCTTATGTGTCAGAAAGACTTTTTGGTGGTGGGCCTTCCAATTCATGGAGTCACAGAGTCGGATGCCTAAATAATCAAACTCCTTTACCCTTTCAAGTGGGACTGAGTCTAGAGTGGGAGGGAGGGTTTAAGACAAGGAATTTGGTTTTGCTTACATTGATAACAAGGCCCTTGGAGTCACAAAAGTCCTTGAAGCTAGAAAGCAACGTTTGAATACCTACTGGGGTTTTTGAGATTAGGAGGGTGTCATCTGCAAATAGGAGGGTAGGTATTTTTCTGCCAGCCAGGGAGGGTGCATCTGCTGGATGTTGGAGAAGATGCTCCACCACTCCGTTAACATAAAGTGAGAACAGAGTGGGGGCTAGCACACAACCCTGGCGGACACCCCTATCTACAGGAATGCGAGATGTTTTTTGCCCCTGATCTCCCCACCTGATCTGTGCAAAGTTGCTTTCGTGAAACTTAATAAGCAAACCCAGCAAATACAGAGGGATACCCAAACCCTCTAAGACATTCCACAGTTGGTCACGTGGGACCAGGTCAAAGGCAGTCCGTAAATCTATGAATGCGAGATACAAACTGCCCTTGCCCAATACAACCACTTTCCAATATAGCATTAATAGGCAAAATGTCTGTTCTATGGTGCCAGTTCCTGATCTAAAACCAGCCTGGAAATCTGACAGTACCTGATTTTCTTCAGCCCAGTGCAAGATCCTGCCTAAAACTACTTTGGCCTCTACCTTTTGAGTGGAATCGAGCAGACTAATTGGGCGATAGTTAGCAGGGTCGTTCCAACAGCCTTTCTTAAAAATCGGGACGACCTCTGCACCCCTCCAGGAGTCAGGAAGGCAGCCTCCCATCACAGCCTCATTCAGGAGTGAGGCCATAAGTCTGCTCCAAACATCTGTGTTATCCCGCAACAGATCACCTGGGATGCCATCTGGGCCTGCAGCCTTGTTAGCAACAAGGCACCTGATTGCCCCTTCAATTTCCTTAGCATTGAAGGGGTAATCATTGGTTGTGATGGCGACCGGCGCTCTGTGTAAGAGACCCGTGTATGATTGTAATGCACCTACTGAGATGGAGTAAAGCTTAGAAAAGTGGGCAAACCAAGCCTCCCCTGTGATGTTGCAGGTCAGTTGTGCATCGATGGGCTTGTCCCTAGCTCTCAGCAGATCCCAGAACCCCTTCGAGTCCTTTTTAGAGCTCGCATCCATTAACTCTCTCCAAAAGTTGGATTTGTGTACTTCCCTTGCCAAGGATACAGCTTTTTTATAGCTTTTCCTAGCAAGTCTAATTTTACCTGGGTCTTTTGATTTCACGGCTAAAATGAGTTCCCCTTTGGCAGTCCGACATTCCGAAGAGTACCATTTGTCTCTTGCCTTAGTTGCACCTCTATTTGTGGCCCTTGCCCTATTTTGTGGAATTATGAACAGCTCGCTTAGAGCGGAGATGGTTTCTGTAAAGGCCGCAAGGACGGCTTGTTTAGTAATTTCTGATGTGTCTAGACGCAACTTCACAGCTGTCATTATGGTCTTAGCTTGGGCCATCCTTCCCACATCCGCTGCAACTTTAGCCCATTTTAGTCGCCTACCACAGTTCGAAGGAACAAGTTCATGGGATGATTTCCATGTAAGTGAGGACTGGATTGGGTTCCTGACATGCCACGGGGGGGTGAGGGTTAGGGCCAAAGGGTTATGGTCGCTGTCGGAAGTCAATAGGACTTCCATGTCTTGGTGGAACGACCATAGCTTGTGATTCAACAAAATGTAATCAAGTCTGGAGGTATGTCCCACCCTGTTATAGGTGTGCGCTCCCTTGGGGTCTGACTTGGAACGACCATTAGTTTCTCTGAGGTCGTGTTCCATACAGAGTGAGTTAATATCTATGGCACTCTGGGTCCATTTTTGGATCGGATCTAGAGAGAGCATGGGAATGCCTCTCCTAGCATCATCTTCCCAGGTGTCCAAAATGTCCTCACTGGCCAGAGGTTCGAAACAGCAGTTAAAGTCTCCTGCTAGGACAACAAAGGAATCGATGTTACAGGATCCAAGTTCATCTTCTAATCCTGTTGAGGATAACGTTGAGGCCCCTCCCTTGGCCCCCCCTTAGGTAGAGGTTGAACACTTCTAACTTCCTACCCCCATGGCACTGTATTGTTATTCTCTGAAGATCAGGAGAATGTGTAATTTTATGCCTTATAGTTAAACCCAATGCAATACTAACCCAAATGAGAAGGCCGCCGGACGGGCGACCTTTACTGCCCTGAGGTTGGGAAGCGGGAACAAAGTAGGTTGTATAACCTACCCTGTGGCAAGGTTCCAAGCACCATGTTTCTTGCAAAAGGCAAATATCAAAGGGATCCACAAAGGAATTCCACTCTGGATTGTCAAAATTGCGTGCAAGCCCTGCCACATTTCAACTTAAGATCTTCAGCTGTAATTTACCTATGGTTTCCTGCCTGGGCAAGATGACAGAAACAAGGGGGTCAGGCTCCAACCCTGACACCACTACGTCAACTCTATTTAGCATGTGGAAGGCCTCATTCTGGGTTTGGATGTTTGCCCTTGCTGCGGTAGGTCATTTCCCAACGGGCAGGGCCAACTGGCGGGGTAACATGGAGGTCATAGGGGGTACAACTATCTCATGCACCATTGCATGGGTTCCAAGAATATTTAAGGAGTTCGACGCTCCCTGTGCTAGCAGGGCATGTGCCGTTGGTTGGGTAAATGAAGCGGAGTTAGTGCCATCAGGTTCGGTTGTCAAGAATAAGGAATCTGAGACCCCAAGGGATAAGGAAGCCTTTGTACGTGGTGGAGAAACAGCTTGCCTAAGGAGTCAATCAACTTCTTCGAGACAGCCAAACCTGTTTGAGGTTGGTGCCCCGAGCCAGCGTCTAGTTAGATCTTGCTCTTTGTTTAAATACCCCCTTCGTGACTGATGGTGTACCAGGGACCAATCACCTCCAAGAGTATGTGTAGTGCGCGGAGGGTAAAAGAAAGTCAGTGGCCTGGGTACAATAGGTGAACCTTCGCCATTAATGGGCCATGAGCAAATATGGTGGGCCGTGTATGGATCCTCGAATGTTACCACTATACAATCACCAGGACTAGATTTCCTTGAAGGACCCACCCAGGGAACTCGTCGGACCATTAAAACTCTACTTCTCCGATCATTTGGAATCGGTCTATTCACGTTAAGCCAGTGCATGATCTTGTTCTTCAGGGACCAATGGTTTTCGTGGTGGTCATTCTCAATCTCAGGCACACCCGTCAGCACCACCACATAATCATTGGCCTCTGGAGGAAGATCAATATAGCCCCCTCGAAAGTTGCTCTTGTTGTATGAGCCCTGAGTGGTTCGGTGGACAACTTTGCTAGCATTCGGCCTTAAGGGAGCACCAGCACTTGTGTGTATAGGGGCTTGGGGAGTGGGGAGCTTAGACGCCCTAGGTGGAGGATCAGAGATTTTGCGGTCAACTCCCATGGTACGAGGTTTGGGAACTGGCCGTATTGTAACAGGTGCTGGAGGGGGAAGTTGTGGAGTCTGTAGGGCTAGGTCTTTCTCTAGGAGACCTTGGTTTTCTAGACCTCGCAAGCCAAGAGTGGCCAAAGCTATAATACTCTTTTCCATCTCTAGCAAGTTATTCTCAATGCGTGATAGTCTCAGGTCCAAGGGAGAAAGGAGCTTCTTTAAAGTTTCCCAAACTATACCTATAAACTCCCCATCCCTCCCTTCCTGTCCCTCTGAATGTAATCCAACTTCCTCTGCAATTGTGTTAGCCATAGTGGTTGCAGGAACAGCACCATCTCTACCTTCCTCTCGGGATGCCTGTGACGAAGAGGCACACCCTCCTGAAACGTTAGTCTCAGGAAAACTACCAACATTAAGTTGGTGTGCCCCAACAATTTAAGCCTTCTTACCTGAGTAAGCGGACCTTGAATTACGTTTTCTTTTGTGTAGTTTACCTTTGGAATTATTGCATGCAGATTTATCGGGTGTTACCAGAGTAGGGGGTTTAATAGTAGTTTGCTGGTGGGGGATAGCCACGGGTGGAATCTGATGTTCAAACTGGGTTATGGGACACAAAGTTGGAGGTGAGGCGAATGACACCGGAGTGTAATGGACGTCCGCCTGCGTAATTACGCAGCGCGGAATGACCAGACGCTCCGGAGTTATAGCAGTTGCTATGTGACCCAAGGAAGATTTTTTAGAATTAGCAATGTCCTGCGACAATCTTCTAGCAGCAGCCAAGTCTAAGGAGACACGAGTTTGCAATTTGGTGATTTCCTTGTCTATAGCAAGATTTGTGCGTGTAATAAAATCATCCATTGGGCCATTTTGTTGCGGCCCCCCCTTAGCTGCCCTGGTACGGCTTGCCCGAGTGCATATATCTAGTCAAGGTAGGCAACCCGCCTAAACAATAGGATGGAGCTATATGAGCAGAACAAGTGGCAGAGCAAGGGGCGATAGGGGGTGGCCCAGTCCAGTCCTCTCCGTACTCGAACGGCCTCAAACGGCCCGCTCTTTGCCCGCTCTTTGCCCGGTCTTCGCCCCGGGCTGCGTCCCGCGCTGCGGGAGACTGTGGCTATGATATAGGGGGCGTGTAGGGCGGGGGGCGGGCCAGCAGGGAGAGCGGACCGTATGCTGGCTATCGGTCTCGCAGGGACTCCTGGTTGTTGGAGTCCCCGCACGCTCGCAGCCCCGCTGAAGCCTCACGCCCGAAACCGCCTTACCGCTCCTCTCCTTCTGGTGATACTGGTAATACTGCCCCACGCACTCCTGGACGAAGCGGCACCCGCGAAGCGGGTGCGGCGAGATGTGGGCCTGATGGAGTTCAGAAGCGCTGCCTTACAAAGATGCCTCCGTGTGCAAAAGACTGGTGTCCCAACGACGGAAGGTGAGGGGTGCTTTTACGATCCTCAGGTGGGCGGGGGGCGGGCCAGCAGGGAGAGCGGACCGGATGCTGGCTATCGGTCTCGCAGGGACTCCTGGTTGTTGGAGTCCCCGCACGCTCGCAGCCCCACTGAAGCCTCACGCCCAAAACCTCCTTACCGCTCCTCTCCTTCTGGTGATACTGGTAATACTGCCCCACGCACTCATGGACGAAGCGGCACCCGCGAAGCGGGTGCGGCGAGATGTGGGCCTGATAGAGTTCAGAAGCGCTGCCTTACAAAGATGCCTCCGTGTGCAAAAGACTGGTGTCCCAACGACGGAAGGTGAGGGTTGCTTTTACGCTCCTCAGGTGGGCGGGGGGCGGGCCAGCAGGGAGAGCGGACCGGATGCTGGCTATCGGTCTCGCAGGGACTCCTGGTTGTTGGAGTCCCCGCACGCTCGCAGCCCCGCTGAAGCCTCACGCCCGAAACCGCCTTACCGCTCCTCTCCTTCTGGTGATACTGGTAATACTGCCCCACGCACTCCTGGATGAAGCGGCACCCGCGAAGCGGGTGCGGCGAGATGTGGGCCTGATGGAGTTCAGAAGCTCTGCCTTACAAAGATGCCTCCGTGTGCAAAAGACTGGTGTCCCCATATTTTGTACCATTTCCTGTTGTATCACCCCCAGCCCTGAAGAGTCACAGGTAACTGCCCCTCTGACGAAACACGTGTCGGCTGGTTCTCTCTTTGGATCTCCTCTTGAAGGAAGACCACACCGACTTAGAAAACCTTAAGCTTGAACCATTGATTGTCGATCTTGTTTTCTTACATGTGTTCTTGCATTTTAAGGGACCTTATTACTTACATAGTATACGTGCCACAATAACTAACTTTACGTGTGCTCTGGACCTTGTATTCGCAATTCATAGGGTGGTTTTGGATCCACTCTCTCAGGGATTTTGGGTTCCCCCTGACCAAGCAGCACCATTCCTGCTTCCGCACCTTTTTTACTTTTTACCGTTACCTGATGTGCGCCACTCATTTCTGAATACTGAAACCCTTCGCAGAATTTTTGGCATTCTAGAACATTTTTATGACCTTGAAAGGCAGAAGAAACTACTTGTACATTAGTTTTGGCAGCAGCATACCTCACATCAAAATGTTCCGCCCTTTTGCTAATTTTTTACTTTTGTGAAGATATCCATGTTCCTGCCCTAGGATCGTGTACATCTATTCCTTCATCTCCCATCCAGGATTGAAACATAAGTGTGTTTGGTCGCCTGCCCCTAAACAATTCAAAGGGGTAGTTTCCCAGTGGCAGAGTGAAGAATCAAACAGTACACTTTTACTCTATCCGAAATCTTAATCCTCCAATCTCCGCCCTGAGCCTTTGCAATTTGAATGGTTTCTTTCAACACCCTGTTGAATCTTTCCACCATGCCATTAGTCTTGGGATGGTAGAGAGAACAATGCTTGTGTTTGATAGCTCTCTTCTGCAAATTTCCTCATTCTCCTTGGAGAGTAGTTGTACCCTATTGTCAGTCAACAGACGCAAGGATAGACCTTCTCTGCTGAAAACCCATCCTAGAACTTTATAACAGGTTTGATTTCAATGTTATGCGTAACCTGTACTTCCAGCCACCTTTAGAACATGTCCATCAACACAAAAATATATGGCTGACATGTTCCGCAGCTGAAAGGCCCAAGAATGTTAAGTGCCACCTTTTGCCAATCCCTTTTTGGGGAATCTCTTCTCACCATGGGCTGTACTCTGGTCTTTCAGACTTAATCACACGCATTGCATTCCAAGCACTCTCTTACAACATACTCTACATGGACATCAATGGCCACAAAAATGTAATCTATTCTCTCCTTAGTCTTGATGTCCTAAGTAAATTATTTTCGCTTTGATGGGGACGGAAGGAATACGCTTGGCACTCCACCTACGCAACCTCCCACTGATGGACGATTCTTCCTGCACATTCCAAAATGTGCGCACTTCCTCACTCACCTCTCGTATGCCACCCCAACCTTTAGGCATCAACCTACACCCTTCTCGAGTTTCAAGGTCGGACTCGTTTAAATTTCTCTACTCATCTTCGCTAACAGCCTCTTCCATAACCTCACACACTTTATAATCATCATCACACCACTTCTCTTGATCATCTGAACTGGTGATAGGCTGCTCTGAAAGCAGATGAGACAGGCAGTCAGCCACCCTATTCTCAGTGCAAGGTAAGTATTCTACCGCAAAATGGTAGCCTTGCAAAGCTACAATCCACCTACAAATCCTAGAGGAAATGGAATCCAGGCAAAAGATATATTTCAAGGGTTTGTGTTCAGACCTAACAATAAAGTAAGTTCCCCACAGAAATATGTTTAATATGTTAATAGCTCCAAAAATACACAAGGCTTCTTTTTCAATTACCGAATACTGGAATTCGGAGCCAACTAACGCTCAGGATAAAAACATAATAGTATCCTCCTTGCCATCCTTAAATTATTTAAGCATTGCCACCAGTCCTTTGGAGCTTGCATTCATAATCAAAATGGAAAGGGCATAGGTATGTGAAGCTTTATAAAGACAGAGCACAGCTAAGAGCTTTCTTTATATAAACAAACACACAATGAGGAACCACAAGAACTTCACACCCTTTTTTAACAAGGCTAGCAATGCAAAATTGCGACCAGCAAACAGTGTTACAAACTTGTTGTAGTACTCAGCCACACCCAAAAAAGTTACAAGATCAACCCTCGAACTTGGTTATTCGAAGATCCTCAATGGTCCTTGCAAGGTGTTCCTTTGGTCTAACACTCTCACTGGTTATTTTGTGGATCAAGTATTCTATTTCTGAGATATTAAACCTGCATTTATTCTCCCTAAATGTGAGACCCCGGAGACTGAACCTCTGCAGGACTGAACTCAACCTGCAATCTTGTTCATGTTGAGAGGAGCCATACACTAATACATCATCTTTATATGCTTTAACTCCTGGGAGCTCAGCCAAAACATCCTCCATATCATGCAGAAACACAGAGGCTGCTGAATTAGGCCCGAATTGCAACCGGGTAAATTTGAATACCCCAAATAGAATTATAAAAGGCAACAAATCCACAGATGCGTTATCTAGCCGGATCTGGGGATAGGTGGGCTTAAGATCAAGTGTCCAAAATACCACAGTACCCTCAAGTTAAGATAACATCTCTGAGATGTTTGGGGGGATACTTGTCTGTAACTGACACTCTGTTGAGAGCTCTGAGATCAATGCAAAGCCTAACCTCTCCTGAAGCTTTGTGTTCCAGAACTACTGGAGCGAGCCATTCAGTGGTTTTGGTCTCCACATGATACCTTCATCCTTAAACTTCTTCATTTCTGTGCTCATAGATTCCCTCAACACTAAGGGCACCCCCGCACTTTGCATGCGACTGGGACACAGAATCACGTTTAAGAATAATTTTATGAGTGTAGTCTGAGAGACATCCCAACTTCTCATTGACCACCTGTTTGTGCTCACGACGTAAGTGTATCTCGTCCTTCTCTTTATTAGAAACTGAAGAGATGGCAAGTATAAGGGTTTTACTAGTATCAGCTTCCTTGAAGACTATGCATGGTTTTCTCCTGCGGACTAAGATCACGCCTCGGTCACCCTCGTTAGACTGTCTGTAACTGTGGGCCCACAGAGTTGCGAGACGCATTTGGCTTTACAAACTGTGGCAGAAATGATAGCAAGTACTTAACCATACGAGAGAAGCACACAGGATTGTTATAGCGAATAGAGTGTTCATTGCGGTTGTGAAAGGTAAGTGAACCTTGATGTATGGTTCACTTTACTCTTCATAACAAGGGGTACTGCTGGCCTGGAATACAACGAAAGCCATTTTTTGGGCTTATGTCACATTGGTTTCCTTACCCTTTTCCTGAGGAGCCCCAGAAGAAATTGGGGGCCGAGACCCGTCCGCGTTGACAGATTTGACGGGAGGAGTCTGTTTGAATACAAGAGTTAATATCATCTTTTTAAGCACACTTGATATATGTTTATGGAGGTCTTGTCACCTCGTGTGCATAGAGGACTACCTTGCAGTGTATTACTCAGATTAAGAGCGTGAACACTGATTATTATAGGAATAAGTGGGTACTGGCAACTAAGATTTTGTTTAATTTGTTTTGTTTGATAATTTTTTGTGATGTAAATGTCTATATATATATGTGTTTGTATGTTTTCATGCCAAAAAACTGAAAGTGTGATTGATAGTTTTTTTCAAAGACTGTCTCTGTGGTATGTGTAATGAGTTAGCCATACATTGTAATAGAACTTTGTACTTTCGACCACGTAAAAAGAGATATTGGTTCCTCCCTGCCACTTCTTCTGTATAATATGTAGTTTCCTTACCCAGGCATAGGAGGGTGATTTGGGTAAAACTTGGTGTTTATGTATTATAGGTCACCTTGATGAGGTCAGCTAATTATTCTATCACCTCTGCAGGAAATGTAGATATGACCCACTATCAAGCTAACCTTATAGTCTATGTCCCCCTTGAAGTAGCCAAAAACTCTTATTGGCTGACCCCATATGCCAGGGGCTTGATGTCAGGTTGGAATACTTTCACTTTACCTTTCAACGTCTTATCAAAAAATTGTTTTTGAACAAGGGTAATCGTTTCTTCAGAATCAAAAAGCATCACAACACTATGACCATTAACTTTAGCCCCTGCAATAGACTTTTTCTTTTATTTTGCCCAACCTGAAGCACCACTTCACCTCAGTGTGGACCATCAAGCTCACAATCACTCGCATTGTCTAAAATGATCTCTCTCACTCATTGTCTTTTTCCCCTTTTTTGACTTGCAGACTTTGGCCAAGTGTCCTACTTTACTGTAGGTATGACATGTAGAAGAAAGAGCAGGGCAACACTTCTCATTCGCCAAGTGTCCAATTATGTCACACCAAAAACACTTGTCTTTAAATCCGTGTTTGGCATTAAGCATAGAGTTTCTAGGATTTACCTGTTCAGCATGTCTGGAGGCAGTCGCGTTCACACTTTGTACCTTCTCAGTCATGCTGCCGTTTCCTTCTTTATAATTTCCACACACACAAGTGAATGTTCCATCCTCTTATCAATCAAGACTACCTCATCAAGTTTGGGATCGGCTTTCTGCCAGAGCTCCTCTTTTATTTTTTTCTATATTACACCCCAACATGAACAGGTTACAGATCCTTTCTTCTAAGGACCCTCCAAATTTACATGTGGCCCCTAACTTGCGTTGTTCTTTTATGTACATTTCAACCAACTCTTGAGACTTTTGGAATCTCTTCCCAAAGTGGTACCTTTCTAGTATGGTACTGACCTTCTGTAAGTAATGGTTGTCCAACTTTTTCAAACACACACCAAATTCATTCATAACTTCTGAGTCACTCTCCTCAAGGGCAGTAAGATGCTCAAAAACTTCTTGGCCCTCTGTCCCTAAACAGTGCATCAGCAAGGCAGATTTTCTTTCTGCACTTAAAGACACACCACACACACAAGCATAATTTAGAAATTGTTTTTCCATTTGGACTAATGAATGCTTGGTTCTCCAGGTGAACAGCGAAAAAATAGCGGTTACGTAATGTTCTGCATGATTGTCGATACAAGTGGTCCTATATAAAGATATGCAACATGCAGAGATATAGTATAACATAAACTAAATCGTACATGTGCAAAAGAAATTAAACTACAAGCACATGGGGAACATATTCCAGGAATCCAAAGTGTGAAGAAATAGAGAAATGAAAATTCACTGCCTTCCTTATAAATGCATCTGCACCACTGTTCTCCTTCAGTCTTTCCCTCTCCCTCCGGGTGTGCGATATCACACACGAGATTGGTTCACCGGTGTGTGACAATCACACACGTAGATCAGCCCTCCGGACCGACTAGGAAAATCTAAGTTCAAAGAAAACAATAGTACACTTACATTGCCAAATAGCGAGTTAGTAAAGTGTTCCCGCAGCTAGAACAGAATGTATCCCGTGGTTTCAGAGTGTGTCTGGAGCAAAGCCATTCGCATTGGTGAGGAGGGCAAATACGTACACAGAGGAGTCATGCGTTGTGAGAGAAACCATGCTCTGCCTGATTTACGTGCTTGCGCCCGACAATGAAGTATGTCAAAAGACATGCATTCTTGTGTGAGTCACACGTTGTCAGGGAATGGGGGGCCTGGGAGTGGCATTCAAAGAATGTCCATCCCCAGGCAGCTTCGGGCAGTTAGTATCGCCCAGAGGGAGCCTGTGCAGGCAAGGCGCCTGCTTTAGAATGCAGCGTTTTCAAACACTGTGTTCTAATTATTGCCGATTGGGGGTCCTGAGGAGAGGTAGGAGACAGCACGCTCATTTTGTGTGCTCCTGTTTGATTTATATTGGCTTTCAGAGGTTTTTATGATGTTAGGAATGTCGGAAGCAGCTGCTAATGTGAGGGAGGAGCTGAGAGTGTTGTGCCAGGCTGGGAGGGAAGATTTATTTGCCCCTGGTGTTTTAGGTCAAGCTTAGACCGGTTTATCAATTAAGAAGAGGGCTTCCTCAGAAGGGGTGTCGGTTGCGGTGATTGCCTGCACTTTGTCAGACAGTTCCCCTGAGGTTGTGCCTGAAAGAGTTAGTAATTCCTTGTGTAAAATGTCTAAAGAGCCTCCCCTGCTTACTTCAGTCCAGCAGCCAGCTCCTCCTGCCATGGTGATGTGTAGAGGAAGGGCTCGCACAAGCTCAGTCAGGGGCAAGTTGGTTAACCTCTCTTACCCACTTGGATGCTAGGCGTTTTCCCGCTGTGTGCTGGAAAATGCCATTTTAGTGGCACCATGACGAGCTCAGCTCGTCATCAGCACACGACCCCCGTGGGTGATGACGAGCTGAGCTCGTCATCAGCATCGAAGGGGTTAAAGGGATATCTAAGACTTCTGAGGGAGTTGTCTTGGCTAACAGTGAGACATTGGCGCCATCTAGTGGCAAATTACAGTTAAACAGTTTTGGTAATGTTATGGATGAATTTCGGGAAATGTGTCTACTAGTTGTGACATTCCTATTTTTGGAACTATATTGTTATTGTCTAAGTGTGGGGTCTCCGATTCTTGCGAGAGGCCACTTTCTCTTGTCATTGCTTCTGATACTAGTAATTTATCCGCAAATGGTTCAGTTTTACCAAATGTTGTCTCTTCAAAGGTTGGTACAAGTAGTTTTCCTGGGGTATCTTCTGGTTTAAGCTGTTTGAATGTGCCTGTTAATGTAACGGGTAGGGCTAGTTGTTCAACTTCTGATATTGGTGCCACAGATGTTAGTTCTTTTAGAGCAGCTAGTGAGCCTCCAGCCTCCAGGACCGGGTAGGTGGGTGTGGGTTGAAGCGAAGGATAGAGGCAGTTCTGCTGTGCCAGGCAAATTTCAAGAACCCCACATGTCTGCGAGTAGTGGTGACTTGCAAGCCAGTGCTATGTCAAGAAGAGCATCAGATGCAGCGCACGGCCGTTGAGCATGTTTCCAGCGTCTTGCTCACCTATTCACGACCAAGTAAAAACTGGTGATTTTCCCAACTGATCATAGGCTCTCCCAAATCAAAAAAGTGGTGAACTGGAGGCAATTTCATGGTGTTGCGGGGGATGGAGCTCAGCCTTCATGTAGTGGGGCTACACAGGGGATGCATGCTAATGATGAGGATATCTTTTCCAAATTGAAGGAGGGTGAGATTTACAGTCAGGAGAACCTGTCTAACAGCCGTTTTCTTTCCAAACAGGGTGACTTGTTAACCAGATGTCTCGAGCAAATTTTTTGCAGATGCAAGAATCGGAGAGAAGTTAGAAGCAGTTAGAGTAGTTTTCCAAGGCATCTTATGGAGTCAATACAGGAAGACATACAATGCTGGACAAGCCCCATCAAGCAGGTGAGCAAGTCACTCTCAATCCAATGTTAGAAAACGTAAAGTGGTCAATGTTGCCGATAACACACAGATGCTAAGGTTTGTTGCTATTGTGAATTTCCAAAGTTACAGGAGTTGATTTCCCCTAAGACAGATACAGTTCCAGACAATGGGTTGGCACCTGGCTCAGTTTCTCAGGGGGAAAAGGATGTCAAGGACAAAACCACAGGTTTAAAATGACTGCCCTACATGGGATTGACCATGACATTAGGTTCACATCTAAATAAGCATACTAAAGAAATAATTTGGAACGGAGAATTATTGGATGTTTTTATGTTGCTGCATAGAGAGCTCCAATCCAAGGAAGGTTCTAGGGAGGAGGCTTGGGAGCTAGCGAAGAGACCAAGGGTTCCCACTAACATTGATTCCTGGAACTCAGCCTTTCTGATTTTTGCAAGCGTTTACTGTGAAAAGTTTCCGGATCGTTCGGTCTCAATTTTCAAATACTTGGATCTTATATGGCACTGACACCTAAGCTTCCTGGCGCTGATAGACAGGGCAAATTAGGGGGAGCACAGGAGGCGGGGTACTAGCAGAGGGTGGGGAAGAGATGACTTTTTAACAGTTTCCTGAATTTGAGGAGGGAAGGGGAGGATTTGATTGAGAGAGGAAGAAGGTTCCAGAGCACCGGAGCTAGGTAAGAGAAACGGCGGGCGCCGAATTTCTTAGTTTTGCTTTTGGGGGTGACTAGCAGATCACGGTGGGCTGATCTGAGGTTACGTAATGGGCAGTGAGGGCAGATGAGAGATTTGAAGAACATGGGGCCAGAGCAATGAAGGGCTTTGAAGGTAAGGCATGCCACCTTAAAGGCGGCCCTTTGGTCAATAGGAAGCCAGTGGAGGCTGATGAGCAGAGGCTTGGCTGATTGCCATCTAGGGGTTCCATGGATCAGGCGGGTCGTTTGGTTCTGGACAACTTGAAGACGTTGTAACAGAATTTGAGGTCACCATGATAGATGGAGTTAAAAAAATTCAGACGGGAAAGGACGAGTGTGATGACAGTTTGGGTGAGGGCCGCGGGGGGAAGAAGGTGACGGACTTTGCGAATTCTCCAAAGTTGGTAGGTGCAAGATGAGACTACCGTGCCGACTTGATCTTTACGCCCAGACTCTTTACTGTTTTAGTTGGAGTTGGAGGGGAGCCAAACTCTGGAGGCCAGAACTGCGGGCCCCTATGGGTGTGACTGAGTCCAGGGAGGAGGAGCTCGGTTTTGCCGGGGTTCAGCTTCAGTTGGTTCTCATTCATCCAGAGTTGGATGTGGATCAAGGCTCCATGAAAAGTTTTAATGGCATGTGGGGAGTTGAGTGAGAAAATGATTTGTAGGTCGTCGGCGTAGTTATAAGTGGTAATGTCCCATTTTAGAAGATACTGAATCAGTGGCCAGAGATATAAATTAAATAGGAGTGGGGAGAGGGAGGAGACCTGGGGACTCCGCAGGACGTGGGAGTTTTTATGGCAGGGTAAGGACCCAGGCGGACCGCCTGTGTTCTTCCCGTAAGGAAGGACTTGACCCACTCAAGGGCAACGCCCTGGATGCCTGCCTGCTCGACACGGTGGAGAAGGATAATGTGATCCACCGTGTCGAACGCGGCCGACAGATCCAGTAGGACGAGTGCTTGGGGGATCCCCGTGTCCGCGTTAATCCTGAGTGTGTCAAGGACTGCCAGGATGACGGCCTCTGTTGAGTGGGCGGGCCTAAAGCCGGCCTGATTCGGCTCAAGATAACGGGAGGATTCTATAAAATTTGATAAGCACCGGGTGACATGGGCCTCCATAAGTTTGGAAAAGTATGGGAGGAGGGAAATGGGATGATAATTCGACGGCTCCGCAGTGTCAGCGCCGTTTTTTTTAGAAGGGGTACTAGGATGGCCTCTTTGAAGGAGGTAGGACAAATGCCGCTGCTGAGAGATCTGTTGAGTAAATGTAAAATACAGTCTGGCAAATTAAGACATATGCTCCGCAGGACAGACGGAAGACAGCAGTCATTCGGGGAGCCAGATTTCACGCGGGTGGCTAGTTCCGCTAGGGAGGTAGAATCTAGAGCAGGAAAAGTGGTAAAAGTCGTGGAGTTGTTCGGGGAATTATCCGGTGGGGGTGCCTGGGGAAGGGGAGGGATGGATTTTTTGATTTTTGTGATCTTTTCTAGGAAGAAGGAGTTCAGGGTGTCACAGGCCTCCTGGGTGGGGGTCTGGGCTGGGAGGGTTCTGTCATCTGAAGTTAGCTCATTCAAGACTCTGAACACCTCCTTGGATTTGTCGGCTGCCGAAGAAATCCTGTTGGAAAAGTGTTCCCTTTTGGCAGAACTACAATTAGAAACGATCAGGCAGAATTTGGAGGTTTTGCATGGCTACAATATGACAAAGAATTCAGAGCTTGTCTGGTGCAAGTTCCAGAACAACCTTGGAGTGAAGTGGATAATGAGATATGGGTACAATGGATGTATCTAAAAAAAGAGGATTTCTCCTGGGACTATTAAAATCCCCACCAAACAATATTGGCGGTGGAAGGTTCCCTTAGTCAATAACTCACACTCGGCTATATCATGCATCCATTCCTGACAAGTTCAGTTCCTCAAAGGTGATGAAGTGACATCAGAATAACAACAAAACTGAATATGAATAATACAGTGTGTCTTTAATAAAATTAATAATAGTATGTTCTACAACATTCATAAAACAATCGGTGTATACAAAACAGTTAAAAAGTCCTATTGACCAGTCATTTTCGCACAATATAGAGTTAAAAAGGCAAATTATGTAAAAAAAGATACCACTGTGTACATAGATCTAAATATCTGAAAGCTAGCTACAAAGTGTAGTGCAAACAAGTAAAAAGCATTTCTAGTTAGTTACTCCATATAGAACTCAACATTTATCTAATAGAACGGGTGTCCATAAGTTATTTCATCAAGGGCGACACCCGTATTGTTCTTTGGATGTAACAATCAATGTTGCGTCGACGCGTTACGGTGGCTCATATATTTCTCTATGCCCCCTTCTTCAGGACAATGTATATGTGTAAAGCAAGCTTTCTTCTTATAACGGCGTGTATAACCTTGTTGATTCTAAATGGCGTCCCTGGGAAACTGTTGATTTGTTTCCGGGCAGGGCCAGATCAATTACTTCGGGCAAACGAAAATACTCTACGTTTCTAGTTGATTTCCGAATGTCCCAAAGGTCTGTGACTAATCCGGATGAGGGGCAGCAGGGCAATTATAGCTCCATAGGCTCATCTACGATCGATTCATAGGGTTGGCTCGATCTAAAAAGGCCGACAATTCCATCATGTGATAGTGATGTTCTTGGATAAAAGGCTTCTGCCGATTTTCTTATTCCATATCTTAATCCCGTATTCGGCGAGCATAGATGTCAAGCTTTAAGGATATTGCTTGTATAAATATTGGTGTCCAGCGCCTCCCCGCTCAGCCGTATTTAATGAATCACTATGGATGTATCCCCAGAGGCCTCCTACATTGCATACCGCCAGCGGACTTGCTGGTGCCCCTCGGCCCTTTCTTAACGGACCCTCTTCAGGAGGGGTGCGCTCTTCGCCTAAACCCTCAGCATTCGCTACAGGAGCCTGTTGGAATTTTAACAGGGGCTTCTGTCAGAAGAATCCATGTAAATACAGGCACGAATGTTCAAAATGTGGTGGTAAATATGCCATTTTGCAATTTTTTAGCGAACAGACTACCAGCTTCCCTACTGGTCTGGGCAGAGAAAGAGGCGCCCCTTTCCAACCTCAAATCAAAAGTGGTTGTTACACCAATTAATATTCCCAACCTATGTAATTGGCTTGAATGTTACCCTCTTAGGGAGAAAGCTTTAAAATTGGAGTGGGGGTTTAAAGAGGGTTTCAAACTCGGTGATCAAGGTCCCAGGCAACGCAGGTTTGCGCAAAGTTTGAAATCTGCAAAGCAATTCCCACAAATAATTGCTCACAAATTACACTCTGAAATTGCTGAAGGTAGGGTAGCTCGGCCCTTCCTTTGTTGGTCCCTTCCAATCTTATTATTTCCCCTTTAGAAGTGGTTCCCAAAAAGACGCAAGGAGAATTCCTTATGATTCAACATTTGTGTTGGCCTCAAGGATTGTCTGTGAATGATTTCATTGCCAGGGAAGACACTGTATTGCAATTCACCTCAGTGATTGTAGCTCTTGATCTGATTAAAAAGGCCGGCTCAGGAGCGGAATTAGCCAAATGCAATATTAAATCAGCTTTTAGGTTGTTCCCAGTCCATCCCCAAGACTTCGACTTACTTGGCGTACATTTTAAAGGGCATTTCTTTGTTGATGAAGTGTTACCTATGTGGTGTGCAGTCTCCTGTCAACTCTTCGAAGATTTTAGCTCTTTCTTACAATGGCTTTTCTCATTCAGGTCAGGTTACAACGAGCTGACAGAAGCCACTATGGTTCAAATTTGGGTTTTAGTTTTGAGGACACATACATGTTATAGTTTGGTTAGAGTGGTATGAGGTGGGGTAGGCTGTTACCCAGTTTAAATGAATTGGCTTCCTCTAAGCCTCTACCTAAGGTGTTGTTGCTTCATTTAGTAGAAAATGACTTAGTACAGTTGTCAGGTCTGGGCCCTCTTCTGGATGTTAAAGCCAACTTGGCCAAAATCGGCTTTCTTGGCCCAATACGAAAATCATATTTACCGCACTTGTGCCAAGGCGGGTTCGGAGGGGCGCTGAAAAGTTTTCTGCCATCGACAGGGACCGGCGTAAGTTTAACAGGGAGCTTCACCAGTTTTGCATCAACAACGATATTAGCTGGCTGTTACACAATGACATTGGAAAAGACGATTTTCAATTTTTCGGACCCGATGGGGTCCATTTGTCTTTCATTGCTAATGAGTTATATATTGTAAATATTAAGGATACATTGTCTTACATTTTGTGCCTGCATCCATGGGGTTGAAAGATTGCAGAAGCGGCTTTCCTTCTTCTTGTTTTTCTTTTCTTGTTTCAGCTTTGATATTTATGGGGAACTTTATGACATAAAAAATGCTGTTTCTTTCACAAGCTGATTTACGGATTTTAATTATGATTGCTATTTTGCATAATTTCTGTTATTATTCATCTCAAAGCACAAAATCGGGGGGGGGGGACAGGAAAAAAGCTTTTACAGGGTTTGTTACTAGTGGCAGATTGGGACAGAATTAAAGCAGGCAGGAAGGGTTGGGGCAGGCAGAATTGCTTAGGACAGAAGGGAAACAGAGATCAGGCATTGGGGTCGAGGTTCCAGTTGGGGGAGAATTGGGGATCTCTTTGGGGAAAAAATTTGCAGGGGATTCGATATGGGGGAAATCTTAGGGGATCGATATGGGGAAAATTTTATTGAGGGATCGATATGGGGATATTTCATGGGGGATCAAGGAGGGGTGGCAGGGGCGGGGTTACTTGAAAGTCATTGATTACATTATGATATTGTTTTGTTGTTGCTGAAATAAAATCGACCTTTTAACCCCCATTGGTCTGTGATGTGATTCATTGCCCGAACCGTATCGCACCTGAATTACGCGTGCATGCCTGACTCCAAAAGGTGGGAACTTCCGAGGGATGTTGTGTGCTCCCTTTAGTCTGCAGGGGACGTCAAAGGCAGAGCATCTCACGAGGAAAACTGAATGATGCAAGGTGAGCACATGCCAATCCTAGTGTGCTGATTTGTGTGAACACGCCTTAGTAAATAAAATGAAGACTATAACAGCTCATGTAAAGTTGCACAGTACCTTTTAGTTAGCCGTTGGGAGAAATATATGTTGAGATGTTTCTTTCGCATTTCCTTCGTCTGACGTGCTTAAGATATCAAATATCAAATCCCTTATGAAGGTACGACGCGGTCCTTGTTGCTCCAACTCGTCTCCAGTGTAGAAAAGCAACACCAACCACAATAGTCTTTGGTGGAAAAATTCTTCATTAAGAACAAGTAGGATAGGACAGGATAACAATTTATAGAGTGCTTGAATGCCGAGGCGTCTTGGCGTTGGGGTAAGAGAGGAGAGATCTAACAGTCTTGGTACTGATCAGTTATGCCTTGGGAAACAGCCATGTTTTTATTCCTTCCAGAACACAGTCATGTTTGGTTGGAGTCTGAGTGTAATAGGCAATTGGTTCCACAACCTGGCTGCACAGTGCGATAGACTTTTTCCCCCCATCTAGCTCTGCAGACTTTAGCGGAACAGATGAGGCCAGAATTAGCGGATCTAAGACTTCTAGTGGGAATATACCACTGAAAGATTTGTTTGCAGATCGGAAACACTGCTGCCAGATAATGTCTTGTGTACCAAACATACAGCCTTAAATTCCATACGTTGCTGTATTGGAAGCCAGTGTAGCGATTTAATGGCAGCAGAAGTGGAGTGACCTTTTTGGATATTAAATAGTATTCGTGCTGCCGCATTTTGTATGGAAGGCAGTTTGGCCTTTTGTGCCTTGTCAATGCCTACAAATAGAGCATTGCATTAGTCTAGTCGGGACAAGACAAAACTGTTTTTCTTAGCTCTTGAGGAATAAAAGGGAACACCTTCCTCAGAAGCTTCAGTATGTAAAAGCAAGTGGAGGTTAAGTGGTTGATCTGGGCAGAAAACTACAGTTGATCATCAAAGATAAACTCCAAGTTCATAACCTTTGTGGATGGTGTTAGGCATACACCAGGTGTGATTCCACAGGGACGGACAGCCACTAAACTGCTGACCTCCGTCTTATTCGTATTTATTTTGAGGTAGTTATTACTCATCCAGCTCATGATGTGAGCCAGACACGCATTAAATCTAGCGGCCACGGGCTCCGACTTTTTTGATACAGAGATGATAATCTGTGTCGTTGGCTTAAGACACCAACGAGAAATCATGCTGTCTGATGAGACTGGCGAGTGGGGTCAAATAGATGTTAAAACAAGCATTGGAAATGCAATAGGTCTCGCATTAGAAAAGTTGGAGCTATTGGTCTTGTAAATGACAAATATTTTATTTATTTGTTGGTTTTTAAAATAGCTAAATTGATAGCTTTGTCATTTACAATGCCAATAGTTATAACTTTTGCGAATGTGACACCTATAGCATTTGGAATGCAACATTGCTAGCCATAAGTGAAGGACTCTAAAGGAGTGCAGGAGTAAGGGACCGTGAGAGAGGCTTACCGGTGGAATGAAGCTGAGAGGAGTTCAGCGCTGTATGCAAAGTATAACAAGTGTCTAAGGGGAAAGGAATTAGACAGTTAATTACGGTCATATTGCCCAAAAAAGGGGCTGCCATTATTGCGGAAAAAACTTACCACGAGGTGGGGCCAAGGGGAGTATTGAAGACGTCTGTGGGGAGAGAGGGGAGAGTGAACTGGGGTATCAATTACCGAGTGTGCAGTGAAAAAAGGGTGATCTAATAAACGAGCTTACCAGCGGGAACAGTGCCCTTGATGGATAATGTGCGGGAAGGGAAAGTGCACATAAACAATTGACACATAAAAATTGAAGGCGGGTTCAAATAAATAAAGCATGTCTGGAGCCTCGAATAGGTCGCGCATCTATAAGGGCTTACCCCACAGGAAGAATTGCAGGTCCGCAATGGGGGTCCTTGGTAGGCGTGAGAGATCTTCACGATACGCCCTCAGCAATGTGTTGTCATAATAAGAAAGCCGCTCGCGGTCACATGGAAGCAAATGACCAATGGGCGCGCGGCAGAAAGTGTCGGCCATTTTGCGTTGGGAGTGTAATGAAAAAATATATGGACAGACCAAAGGTGCATGCAGAGCGTCTGCGCGGCCCTCTTGAGGGAACTGGAGCCAAGGGGTCCACAATATGGATTGAGGGCATACAGAAGAAAGAGCTTGGAAGCTCTAAGAGTAAGAGTGGTGCAATTCGAGACAACGCTGTAGCCTAGATCTGGGAGGTCCAGTCTTCGGTACAATTCAGGCCAGTGTGCAGGGGGCGGAGCGGGGAGAGGGGAGAGGTGCGACACGGCAGGCAGAGTAGGAGGAGGAGGGGGGAGGAGAGTAGGAGAGGCACGGCCTAGCGGCCGTGCAATCAAGAAGTGAGGGGGCGGAGCTGGGGAGGGGAGCTGGGGAGGAGAAATGCAACGTGCGGATGAGGGAACTAATGTGCACGCGCTTTTAAGCTCAATGCTCATGCGCATTGAGCTTAAAAGTCACGGGCACTGCAAGGAATCGCCACGATTCCTTGCAAGTTGGTTCAAGAGTGGATAAGCCCCCATAGTCTCGCAAGCTCGATGCGCATGCGCATCGACAGGCGAGACCTAAAGAGTCTGTGACAGTGCAGAGCCATTTGGAACTCTGCATGGCAAATGGAAGGTTTCAGACTGTAGATCTTCCCAGTGTAGAGTTTGCTTCCTGTCTACTAAGAATGAGGAGAGGAGGGAAAGAGCCACCTCCCCAATCCCCATAGCCTTCAGCCTCCGCACCAACACCGTGTGGTTCACGGTGTTGAATGCTGCTGAGAGCTCAAGGAGAATGAGGATCGCTCTAACCTCCATCCACTTGTCTCCAAATCTCCTCCGTTGCCATGACCTTCAGAGGATAGATAACGTCCCATCCACCTGGAGGCTAAGGATTAACTGAACACATGGAATTCACAAACAAACAGCCTGAGGAGAACATTCTCAGAATCCCCAAAGGTTGGTACGGGATACTACATGCTGCTTTGTAAATATGGTGGAGGGCCTAGCGCCACCGGAGTGTCAAATGAGGTGAAGCTCCTGTGACACTAGAGGCTTGTACATATGTCCCTAACTTTTGTGCAGTCAATATATCATTTCTGACAATGGAACAGGTCAGGGAGTCAATTCAGTATTTGAGTGACATTGTAGATCATCATGCTGTACACGAAAGGATAAGTAGAATCTGTAATAACTATAATAATTAGAAAAGTTTTCAAAAATGTGGATGCCACTTTAAAACATCTGATAATGCTTTACTATTTTTATTTGTAAAACTCAACACAATTATTTTTTTTGTCTAGTATGAAATTGTGAGTAATGTTATGGCTAACTGAAACTATTATAAAGTTGTGAAAGCTAGTGTGTAATATTTATAACATTATAAGCACATTAATACTACAGACTGCATAATATCTGCTCACAGGTTTATACGTCATGGTATTGATTTTTGTGGATTTACCATCTCTTTCTGGGATGAAAAGAAACCCATGCAAAACTCCTTTTTTAGCACAAGATTTCACAATGACCTACTGAATAAGAATACATTGGAACTTTTGTGCAGGGCAGAAATCCAAGCATGCTAACACAGATTCAGGCAGAAATGAGAATTAAGATAGCACTATATCCCTCACCTTTATGGTAACAAGCCTCCAGGAATTGATTTCTTTCCACAAGGCCATGAATTAAAAACTTGAATTTTAAGACAGAAGATGTCAATCTGAATTCAGAAGAAGCTAGAGTTACCCTGTATTATACGTGGAGATTTGCCGAGCCTTGCATATATACATATACAAAAGAAGCAATAACTCAGCTTTGTCTCGTAAACAGTAACTTTTCCCAGAATCCCATTTCATGACTCACATAAGGCTAGCTCACAACGCGCCTTCTGTAATTCTAATGCCCGTGAGGAATCCTAGCATTTTAGAACAATATGTCAGTGTAAGACAAGAATTGAACAAGTAAGTGTTTTGGAAAGTGCTATTTAAAAAAGGCATTTTTTTGTTATGATAAAATTACCACCATTTGTGATAATGCCTGAATTTAGTTTTGTTAAAAAAAGGAAAGCTTACATTTTAAGTCCATTTACATGATTGGCCATGCACAAGAAAGTGTAACACATAATGCTGCCAAAAGCACAATTTGTTTTTATTCTCCATAAAAATAATGCCTTTTTTCAGTTACTCAGTTTCCAGCAAACTGGTGCGGAACACGGACGCCGGCTCTGCATATTTAAGTTTTTGCATTTATTGCATTGGAATTGAACAACCTTCATTAACAGACCAGGGCCATCATACCTACTTAGGTTGCCCCATTAAGTCCTGAGGAAGATCCGCAAGGCCGAGGCCCTGAATCACCCTTGCAGCCCTAAGTTAGGTCGAAACGTCGCGCCTCCACAAGTAACCTGGACAACGAGCCTAAGTCCAATGTGCCACATAAGGATACATTTCTGTGTAATTACAAATTGTACAAAAAGAAGTTTGACTGCTTCTGCGTGGCCAGGACAGAGAAGACTGAGATTTGTAACCAGTCTAGCAATTGAATGTTTCGAATATTCCTCTATCCCACTGCTTTGAAATTGTATTTCACCCACTCCACACCAGAGCCCCTCTTTTCCGCACGTTCCCTTTGGAGCAACTTACCTTCCCTACCTCTCCCTCATTGATACAATAAATGTAACTACTATTCACTATATGATATGAAAATAAATTCTTGGTGAAGTACACCTTGGTTGTTGCACTTTCTTAATCTAAATCATTGTATTGATTACTGTGAGCTAAATTATTGTTCATGCTACAAAGATTGTTTTCAAACAGGGTAGTGTGAATTCGATTTATAGCGTTTTTTTGAAATGTAGTTCTAAGACCATTGTTTTTTGTATCACATGGAACCCAGGTCCTTGACCAGGATTGGGTAACCCAATTTTTGTAATGGCTCTGTTACCATGTCAGCACAAATTATTCCACCTTGAGCAACAACATTGGAATATATTTGATGACACAAATTAAAAAATACAACGTTGTTATATGTTGATAAAACCAACAATGAAACATTGTTAACATTGATATGAACAATCATATTTAGCTGCCAAGTGCAAAAGTAAGCAACTGGTAATGTGGAGAACAGACACTAACATGCTAAAATATCTGGATGTCCATGTAAAGCAATATGGGAACGATTGAAATGTGCTATAGTTACATTATCCTCACATTCTACCACTAACTTGGGTGTATCTTCATGCAGTAATACCTGGCTCTGGTTAACCACTGCACAAAAGCATGTGGAGTTGTGCCTCACCATTGAAAAGGAGAGAAGAGGGAGGTAAGCATACTACCTTCCTTAATTCACAGTCCTAAACCTGGCAGGAGGAATGTGGCCGAGCAGAATTATCATGCACATACAAAGCATGTGAACATGGAACACCTTCAATTTCCTTCATACTCGACTCACAGTGTATACATGTGTGTGTGTGTGTTTGTGCACACACCTACCTGTGTGATTTAGAGTTGAGTGTAGGCACACACTGTCAAAAGTAGCAGTTCTGTCATGGCTCAAGGTAAGTAGATGTAGTGTAATGTGCACCAAAAGCAGCTCAGCCCATCCCTAAGGAACTTGCCTCCTGACCGTGGAAAGCCAATGGTAGAAGGAGGTAGAGACCTGGGTGGGACTGTCACCAAAAGACAGCTATTGCTATTTGGAGTTCTATGATGTCTCAGGTCTATACATCGTAACACTATACCATGTGGTTTACCACTAGTGGACATGAAAGGCTGACTACCAGTTTGGAAGCATCTCAGAGTCACCAGTTTCTACTTCAATTTTGCACCTGTATTTAGGAATAGGGGTCCAATGTATTTTGGATGACACCTGCATATTTGGCGATGTCCATATTTATTCATATATAAGTGTGTGTGTGTATGAATGTGTGTGTGCCTGAACGTGTGTGTGGGCGTTCTTGCGTGCAGATGTGTGTTTGTCTCCATTTGTGCATGAAGTTGCATGACTGCGTATACTGTGTACTTAAATCAAAGTTTATGTCTATTAATGCTTCAAAAACTTTTAAGGGTACTGTTACCATGAATAAGCGTCCCCTGGAGAGGGTCCAGGCTTTTAGTTATCTGGGGGTCTGTATCCAGCACGATCTATGCTGGAACCAGCAGATCGAGTGGCTACTCTGAAACACCGGCAGCTTACAGGAGCCCTGAGTCTGGAACACTCCAGGTCCCTTACCAAGCCGATAGCCCCTGTACTAACGGTTTACAATGGTAAAGTGGTTAGTTCCACCCTTTATGGAGTGGACATTTGGGGATCTGAGAACCTCAGGAGGATGTCAGTTTCAGAAATGTAGTTTTTAAGGAATTTAATAAAATTACCCCAGAACACTCCCCTGAATCCCCTTTTTCTTGATTTGGGATTGTCCCCAATAGCTCTTACTGCATCCCTCCGCCCAGTTTTATACTGGAGGCGTATCTGGACTATGCCCAAATTGGAAACATACACTAGGGGATTGCTGGACATAATTAGAAATGACACTTCACATAAAATCAAGTGGCTAGCGCACATCCGGGGTGTTCTGAGTGAGCTGGGCTTAAGGGAACTGTGGGAGGACCCAGCAAAGGCCAGGTTCCCCCCAAAGAAAACTCTCAAGGACCTGTATTGGAAGTCTGTGGCTTCTAAAACCTTTAAGAAAACTGCTCTGTGCTCTTTGACTGGCATGTTTATGGACATCAAAGAGGGGCCAAACTTGGAAGCTTTCTGGGATGTCATCGCAAAACCCCTAGATCGCAAACTTTACTTCCAACAGAGAATTGGGAGTCTACCTGTAAGGGCATTCACTAATAGCTGGTCTAGGGGGGCCAAAGCCGCTTGTCCAGCCTGCCCGGCTCTTTCGGAATCCATTGGCCACTTATTGTTCGAATGCCCTGTGTATGAGGCTCCTCGCCGGATCTGGCTACGCCCAATGTGTAGGCTATTGGGCACTAGCAGTGGATTGGCGGCAGTCAGAATAATTCGTACCTGTACTAATATGACTGTGTATGTAGCTGTGGCAAAATTCCTGGGGTGGGCATGGATTATTAGAAGTAGACTGTTATCAGATTAATTTTTATACTATGGGTGATAAAATGTCCCCGTCTAAATAATGTGTAATAGTACCCTTGATCGTATACTTGTAGTTGTTTTCTGAATTTTTATGACTATGCAATTTTAAGATTATTTATTTATTTTATATATATGTTTCATATGTACTGTACGCTTTTATGACAATCGCCCAATAAAGCTTGCTTGACTTGCGTATACTGTGGGTCTTCTAGTTTCTCAGTATGGGTGTAAATATATTGTTGTTATGGAGAAAGCAGCATCCTTGTCATTATGGTGTCGCACTGACACAATGGTTGCCACCTGAGAATAGTTGGCGGCTTTGGCAGGCATGATGTGACCATAACTTTGATCATTGTAGGTCGTATATATAATTTCAGCACTTGATATTATGGTAATCCTGAAATGTTTTGAAACCACTCGCATAATGGTGAAAACCGCTGAACTAAATATTGTAGCCTTATCTGGCATAGTGATGACTTTTGCCGAGATATTATGCTTGCATATTGTGTCCTACTGCCTTTGTTAAATTTCGATCACCTCTGGCATAATTGTAACCCTGACATAAAGAGAGACCCATTGACATATTGTTTTCACCTTTGCCATAATTGTGAACACCCCTTAGAACAATGATGGCAATGCCAGAAAAATTGTGGCCATACAGCTAGCAGAATGCTAGTCCTGGCTTATTGTGACCCCTTAAATATATGTTATCCTGGTGTTTTAGGGCCCCCCAGTATAATAGTGGTAAGCCATAGCATAATCGTGCCCCAGGCATTTTTTGTGGCTTCTATTGACAAGATGGTGCAAGATGGTTGCATATTGTATTCCCTCTAGGCATAATGGTACCCGCAAGAAATAGTGACACCCTTTACATAACAGTGGATTTTGCTTGGCAGCACTTACATTTTGTAGCTGTGGGCATTCCTGGCATGTGATACTTGGGCATGCTAGTAGCACATGTGAGAATTTTGATGAAAATTAACTGACATTTCAAATCCAAACTAAAACCGACGTCTGATATTTGGAGAGTTATTCAGATAAAAATGACCTTTTATTTGACGGTATTGAGTTTTTTTACAAAAATGAAATGCATGCATTGCCAGAAAATGGCAAGGTAGTGTTTGAGGAAAAATGCGTATTAAAAAAGTGAAAAGGTTGCTTTGGATGTAAATGTTTGCATTTTTTAAAACATTGTTGATATTTTGGGACACAACCATTCCATTTTGTATTGATACCCAACATTTAAATAACAATTCAAGCAAAATTGGTTGCCAATATTGCTGATTCGTTTTTTTGTGTGGCGTGCCAAATAGTAGGTGAACGTTTTATTATGCTAGCATCATTTTGTATAATATCAGTATGAAGAATGAGTTCTGTCCATTTACTCCCCTGGAATTAAACAGTTTGCTGTTAGGTCACCCAGTTTGTGGATCTTTCCTGTGAGTGAGTCTTGCTGAGTCTCACTCACTGTAGGATCTGTTAAACTGACATTCACTGCTAATCGCCAATTCCTGCCTTTTAAAATAGGGCCCATTGTGGATGGTGTAAGACGTTTCGGTCTGATTGCACCTGACCACATGCGCATGTTCATTTATGCTCATAAGTAGGGTGAGTGTGCAGGACTCTTGTTTAATTCAGACAGGTATCTATGCACAGGTTACTTGCCAGAGATAGAACCTTTAATTAATGTTTTAGAGCTTATGCAGGCCCTATGATTTAACAGGGCATTCAAAAATAAATGTTTCACTTCTTTTCAACTATAGTAGTGATTCACTGAATGCCTGTAGTGCATTGTGGCATTCACACTGTTGCCGAAAGCTGTATCAAACTAACACCTTGGATTTGCTGAAACTCGAGAGAAGTTTAATGTGTGCTTCCCAAGGAACATACAAGTCCCAAGTGAAAAGATGTTATTCCGGCTGTGTTTGCACTCGTTTGTGTACTTTGGTTTTGTAATATTTCCTTGATACAGTCCTTAGTTGTATTCAGGCTTTGAAACACCCTGCAGGGCCAAGTTAATTCATCTGCTAGCCATCATGTAGGCCCTCGGATATGCTACCTACCTTCATACAGCCTGGACATGCCATTCCCCAACAATGGGAGACAGACAAACTTCTGTACCGCTCACCGGAAGGCTTCTCTTTTGAATTGTTTTAGGTAAGGGTCCAAGTCCTAAGGTGTGGTGCATAAGATATGAGACAGGGGGGATTGATGTGTCTTTTTTGGATTGGGCAGAGTTGTTAACTTTTGGGAACTTTCCACCTCCCATGTAAAAACCCTTGCACAAGGAAGACACTTTGGAGACCGTTCTAGGACTGGGACGAAACTACAGCATAAGAAGTCCTAGCTGGAGAAAGATGGCTTCTGACTCCTACTGAGATAGGGACTCAATTAATTATTATTCCTGCTAAATAGAGAGACTCAAGGGAGTGTGACTCCTGCAGGAAAAGAGGATTGAAGGGCTTCGAATTCCACCTGGCATCCAGCTACTAGGGACCTGGGAGGAGAGAGTTTCTGTGTAAGTTCTATTACTGATTCTTTGGGAAAAGTCCTAGAGAGGGGGCTCTGTTTGCTGCAGGACACAAGGGGCCTTATTTATGAAGGTCTTGCGCCATCGGTTTGTCACTTTTAAAATGGGAAAAAGTGACCTACCAGTGGAGCAAGGGCTTCATAAATGAGGCCCAAGGTGTTCTGCAACTAGCTAGGTGATAATGAGGGAGTGGGTAGTACAGGCAGGAAGGGTAATTTGCCTCGAGGTCTAAGGGGTGCTACTGGGAGAAGGAAGAGTAATAGGAGCCCAGAGTAACTGGCCCTGGGTGCTGATAAGAAATTATCTGGCAAAATGTCAGGAGGTAAGAGGCAGGAGAGAAGGTATCGAAGGGAGAGCAGTTGAAGCTCAGATCCTGAACTTCATCAAAAATGGTAGAGGCTATGAGGTCTGGTAGCTTCGGTATGCCCCACGAAGCAGACCAAAAAAGACCAAATGAGGTCTGATAAATCCACATTTGTTACTACCCCTCGTAGGAGAAGCTGCTCGCTAGGCCCCCAGAGCCAAGGCCCCACACACCCTTTGGACCGGCCTCCACAGTTTTTAAATAACTTGCAGGGAAGCTCTGCACCATAGAGGACCAGTGTGATGAGCAACGTGGTTGTGGCACCCACTTCCCACTTTTTAAAGCACTCCTGGGAGGAGTAGAGCTCTCGAATTGGAGCAGATACAAGCACCTAATGCTCCCCTTTTGTGATCAAGTTTTACTCCCAGGGATGGCCAGTGCCCCTGGGGTACCACAGAGTGCCATGTACTCTTGTTCATTTAGCTTTGATGAGCAGAACATAGGAGCAATGTAATGTGCCACCTCTGCTCCTTGTGTCCGTATCCTGGGAGAAAGTGGAGCACACCAGTGGCAGCCAGCACAGGTAAGAGCGGTGGGGCAGGCCGGTGGCGGGGCGGAATGGGTTTCGGGTAAGTTGACATATGACGGGATAAGTAACATTAAATACATTAAAAAAAACTCTTACTTTGCACTCGACGAGTCGGCAATGAAGTGTCGGCCATTACTGGAGCACAGCACTCCATTGACCGTACCCGCATGGACATGCTTTCTCTCCAGCATACACAAAGCTGTCCCAGTTATGCATGGAGCTGGCTGTGTCAACTGTGACCACTTAGCACGTAAAGCAGTGCTTGTGCTGCCATGTGACTCATGTGTCCCACAACCTGGGGGACCCACAGGAGTGGCAGGGACACCTCAAAGCTCATTTGAAAAAAACAAGCTTTACATCCACAGCCATCGACCTCAGTTAATTAAATATCTCGACAAAAACCTGTTCTGGCTGGATATAAGTTGCGTACTAGCCTGGTGGTGCCCAAAAGAGGACAGTGGCACCACCAGGAGAGGGACTGTACGGTATGGGTTTGCCAGGAGAAAACCCAAACCCTGCCATGGAAAACAAAGCAAAATGAAGGTTTCAGAAAGCAAACATCTCCCGGGTGGAAGAATTTGGGAGCCTGGAAAGGATTGTTCCCTGCTTCAGGCACTCCTGGAGCTGGGATTCTTAGGCTTACGACTCTAGGGTTTAGGGGCCTTTGTTTCCAGGGACTTTGGATGATTTGAGCAAGTGCAGTGGTACTGATCATTACTGAGCATTCCAGCCTTTATCAACCATAGCAGTATTAACATTATTAATATTGTTTAATAGTATATTAAAGTTGGTATCCTACAGAAATGTGTAAATATTAACAACATACTATTTTAATTTTATAATTCTGTCTTAGTTGGTGTCATGGTGCTCTGACAAAGACAGTAGGCTTGACTTTTATTAAATGCTCCCACTAAATTGTGTATTCCATATTGGGGTGTAGAGATTTTATAGTTTAGGACTTGCAGGTGCATATATTGATGGAGGTGCCCGCACATAGGGTACATTTGGGGGGTTTCCTAATCTGTGCCCCCTGTCTTTGGCGTAAGGCCCTTTAGAGGATGTCATCCTAGGCATAGCCACTTGCCCCGAGAAAGCCTTTGATTGGTTTGTCTTTCAACTCTGAGAGTCAAGTGGTAAAATGGGGTACTTGGTTCCCATGAAATCGTCTCTGTAGTATGGGGGTCTCATGACACCAAAAGGTGTAAGATTTCAGCTGTTACAAATACCCCCATCTGTCTTAGCACGCTCTGATCCGGATTGCTAACAGTGAGACATTTCTGTTTTACACTTTTGTTGTGAACTGGCAAACATTAAGCCATCACACTACATTGCAAAAGAGTGTTTTTGTTCTGGGAAAACAAATATTACAGGAATATGAGAGCAATGCTAGAAACACTTTCCAAATGAAAGTGGTGATTGTTTGCATACTGTTCACCAATTACTTAGCAGTGCAGAATTCATTTTGAGTGGATTGTTTACTTGAGAGCACTGATAAGGCAACCGTTGAGCACACAATTTACTTTGTTTAATGGTAATTGCCATAGGGACTGAGGCTAATTCACGTAATATCAACTTTTCTCTTCCTGTCTTAAAAACCTCTCCCAGTCCCTTTTCTGCAATTTCTTCTACATCGTCCACCCTTAGATTATTTTCAATTTTTGGGGAAATCAAGTATGTTCTGTTCTGTTCTTTGAAATATATTTCTTTTTTTATGAAGTAATGTCTGATATTGGACCGAAACTACCACCTCTTTACTCTCTTTTAATAACTAGTATTCTTTTTGGATTACCTGGAGCCTGGACTACAGGATGAAGGACAGGCCCATGTAGGGAATAAAGGATAATGATTGCAAGTGTAATGGACATTTTCAGGTGATGACATCCAGGGGATATAGGGCCATATTACCAAGGTGTGCGTTAAAAAACGCACATCGCACATTTCCCCATCGCCAGATTTTATCGCTGTGTTAGCGCGTCATTATCAACGTGCAACACGTAGGCGATATTAAATCCGGCGATAGGGAACATTAGAGCGTGAAAACAAGCATTGTTGTCACGCGCTAATGTGTGCCTTGATAATATAGGGGGTGGATTCAGCTTTATGATCCACACCCCCATGTTATCAATGCCTAACACCTGATCAGAGCAGGCGTTTGGAGACCTGCGATAAACGAGTTTATCGCAGGTCTCCTTCTCCCAACGCCTGCCTTGGTAATAGGGTGTTACCACCTCCAACCACATTTCACATGTGGTTGGACGTGGGAACGCCCACTTTGCATGTCATTAGCGATGTTTCTCGCTGACATGCAAAGTGGGCTTGAGGCAGGCGCTAGCATGCCCTTGTTAAAAGGGCGCTAAAAGAATCGCCGCTTTCTCTGCACAATTCGCTGAAAAACGGCGATACTTCCCCTTGCTAATATGGCCCCCATTTCCTTCTTTTACGCGTGTTTTGGTTATTATAATGTGGTGTTTTACTTATTAGGTTATTGGTAGTTGGGCCCAGAGGAGCTCCGTGAAAGAAAGGCATGTTTCACTTCCCCTCCATGCCTATAATTTACTTGTTATATGCTGGCCCTTAATTTGTGAAACCAGTGTGTATTAGGTAGACATATTCTCTTTGTCCTGCATGCCTCCTCCTGGTTTGCCAGGTGCTCATCCACCCTTTAGTGAAACTTGTTTCAGTGTATAATGGCTAATTATTTATTTATACATGTTCATTTTAACTGGTGATCCATGGGTATTGTTGTTACTTAATTTGATAATTTTTTTAACATTGCCTTATGTGGGCATTACATCAGTGTTATTTCAATGTGTCAAAAGGCAGTATCAAAGCAGTTCTTAGTATTAAACTTTAACTATTTCGGTTACTTCACAGTGACTGAAGATATGGCTGTGACCAGTGACCAGTGACCCAGAAACTGATTTCGCCCAGCAAACAGAATCTTACAACAAATCCCAGCAGGAAATAGTTTCTGCTACACCTCATTCCCCTGAGCTAAGAGTCGAGCAGGAAGTTGCGCATGCTGGGCAGCAGGATGTTGTGCCTGTCCTAACATCATTCAAACCATATTAATAAATTCCTTCTCCAAGAAAAAAGGGAAAACCTCTCTATCTTCTGCAAGCACTCATCAGATGGAGGTGACATGATGTGGACCCCAGATCTCAGGCATGGAAGAAAGAGCAAAAAATTGATCCAGAAAGCCTAGCTGGCTGTCAGGATGGTAAACTGGCCATTGTTTATGACTACAGTGGCACTGAGCAAGTGCGAATCACTTATATTCAGCCTGATTGTGCAACACCATCACCTGTCTCCATATTCTGAAATGTTCCTGAAACAGCAGCAATACCCCCAGCAGTAGTCTATGCTGGCAATAATCAAAATCAATCCCAGACTGGCTCCACCCTATGTTCTTTGGTGGTTGGCTCTATAAGGAATCACTCCCTCCCGTATTGAGACTTCTGTACAGATAGGCAGATTGAGGAACACGTGGGAGACTGCACAATGTGCTGCAAACTAGTGTGTAATGGGGAGTCAATTAAACGTCATGATACCAGGAACCTAATGGTCCACATAAAAGAAGACATAGGAGCAGCACATTAGAAAGATGGCTGTTGGTAAGAAAGGAGATGATAAAGATAAAGATAATTATGTAATATCTGGGCAAACAACGATGCTGCTCATAGTTTGTGTCCAGTGTCTGGATCAGCATCTACTTCCCATAAGGTAAAGGAGATCATTGGGGTCAACCCAAAGCACCCAAGCAGCTTACCTCAAAAGAAGTCACTTGAGGTGGGATTGTTACAAAAAAACAGAAACAATACACATTGTCAATGCTATGTTCTTCAAAGATGCACCATACCACATAACCCTTCACCTGTTCTATTTATAAAACGGAAAAAAGGCCGGAATGTTGGGGATTGGCATCCCCCCCATTTCTTTGGTGAATTTGTGGATGCCCTTTTTCCAGAAAAAGTTCTAAGTCCAAATTATTTCTGAACCTACGCTATGCCACATTTGCACCATGAAGTGCTGAGATTGATTGCTGCTTCTACAATGAAGGAGGGTACCGTGCATCCCATCCATCACACTACATTCATGTGGAGCAATTGTCAAGCTACGGACTCTATGTGCATCACTGCACATTGGGTCTCTTTCGAGTGGGCTCAGACCAAGCTGTCAATTAGTGCTTTTTAAGATGTCCATTAGCATGACTGTTTCTTCTGAACAAGGGCCTGAAAATGAAGATGATCTCTATATACTGGCCTAAAAAGTAGCAATACAATGTCTGTTGTACGAAAAACTTAAACTGAACAAAACTCATTTGAATTATATTTGGTGTGCTAAGTGATATTAATAAGAAAAAATGGACTAGTGTCCTTAGTTCAAAAGAACAGTCATTTTGATGTGGTGGCAAACCATGACAATTAATTCACCGTTAACATCAACTGCAGACTTTGCGATGAACAACTTTGCAATGGATTCTACTGTTTCTTGAAGGACTCCACCACCACCTATGCCTACTATTTCATTCTCAAGCTTGACCATCATTGAAGATAGAGAGCACCGCAATACAGGTGTGTGTGGCTTTAATAGAAAAAGTGACAGATATACGACATTGATTTGGAAACCAGCCACTTGGAATAATTAATAGATGCTAAATGATTGATGTGGAGCATAGGTGGGGCTTAGCTAAATCATGGTGCAATGGTACCTGCGTTGCAGGTAGGTTTATTTTTGTGCAAAAAGCAACACCTTCCAACACAACAACAATCCTTAGATGCTTTTTCCTCTTTCTAAATTCCTGCAGAATGCAGCACACTTAGAGGAATCAATGAGGAGAAAGAAATATATTTCTTCTTGTTGCACCTCTATTAGGAAGGTGTACAATTTTAGGGCATTCCCAGCTCTGTTTCTCTTGGCAAATTTGTCAATGTGCTAAAAAGCAGGGGTGGATGTGTGGGAAAACCAACGCTCCACCCATGTGACGTCTTCCAGGCACAATGCAATGCAGCAACGTGCCCTGCCTTGTAGCACTCTTGTTTTACCAAGCCAATCAGGGCCAGACTAGGTAGCTTTGCATGGCTTGGTAAATCTGACTTAATGATTGTGCTGCCCTTGGATGACCTTGCATGATGCAAGGACAGTGCAATCCTTTGATAAATCTGGCCTCAGTGTCATTTAAAGATGGTTTAAAAAATTCAAAATGAAAATAATGCTCATAACAAAGGATTCCTAAAATGCGGAAAAGAGTTAATAAAGCTATAGATTAAATAGTAACATTACATATATTCCTAAAACGATAATTCAGTTAGGACATGGCGATACTTTACAAATGACCATACACTTCTGCATGTTATCCTCCGTGTTTGTTCTTATTTCCACTAATTGGGCACTTCGGTTGAAGCATCTAGCACCCAAGTGAAACACAAAGCCCAAACAAATAGTGCTAGATTTGGAAATCATTATGTTAGGCCGACCTATAAAACCCAGCTCAATCAAATTTACAAACATCATGCACATTCAATGGAACAAAATTAAAATTAAAACAAACATACTAACATGTTCTTAAAGAGTATTTGTAAAACAGTTAAATAATTCTACTGTTAAGGAATTGTGCATACTTTAAAAAAGCCTGTCATGCTAGATGTATGCTCTATATATAGTTAATAATGCTTCACAAACTAAGAAATATCGGAGTCTAGGCACAAAACCATTATGATGTATGTAAAGAAGAGTTCCTGTACTCATCTTTTAAATACTCTTACATGCCTTTGTGATTTATACCCAAATCCTCTTGAATGGTTATAAAATGGGGAAATTCAAGGAATATTCATAAACTCACTAGAAGGAGTAAAACTGCAAATGCAAGTTTTAAAATATATTCCATGCAAGCAATGTTTTGAAACACCAAGAGGTGTGCACAAAGGGAAGTGCTTTGCGTTAATCATAAAAGTAGTATTATCATTCAATCTATATCTTCATTAGGTGATTCTTTTCTTAGCACCTGTCTTCATCTTGGATTTCTAGACTCTGTGCTGGTTCACAAAAGCATTTATGAGTTTGGTAAGTAGTACTACTTCAGTATTCTTTTACGTTCTCTTGCATGACTTTGTGATTCAGCCCCAAATCATTCAGCTCCCTATTAATGAAAGTGCAAAAGGGAATAGTTTGTTCTATTAATTATAAACATACATTATTATTGTCCGAATTTTCCCATTTTAATCCCATTTTAGATGTCTTGCAGCCAATTTTCAAAGACATAAGCGAGCATGTAAAAGAGGAGTACAGGAGTAGTAATTTATTAACTCCAATATGCCTTTGTGAATAAGCCATGGGCAAAAAATGCTCCTTGTGTGGTCACCCTCATTTTCTTTTGCTGACTGATATTGCTGTTTTACTACTGTCAAGTGCTTATTATATATGCTCTGATCCTTAACCCTTCGGTGCTGATGACGGCCCCCAGCTGTCATGCATCACTGTGCTCGTGTGCTGATGACGGCTGGGGGCCGTCATGAACCCGCCCACTCATTAAAAGCGCCGCACAGGTGCAGAATCGCAGCCGCGCCCAGGGGGTCAAAACATGGTAGAATTGGAAAATCAAAATTGCCATATTTAACTATTCAGTATGTTCATAGCATATGGTGCAGGAAAATATAACAATGGCATGGAAAGTTAAATGTTACCTTTGGACTTTGTAATATTAGATAAGTCACTCCTAATTAGCACTTGTAGCCCACACGATAGTGTACCTAGTATGTCAAGGTTCTACCTTCAAGAATTTAATGTTGACACGTCTCTATCGTGACTAACCACTAAAATCTATTTTCACTGTACAGAGCTGTAACTGACCCTATGAGAAAACTAAAGTGTAGTTAAATTACTAATGTTGTCAACTATGGTTTGGCGTAAGCTACATAAATGATTCAACCGCTGTTTGCAATACGCATTAAACTTACAAATCAGTGGCAAAGTTGGATTTTTGATGCATATTCAGAAAAAGTGACTATTAAAAAGTTAGACTTAATAGCTTGAAGCTCTAATACACATATTTTGAGATTAACCTGCCCCGGTCTGTGTTTTGCCCTAATGATGTGCAAAATGCTCCCACAGTAAAGGCAATGGATTGGAACTTTTGGCAGGAGTGTGAGATATTTGTTTCATCTCAGCTCAGGAAGGGAACTTGGGGAAGGTTTAGGAACTTCATTCATTTGGAAGGACATGGTTGAGGTCTGTCCATGGTTACATGCAAAGAGACCCCTGAGAAGAGAAGTCTTTTGATCCAACGGTACTGTGTAGATCACTTTGCACCAGCACATTGGGAAGATAACTGGCTCTAGAATCAATGTGGTGTGGTTGAGGAGGAGAGGACTGCTTATTTTCCTAAACAATGCCCTGGCTGGAACACCAGCCACCTCCAATGGCAGAAGAGCTCAGCCATGTTGGATTTAACCCAGAATAGTGCACTTTGAGATACTTTACAGTAAGGCAAACAGGATTTACTGTAAAAGTGGTAAGGTTTACCCATGAGCACTTTTTTCTCATTGGTTAGGGATTATCCAGGAATCATCCCACCTACTGGCTGGTGAATCCTACAAAAGTGGCACATCAATCACTGCTGAATATAGAAGGACTAAACGTGATGTCTGTGACCTGTGTGAAGACATGAAAGGCCATGAGCAGCTCCCAGTTGTACCCAAAAACACTTAGTGGACTCTAAGGGTCAGTTGGTGATCTCCTACGTGAAACCTGGGACACAAGAAGTTGCATGAAACCTTTTTTCTGGAGTGGCTAGCTGACCAGTAGCAACTGGACTTGGACAAGACCCTGCTAGTGGCCTCTAATAATGTGTGTTGTGGTCCCTAAGCATTGTCCCTGAAGTTCTGGGAACTTTTAAAATGACCAAGAGGAACTGCCCTGGAAAGACTGCAAAGTTAAGACCACTGTTGACTATTCAAACTCTCTAGAGCTTTAGAGTGACCTAATAGTAAAGGTGTCCATTCAGAGAGCTCCCCATTGGATACAGATCCAGGCACGTCCCACTGAAGAATTTAGAGTTCCATAAAAAGAGGCTGAGGGCCTAATTTATGACACCAGTTGCATCTCTCTTGCACCTCCCAATGTGGTGGAGGAGCAACACAACTTAAAAATGAGATTTATGAAGCCACGCAAGGCCACATTGCGTTTTTCGGAGTGACTTCATAAATCTCGAGTAATGCAACACAGCGCGAATTGCTGTGTTGCCTTACTCTGTGCAAGAGAGGCGTTTCCATAGGTGTTTTGTGGATGTTCCCACATCCATGGACTTTGACACATTCCCAGATTTACCAGAAGTGGTAAACCTGGGAATAAACCCAAAACCTACACCTTCCTAGGTGAGGTGTAACAACAAGAAATATAAATATTTCTCCTTGTTCTTTCCTCATTCTGTGTGCTGCATTTTGCAGCACACAAAGAAAGAGGAAAAAGCCTTGAGGGATCTTTTGGTGCATTAAGGTGCCACTTCCTGCACAAAACAATTTCACTTAAATGCAGGCACCCTTGCACCATGATGCAATGGAGCTTGCATTGGCGCTAGACTGCCAAAAGGGCATCATTACAGTTGAAAAGGCATTAATGCACCATCTTGACTTAAATACAGCGCATTCCTGTCCTTTCACTGTCATGCAGCGCAGCATAGCAAGGTGACTTGCTGCGCTTCACTCCATGACTTGGCCATAAATATGGCACTATTGGCCAGATGTAGGTAATCTCGATTTACGTACTCTTAAATACCGAATCATACCGATTCGGTATTTAAGAGTAGGTAAATGGGATGTAGGTAATTTCACTTTTGAAATTACCGAATCGGAATGATTCGGTAATTACCAAATCGGTATTTACCGATTCGGTAGTTGCCATTGATTCCTATGGGCCTTGAGGCCATAGGACAAACATGCTCTTAGGGCATGTATGTCTGCAACATGGCACATTTTTTAAAGCAAAAAAATTACAAATTCGGTAAAATTACAGATTCTGTAATTTAACATGCCCCTACATCTCAATATACAAATACCGGTCGGAAACGGCCGAAAATCGGTATTTTCGTCCGTTTCCGACTGGTATTTGGATACCTACATCTGACCCCAGGTCTGAAGAAATCTTCACCAGGAAAAAGTACAAAAATGTATCTGCCCGATGAGAGGGCCTTAGCAGCTGCAAAATTAGAATTTTCCTGCTTAGAGCTTTTCCTGTCAAAACCAACATCCCCAGAGGAACGTCAATCAATGTCTATCTGAGTTCGACTGCACTTTGCAGGGACATACTTCACCTGGCACCCTGGTCTATTGCTATTTCCAACTCTGAGATTAAGCCAGAAAATATAAACTTTGACTGGGATGATCTGCTTGGTTATCTGACCTCTGCTTCATCATTGGGCCTATGTCGTGGTCAACCATGAGCAGTGGTTTCAGATTGATACTATGCATTTTCTTGGTGTACCTTGCTCTAAAACTTTAAGAATTCATATCACTGGTTCCCCTTATTGGTTTTCATTTTTTTGTGACGTTTTTCAAATCAAAATGCCCCTATTTTTATATATCAGTTGTGGGCTTTTTTATTGTGTTATGTTTTTCCTTTTTAATTGTTTTGGTACACATTTTACTTAAGCTTGTCTTCTCTATGCAGTAGTTTCTAAGGTTGAAGCCAAAGTTTATTTCCTGACACGTGTGCTGGACCAGACAAGATTTTGAGCTTAGTACTTCAGAACAACATTATCCCCAAGTAATAACCCATTTTCTCACATGCTCTTTTTATGGATATATCCTCAATATTATTAATTGATTTTGGTTCTAGATGTGTTTAGACCAATTAACAAAGACATGGAGGCGAAGGTAAAAGGGTACCACAGAAGTACTGCTTACTAATTTCAAAATGAGTTTGTGAATATGGCCTGCTCTGGCTATACTAGCTAGGAGGCTAGACCACTGTAAAATAACAGACAAACTAACCAAACTTACCACAAAAGAAGGCACAGTCAAATCCCACTTACTTTATATATGATTACTATTATTTTTTTATTGATAAAACATTATACTGGCAAGTAGTTAAAGCTGCTTCTAGATCAGACTTTTAAATTAATTTTGGTTATGAGTGTTTAGGAAATATTTTAGGGATTAACGGTTATTGTGTATGGGCTAGTTATTTTAACATAATGGTGACAAAAACAGGAATATGGGTTTGGTGCTTGAAGGAAAAATTATTCACAAATTCCGGTTCTAGCAATATTCTAAGCAAACACGAGATGATGGAAACTTTTCAAACACTCACCCCCAGTCACTGATCTGGGTTGAATCCAACATCGTTCTTTAGCTTACTTCGCCACCCCAGTTCAGACCCAGCCATATGCAAATCAGTCTCAACCCTGTTTCCCATGGGAACAATCTAGCCTGAATGCCAAGCCAGGTCTTCCCTGGACTGGAAGCAAATATCCTGGGCCTGGACCGGAAACAAGCATCATGAGACCGGTCTCGGGGTAACACCCCTCATCATCCAGGCTAGCTTGAATCAAGTGACAAAATGAGCAAGGGACCAGTGTCTGAGCATACCCTGCCAACTTAGGGCAAACAAAGTAAACTCAAGGAGATGATGGACGGAGCGCTGAATCTTTTTAGACACTCACCCCCAGTTGCAGATCTGGGTTGAACCCATCTCCGTTCTTTAGCTCACTTCACCACCCCAGTTCAGACCCAGCATATGCAAACCAGTCAATACCCTGTTCCTCATGGGAACAGGCCAGCCTGGACTGCCAAGCCAGGTCTTCCCTGGACTGGAAGCAAATATCCTGGGTCAGCATCCTGGCATCAGTCAAGACTGATTTGCATTTAGCTGGGTCTGAACTGGGGCCGCAAAGTGATCTAAAGAACGATGATATGTGGTATGCAGGCTGCTCTTTGACTTTGCGGAGAAACATGGTGGAAGCTTAGGGGTTATTCCATTGCCCCTTCTTCATGTCTATTGTTAGGTTTGAAATTCCCATCCCTGCAACACACTCGTCTCATGCTATATTTAGGTTAGCAGTGCATGGCTAAATAGACGCCATTTGTGTTCACGTTATGCAACCCACTGAGTTATCCCCTTAATGTCCAGGTTTCAGTTAGCAAGGGTGACTTCATTTTCCATGTCATAATACCTATTCGGCTGCTTAGAGTGGACTTGAGTTAGGCCTCATTGCTCATGTTGCTTGCCTCAGCAGAACACTGCATTTCGTAATTGTTTTCTCTGCTGCTGAAGGCTGTTTTTTCTGCCCTGCTAATGAATAGGCTATTCTGCCCTGGCATACTTATCTGCATGTGTAGTTTCTGCTCCCACGTTAGGAGATGCTGAGACCCCGCACTGTGGCCTTGAGGCCTTGATAGCATGTACCTAATTGGCAGGTGTTAGCTCATCCTACTGTGCCTCTTTGCTCATGTTCGGCACCAGTAGTTTTCCATTGTGGGCGTGGTTGGGGGCTTCACAAGAGGAATGATTATCCACTGTAGACCGTTGGGGGGCCAGTGCCTCGGCAGACATCATAGGGTGCAGGTCACGACGGACTCCTGTGCAGAGTATTGCTAATAAAACTAACTGTTTGTACTCTCTCACTCTTGGGAAGGCATAGCAGGTGGTTGTATGTAACCCGCATGGCCCCTTAGGGCCATGTCTTTTTGTTGACACATGAACAGGGACCCCACAAGGTGATTTGCAGGGTTGGTGTGCATCTGGTTGGGCGGATTGGGGTACCCCACAACGACCGAGCTTAGCTCTTGCAGCTGCCTCGCCTCTCTAATCATGCGACTCCTCATCTGGTGGTTTACGGCTGGGGTCCTGAGAAAGCAAAACCTTGTATTTGACTGTTTGGTCCGAAGAGTCGGCAGTGGAGAATGATTGGACTCAACATGAGTGCCCCAGGTGAGTGGTTTGATTCTTGGAAACATGGAGTCATTCTTGAACGACACGAGTCTGTAGGCTGTGTCCTGGTACGGTCTTTTGACAGCCTCAGTGCAGTTTCTAGACTGCCTTCCTTGAACGGCACAAGCCTACGGGCTGTGTCTTGGTCAGTTTTGGTTTGAACTTGGTGGGTTTGCGGACCCTTTTTGAAAGCTACAGAGTGTTTGCGAACAGTCTGCCAGACCAACTGGAAATTTTTGTTTCTTTTTCCTTGCAAAAGGTCATGAACTAGAGCCTGTCTTCTTGAACTTGGTACAGTCTCTGGACTGCAGTGGGCGGTTTGTAGACCATTTTGTTTTTATTCTTGGAAAATTGTTCTCTTTTTTATTTTCTTTCTTTATTTTCGTTGGAGTTATATTTGTCCATTGGGGGCAGAGTACGTGTCCTATATTAAGATGCCTTGTTTAAGTAAGTTCGGAGTTCGGATGCTTTGGATGTCAAAGTTGTTTTACTGATGCTCGATTGGAAGAAAGTCAGCCTGCGCCTCTTGAGGGTTCTCCAAATTTTGATGTATACGTCAAACACAGTATTGGCCCTGTTTAGCACAGAGTGGCATAAATATATGAGGGACAATGCTGAGTTAAAATGGCCTCTTACTGGCTCGTTTGATGAACAGAAATTGAATTTCTTGCAGGATAAATTGTTCGCTAAAAAGAGCAGGCAGTCAATGTTTGATTCTCTAAGAGTGTGGCAGAAGGAAGCAAAGCAGCGGCGTATGAGAGCAGAGAAATAGGTCCAAAGGAGAGAGACGCAAACTGTTACATAGAATCAGTGGCCTATGAGAGGGAAAGGGTAGAGAAAAGTGTAGAATATGCAAATGGGAAATTTTGATTACAGACTGATAAATGTTATGTTACTAGAGAATAAGGTGATGATTTTGTGGAAGAGCTATTGGATTCTCAACCCCAACCTCCTTATGCCCCAGAAAGTATATACCGGACAGTCCCGACCTCCCAGTCTTTGGCCTCCCCCGGTGCCGCTTTTTCCTGTGCTTCCATTTCTGGCACTACTGCTTCAACCCAGGCCCTACCAATGTCAGCCACAGGGGCGGAAGCTGTTAGCTCTCCTGTCCTGTCTACTAGTTCCGTTTCAACTGCTATGCCCCCATTCACCCCTACAGCCCTGCCTCCCTACATGATGGTGCCTGTATCGGCATCCTCTCTTTACCCCTTGGGTGTGACCCCCCAAATACTGTCAAATGCTGAGATGCCTGTGCGTGGGATGCATGACGCAAATTGGGCAGCAGCGCAAGACCACATGGAGAAAGTATTGGTGCGTTCTGCAGTTTATGTTGAAGAAAAGAGAATGGTGCTGAATCAAGCAGCTCAGTGGGCCTGAAATCTGATATATAGTGTGGAAGAAGTGTGGAGTGTGATGAAAGACTATGAGCCCTTTGTACAGCAACATGCTCCTAAGCACATGTCGGCCACACTAATAAGAATGTTGGAACAGTGCTTTCAGGGTGTTGCACCACAGATCATCTATGACATACGGGACAGGGTATATGCTACAGGTATGGCACCTAATGAGGTTTTTGCCAATGTATCGACACTGGTGGGGTACCATGGTAGACTGCTCCAAAGGGTTCCGACAATAGGGGCACGGCACCCCATGAGGGAGGTCCATACCATTTACCATCCTAAAATTCCAGAACTGCGAGACTCCACGGACACGGTAATTAGACCGCGGGTTGATGCTCGGTTTCAGGAGCAGTGGACATATATACTCCTTGGTATAGGAGTGAGGTCCTATCCCTGGAGAGGCTGCTGTCAGACCCCTGGAAAAATCCCACTGCATTTTATAAGGAACGGACGGAGGTGGCCACCTTCACAGTGATGACGGTAGCTGATATTGAATTGTTCTTTGGTCTGCAGGTACCGGTGAACATACGGAGTAGGTACATACGCAGGATCATGCATTGGAGTTGGGTGGCACATGGGATGAAATAAAGGCATGGGATAAAAGCCAAAATCAGAGCTCCTAGCTTTACCGGAGCTTATTATCACATACATGCACTCCCTTATCCCGCCAAAAAGAGTGGATTGGGATAAGTTGACTGTGCGTCGTCAGAAGAAAGATTAAAATGTGTCAGATTTTTTTACTGGATTTGAAGAGGTGTTTCTAGATTTTAGTGGTCAGAACATGTCACAGGAGGGCGGTGTTTGTTTGTTTGTTAACAAATGTGTTACTAAGTTGCTTCACGAGATTGCAACTAGGTTGTAGGCTTCCGAAAGTACTTGGATGACATCATCCCCATCCATGATTTTGAGTATGGCACAGTACTACGCACATAGAGAGAATGAGGACAAAGAGAAGGTGGTGAAAAAAATCAAAGGATTTGAAGACAAGGGTGTTGATGCAGCAGGTAGGGAGGGGCAGAGGCAGAGGCAGAGGTTCGGCTCAGCGGTTGCCCAGGCCCAATAGGGGTGGTGCTTCAAGTGTGCCTCTTGGTCTTAACCAATATGCGTATTGTATGAAGGAGGGACATTGGCGGAATGAGTGTCTGGAGTTGTTGCAGAAAGGAGAGGCCCCGCGAGGTGGAGGGTTTAGAGGATGTGGAAGAGGAGGAGGAGGCGGGGGCGCAGTCAGAGGCTACATCGTACAATAGGCATAGCAGGAACTATTTTGATGACCTCGGAGCTGACAGTACTATCACGATAACTATGACATGGACGAGATGACTAGGTTGTCTCACAGCTAAGACAGCCATGGACAGGGCGAGGGACCTGTTCCGGTGCAGATCAGCGCAGACTTTACGTCACTGCTGATTTACAGGGCACCACAGAAAATGTTCTAGTTGATACATGGGCTATGAATAGCTCTGTTACCTGTTCAATGGTTCCGGGGGCTGGCCAAAATAATGTTTCATTGGGTTTCTCAGGTGTGGCGGTTGTTTGCCCTATTTCCAAACCTCTTGCCTTGACTATTGGTCCCTTCACTGTGGATTCACCATTTTTATTAACGTCCAATTGTGGGGAGAAATTGTTGGGGCTGGACTTGTTAAAAAGATTACATGTGACAATATATTGTTCTCCTGATGGTGTATATATGACTATTGGACCACAGGTGGCCAGGGCAAAACAATGCTTTGCAAATATGCTCCCCTCCCTCCAGAGTTAAAAAATGTACCACGCACATTGTGGGCTACAGGGGACACAAATGTGGGGTTGCTTTCAATCCCACCGGTCTCCATTCAGAAAATGGACAATGCCAAATTGATACGCATTCCCCAGTACAAGATCTCTCATGCAGGAGAAAAGGCCTTAATACAAATAATTCAGGATTTCACGAAGTCTGGTGTGGATGAGGAGACAGTGGTGAGTGTCTGTAATAGCCCTATTCTTCCTATTCTTAAAAAGACACCCTTGGACTCTTCCGATGCCCACCCAGACGTTTACCGCTTTGTGATCGACCTCAGCGAAGTGAATAAGATAGTGGTTCCAGATTAGTCTGTGGTTCCAGACATTACCATGATCCTAACAATGATTCTCCAATCTGCAAAATTATTTTCTGTCATTGACTTAAAGAATCATACAGATAGCAGATATCTGTTTGGGTTTGCAATAGCCGGTCGGAGCTTTAGATTCTGTCGAGCTCCACAAGGCTATACAGAAAGCACCTAGTATTTATAGCCATGCTTTGAAAGCTCAATTGGATTCCTAGGAGTTTCCCCCTATAATGTTCTGTTGCAGTAAGTTGACGACCTCTGTGTGACTTCGGACACTGAGGATGGTTGCAAAGAAGCCACAGTTAAATTTTTGTTGCATTTGGATCATCATGGACCCCAAGGTGTCACTTTTGAAATTTCAATATTGTCGACGGGAGGTCACCTACTTAGGCCACATAATGTCGAAGGAGGCTCGCAGACTAACACCTGAACGCATAGCTGCTATCATTTGGATAACTTTGCATTTGCGGTATTGGATCCCTAACTACTCCCTTCTAACAAAACTCTTTCTTTACCTGACCACCAAAGATGTGCATGAACCCCTGCCTTGGACACCTGCATGCCAGTAAGCTTTAGAGCAATTAAAGGTTGCGCTTTGCTCCTGTGCTTGGTACTCCTAATTACCAGAAGCCTTTTGTGCTCTATATGCATGAGGCAGACTGTTGCGCGCTTTCTGTCCTAACACAGGGTTTCGGTGGTAAGCAGAGTCCCTGCACCTACTTCCCTGCCATGCTCGATAATGTCACCAGAGCTCTCCCGAGCTGTCTGAGAGCTGTTGTGGCGGTGGCAGTATCTATCAGACAATCGGCAGGGCTCATGCTTGATACTAATCTCACAGTAATAGAACCACATGCTGTGGATAAGTTTTTTATTGAGACAAAGACGTGGCACCTTACTGGTGCACGTCTGACTGGATATGAGTTAACCTTGTTTGCTCTGCACATTACCATCAAATGATGTACCACTCTGAACCCAAAAAAGATGTGTGCCCCTTACTTCGGGAACGTCCCCTGGTCACTGCTCTATCCCCTGCTGGGGTTGTATTAGTGTCAACAAAAAAAAGAAAAGTTCAATCCATAGGTTTACATCTTGTTTACAATGTTTCTTTATTTGAGTTCACATTTTTCGAGTTGTAATTCACTCATGAATCCACTTTCCCATTCCCAAATGCATCTAATTTATTCGTCCCAATGCATTTCGGATAAACACTAGCCTTCATCAGGGAACATTTTTCTGAAAACCAAAAGTATGCTTTAATACAAAAGGTAATGATGATTTGTATGTACCAAGTAAAAACTGATAACGATATTAAATCGACTCAAAGTATCTGTGAGGTTTGCTATTTATTCGTATTGCATGTAGTGTCCCCATCTTTACAAAGATGCATATGAATGCATGAATAACAAAATTAAAAAGAACAAAGGTGCCTCGATCATCAAAAAAGGTAACAATCGTCAGGGTGCACGATTTGTGGGGTGAGTCATAGGTTTGTGACTTTATTATTATCATTCATGGCTCAAAAACAGAGAACGGGTGAAAATAAATTAGACATTCCTATGCCATCAAGGACAAAACATCAAAATTAGCCTTCTTTAAACAAACATGCAAAACATCGGTATGTAACCCGAAACTAAGTGTGAACGAGGAGGGGTGAGCGATCATCAAGTGAAAACCCAACGAGAGCTCTAAAATGTAAAACAAGCTTTGATGTAGCCTCTGTGTGTTCTGCCATTATTAAAAACGTCACGCCCGACCATTGGTGCCCCGGGCCCCACTTCGAGAACGCTGCCAACTTACTACTGTCTCATAACTTGTTCTTCCGTTATTTGTCCAAATATCAGATCCACCGGTAACGAACAGGTCCAGGGGGCCATCATGGACAAGTAATAAACATAATCAAAGGACTGGAAAGCTGACCCGTCATCACTAAAAACGGACTAAACTCCAAAAGAGATCGCAAGCAGCAGTGAGTGCCATGTTGAAAACTAAAACTCTCACCCTAATTCAGAAATGTAGCTACATCAAAGCTACAGTTAAAACAGTAAACAGGTGATGATAACCAAAAAAAAATACAAAATAAAAAAATAAACCCTAAGATAATGAAAGGAAATTAAAGGAAAAGGGGTTTTGTTGAGCGCGGCTGCTGCCCTCGGGCGTCCAAGCGCTGAGAAAAGAGGATATTGCCTCGTGGTACCGTAGCTTAGGAGATTAGTTTTGTTTTAGTGAAGAGGAAGGTTTTGAGCTGCTTGCGGAAAGATGACAGGTTAGGATTGGATCTTAGGTGTAAAGGGAGCGAGATCCATAGTTTGGTGGCGTTGTAGGTAAAGGACCTACCTCCAGCTCTTGATCTCCTAATCCGAGGAGCTGCGGCCAGAAATGCATTGGCGGAGCGGAGTTGTTTGCTGGGATGGTAAGGGGAAAGCAGAGGGTGGTTAATCTTGTGGCCAGTTTTCCAGAAGGCTAGTAAGAAACTAGTTCCAATGAAAAACGAGGTGGGGTCCATATAGAAAAAATGTGTGAGCATATACTAGGAACCGAAAAGGGCACTAAAATACTGTAATCTCTAAGTATAACCTAGCTTTTCAACTCTAACTTATAACAGTGTCTCCAAAGTGCAGCAAGATCGTTGTTCTAAGTAAAATGACATATAGACATTTAACACATCCTAGTAAGATACATGCAAGATAGATTATCATCAGTTTCAAATCAAAGAAAACTCATATAGGTGAAAATGCCATAAGGGGGATATCTCAGGGGATACATAATAACATGGTTGAGACAGTGTGCATAGTTCCATGATTATAAGTAACATCTGTGTTCCACTCTGTCATTCATCCCCAATGCTTTTAGGGCTTCCAATCTGTATATCCAATTGTTTTCTCATTGCAGCAATCGTATGTTGTTCTCAATTCCTTCACATTTTTGTACAATCTCTAGTACTGTAAATCCCAGTTGGCTGATGTTCTGTGATGCCTCCATGAAGTGACTTGCCACAGTCGATTTAATAAGTTTATTACATATGTTTGATTTATGTTCATCCATCCTTGTTTTAATTTTCCGCTCAGTTTTCCCTACATATCCTTGTCCACATGGACATCTTAGGAGGTATAATACGTTCATCTTATTGCATGTGGCAGATACTCTAAGTTTGATTTTATAGCCCTTTCTTGGAAGGGTGATTAGTGTGCCTTTATTAACATTATTGCAATTACTGCAATTGTAACGTGGTATTGTGCCCTGATGTTTAGTTGCTCTGTTGACATGTTTAGGTTTGAGTAGCTCGCCCAAGTTGTTAGTTCTCTGATATGCGAAGATTGGTTCCTCCTTAAATACATTGTTAAAATCTTGTTCCTGTGTCAAAATAGACCAGTGCCTTTTGATGATGTGTTTGAAAGCTTTACTTTTGGTAGAATACCTTGAAATGATTACTACTCGGGTGTTTTCTTTTTTAGATGCTTTTACCAACAGATCCAGTCTGTTTTTGTGTGCACATCTCAATTTAGCCTGATCTAACAGATCCTGAGGGTACCCTCTATACTGAAATCGTTGTTCCATTTCGTTAATACGGTATTCTGCTTTTTCCGATGATGATACAATTCTCTTTACCCGGAGCATCTGAGAGTACGGTAAATGTTTTTTTAAACTGTCCTGTTGAAAACTGTGGTAATGAAGAAGGTTATTTCGGTCTGTGGGTTTACGGTGTATATCAGTGCTGAATCCAGTACTGTTCCTTGTAATCTCTACTTCCAAGAATGTGATAGTAGAAGTCTGCATTTGTTCCTTTTGTTAAGATCCGCAATGGCTTCAATTAGCATGGGTTTGGATCCACTCCATATGATGAAAACATCATCTGTATACCTGAGGATCAGTTTGATATATGTTTTCCGTGGTTCTCGTGAAAGGATATTTTCTTCTTCGTATCTTTCCATGAAGAGACTTGCATAGGCGGGAGCTGCCGAATTTCCCATGGAAGTTCCAGATTGTTGCAAAAAATACTGGTCTTTCCAATTAAAATAGCAGTGAAAGAGAGTGAAACACAGAAGTTCTATTAAGAAGACTTTCATGTCCTTGTCTGGTTCTGTTCTTAATAGAGTATGCTCAATTGCTTCAATCCTCTCTTTGTGGGGTATGGCGGTATAAAGAGCTCTAACATCTATAGTTCAGAGTAAGATTGGTTCATCTGGTATTAATTTAACATTTCCTAGTTGATTCAGGAAGTCGGTTGGATCCTTAACAAATGTTGTCATTTTCAGCACACTTGGTTGCAAGTACTTGTCTAACAGTTGTCCGATTGGTTGATGAATGCTTCCCCTTGTGGAAACTAATTGCCCAAAAGGTGGTTTATGCAGGTCCTTATGAATTTTTGGGAGCATATAAATCTTAGAAATTCTTGGGTGCGCTGTTATCAAAAATCATTTTGTTCTCTCATTTATGATCCCTTTTTTATAAGCGTTGTTGATGACAATAAGTAGTTGTTTGGCAAACTGTTCAGAAGGGTTAGATTCCAACCTTTGGTGTACCATTTGATCAGATAGATGCAGTTCTACTTCGTGTTCATAGTGTTGTGTGTTGAGGATCACTATGGCTCCCCCTTTCTCTGTCTTTTGACACGTTGTATTAGGATTTTCAGCTATTCTTTTTAAGATGCTTTTGTCCTTTTCCGTAATGTTGTGCGGTCTGTTTTTTTTAGAGAAATTCAATTGTGATAATTCACCTCTTATAAGGTTTTCAAAAGTGTCTAAAGTCTTATGGCTGGTTGGTACCATATGTACGCTGTGTGGTGTTAATCCACGTCGTTGATCAACTTGAGTAGATTCCCGTTCGGGCAACACATTATCAAAAAAATGTCTGAGCCTGAGTTTCCTCATGAGTTTAAATAGGCTAGGTAGTTGGTACAAACGTCATTCCTTTTTGTAAAGTGTTGAGGTCTGCGCGGCTCAATTATTTGTCTGAAATGTTTATTACCAGGTTATAAGGGTTCCGTTTTTCTTGCTCTTGTCTTTCTTCAAACCTGATGTCGTGCTCCAGGTGTTGGGTATTACCTTTTCTCCTTCTCATTTCCCCCACCTGGATCTACCTTTTCTCATTAGCCTACCTCTAAAAAAGGCTCAGTAGTTTCTTGTTGTTGGTTAGATCCTTGAGCTTGACCAGAAGTTGATGGTTGCTCGATTAGTGTTGTTGAAACATCAACGCTTTTTTCTAGGTCCAGTGCCGCCAGGATTCTATACTAGGATAGATAGGAATCTCTGGACTGAACTCAATATCTGGCCTATTCCAACACCCGTATATATATATATATATATATATATATATATATATATATATATATATATATATATATATATATATATATATTACCTACTGGCGGTCGCCAGTAGGTAGTTATAGTTAGGATTTTTTTCAATGTTAAATCTCAAAATTCTATTTGGAATAACTTTGGCACCGGTTGACGAATCTGCCTGAAAATTTCCAGAAAATGGCCTCGTTGAGCTCCGGTCCTTCCTTGAAAGTTTGGGGGGGATACGTCAAGCGGGGGCCGAGATAAAAGGGGGGTCCCAAAACGCGTTTTCCCCATGTTAATTTCCATAGGGCGGTCGATTTCACTTTTAACCCGAACGGCTGAATGGATTTCCACCAAATTTGGCAAAATTGTAGGGATTGGTAGCCTGATGTGCCTTTGCTATGTCTCAAGATATGTGCTGCAGTGGATTTTGAGTAATTTAGGTTCCAAAAAATATATATATCTATAGCAGCGCACCGGTGCGCGCACCAGGGAGCGCTCTGGGCGCGTGACGCGAGGTGCGCATGGAAAGCTGATTGGCTCTCGGGTGTCTGTAAACATTCGAAACAGTCCAGAGCGGCCGCCATCTTGTGTCTCGGTAAAATCGAGACATAAGAGGTGGCTAAAACAAAGGGGGAACTGACCATAAGGCGTCAGGGATAGACCCCTTTGACCCCCTAGGTTTGATGTGGGGGCTATAAAAGGGCCCCGCGGGGCATTTAAAATATTTTTTTTTTTTCGTTTTGCGCGGGGGAAGCGCCCGGTGCGCGCACCGGGGAGCGGCCCTGGGAGCGTACTATGATGAAAAAAGGTGACAGAGTTTTTAAAAAATGAAGTTTTGATTTAGAAATTGGAGGTAGTTCTAAAAAGAACTTTTTTTTCTTCTTCTTTTTGTTGTTTTATATTTTTTTTGTGTTTTTTGAACTTTTTGAACTTTTTTTGGCTTTTCAAAACAGTTTTATATTTTTTTTTGTATTTTTTTAGGGGGAGAAACAAAAAAAGGGAATTGAAACTGGCTCAACTGGAGCAAAAAAACAAAAAACCCAAAAAATTACTTCTTTTTGGGGCACTTGTGATTATCACCTGCAAGGACGATGAGCTTAACGCTTTTTTCGCCATAGGCGATAAGCTTGCCACATGCAGAACAAGTGATTTTAAAATCAGCAAATCTCGGCTGAATGCAAGGCATCACCTCAGATGTTTCTGGTTCTGATGAAGTGGGTTGGTTTCTTTGGGAGGGGGTCCTTGATGACTGGGGGAGGTTACTGGCCAGTTCCCTGAACTCTGCACGAGAGTAGTTGATTGGGTGCTTTCTGGTCATGTGCCGAATCATGGTATAGTTACCAAAAGAATATTTTTTGTTTGGGTTGCCCCGTGAAAGTTCATCATTGCAGATGAGGCAAGTCACCTTGGGCGCATTCACCTTTTTTTTCCCCTCTGGGATTGAAAAAAACTCCCATACAATGTGTGTTTTGGGTTTTTATGGGGTATTTTCTTCTGGCAGCCATCTTCTTCTCCCCTCCTCCTCTTCCTCTTCCTCCTCCTCCTGTTCTTGACCACCAATATAATTTGGAGCTGGTCCTCTTGGTGGTTGTGGTGGTGGTGGTGGGGCAGATGCACCAGCTGATGCTACTACTGAAGCCATTATTTGGAGCAAAAAAGTAGAGAGAGCAACAAACAGGTCTTCCTCAGTCAAAGGACAAAGTCAGAATAAGGAAAAAAGGTGGGGTCTTTCATCATTTAGAAAAAAAAACTGTCCTGAAGCAATGAGAAGTGTTATTTTCAGGTCACAAGACCAGGGGCTTCATCATTATGAAACTAAAACTGTTATGAACCAATGAAAAGTGTTATTTTCTGCTCACATGACCCGACGCGCTTACGCTACGCGCCCGGGGCGCGCCCGGGGGCGCGCCCCGGGTCGCGCAGCGTAAGCGCGTCGGAAGTTTACGTTGTGCGATCGTATTCACTCGAGTACTTCCAGGTGCGCTTACGCCGTGCGTATCACGCGGTCGCGGCTACGCGATACGTCACGATCATGTTTTCGTTTGCGATATTGGCGCTCACGGGACGCTCCCCGGAGCGCGCCCCGGGGCGCTTTTCAGAAATACGCTTTTCGGGGCGCTCCCCGGGGCGCGCTCCGGGAGCGCTCCCCCAAAAAATTAAAAAAAAAAAAAATGGGATAATTGTAGGTAGCCCTATTCTGAAGTGGTTTGTAAAAAAATTAACTTTAGAAAAATATGTATTGTGCTACATTGGGCTTAATATATGTTAGAGCCAAAATGTAGCCCAAATGTAGCCCAAAGTAGCCCAATGTAGCCCAAAGATGGCCACCAGAGACCAAAAATTGTAAATGTAGCCCAAATTTCAACTAGATGTAGCCCAACTGTAGCCCAATGACAGAATGTACCAGAGTGTTAAAAAGAACAACTAGAGTGCTAACAGTCTTATTTATAAAGTGAAACTTATAGTTAGGAATTAGCATTAAAAAAACCTATGAAATTCACTGAAAAAACCATAGGTTTCACACCAGTTATAGTTAGGAATTAGCATTTAAAAAACCTATGAAATTCACTGAAAAAACCATAGGTTTCACACCAGTTATAGTTAGGAATTAGCATTTAAAAAACCTATGAAATTCACTGAAAAAACCATAGGTTTCACACCGGTTATAGTTAGGAATTAGCATTTAAAAAACCTATTAAATTCACTGAAAAAACCATAGGTTTCACACCAGTTATAGTTAGCTGGAAATTTTACAGATATAAAACCATTGAAATTCCCACGTTATAGTTAGTCGGACTCACTATAACTTGCGCGTGCAATGCACTGCTGATGACATCACATATTACATCACTCATGACATGGTCAGTGACATCACTCATGACATCACTGATGACTAGGCATGGGCGGAAAATCCGTTCCGCTCGCGGATTTTGCGGATTTTCGGGAAATCCGCAATCCGCGAGATTTGCGAATTTCCTGCAAAATCCGCAAATCCGCGAGCAGCGGATTTTGCTCGCACTGCTCGCACTGTTCGCGTGAGTTCGCGCCCCGCGAATAAGTGCGAAATTGCAGAAATACGATTTAAGCAAAACTGAAAGTAACTACTTACCAGGTTCAAAAGTTCAGGCACATCATTAGTAGCCATTTCCTGTAGTGCTTCCTGAGGGGCCCCTCCAGAGTTCAGTTGCCAGTTGAAACTATTATGTGACCCTGCTCTGAACCTCAGAATAGTTACACATATGCCACAAAGGTCATGAATTACAGCTAAGGGAGACAAGCAGGAGCCAGGCTGGAAGTTAAAATCCATTAATCAGCCCCTAATTCATTATTGTCAGTTGGGGCAGGGCAGGTGTTGTAACTAATTTTGCAACAATGAAAGCACTTAGCAAGTGCAAAAGATCACTAATCAGGGCGCACTAAGGAAGCAGGTGCCAGCTAAAAAAATATTCTGTGACACATTAATCAGCCCCAAATTAATTCAGGTCACTTGAGGCAGGGAAGGTGTGCTTTGCTTTGCCGAAAATAATGTACACTGGACAACCAGAGGGTGTGGTGATGAAACAGAGGGTGGCATGGGTGGGCCAGAGGGTGGCATGAGTAGTCAGAGAGTGGCAGTGGTGACAGAGAGTGGCAGTGATGAAGAAGAGTGTCCCAAACAGGTTGGACACGTAGAAACAACAAGTTCGCAAAACTTGCGACCCGACAGGTAAGTTCGCAAATTGCGAAATTGTAAAAACCCTCGCGAACTGGCAGAAACACGGGCGAACACAAAAAAAAAAAAAATCCGCAAATTCGCGGGAATTCGCGGATTTTGCGGATTGCGAGTTCGCAAATCCGCAAATTCGCGGATTGCCAATCCGCAAAATCCGCTCATGCTTACTGATGACACCATCCTTGTGATACAGTGACAGACCTCCTCTCAGTGTAAAGTAACCCTTCAGACACATATTCAAAAATAGAAACTGAAATTTTTAAAAAATGGACATACCTATATCAGTTACAACAAGCAATTCTGTACTTCCACTATCTATATACACATCCACTCATTCACCAACAGTTCTATATAGTCACTCATACATATACTCACTCATCATATGAAGAGATACACCTATACATCCTGTTACACACCGACATTCATCCAAAAATTACTCACACACATATTCACACGTGCAAATAAACTATTGAACAACCATTTATTTGAATATAGAGTTATACACACACTTCCACCTTACTTCTATTGAAAATTACACATATTTATTCTCTTAAACAATCACTTATAGAAACACATACTTATTTAAACAGGAAATCTTACAATCTCTTACTCTCACATATACTCACTTATATACATCAATATTCATATATACTAGATTAAAACATATGTAGTTACTGATAAAGACACTAGTGAGACAGTCATTCACTCACTAACAAACACATATAGACACTCATCCACCCATACAGTCCTGTACATATGCTGTCTTCAAAACACATACAAACACAGAGTCAGTCACTCATGCATCTATGTGCTAAGTAATACCCCCACCAAACCATATAGACACTCATACTGATACTAATAAAAATATCAAATAACCCATATACATACGCATGTAGCTACTTATCAACACATGTAGCCACTTATACACAAAGTGAAACACTAATATATGTATTTAAATATTTAAACATAACTCACTAATATTTATTTTTCAGAAAGACACATATTCACTGGATGGTGTCATCAGTGATGTCATGAGTGATGTCACTGACCATATCATGAGTGATGTAATATGTGATGTCATCAGCAGTGCATTGCACGCGCAAGTTATAGTGAGTCCGACTAACTATAACGTGGGAATTTCAATGGTTTTATATCAGTAAAATTTCCAGCTAACTATAACTGGTGTGAAACCTATGTTTTTTTCAGTGAATTTAATAGGTTTTCTAAATGCTAATTCCTAACTATAACCGGTGTGAAACCTATGGTTTTTTCAGTGAATTTCATAGGTTTTTTAAATGCTAATTCCTAACTATAACTGGTGTGAAACCTATGGTTTTTTCAGTGAATATATATATATATGGAAAAGCTTTCACTGTCTATAATGTTCACCACTTGACCACCTTGCACAATTGTCTCCCATTCGCACTTTAGATTGATGTTTTTGGTTTTGACAGTCTACATATGTAGTGTATATATATTATTGAATGAGGTAATTCTGATATAAAAAATAACATCATCATTTTTGAGCTCATGTCTTATTCATTAAGTTCTAAGACTATGTTTATTGTGTGTTAGAGAGCCTTTTCTTTTTTATTGCATAGAAGCACCCCCAACTTAATCTTGTTCTACCCAACAGAACCACTTTTGCTTAAACACTAATACAACCCCAGCAGGGGATAGAGCAGTGACCAGGGAATGTTCCCCAAGTAAGGGGCACGCATCTTTTTTGTGATTTAATCAGTGCACAACGGAGTGCACACCCAGGAGCACGCTACAAAGTACTAACCAGGAAAGCTAGGAGTACGACTGTATATCCACTCTGAACCCAGCCATGTTACTACCCCTCCTTTCCGAAGAAAAGGACAAGGATATCCATGATTGTTTATTTCGGACTGAGGAAGATACGAAAGGACGGGTGGACCTGACTGACGTTCCCTTATCTGACCCCCAAGGAGAACTATATGTCGATGGCTCTTGTTTTAAGCTACCAGATTGTATCATCGCTGCAGCCTATGCAATAACAACGTTACACACTGTATTTGAGGGATCCTGTATCCCACACCAATCTGCATGAGCTGCAGAGTTGGTTGCCATTCTCAGAGCTTGTGAGTTGAGTGAGGGACTAGCCGTTAATAATTACACCAACAGCCAGTACGCCTTTGGGGTGCACTTTAGTTTGGGCGCCTCTGGGCGGTGAGAGGGTTCTTAACTTCGCAAGGACTGTGAATACAGAACAGCCCATTGATACACCGATTGCTGTCTGGATTAACACTTCCTGATAAGTTAGCAATAGTAAAATGTAGCGCTCATAAAGCTATCACAGATGATGTTGGGAGGGGAAATGCGTTTGTGGACCAGACAGTAAAGGAGACAGCTCGATCAAAAATGAAAAAGATGTTTGTGGCAGGTCCCGGTAGGTGGGTCCCAGACAATGGAATGTTCGAGGACACATTGAAGAATGTCAGGGAAATTCAGGCTGAGGCAACTCTAGATGAATTGATAATGTGGGAGGAGAGAACAGGTCATTTGGACGAGGATGTGTGTTGGACTGACCTTTCTGGGAAACAGCAATGGTTACTGCCTAATTCCTACGTACTCCCTGACGTTCCCATGGCCCAGCGCATATCAGGGCCATAGGAATATGCAAGAAACTAGACCCATTATGGCAGAATAAGAATATCGCTAAGGTAGCCACACACCTAGTTAAGCATTGTATAATTAGTTTGCAGCATAATCCCAGAAAAGGTACTCCTACACCCGCTGGTAACTTTGCACCGCCTTCCTACCCTTTACAGGTTCTCCAGATGAATTTAATCGAAATGGAACGAGTCAACAACTTAAAGTATGTGCTGGTAGGGATTTGAGCTTTCAGTAATAGGATTGAGGCTTACCCCACTAAAGAGAATATAGCTATGGTGACAGCGAAGGCCCTTTTTAAAGAGTTCTTCCTGCGCTATGGATTGCCATGTGTGATTTGGAGTGACAACGGAAGTCACTTCAATTCAAAAGTCATTTAATTGGTGTGCAACGGCTTGCTTATTAAGCAGAGGTTTCATGCAGCAAACCACCCCCAGTCAGCAGGCCTATTTGAGAAGTACAATGGTACTCTCAAGCTGAAACTAGCAAAGATTCAAGAAAGCACAGGATTGCGATGGCCAGATGCGTTACCCATGGCCTTGTTATCTACCAGAGCGACCGAGCACTCTAGAACAGGGTTGTCCCCGTATGAAGTGGTCTTTGGACTCCCTGCTAATGTCTGGGTCGCTCCAAGACCCAAGCCCTTTTCTGAGATAGAGTACCCCCTGCTTGTAGACTATTTGTACGAGTTGTCTAAAGATCTCCATTCTCTTCACACAGCAGGTACATGATGTGTTGCAGCCAGTACCAGAGAGGCCTGGGCACCAAATACAGCCCGGAGATTATGCTTTAATTATAAAATTTCATCGAAAAGCTGTTTGGAGCCAAGGTGGAAGGGGCGTGTCATAGTTCTTCTCGTCACTCGTACGACTGTAAAGGTAGATAGCAGAAAGCACTGGATCCATGCATCACATGTGAAGCGGGTGCCTCTCCTGCTCTCGTATGACAGCTGGGTCAAAGACAGCATTGCTGATCAGGAATGTGATAGGGTGCCACGTGTCGATCCTTCTCCGACGCCCGATTGAGGTGGGCGCAGATGGACAAAGAGAGTGACGCTGCCCTGTTTGAGGCGATTCCCCCAGAGATAAAGGCTACCTCGGATCACTATGTTTCCAATACACCTGACCCAGAGTCACGATGCCCACCTGAGTTTATGCCCCTGTTTGTTGATGAAACAGTGCCTGGAGCCATTAAATATAACTTGAGGCCCCAAAAGAAGGACGGGGCACCAGCCAAACAGTCTAGGAGTTAGGGAAGGACTTGAGATTAGGGCGCAAGTGCTGTGCCTAAGGTGCCTGTGTTAGACTAGAGTGAACAACACTGGTGCACTGCCCTGGACACTGGACAGGATAGTTGAGGGAACTTGCCCAGTAGGGAGGGTGCCCTGTCCTGAAAGAAGAGAATTCGTTTTTTTTTTTCCAGCAAGGGCTGCAATTGCGCAGCTCTCCCATGGGAGTGCGTCATAGCACCTTTGTTGATGAACAATAGGAGCCCGCCACTGAGACTCTAAAAAGACACTGGTGACATTTGCCCCCTGGTACTGTTGTTGCAATAGTGGCTCCAGTCCGTGATTACTTCCTTTCCCTTGTGACACATATAAGTTGCCCTTGAAGTTTACTAAGTATATCCCTTTGGTCGTACTATCCCGGATGAGGAGCAGCCCGTTTCAGCTCCACGTCCCAATTCAGATGGGCCTGTTTGGTCCTCTTGGTCCACTAAGAGTAGGATAGTGTTCGTTGTAATAATGTTGCATACCCTGCTGGTTGTATTTGGAGTGCTGGTTGTATTTGGGGTGCTGTTCTTCTTAGAACTGAAATGTCTTGTGCATGCTTGGATAAGTACTACGCTAACATCTCCTGAGCATATTTTTGGTACCTTAGTGCCTCACAAAGAGGAACACCGGATGTCCTGTAAGGATAATGTTTTTATTCAAACGTTGCACCAAATGCATGCTGTTTATAAAACAACGAAATGTTAGGTGTGTGGGCTGTTACCTTCTGTCACGCATCGAAGTGAGAACCTGCTGCCTATTCCCTTATCCTATGTCGATAGTTGTGTGGGATGGTTCACCTTACTTAGTTTGACCCGCTCATTCTCTCAAGTTGACTCCTTGGACAAAAGAAGTACTGGTTCCCGTTCTATAACTAGGAATGTGTATTCCCATCATAGGTCCCCTCCTGGTGTTCCCCCTGGAGATGGGCAGTTTGATTGAGTGTTCCTAAATTCTTGCCTCAGGGCTGCAGATCATGGTAGAAAGAAAAACAGAACAGAGATGCATTGGGATAGGTTTTTGCAATTCAATGTTTCAGAATATTACCAATCCTTCAAAGCACACAAATTCAATGAAGACAAGCCCATAGCCCTGGCAGAGGTAGATGTACTGGCTCCTTTCTGTGTTCAAGGGCCGGGATACATAGCGGTGGGGGACAGTAGATGCAACACCGCTTCCATATTGGGAATGTCTAAAAGTCCGCCCCTGATCCCACTACCTAATGTTTATTTTGTTTTTAGTGCTTGTGGTTATGTGTGACTCCCTGAGGGAGGGCCTGGGAGTTGCCACCTTTACTTCCTCCTTCCCCCAGTTAATATAGCCCCTCCCAACTACCACAAGACTCACTGCCTAAAGCGCAGGAGTGCCCTGCTCCCCGATTCAAGAGAATAGTCAATTCAGAAGATATTGATCAGACAGATACCTCTTTACAGCAGTTCACTGACATAATAAAAGGAATTCTGCCATTCTGGGGTCCCATGTTCAAAAGTCTATTTTTGCTATTTTTTGTGCTTTTAACCTTCTGCCAGTTAATGGTAGAAATGGGTATGAAAGCAATAATGGAGGTATAATTTTACTCGGGACACTAAGAACAACGCTGTGGGGTAGACATTTGTGCCGGCACAGTGATTAAACACATAAAAATGTGGAAAATGTGTTTTTTTCAGTTAAATTTGAGGTTTACAGGGCATTCTGGGTAAGAAAACGTTGGGGGATCCATGCAAGCCATAACTCAGTGGACTCCCGCAGGTGTCTAGTTTTCAGACATTTTTTGGTTTGGTAGTTACCCAAGATGGCTGCTGAGTAAGTATGGGCGGAAAATCCGTTCCGCTCGCGGATTTTGCGGATTTTCGGTAAATTTGCAATCCGCGAGATTCGCGAATTTCCCGCAAAATCCGCAAATCCGCGAGCAGCGGATTTTATGGCTTGCTCGCACTGTTCGCGTGAGTTCGCGGCTTCCCAGTTCAACTTCGCGCCCCGCGAATAAGCGCTAAATTGCAGAAATACGATCTTAGCAAAACTGAAACTACTTACCAGGCTCAAAAGTTCAAGCTCATCATTAGTAGCCATTTCCTGTAGTGCTTCCTGAGGGGCCCCTCCAGAGTTCAGTTGCCTACTTGCAACTATTATGTGACCCTGCTCTGACCCTCAGAATAGTTACACATATGCCACAAAGGTCCTGAATTACAGCTAAGGGAGACAAGCAGGAGCCAGGCTGGAACTTCAAATCCAGTGACACATTAATCAGCCCCTAATTCATTATTGTCAGTTGGGGCAGGGCAGGTGTTGTAACTAATTTTGCAACAATGAAAGCACTTAGCAAGTGCAAAAGATCACTAATTAGGAAGCACTAAGGAAGCAGGTGCCAGCTAAAAAAATATTCTGTGACACATTAATCAGCCCCAAATTAATTCAGGTCACTTGAGGCAGGGAAGGTGTGCTTTGCTTTGCCACAATAATGTACACTGGACAACCAAAGGGTGCTGTGATGAAACAGAGGGTGGCATGGGTGAGCCAGAGGGTGGCATGAGTGAACCAGAGAGTGGCAGTGATGACAGACGGTGGCAGTGATGAAGAAGAGTGTCCCAAACAGGCTGGACACGTAGAAACAACAAGTTCGCAAAACTTGCGACCCGACAGGTAAGTTCGCGTTTGCGAAATTGTACAAAAACCCCCGCGAACTGGCAGAAACCCGCGCGAACACACAAAAAAAAAAAATCCGCAAATTCGCGAGAATTCGGGAATTTTGCGGATTGCGAGTTCGCAAATCTGCAAAATTAGGGAACGCGAGATTCGCAAAATTCGCCCATGCTTACTGCTGAGCCCAGGGCCAAAATCCCAGGTGCACCCCAAAAACCAGGTAGTTTTGTTATAGGTAATTTTGAAGTCTCCACAGTACGATTTGGGCCATTTCCTGTTGCAGCCACTATGCCTACCCACACAAGTGTGGTACTATTTTTATCGGGAGACCATGGGGAACGCTGGGTGGGAAGAAAACTTGTGGATCTACGTTCCATTCCAGCACTTTCTCACACAGAAATTTGAGAAAAAATGATTTTTTCAGCTAAATTTGAGGTTTGCAGGGGATTCTGGGTAGGAAAACGTTTGGGGATCTGCGCAAGCAATTCCTTGCTGGACTCCTCCAAGTGTCCAGTTTTCAGAAATGTACAAATTTGGTAGGTTTCCCTACATGGCCATCGATCCCGGGGCCAAAAACTCATGGGAACCCCCTTGCAAAACCAGGTTGGTTTGTGATAAGTAATTTTGATGCCGCCACAATAGTTTTTGGGCCCTTGCCTGTCGCGGGTCCTTGACCAACCTGCGCAAATGAGGTACCATTTTAATTGTGAGACCTGGGGGAAAGCTGGGTGGGAGGAAATTTGTGGATCCAAGCAAACATTAGGTCATTCTGCTGGTGGTACGATTTTGTGAAGATAATTTGTAAGGGTTTAGTGGACGAATATGACAGACTAGTAATGTCCTTTTAAAGAGAAAGCTTCGAGATCTTCGATACTATTGGGATTTCAGGTTGTATGTACCATGTTAGTCATTCATAATTAAAGAGCAATTAGCTGAAGTTAGTAACATGTCTATACCTTAACCCCTTCGGTGCTGCGGACGGCCTCCAGCCGTTCCGCGTGACGTGGGCGTGTGCGGAGCCCCACCCACTGATTAAAACACCCGCACCGCGGGTGGAATTCGCGCCGCGGTCAATGGGTTAATTCAACTAAATCATTTTCTTGGCCAAATTAAATTATTCATTTATTATTATCAGTTATTAAGTGCTAATTAAACTACATTGACAAAGAATCATGCACAAACATAATGTTTTGTGGTTGCCACTTGTAACCAATGGCATGAGGGAAATGGTATATGTCCTCTTATGTAATTGATGGTCAAGTGGTGAATATCACTGAAGATAATTCCATTAGAGGGTGGGTGGGTGTTCAATTTAGGTCTCCAGCCAAATCTGAAATTTCCAGAACAGTGTGTGTAAATTTATTGTGCTTTGGCCAATACTAATTTGCAATATAAAAATAAAACTTAAACAAAATTGCAGCATTATTGGTTATGTCTGGCTGCAAGAGTTAGAATGGTAGTGTATAACCAAGCTGCCCATAACAAAAACAACAAATGTATCACCAAGCGGATTGTATTGTGCTAATTATTGTAGACATCTTGGGGCATATTATCAAGACAGGGGATACAATTATCGCCGCTTTAGCGGCTTAAAACCGCCGCTAAAACAGCAATAATGGGCTTGATAATATGCTCTATGGTATTACAATTGAAGCTCAGGTCCTTCACATCTATAATGGGCTTCAATTAGTATTCCATAGAGCATATTATCAAGCTCATTATAGCCGTTTTAGCTGCAGTTTTCTGCCGCTAAAGCAGCGATAATTTTATCGCCTGTCTTGATAATATGCCCCCTTATTCTTTAAATTCTGTTTCTAAGACTGACCAAATCTGAGCAGCAGATGGTCATTTTTTGGGATCCTCATTAGTGTGCAAACAAAGAAAAGTTAAATGTCCTTCTGAGATGATTCAGCAAGTTCCTCTATGTTAAGTGCATGTCGAGTGCCAAAGCTTTATAGTAGGCATCATCATCAAAATCCTCTTCGTGAAAAGAATCATCTTCATCCTCTTCAGGTGGTAAGTTTAATGTGGGATGGCAAGTGTCATCATCTCCCATTCTGTTAACCCAAAAGCAAAAATATCAAACTTACCAGTAATGACACCATTATCTTTCAATGCTTCTTTATGTTTCCATCGATCTGTGCCAACGTAGTGCAGCTAAGGATCACTTCCTGTCATGTTTTCATCCACTAGTTGTGTCCTTTTCCCCAGCCTCCTGCCATTGAATGAGGGTTTTCACACCCTTGTTTCTCTGTGTGTTGGCTGTTGTTCCCTGTTCACTTGCAAATGTCTACCCCGCCACACAAACATCCCATGGCCATGCCACTTAAGCCCAACTGCCTCTGCATTCTATCCCTCAATGTGAATGACCTTATTTATCCACTTTATTAAGCAAAAGAAAACACACTCATATTTTGAGTCAAAGTCCCTTGAGACGGCCATCCTGGAGTAGACCCATTGGTCACCTTTGGCTTCCGACAAACTTATCAGGTACTGAGTGGGGAGAGTTCTGAGCAGTAGCCTTCTACCCATTACTTATGGGGCAGCTGCTCCTGACAAGCATGCGTCTTCCCTGAAAAAGTGAGGGTTTGTCATTATTTCTGGCAGCTCCTTTTCTTTTACTGTTTTGATACTGGGCCATTATGTTATTGTGAAGTTTAGGACCCTGGGCCAGACCTTGATCATAGGCTCAGCGTATGCTCCTAACCAGGATTGGTTGCACTTCTTCTCCCTCCTGGCGAGGCTCCTGGCTACGTCTGGTAAAATCACAGTAATTATTGGGGGGGGGGGTTCAAAATATCACAGAGTGGGAGAACCGTAATCAATCAATTATTCTCATATGTTCAACCACGTTGATTCCACATCTTCTTTTATTGAAGTTATTGATCATGTAATGAAGCCGACAATTATTTCATCAATATCCCATTTTCCATATCAATTCCAATCGTGACAAAAAATAGGTCAATTAAACAGCTGACGCGTTTCGTCCAGGAATGGACATCATCAGGGCTCAATTGATTGATTACGGTGCTCCCACTCTATAATATTTTGAACGTTTTCCATGAGGAGGTTCCAACGGTAGACCCCAGGGGGTTGAGCGCAAGGCCTTTCTTTGGTGCATGGACTAAAACATGTGTGGTTTATTCTCTGTGCTTGCTTGTCCACCCATACCATTATTCTGGTATTGGTAATTATTGGGGGGGGACTGGAATGTAGGACTGGACCCCTAACTTGACAGATTTGGCCCTTTGGATAAAGCCAATGGTAAAGATAGGGTAGTCCTGCATAACATAATGGGAGAACATGAGCTGCATGATCTCTGGCATTTGATGCACCCCCAGGACTGAGAGTACATATTTTCATCCTGTGTGCATTGGACATGTCCTGAGATTGCTTTATTTCTCCAATCCCTCTGCTTGGTTGTGCTACAGTGGCAGGTGGAGGTCTCAGTCCTACTTTAGCTTGACATTGGACATGTCTTCCCTCCTTCTAAACACTTAAACCTCTCTCATTATTTGACACCGGAGACCAGCCGTCAGTTGAGGGAGCACTTCCACAGCAAACTGATTGCCAATGACTCTTCCACGTCATCTGCACTGGTTCCTTGGGCGTTGAGAAAGGCCACATTGGGGGGTGTTCTGATGGGAGACTCAGCACTTGGCCCTGGACACACAGGCTAGGTTGGAGAGTGACATTCAAACCCTTTTGGTGGCTTACAAGAGACGTCCCATCCCGGATCATCTGGGTCACTTGGAATGCACAAAGAAGGAGTTAAATACCCATTTTACCTCACCGTCCAAATATGCCTTGCTTCGCCTGAAGTGGCAGCACTATGACCAAGGGGAAAAGGCAGGTAGGATTCAACACATGCAGCTACATCAGGGGGAAGCTAGCATCAACTTTCTGACCATCTGTGGGGAGTCGGGATGTACTAAAACACACAGTGAAGATCACGAAAGCTGTTGCCCATTTCCCAGTTGGTGGGAGGCTCCAGATGATTGTACCAGAGAGCAGGAATTTTTCAGGAGTGCCCATTTACTCACCTTGTATGAGGCAGGTCATCAGCTCCTTGATGGTGAGATTATGGAGGATGAGAAATCAGAGGCCCTTAGGGGCATGTACACTACAAGGCTCTGGAGGATGATGGATTCCCAATAGAGTATTATAAATTCAATAAAGACATGGTGGTACCCATACTCTAGAAACCCTTCAAGGAGTTGGAAGGCCCTGCCACAGTGCACCCAGAGTAAAACAAAGCGATTGAGTCTCATCTTGAAACCTAATACAAACCCTACTAGTTGTGCAAGCTACCGCCCCATATCGCCTCTTAATGTGGATATGAAGGTGCTTGCTCTGGTCCTAGTGACTCGGCTCAAGCAGGTTCTGCTGAACCTTATTCATAACTCCCAAGTGGGCTTCATACCGAGCTGTACTCGTAACCACATGCACCTCCTGGCTAACATCCTTTGGCATGTACATGACAGTAGGAACGATAAGCTCCTCCTGTCCCTAGACGCAGAGACAAGGGTTTCAATAGGATACAGTGGTGGTACTTATTCCGTACAGTGGACAGGGCAGGGTTGGGTCCCAGCTTCTGGGCCAAGGTCAAGTGGGATTACATGTCCCCAATCTCACAGACTGCAGAGGCCACTTGTCTCCCACTGTCCGCATACCGTGAGGGAGAAGGGCAGAGGGACCCGCTGTCCACTCTTCTGTTCTCATTAGCATTGGAGCCCAGTCTCTTCCTATCCAAGGCATTGACACCCCTGCAGGTGAATGGAATGTAAGATCCTGCTTTATGCTGATGACATTCTGTTGTCTTTGTGTGACTCGGGGGATTCTGTTCTTCATCTCCTTGAGTGATAATTTTTCAGTCTTCTTTGGGTACCAGATCAACTGGAACAAGAGCAAAGCACTTCAATTGTCTCACTGTGACCCCTGCCCCTCTTTGGCTATATAAGGCTTTCCTTGGAACATGATGAGTTTGAAGTATTTAAGCTTTTTGAACAATAAGGGTCTGCATATGTTGGTGCAGGACAAAATTCAGCCCCTTCTTGTCCGAATGGAGCAAGACTTCACTTGTTGGACTGCTGAGCAGGTCTCCCTGTGGGGGAGAGTCTAGATGATCAAAATGGTACTAGTTTCCCAGTTCACTTGTGTATACAGCATGCCTCCATTCCAGATCTCTGCACAAGGGCTCCACATCATTAACAGACACAACAAGTTTTTTTTCTGGGTGAGCAGGAAGCCTCGGTTCAAGCCCATGCGACTGCACGCCAATACTGCAGGAGGTCTTTGCCTATGGTTATGTGCATGTACTATATTACACACCATCTCTCTCAGGTGGCTTACTTTTTGGCCACCCACAGATAATATTCCACAGTACACATCATGGGAATGCAAAGTGGCCCACGTCCTCAAAGGTTTGGGGCTTCTGTAAAAGACACAGGATTTGAGGTCCCCACACAGTACACCAACTTTTAACGCTACTTGGGCAACATGGAAGGAGGCACTTCGACTTCTGAGAGTCCATCACACGATCCACAAGGGGCCGACATAGTGGTCCAATGAGGGAGTAACTATTGCTCTGCGCCCGATTACCTGGGCACCTTTGGGAGGAATGGGGGATTAAGAAGGTTGGGGACCTCTTGGAGGGTGACTCCTTTTGTTAATTTGAGAATCTTAAATAGGCATTCCTGCTACCTTAATCACAGCTATGGTGTTACTTGCAATTGGGACAATACCTTATAGGACTTTTGGGGCAGGACTCAAACCATCTCATTTTCTCCCTGATATTGGACAATCGCGGACAGTGGGATCTTTCTAGGGGGGCTATCTCTAATCTGTATCAAATCCTTATTGAAAAGGTTTACTCTCAGGACACGTGCACCACATCTATGGTTTACTGGCAGAAGTGTCTGGGCTGGAATACTTGGACGAGGACTGGAGGGAGGTCTTGGACTACCATGACCATTCCTTCAGGGAAGTGCATCTTAAATATTAGAATTTCAAGATTTTCCATAACTAATACTGGACACCACATCAGCTGTGCAGAGCCGATCGTTGCCTTTTGGCTCTGCTCCTCTGCTGCATGTGACTTGTTTTATGGCTTATGGTCCTGTCCTGATCTAATACCCTACTGGTGCTCTGTATGGCAGGCCCTCCACTCCATTAGCTACATTCCCTTTCGGGACTCTGCCAAGTTGGCTCCGTTATATGATTTTACAGGTGTGGATGGCACATCCTCCCAATGGTGGCTTTAGCTATCAACAGCCCAGCTAAGGCATGGAATCTGCTCCCAATTGCAATCAAAAACAGCCCATCTCTGCTTTTATTTAGGAAAGAGATAAAAAACCTGGCTATTCACCGCCGGCTAGTAACATAAACTTGCCAGCTAATTGGTCTCCTTGCATCTACCCAGCGCCAAGACGCCCATGGGCAATCACACGTTTTATAAATCTACAAATCAAATCAAATCAATCAAACATTAGATATTCATCAAAAGATTGCAAGACATTTGACTACATTCTAAAACCCTACAGTGGTTTGGTTCCTTTTTAAGAAGCATAACACAAACAGTACAACGGGGCTCGTTTAGATCATGTCCCCAGATAGCGAAATGTGGAGTCCCATAACACTCATCTTTGAGCCCAACACTTTTTAATGTCTATATTTCCTCCCTTGCAAAGATTGTCAAAAAATGAGGATTTGATATCTGCTCCTATGCAGAAGATACGCAGCTGGTGATATCAGTAGGAGAAAGAGTCAGTCAGTCAGTCAGTCAGTCAGGAGAAGGACATTCTGAAACTAGAGATGACTGACAAATTGCCTTTAGGAGACAGCAAACTGGATAATGGACCGTTGCCTTAAATTGATTGAAGATAAATCGAAAATCTGGACCTTGAATCTTACTTTTCGGTGCAGAAAATTCAATCCTGGACTCCTCATGGTGGTTGCCTCATTGGGTTCTGCCCCGGAGCCCAAGAACATTTTGGGAGTTTTCATGGACAATTCAATGCCACTTTTAGCCAGTGTTTTGGCATTTTTAAATGATTACAGAGACCACTTACTGGATACCAGTTAGTTGGATAAAAACCATAGTCCTAGCTGTCATAATAAGCAGACTGGATTATGGGAATGCACAATATGTAGTCATGGCAGACTAGTTATTTTCACGGCTCCAAGTGATTCAAAATGCAGCAACGAAATTGATTTGCAAAAAAGACATGTACAGTTCCGCCTTTGCTTGTTTGGCTACCCCTCATTGGCTACACACGAGCTAAAGAGCAAAATTTGAACTCCTTTGTCATGTGCACAAATCACTTTATATGTAGGGTCCAGAAATCCTACAATCAAGAGAAGAATTATATACTCCAACAAGTGATCTGAGATCATGCAATATTACCCTGGCCAAAACAAATCAAATAAACCAGTTTTATCAGGTGGCTACTCATTTTGCATCTAGCAGCTATTCAGTGGAATATGCTGCCATTAGGCCTTCGTCTTGCTGGAGACCGCTTTGGGATCAGGAAGGACCTAAAGAACTGGGGGCATATTTACAATGCCTCTGTAGCACTTTTAGGCAGCCAGAGTGTCACGTTTGTGACATTCCGGAGGTGCAGTGTGCCGACCCATATTTCCAAAGCCACGCAAAGCTACCCTGTGTGGCTTTTCATGACCTAGTATATAAGGAGTAAGGCAATGTCTTACTCTGCGTGGAAGATGCCTTCCATTTGTGTTGCTGTGTGTGTTCTGATGCAACACCAATGTTTTTTGACACTACCCCAGATTTACAACATAATGTAAATCTGGAGCAGCTCGAGAACTAACGACTTCCCAAAACAGTTTTGTTTTCCCTCCACATGTGCTGCATTCTAAAGCACACATAGAACAAGCCTCCTTTGATTGTTTTTGTGCAGGAAGGGGTCCCTTCCTGCACAGAAATAATCATGCTAACAACACAGACACCCTTGCTCTTGCGTTGGTGCTCGGCTGCAGTTTGTTCACAGGCGCTGGTAGGAAGAACAGGAATGTGCTGTATCTTGTAGAAAGGTGCATTCCTGCTCTTTTCTTTTGACATAGGGCAGCAAACCTAGAAGGCTTACTCCACTGTCCTATGCTACAATAGTGTAAATATGCCCCCTGATTATTTAGGACTTAATTAATCCATTCCCTGTGCTAAGCAGTGCCACACCAAAATGATAGGGCACATTTTAGTGCTGTTATATTCCCTTGAGGATGATTGATGAGCTCTACCAAAAAAAAAAGCAAATTAATTATGTGATTGAAAAGTAATAGGTACCCTGTCCTAAAATCTACCAATTGCAAAAGAAATATGAATACCCACAATATATATTTGTGTGTGTGAATTTACATGGAAGACAAGACCATAATAATACAGCATTATAGTCCACTGCTGAGGACCATAATGGATAGTAAAGGCCTCATTCTCAAATATAGGTCAGACTACAGGCACAGGCTTCCCACAGGGTAGAAGGCCTTTAACAATTGTTATAGTCAGAAGTAGATTTATAATAACATTAGAACATTTCACCCACGGAGGGTAGAATGTTCTAAAATCAACCAGCGACAAACAGAAAGACAAACAACTAGTTGACCCCAAAACTCACCATCAAGTCTGGCATAAAGCAAGGCTGCCTCCTGGAATCATTTCTATTCAGTATATACATAAACCATCCACCATGTGGATTCCTGAATGCATGCACCAAAAATCCAAAAACATCTCTGTTCCCATCCTCCTCTACGCTAATGACTAAGTACTCTTGGCATCCACAACGCACAGTCTATAACAGATATTTCTGCACATGAAATTCAATTTTAAAGACACAAGCAACACAATCAACAAAGTAAAAAGCAAGAATATGATCTGTGTCCCTCAATCCAAGAATTCAAGAGCCAAAAGCAGGACGCCATATTTGGTTATTTTCCTTTTAACCTTCCTTGCTGCTTTGGCAATGGTCCATGCTGACCAGGAGCCTTTAATGCCCAACATCACTGTTGGACCCGGCCCTTTTTGCATGGTTATCCCCAGACCCTTTGCCTTCCTCCTGTATTTTCTTTGACCTGTTTTGTTGGTTTTATGCCTCTTGGCACTTTACCACTGCTGATCAGTGCTAAAGTGTATGTGCTCTCTCTTGAAAAATTGCTAAGATTGGCCGACACCTGTTAATTTACCTGTCCCTTGAACAGTGGTATCCTATATAACCAGGGCCTGTGAATCAAAAGCTTCTAGTGGGCCTGCAGCTCTGCTTGCGCCACCCACAGAAGTAGCCTTTCAAACCTGTCTCAGGCCTTCGCCAATGCAAGGTCTGTCTGCACAGTTTACTGCTCTAGTGATGTGGCATTTAAAGTGTTTGCGAAGTCTGAAACTCCCCTTTTACTACATATAGGCCACCTCTAATTTTGGTGCACCCTGCCCTATGGGCAGGGTGCTGTGTAGGTAAAAGGTAGGACATATGTCTTAGTTGTGTGGCATGTCCTGGTAGTGACAAACAGACCATTTGGTTTCTCTCTGCTGTGAGGCTGCCCTCTCTGAGGTCTGCATTGGGAATTCCCTGAGATTTGCTTCAGTGGTAATTTCTGATATGAAAGGGTTAGCATGGCCATGTTTGCTACGTTTGGAATTGTCGTAAAAAATCCTTCTTATTGGTGAAAGCAGATTTGTTATTACTATGTTAGAAATGCCAATTGTAGAAGTGGGCATTCCTGGGTGTTTATGACTCTTTGTGCCCTACCTAGTTTTGTATTCACCGTATGATTTAGACTGACAGGAGAGGGGGGGGTGGATTAACTTTAGACAGTCACAAGGGGGGTTGCGGTGTGTTCTGCCTTTCCTGGGTGACTGGGTGCTGGGATGAATAGATGTTGGCTGTATTTAGAGTGGTGGGAGGAGTTTCGTTTGCACCTGAATAGCCCTGGTCTGCATATAGAGAGGGGTGGAAGAGTTGCACCTGAATACAGCTGTCTATGACTTTCACAGTGCTGTCTCCGCCCCCTGTAGTGTTTCTGGAGCCAGGGCTTGGGAGTGAATGGGGGTGTTGTGCATTTATAAAAAGTGTTTGAAGTGCCCCCAAACAAAGACTTTTGCAGTATAAGTACAGGGGCTGTGCACCATGATTTTACACCCTGCATTGGACTTGTAACCAAACGCTGCTGGCTCTGCATCTTGCACATTGCACATTGCCAGAAGGTAACTGTCAGGCTTCCAGAAGAGACTGCCATGTCACTTTGCTGTGTTATGCGGTCCTGCTAAGAAGGACCCTGTGTGCTGGACTACTGCCTGCACTCCTGCTTTGAGGCCCCCAGTGCTCTTCAAGGAGTGCTGTTTATGTCCCTTGCCTCTGTTGAACCCAGCGCAGGGGGTGCGCTGTTTCTGCCCCAAGCCTCTGTATGTGGTGACCTTGAAAGGGAAAGCGTGTGAGAGAGCTTTGGGAGTTGCGTCACGTGCCTCCCAGCTTGTTTAGTGCTGTCTATGGGGCCATTTCCCTTGCCTTTTTCACCAGTAGCACATGTGGAGCACTGCCGTGAGGGCTGCTGTGGTGAATCACTGGAGGACGCGTTGATCTTGACCTCTTCCTTATCTTGCGCCACATATATGGTACATGCATCAGCTGGGGTAAGCGGTGGGGAGAAAGAGTCGCATTGGTATTGCCTGATTTTATTTATTTATTTATTTATTTGTAGTGTTTTACATAGCGCAAACAAGACCGGTGGGTATCAGAGCGATTAACATAGGGGGTAGGTTACAGATTGAAAATATCATAGCATTATACAGAGCAAACATATATGAGGTAGATATGTGGCTGAGAGGGGGTGATTACATCTATATATTCCTAACGCATGTGCAATTAGCATTAAGAGGTGAGTAATGCTTAGTATGTGTCAAGGACAATATAGACAAACAAATGTGAGGTAGGGGTTATATAATATTGCCTGTGCGATGCCGTTATAAGATCATATAGACATGAGGTAGGGTTATATAGTTCAGGTTGTGAGATACATTTATGGGATCACATATACATGAGGTAGCTATTAGGGTACAGCCAAGGCTTGCACGTGGAGACAGTCATTTGTCAGTTAATGATCTTCGAAATCTTCGTAACGAGGACCATCGTTCTTCTGACATAAATGTTTATACCAGCGATCAGTGGTTTTCTCTATGCGGGGTATTTACTCATCATGTGGCTCTTCAATTCCCGTTTGAAAGTTATAATATTTCGGATCTTCCTTATGTTTGGAGGGAGTGAGTTCCAAACTCTGGGGGCGGCTCCAGAGAACGCTCAGTCATAGGTCTTTTTCTTTCGGAAAAAGGCTGGCCGCAATAGCAGCTCCTTGACGCTTCTAGTTGGTCTGTTACCTCCCGATAGCTTAATTTTCTTTGCTAGGTATCTTGGCGTGTTGAAGTGAACCGCTTTGTGGGTAATACATGCCATCTTCATTTGGATTCTGGCCTCGTAAGGTAGCCAGTTTAGTGCTTTCAGGTGAGGAGATATGTGATCAAATTTCTTCGATCCAGAGATGAGTCTTGCTGCTGTGTTGAGACAAACTTTGAGTGGTGCTGTGGATGTTTTTGGTAGGCCAGCCAGCGTGGTGCAGCCGTATTCGATCCTCGCGATAACTAAGGATTGGATAGCCACTTTTAGATCCGCCTCTGAGATGAATGGTTTTAGTTTTCTTAAGTAGTTCAAGTGGAAGCGGGCGCTCTTAGCCATTGAATTAATGTGGGCTTTCATGTCGAGGTTCTCATCTAACGTGATACCTAGGGCCAGATGTAGGTAATTTTTATTTTCCGACCTCTTAAATACCGAGTCATACCGACTCGGTATTTAAGAGGTCGGAAAATAAAAATACCGAGATGTAGGTAATTGCAGATGTGCAATTACCGAATCGGAAACAGTCGGTAATTTCCGATGCGGTAAATACCGACCAGTTGATGCCCATGCATTCCTATGGGCTTTGAAGCCCATAGGAATGAACGGGCATTTACCGGTCGGTATTTACCACATCGGTAAATACCGATAGCCACAAGGGTGCAGGGGGTGTCACTTTGACACCCTCTGGCACCCCCAAAAGAGGCTCGGGTGCCATGTGGCAGGCATACCTGCCCTAAGGGCAGGTCTGCCTGTCATATGGCATAGGTGTGCATGCACACATGTGCATGCACACCTGAAACGGTATTTTACCATCAAGTATTATTTGATGGTAAAATACCGATTTTGTACTGCTTGTGGGACTCAGAAGAGTCCCACCTACATACCAGTTTACCGGTAGCCATAATGTTACCGACTCGGTATTTTACATACTCGGTAAATTTACCTATCGGTAAATTTACCGAGTCTGTAAATTACAGGGACCTACATGTCAAATTGCTTTTACCGGGTGGTAACGGCCGAATTCGGCCGTTACCACCCGGTAAAAGCCTACCTACATCTGGCCCCTAGTGATTTAGCTGAGTTGACTAGTGTTGGGGAGCAGTTTAGCGCAGTCACCAATTTGGTCCATTCTTTTACTTCGGACTGGTTCCTTGGAGGTGAAATTAGCAGGAATTCTGTTTTATGGGCATTTAGTTTCAGATGATTAGACATTGCTGTCCAGATGCGGCCCCGGCATTGAATATGTTGCCTAGTAACCCTCGGTACCGAAGTACGGCCCGCCCGATTCTCAAGAAGACTGTGGAATCAGGCTTGGAGCTGCTACAACTGTTGGGAGAGAACCAGCGACATCACCAGCAACTGCATACCTGCGGGAGACAGAGGCAGACACGCCCAAACCACAGTGAGCTAAATGCAGCTGGGAGACTAAGGAGTAGAGAGCGACGATGGGCGATCTGTGGCTCCACTCCCAACAGGCATAATTACTCGTAGTGAGGTTGCTTGTATCCCCAGAGCCTTCTGCATGTTCACGGGCAGCCCCAATTTCAAGCCTCAGTAAACAGCGGTCTGTGAGGCACTGGAGGGTCCTGGACATGCTGCAACACCTGGATCTCAGGGAAAGCTGCTTGGGTGGCAGCGGCTGTTCTGCACGCTTGCGGGCAGCTGCCTATGTTGGCCATGACCTTTGGGGTCATTGTTTTGTTCTTCAGTATCATTATGGGGCGAGCCCGGGTTGAGACCCCCAAGTAGAACATGCCACCTTGGGACAATAGGATAATCATAGCTCAAGAAGTAGGCGTGCAGGCATTCCTGCACCCTACATGTTGTGCTACCTACCGTACTCCCTATAAAAGGCACCCAGGAGTTTCAGTGCCCTATATTGTGGATTGAGGTAAACGGTAATACTATACATGTGGTGATGTTATGGTGACGTGTTTTGACTGTGTTTCTGAACTGGCAATCTATGACTGAAGTGTTCACTCTGAGGTTCAATGTTGATGTTACATGTATTTGCCTCTAACCTAACCACTTCATATCTATGCCCTGATGTTGTAATGTAGGTTGTATTTCCTCACATTTCCAGTTCGGGCCTAGCATGCCCAGCAGCCATGAGTGATGTATGACCTAACCTTCATTTTATTTCCTGATGTTATGATTTACGTCATTTGTAGGCCATGTGATGACAAGATAACGAGTATCATTTCAGGATCTACATATTAGGTAAAGTGATGAAGTTTTTGTGGCGGGTGCAATCTATGAGTATATACCCTACTGCAGTACCTATACTGATATGACCATTGCCTAGTGTAAATTGATCTTTGTGATGTCATGACAAGTGCCTAGTGGCACAGTGATTTATGTGATTGTGGTCTAATGTGTTTTATGAACACTACAAAGGATATTTTTATATACCATTGTGCAGAATCTCATTTTGTGGGGTGCCTAGTGTGTCACTGGTATGGGTGTGTGTGTTGTGCAAACACTTTACATATTGCCTCTGCGATAAGCCCGACTGCTTTGCCAAGCTACCAAGGGGGTGAGCAGGGTTTATCTTGGGTGTGCAACTCCCTTACCCTAACTAGAGTGATGGGTTCTGACTAACTTAGGTGTATACCCTAGCAAACCAGAAACCCCATTTCTAGCGGTAACCAAATACTGACATTTGAAAGAACCAACAATACTTATCCCTGAACTGAATCTAGATCTCACCTTATCTTCCTGGACACTATTTGTGAATCTATTGGTCAATTGGGCTCACACATTAGTAAATCTACACCTATATATTTTTCTTTGTTATTCTGGTCCAGTGTTTTTAATTATTTTAGTGAATTGTACATACCGCACAGATCAATCTTGACTGTTTTTTTCATTTTTCACTCCGGTCGTGATTCACAAACCTGCACTCACATTGTTGTGTGAGTTTATGATTGTTTGCGATTCACAAAAATATTTTACTAGTAGTATCTTTAGGACTGCCGAGTCCCCGCACATAAAATGATAGGACTGTCCTATTATTTTATGTGAGGAGACTTTGCAGTCATAAAGATACTACCATTTAAAAACAATTGTGAATAACAAACAATTGTAAATTTACACAAAAGTGTACGTTTACCTTTGTGAACCACGCCCCAAGTGATTGCTGTCCACAGCTTGATGTCTAAAAGGGGGTGAAAACTATTTGGAACCTAAGGAAATCAAATTAAAATAAAACACCTTCACTCTTTTGACTTGTGTGACAACTTAAAGTCCATTTGTGAAGAAGAAAAAAAAAAAGAAGGAAAGAAAATTGAAGTATATTAAGACCACGGAATACAAAACAGCCAATGTTCATTCACCTTTGGCCAAGGCAAACATCTGTGAGATTTCCTAGTGAATACCTATAAATCGCTGAGGCAAATATGTTTGAGTTTAGGGGACTTCCTAGAACTGAAGGATACCAGAAGTGTGGGCAATGTATGGTTTATGAATTCATATCTAATACCAAAGAGACCACCAGTGAGAAAAAGAAGAACATTCAAGAACAGTGTTCCAATTCCAACAGTAAAACACTAGTGTATGAGATCACATTCCCTTGTGACAAAACATACAGAGGTGGGAACAAACATGAGCAGCATAACAGAGCACAAATTGCTTTTGAATTGTGAAACTCCAAATGCCCAATTTGCCAGTCATTGCAAAGAAATGAACCTTTGATCTAAGAAGATCAAATGGACTGGTATAGCGAGAATGCAGCAGAATCTTAGAGGGTGACGCTGAAAGTCAGCTACATAATATAGAGTCTCAATATACTCATCTACTGAGAACAGCTATTGTAGCACTTAAAGGGCTCAATGGAATATTTAGGCTAAAGTATACTTTCCATCAGAAAAATGAAAAATAATAGGAGCATTTGAGTTGTACATATAGTATTTGCATGATTAAGTAATTTATGTGACTGTAGTGTGCAAACAAGCACTCTACTGAGTAAGTTTAAGCATTTGCTGGACAACGACTGTAGCTATTGGTGTCTTTAGTTCTAGCTAAATGTATATACAATTATGTGTTTTCATGTAAAACGACAGAATGCCCTGTTTTCAAATGAAAGAATAGGTTAATACCATACATGCAATTAGTTTTAATGCACAGAAATGACCATGTCTGCTTAAACCAAATATAAAGATAACAATATAAATGTATCTGCGATAAGTATGCATTTTGCCACAAGTAATAAAGCATAATCAAGAACAGAAAAATTACACAAGTTTAAGTACTGAATATGATATATTGGGTATATTTAATTCTATGTTTGCTTTATCATGGGTGCCTAGGCAATACATAGGTTGTATGCATGGTTTTCACATTTCACAAAATAATCCCACAAAGAGCCTCGTGTAACTCTTTACAAAATAAATGATATATCTAGTGTGAAACTTGGTGCAGGGATCACATCCAGGGGCCTATTTACATGCCCCTTGCACTGCCGGTACGTCACTTTTTCCCATGTTAAAAATGGCGCACCGGCAGCGCAAGGGGCTTGTAAATAAGCCCCTCAATCGTTTATGACTTAAATGATTTAAATAATTGATCTATATAAATACATTGCGCATTCAAAATGTTACCATGCTTCATTTCCCTAGTATCCCTAGAGGAGGTATGGCTAGTTTTCAACGCAAAATGGCTGTCATGTCAATGGCACATTGACAGGACGTTGTGTGGGGACCTTATTGGATACATTGAAGACAGATTTAGCAGCATCAGATGGATGACATGCTTTACTGTCATTAAGCGAATGGAGCTTGGCAAGACATCACCATTCACAAATCTCCAATGACCACCTTTTAAAATAGGACACATTCATAGTGCCATGTTAAGCTCTCCCAGACACTAAAGAGGAATCATATATGTGTACATTTCATATCGTGAAGCCTGTTGGAATCAATATGTTACCGGAAAGAGGAAAACCAAACTCAAAGTTATCCAGACATTGAGAAAATGATAATATGAACCAAAATGATTTACCCTGGGTGACTATCATAGTAATCTAAGTGAATTAATCCTAAATAATATTTATACCACTATTGTATTTGGTTAGAGACCCAGTGGAGAACAATTTTGAAATATTGGGCCATAAATGTATATGCAAAAGCGGAAATTTAAAGCAGTATCATAACTAAGGGCTTGCTTTGGTCCTTGGCGGACAGGTTGCTCTGTCACAACGCTAAAGGACCTCCCGTCGTTGAAATCTAAATCCCAGGGTATATATTGGGATTCCTATTTTGGCGGACAGGATATCTATTACCATTGTGATGAAGTAACCCGTCCGCTAAGATCTAAATCAGGCCCTAAGTGATTATCGTTCTTTTATTCTTACTGTGATGGCTTCAGACTCATGGAATGAAGATGCGTGCATCCTTCAAACTAACGAGATATGGTATGACTACGCATGGAAACCAGTACAGATCAATTTCAAGTCTAGACGATTCATGGAACACTCAGTGTACTGTTGGTACATAATTTATACATTTCAATGTTCTCTCTGTTGCGCATCAGGTTACGAGATGAATTCGATGAATTTTAGTTAGGGTTATTGATTACATTATAATTTTTTTTAATTGTATTGTGAGCATATTAGCAAAAGCATCTTCAGATGGAATGTAAGGCTTAATGTGTTGCAAACAATACAAAACTTGTCAGTACTATGAAGAAGTACAATAGAAGAAAAATGTATGACTGAACATCCTATTGGCAATTAAGAACTGATAATACGTGTATTGCTTACACAGGCAGTTAAAAGACTAGGGGGCCGAGTACGATCTCTCTAGGAAAGCCCTCCTTATGACTCGGATCCGGAGGGCTTTCCTAGCGAATTGTGCTCAGCGAGTCCTTGCAACCAATTCCGATGCACTCGTATGGTGACGGACTCGGTTCGCTCGGACCTCCATTGAACTCTATGGGAGCCTGTATAGTGAACGTGTACACATGCTCCCATAGCAAAAAGGGGTGGGTGGAGAAAAGTGTACAGCCTGTAGCGAGCCCCCCATGGTGCCCGCCACACTGTGCATGCATGGAAAGGTGGGACCCATGGGTGCCCCCATGGGACCAATTCGGATGGCCTCAATTGGAGGGCCCGCTACAGCCCACTGAAGTCTGATTCCCACAGCCATTTCATTTAGACGAGACCGAGTTGATACGGCTGTCCAAATCGTGCATCGTACTCACTCTATTGCATGGCACAATTAGGCTGCGAACGAGTCGGACTGACAGGATTGGGTTTGAAAACGATTCGGTCGACAAGGATGAGACCTTAACATCGTACTTGGTCGTTCAGAACGGGGGCAGATTTGGTCAGAAACAGTGGCTCTGAATCTGATTTGCTTGTTCCAGAATCTGTCTGGAGGCCTTCCTAGCGAGATTGTACTCTGCCTCTTTGTATGTTAGTAAAAACGGTGCTGACTTTATTGAAAAAAAAAATAATCTTCTTGAAAATAAGAGTATCAGTGTATTGATGATACATGAGTTCATCTACAGTACGATAGACAGGGAAGTAGCACATTAAAAAAAAAATTATGTTAAAAATCTTATATAATAATTGATGAACTGAACCAGTGATAAAGGAATGTAGTCTCCTCTACTTAAGAACATTTAGAAAAAGCATCAACAGGCAAGAATATTTGGATGCATTTGTTTTTCGAAGAAGGTTGTAAGACACTATACTGAGATCCAAACTGATAACCTACAAAAAAGTCACATCAACTACATTGCCTGGCACTACATCATTATGGAAACTATGGGGCATAGTTATGACAACTGAGGCACTGGGCCTTGCAGCAAGTTACTAAGTTACCTTTCTGCGCTGCCCTGTATCACAGGGAAAGGGCAGGGTGCACCATATTAATACAACATGGCATATTAAAGTCCTTTCCCCCTGCGCTGGTGCTGTTTTGGCAACCCAGCCATCCTTGCTCCATGGTGCAAGGGTGCATGTGTTGTAGACAGGATTGTTTTTGTGCAGGAAGGGGCACCTTCTTGCACACAAACAATCTATAGAGGCTTTTTCCTCTTTCCATGTGTGCGGCAGAATTCAGCACACATAGGAAGAGAAAAAAAACAAGGAGAAATATATTTCTCCTCATAATGCCTCAACTGGGAAGCGTATCCTTTTGGCATATTGACAGGTTTACCCGTTTGGTAAATCTGGGAATGCATCAAAAACCGTGGGCTTTGCGTTGGAACACCCAGTAATGCAGCACAGTGATTTGTGCTGCATTGCATTACTCCATATTTCTGAAGCCATTCAAAGCCATGCAGAGTGGCTTTGCCTGGCTTCATAAATGACTTAGTGGTTTGCATCATGCATGTACCACGTTGCTTGTTGCAAACATGACGCGAATCTCTCATAAATATGCCCGTATGTGTCCAATATTATTAACTCCACATCTACTAACCTTGACTTACCTTGAAATGTATGGGTAGATTTACGAGGAAGTGGCGCAACGCAACACGTCTCCATGCGGCACTGCGTCAAAGGGAAAGGACAGGAATGCACCATATTTAATAGATATTACAGCACATTCATGTCATTTCTCAAGTGCTTGTACACAATGGGCAGCCTAACACCAATGCAGGCGGCCTTGCTCCATGGTGCAAGGGTGCCTGCATTGCATGAATGATTGTTTCTTTGTAGTAAGGGCACCTTCCTGCACACAAACACTCCTGTGAGGCATATTTCTTTTCTATGTGTGCTACAGAATGCAGCACACATAGAAAGAGGAAGGCACTAGGAGAAATAGATATTTCTCCTTGCTTGCCTCTCCTGAGAAGGTGGAGTCTTTTTGCACATTCCTGGGTTTCCCAGTTCTGGTAAATCAGGGTTGTGTGAGAACTCCCACGCAATGCCTATGGAACACCTTCCCAGGGCAGAGTATGCAATCCATTTCTCCAGATTTATTCAGCCACTCAGAGCCAACAAAGTGGCCCTGCATGGCTTTATCATTCTTACTTAAGGTTTGCGTTGTGCATGTACCATGTTGCGTGGTGCAAAAGCGACGCAAACCTCCTCATAAATATGCACTTTGGTGGTGAGGTCGAATTAGTGGATGCAGCATTTCTGTCAGGTGATTTATCACATGCTACATGATGAGTGTATAACCTAAAATTATCAGTTGTGCACAGCATGTCAGCACATTTCCACGTATATACACCCGACTGTAGTTGCAGTCATGAGGTCATTGACACCATTTGTCCTGAACGCAGTCAGGTTTTTTACACAAAATTCCTCATTTCTGAAATTAATTATAACTTTTTAAAAGTTTTAATATAGCAAAAAGTAATAATAACACGTAAATATCCAAGGGCATAGATACATATGATTTGAATTAAAAGAGAACGTCCACATTCTTAGAACAGCTACTTTTATGAGAGTTCCAAGGCGGTCACAGGCATCCAATAAAGGGAGAGAGAGACTGAATATAAGACTTATAGCTTCTCACTTCAGTCCCTGCAGAGAGCCGGGGAAGTGAAAAGCTATTATTGCTCTCTTACTTAGTGATGCACTCTCGGCGATCTGGAAGTTTTCTCTCAAGAAGAGATTTATATTTGTGTGAGGGATTAAGAATTCCCTCCATGCCACTGTGCTTGCTTTGCTTGCGCGCAGGAATGCCAATATAATTTCACCTGCGTCTAGACAGTACACAAATAACACTGGCGCAGGTAGAAGGCAAAGTAAATCACACGTAATGATCATTTATTTTTCTAAGCACTAGAAAGGTTTACTTGACCAGGGGACGTTTGTCTCCCGCGAGCTAAGGCCCTTGTTGCAGCTGTACTACTACTTCCAAATCAATGTTTCGGCAAACTGGGATTCACAACACTCTGGTGGGTCCATGGGACACATGCATCATTGAAAATTGCATTCGCAAAGGGTGCGAATCGCAAAATTCGGCCGTTTGCGAATGCAATTTCATTATTTGTGATGCATCACAATTTTTGTACTGTTTGCAATTTAAGAAATCACAACATTGCGATTTCTTAAATTGCGATTGCATTTAAGGAATCTCAAATTGAGATTCCTTCAATGCAATGCATCAAACTAAAAAAAATTGGGATTTCGCTAATAGGGGGAGCAAATTACCATGAAGTTGACCTTCATGGCAAATTGCAAAAACTTTGAAAAATGCACTAAAGTGCATTTTTTAAAGTTCCATTTTACACATACACATGCCCTTGGGGCATGTGTGTTTGCAAGATGTACTTATAGGCAGATTTCAGGGGTGCAACAGGGTGTCCTTTTGACACCCTGGCACCCTTGAAATTGCATTCTCAATTTGTGATTCTCTAATTGAGAATCGCAAATTGAGTATGTCTTCCCATTCATGGCCTCTAGGCCCATAGGAATGAATGGGGAGGTATTACTTAATTGCGATTCGCAATTTGTGAGTCGCAATTAAGGAATTTTAAGAAATCGCTATTTTTTTAGTGATTTCTTCATGCATAGGGCCAGATGCATCAAGCATCCATTTTGCGATTCCTTATTAGCGAAAAATAAGGAATCGCTAATAAGGAATAGCAAAATGGAATGCATCAAGCAATCACTATAAAAATAGCGATTCCTTAGAATTCCTTAATTGCGACTCGCAAATTGCGAGTCGCAATTAATGAATACCTCCCCATTAATTCCTATGGGCCTAGAGGCCCGTAGGAATGAATGGGAAGACAATCTCAATTTGCGAATCGCAATTAGCGATTCGCAAATTGAAATTGCGAGTTCAAGGGTGCAGGGGTGTCCAAAGGACACCCTGTTACACCCCTGAATGTGATCTGTGCACATATGTTGCGCACACACATGCCCTTAGGGCATGTGTGTGCGCAACATGAAACTTTGAAAAATGCACAAAAATGAATTTTTCAAAGTTTTTGCAAATTACCATGAAGTTGTACTTCGTGGTAATTTGCGTGCCCTATTAGCGAAATCGCTATTTTTGATACTTTCATGCATTGCATTTAAGGAATCTCAATGTGAGATTCCTTAAATGCAAACAATCGCAATTTAGCGAATTCTCTATTTGCGATTTTTGCATTTGGGATGATGCATCCCAAATGCAAAAATTGCACTCGCAAAGGGCCAGATTCTGAGAATCTGGCCCTTTTGCGAGCGCATTTCGCTTGATGCATCTGGCCCATAGCCTTTTGCAATTCCTTATTAGCGAATCCTTATTTTTCTCTAATAAGGAATCGCAGATGACACTGTTGATGCATGTGGGCCTTTGACTTTTAGAAAACAGACTCACTTATATCTATGTACGATAACATGAGGAATGCTATGAAAATGTGAGGAATCACTTTCTTAACAGACAAGGCTACTTCCACTGGCATATATCGCAAGAATCCGTCACGGCTAATGTGTAGACCAACACTCACAAAATACCTTTATGCAAATGCTAGGCATATATGGATATTCGATTCAGTAGGACACGAAAAAAAAATTAATTAAAGATAACATGTCGAAAGCATTAAAGAGGAGATGACAGTTGGTGTATTTATGAATTAAACCTAAAATTGAGCCTCTCTTGCTCTGAAAGATAGAAATCAAAATTTGTTATACAAACTTGCGAAAGACAATTATTTACTGACATATTGCTGACTACGTATGGATAGTGTGCTAGAGCAGTGAGAGCAAAAGTGTAAAGACATCATTATTTTCTTAGGTGACTCATTAAAACACGTTTAACAAAGACAGAGTCAGCTCCATTAACTTCGAACAACACATTTTCCTAATATGACGAAGAAAGAAATGTCATGGGCGTAGAAACTGTTGCTTGAAGTGGAATCTTGTCAGAATCACTAAATGCTCTTTAAGAAAATAGAGACTTTATTCATGCCTGTGAAATTAGATGGCAGCCTAGGTGGCGGGAGTGACAGGCCGTTGGTTATGTTTTTTTCTGTTCCCAATATCTTCGCTTCCAGGTCTGTGTGTTAGAGTTTGAATTGTTCTGTTTATGTTTGTGTAATACGTCAAATTAACTACATGATTGCCAATAGTTAAAACGTTACACATACTATACTACATTCATGTTAAGAAATCAAATTATGCATAAGTAAATGTTGGGACTGGATTGTCCCCTGCATGGTGTGCAATTGTGCCCGGTGTCTGGGACTATGTCAGGAACACAGTCAGGGACTTGGGCAAGGACTGGGAACTGGGTAGAAAACATACAGTGCACAGAAAGAGTAGTAAAACATTGCCCAATATCACACAGGGAGTCAGAGGAGAAAAAGGGATCCAAAGGGGAAGCCTGTACAAGTGAACAAGATGGGTAAGACTCAAAAAGGGAGGAAACTCACGAGGCAATTTAGCATTCCGAATCACTACACCAAGGATGAATGTGCAATACACTTATATATAAAACAACATTAACAATAAAGGGAATGTGGGGTAAAGCACTCAGGAGCTGCACACGGAAAGACTAAAGCTCGGTAATTTCCTCACCCACAATTGCTGTTACAGATAGTGGCTGCAAATACCCACCTATAGGATATGCAAACAAAGTCAGTGTCTGTGGATGTTATAAATGCAACTCAAAGACAATACTCACAGTCAATAAGAAACACCACCTAGGTTATCAGCTGGGCCCAAAGATCCTTGCGATCAAACAGGAACACGCAAGGCATTAACAGCAATGAGGTAGAACTAAATACTGGCACAATAGACAAGGAGCTACCAAGGAGGAGTGCTTAACAGGAAAGGAAGGAACTCACAGGGCACACTTGGCAGAAAACAAGTAACAAACATACAAGGTAATAGAAGCAAGACAGCAGGAATAGCGAGACAGTAAACTAGGAACTGAAACCAAGGAAATGCAGGGACTGGAAAAAGATATACAGAAGGGGAGGCTACAAGGGTATACTAGACTAGTGCTGGATCAGGAGTCAAGAAAACAAAGTAGCACTAAAGGCTGTGCTTGAGCAAGGCAACAATTTAGCAAAAGCTCAAAAGCCAAGGTAGCAGTGTAGACAGTGCTAGTTCAGGAACAAGGGAAAGTGCTGTAGCTCAGGAACAATGAATGCTAAGGCTCAGGAGCAGGAACTACAATTGAGATAAAGCTCATGAGTCAAGGTAGCACTGCAAGCAGTGCTAATTCAGGAACAAGGGAAACTGCTGCAGCTCAGGAACAAGGAATATTAAGGCTCAGGAGTAAAGGTAGCACTGCAGGCAGTGCTAATTTAGAAAGAAGGAAAACAGCTGCAGGTCAGGAACAAGTAATAACTAAAGCTCAGGAAACAAGGATAACAAAAGCTCAGGGGGCACTGGAAACAACGGTTGGTCGCACCGATACACAGCTACAATGACCAACCTTGACCTGAAGGGAGCTGGGGCTTAAAAGAGCTCACAGTAAGCTAGTCACAGGTGAGCTGAATTCATCCACCAATCCTTGGCCCGCAGGGTTGGAGCCGAAGCAATGGGCATGGGGTTGTAGGTAATGGAGTGTCCAGCATAAGCAGACTGGCTTCTAAAAAACCCGGCATGGATTGGGAATGGGTGTCAATTCCTAAATGGTGTCCAAATCCCTGGAAGTCAGAATTTGCTTGCAGGGTAGTGTCTGGTAGCATATTAGAACACTGGAAAGCCCCACAGTTCGGCCTTATGGTGGTGGGCACAAGAGCACAGGGAGTGAATCGGGACACCAGGGGCCTGAGTGCTCAACTGAAAATAACCATTATAGGAAGTTATGGACAATAACATCTGTGAACATACAAATACTATGGGGCTTATTTACGAGCACCTAGGGGCACTCTTGCATTGTTGTTGAGTAACTGTTCGTGATGCATAAGCAGCATAAACAATGTGCCATGTTGCACCATATTTACAAAGTGACGCATCTAGGCAGATGCTTCACTTTGTAAACCCCTGTGCCACATTATACAAGCGTCAGGTTTAAATGTATGCAGGGTGGGCATTCTGCCGCAAGGAAGCCTCTCAAAGTGGGGTAATTTGCGCCACTTCTAGGATACCACTACATTAAAACCTTATGCCTGCCTCATAGCAGCTACAAGAGTATGTATGTATGTATGTATGTATGTGTGTTCTTATAAGGCGCTCAATGTGCCCTTGGGCATCTCCGCGCTAGCCTTGGGAAACCGTCCTGGTTTTTCCCTGCGAGATCCCCTGTGCTGGGCATCCCCAAGGTGAAAGCCAGGCATCCCGCCGCGGGGGGCCGTTGTGGAGATTAAGCAAGCTTGTTGGCCAGAGCTGCATAGTGTGAACTTGTGCTTAGAGTGGGCACCGAAGCGAGAATTATCGAGTCCGATGACAATTGGGTTCAGGACCCTGCCGCGTCGGGAATCAAACTCTGGTCCCGGGTCTGACCTCAGCTTCAGGGTATGCCTCCTCTAACCAGTGAGCCACACTCCTCAAAGTGAGGCAGTGCAACATCTATAGGCCTCCCCCATGCATTGCTTGAGTTGTGTCATGCGTACAACACAACTCCAGCAATGCATGAGTTTTGCACCATCAGATACAACAGAATTTCTGACGCAACTGTCATTCCTTGTGACATAGAGCACCGTACAGTAAATACAGCACATCCATGGTGTTGCAAGGAGGGCTCTGTGAAAAGTGTTGCATCACTGTTTTACCGCAGGCAATGCAACACATGTTTCATAAATGAGGCCCTCTGCTTTTAAACTATACCACAGGGCATCCAAAATAAACAGAAACCAAGTGACCCTCAGGTACCTTTATCTCTGGACCACCATAAGAGAATGTCCAAATTGCTCCCTGTTACATGATGGAGCCCTTCATGGTTTTTAAGGATCAGAAGAAGACACAATAATGATGCATAGAGAGAATGACGGTCTTCAAGAAAAATAAGAACATAACTGTTTTACGGTTACCAATTTGCCAACTTTGGAATCACTTGTTTGAGTCAAAAGATACTGGTTTTGCAATTGATGTAGTAAGGGAGATAGTACCTTAAATCCTTATAAAAATCTGCCGTCCCTTTTTTCCCCCAAAAGATAATTTTTGGTGTTTGTGACTGAGTGATCTTAGTGTGACCAGACTTTTTTAACTGCATCACAAGAGTAGTGGCCTACTTGTTCACTTGTGTAAAGTTCCGCTGCTAAAGGTGATCACGGATCCCTATGCTAACATCTGAGTGTATGGATGTTTGTAAGTATGTGTGTGGTTTGCGTGTTACATACAGTATGCTTGTCCGAGTGAACTAGAGTGAGGGAGACAAGTGGGCCCCATTTTTGATCTCCAGGAGCGAACTACTGGTGAAGAAAAATTAATGACCCCGTGCTGTGGGTTTAACTAGCAGAGACTTTTGGAAGCATGACTGGCATGTTCTATGCTCGGAGCTGGTCATGCAGTAAAGGATTCAGAGTACTGCCAAAGTGTGCTTGAGCAAAGTACCTCTCTACCTGATTGTTGCAGCCATGGCTGAAGTAAAGAGCACTACCCAGTCAATGCACTAGCCAGCATGCCACTAGAGGTTTTGTTGCAGCAGACATGGCACTTGCTTCCAACTGTGCCCAAGCAGTCCGTGCCATTGGTAAACGGACCTGAGTAAGCCGATAGCACATGCCCCAAATGTGCCTAAACAGTCATCTACAGTGGGTAGCTCATGCCAATCATTTGCCCAGGTGGACTGTGCCATGAGAAAGCAGCTTTAGTCTCAAAGCACTTGCCAGTGTTCCAGAGTGATTGTGTGGCCACTGACTGGAATTGCACTTGATCCAACCTCAGCTATTGCTGTTGCAGTGACTTGAAGCGACTTATTTCCTATCCACAGACCTGTACCCAGGAGAAAACTGGATCAACACATCGACCAGGAAAAATAAAGCTTCTGCTTCAACCTAGTCACCATAATCCAGGAGGAGGCCCAGATACAACATGAGGGACCATCCGCAAAAGGCAACTGAGGGCCCGGAACAAGTAGGCTGACTAAAGAAACCTGCCTGCTGCTACAGCATCTGGGCACTGCTACAGCCCACATCCACACCAATAGGGTTGCAGCTGCACCACACACCTGTGTAAGGCACATCTTTCCAGTTGCCTGGAAAAGCATGTACTAAAAAACAGGAGGCTAACGTGAGGCCTACTGTTAGAATAATGGTGAAATGAACATTGAGAAACTGAGGGCCATAAGTACGAGCTCCTAACGCCACCACAACATCACCTACAGTCATGTTGTGGTGGCGATAGGGGCTGCGCCTTATGTACAAGGCAGCGGTAAGCCACTTAACTTGGCTTAACGCTGCCTTGTACATAAGCCCCCCTTTCACGCTATGGTTAGCGTGAAAGGGGTGGGCAGTAGGTGTTGCAATGGGAGTTCCACTGCAACACCCATTCATTTTGACTCTGACCCCTATGTACAAGGGTATCGTACATAGGAGGAAAAGCAAAAATTAAGCCCAGGTAACAACTGGTCCTAAGATGGGGAAACAAGGAGAAATGCATTATTTCTCCTTGTTTTTGCTTTTTCAATGTGTCCTGCCTTGTGTAGCACACATGCAAAAAGCAAAATGCCATTGTTTGTTATGTAGAGGAGGGTGCCCCTTTCTGTACATAAACAAACATTTAAAAAAATCAATTTTGTCACTTTCATGTGTGCTGCATGAAGCAGCACCCATGAAAGTGACAGAATGGCATTTCCAGGATTGTTCATGTGCAGGAAGGGACACATTCCTACTCATAAACAATCCTCCCATGCACACAGACACCCTTCAACTCTGGTGCAAGGGTGCCTGTGTTGGCGCTAAGTTGCTAAACTTAGCGCCATCGCAGGGGGAAATGCAAGGCTTCATCACATTCTTGTAAAAATGGTGCAGCCTTGAGTTTCAGAAGTGGAGGAGAGAGGCCTTAAGACAGGAAGGCTAAAGCCTCTCTCCTCCACTTCCTTGTACATTTCCCCCTGAATGCTGTTGATGCTTACAAGATCAAGGGGAAGAAACAGTGCATCTGTGCTGAAACACGCATCTGAGTACCTTGAGGATAAGCTAAGGTGGAAGGTGGCAGAGGATGGCATCCTAACTGAGGGGGCATAACCCCGCACCAGAGACTCTGAGTACCTGACACGTTTGTGTAGTGTGCAGTATAGCTTTCACTCTGTATTAAAGAACTTTACTTTGTGTGGCTTGACCGATACTAAAAATAGCCTGTTGCTGGGCAGACTGAAGTGGTCAGTGGAACGGACAACGGACTAAAGGGCACGCCGGCCACGAGGCCGTTCATGATCTAAGATGGCCGCCAACACATACAAAAATGGCGTTTCTATGTATAACTAATTTAAGCGGGAATCGTGTAGCAAAGCTAAGCGCTAACCCAGCCATCGTCAAAATACGACAGACGACCCTTTTAGCGTTTAGCTGAAGCTACCTCATAGTGGACATAGTCAGGGTGTTCATCATCTATGTCAATTAGCATTATTTGTGTTACTTCTTTATGAAGCATCATTTTATCATGGGCAAGAGCTCGTCTCGAGGGTACACAAACTGACAAGCACATAGAACAAAAAACTGGGCCACACTGGATACATAAACAAATAGAAAACAGAATTCCCATAATAATACATAGAATCGTTAACAGTTTCCATCCCCAGGTGGTAAGTATTGACCAGAACCATCCTGACAGAGTCCAAGTACCATTATCTGGATGTATTTCAGCCGCTATCTTATGTAGCTTAGTGATGGCATCATATACAGAAGGTGAATTATCAGGTATGTAAACGCAACAGCTACTTCCGATGATTCTACATGCCCCCCCACGATCAGCTAACACCACATCCAAGACCATCCGATTCTGAAGCGCAACAATTCTAGAAATCTGTACTTCTTCAGTGATATTTCCAAGTGCAATTGCGGTATCATTAGCCACAGCCTCAACAACACGAGTTAGTCGTCGGATCTTTCGACTGTTCAAAGCTGCCCCGACGAAAGAGAACAAACCCAAATTGAAGTCCACATATTGTTGCAAGGTAGTGTCCGTTTGGTCAACATCGTCCAAGACAAGGGAGCGTTTATCACGATTCAAGACAAAGTCGTGATAGAGGACATAATTGTTGTGATACATGGGCGGGGCAATGAATACAGGCGGCAATACAAAAGACACGTAGCAAGTGCCTGACCATCCCAAAGGAAGCTGATGATATCCTTTCGTTCCACAGATAAAGTAAGTATTTCGGGAAGTGACAAACGATATACCAGTAGGACTATCAAACGTAAGTGTAGTGTTACATTCACTTCTCCCAACAGAAATTACACCTTTATTACGTATACATAGGTCTGCTTTGGTAGCGATGACGTTGATAACATGTGCATTTGATACATTGACATTTCGCTGGTTGCTATACATTCGTGAAGCAGACTCATTGTCAGGGCGGTACTCCTCATATTCAAATCGAGTACCCTCAGCTTGTGGATACCCATCCCGATCATGATGACACAATTTATTCAAACGAAAAAGCACTCCCCCTTTTGTAGGCCATCTCAAAGTAAAGAGGAGAGTATAAAATGCATTACAAGACCCATTATGCGAAAACGGTAGAGGGATGAGGGGAGTACCCCCTTTCTTCTGATGCCCAGGCAACATCCCACACACCCAGCAATTTGAAGTGTTTGTCATATTGTGTGTGTGATGTAGGATCTGAATAAAACTATTGTTCAGATAAGTCTGTCGGTGCCGTTCTTCATGATAGGGCAGGGTAAAATGAAAATGTTCAGATGGAGCCGGGGTAGTTGGCAGCAAATGTTCACGTGCAGGTACCACAAGTTCGACTACCCAGGCTATTACCGCAATCACTACGATAGTCAGGACAAAGAGAATGGCACCCAAGAGTCTCTTATCTCGTACTGCTGATAATGCCATAGCTCTGAAAACCTTTGCTGAGTCTCAATAATTCGATTTAGTCACAAAGTGTCTCATACACATACGTGTATACCTAAAAAAGAAAAAATGTGGTGCTGAACTCCGAGGTAGCCGTTGTTTTCTTCTCCGGGCGAAGACGGGTGTCGCTACACTGGCAGAACTGATCCCCCCCCCTTGGAATTCCCGGTTTCCGTTTCACAAACCTGGAGCGGTAACCAACCAGTTCAAAAAGACAATAATCTTCTTATCGAGGACGCAGGTTGTAGCGTTCTTGTCCGGCAACAGTGTGGTCCGGGAAGGCTCCCTCGACTTCGGCCGACGTCACAGCTGGGCTCTTTTCTTTCTCCAAGATCTCTTTGTAGTCGGTCAGCACAGCAGGAGTCACCAGATCCGGAGAGACACGGCGACAATGTGTCGAATGCACCCACCGCTTCCTGTTCGTCACTCGTACTGCGGTGCGGGTCGCAAGAAGGACCTGCTCAGGGCCCTTCCACCTGGGCTCCAGACTGCTTGCTCTTTCAAACGAGCGTATCATTACATGATCACCAGGACGGAGATCATGGCCCTCTCCAGTAGAGTTGTCAGGGAGCGCTTCTCAAACCTGTTGATGAATAGAGAGCAAATCATTTGTTAATCTTGCCAAATAATCATTCATCATAACACAAGGCACATCATGTATTAATCGCGGCTTGGGCACCCCCCAAATATTCATCGGGCGGCCAAACACCACCTCATAAGGCGTAAGGCCAGTTCGTGAGTGGGGTACTGATCTAAGAGAGAGTAGTGCCAGCGGCAACGCATCTGGCCGCTTCAACGATGTAGACGCCACAATTTTGGCCAACTTAAGCTTCAACGTTGCATTGTACCGCTCAACCAGACCTGCTGACTGAGGGTGGAATACAGCGTGGAACTTCTGCTGAATCCCTAACCCCTTCAGTACATATTCCACAATCTTTCCAACAAAATGAGGCCCATTATCGCTCCACAGAAATTTGCAAACTCCAAAGCGAGGAAAGAATTCCTTAAGCAACACCTTAGCTGTTGTCAAAGCCGTGTTGTCTTTCGTGGGGTAGGCCTCAACCCATTTGCTAAAAGCGCATACCACCACTAGGACGTACTTCAGGTTATTGCAGCGCTCGAGTTGGATGTAATCCATTTGAAGCACCTCAAATGGTGCAGAAGGTGGAACGAACCCTCCTTTCGGAGTATGGGTCCCCTTTCCAGGATTGTGTTGCAAACATACCAGGCAGGTCTGCACTACTCTCTTTGCAGTATTAGCAATCTCGGAATGTTCCCAAACTCGAGTTAAGAGTCGAGTGATCGCAAGAGCTCCGACATGGGCCAGTCCATGTGTCATCTGGACCATCGCCTGCAAGTAAGCTGCAGGCAATTTCCACTTCTCCATATCTTTGCTTCTCCAACAACCCTCGTCATCTATTACCCCATCTACTGCCCAAGCCGCAAGTTCAGATTCAGTAGCTGATTTTTGAATATCCAATATTTCTGCTCTAGCATCATTCCATCGCTCAGCCTGCGATTGTACCACATACATGGGGGAGCTAGTTCGGGACATAGCCGTTTGTCTTGCTATGCTATCTGCAAAGGCATTTCCTTGGCCCACTTTATCCGTAATCTTTTTGTGGGCACTGCACTTCACTATCGCTACTTTCTTTGGGCCAAGCAGCGCGTTTAGGAGATCACGCACTAACTCTCCGTGCATAATGTGCTCTCCGTGTGATGTCAAAAACCCACGTTCTCTCCAGAGTAGCCCGAAGTCATGTGCCACTCCAAAGGCATACCGGCTGTCCGTGTATATGTTCACACATAGACCAGCACTCAATTCGCAAGCTCTTGTTAAGGCTATCAGCTCTGCTGCCTGAGCCGACTTTTGTGGTATCCTAGCTGTTTCTACCACTGTCTTAAGTGTCGTGATCGCATAGGCTGCGGAAGTCGTGCCATCTGGCAGCCTTAAACATGATCCATCGACCCACAGTTCACCATCGACATCTGGGAGTGGGACATCCTGTAGGTCAACACGACCCTTTGTCTGTTCCTCGGTCAGGAAAACACAATCATGATGTTTTTCTTCCTGACCCTCCTCAACCGGATAGGGCAATAAAGTGGCAGGGTTCAAAGTGGCGCATCTTTTCAGTGTAATGTGTGGCGCCAAAAGTGTCAGCTCATATCCTGTTAGCCGTGCACTCGTGAGGTATTGGGTCTTTGTTTGGTTTAGCAGGGCATCTACTGCGTGAGGAACTAACACCAACAATTTGTGCGATAACACTATTCCCTCACTCTATCGTATGGCCACCGCTGTTGCTGCTACCGCCCGAAAACACCCAGGCAACCCTCGTGCTACAGGATCCAGAACGGCAGAGAAGTATGCACACGGTCTTTGCTTGTCCCCGTGTAATTGCACTAATACTGACAACGCGCACCCATCATTCTCGTGCACGTACAATGTGAAAAGTTTCGTATAATCTGGTGTGCCTAACACGGGTGCGGAACAAAGGGCCTGCCTCAGCTGTTCAAAAGCCTTCTGACATTCGTCTGTCCACTCAAGAGGCATTGGTGTGGCTTTGGACAGTAATGCTAGCAAAGGTTTTATGATATGTGAAAAACCCATGATCCATTGCCTACAAAAGGACGTCAACCCTATAAAGGCACGTACATCTCTCTGCGTGCGGGGGACTGGTGTGTCTAAAATTGCTTGAATTCGATCAGATGTTAATGCACGCCCCTCCTTAGACAACAGATGACCGAGGTAGGTCACCTGAGGTCTACAGTATTGAAGCTTCTTCTTCGAAACCTTATGATTATTCTGTGCCAAAAAGGAAAGCAACGCAAGTGTACTCTGTTCACATTGTACATAAGAGTCAGCAGCCAGCAGAAGGTCATCCACGTACTGGATAAGAGCAACACCAGACTGCAATTTAAAGGAATCCAACTGTCTTTTCAAAGCCTGACTATAGATGCTAGGACTTTCAGTATATCCTTGGGGAACACGACAAAATCTATACGATTTATTATTGAGCGTAAAGCCAAACAGGTATCTGCTATCAGGATGAACAGGGATAGAAAAGAACGCATTCTTTAAATCAATTACACTAAACGTGGTGGCCGTTGGTGGAACCAAAGTAAGCAGGGTCGTAATATCAGACACCACCGGGTATTGAGGAATGACAATTTTGTTGATCTCTCGCAAGTCAATAATAAAGCGATAGATTTTGCCGTCAGTATCTCTCTTAAGGATCGGAAGAATAGGACTGTTGCAAACATTATAAGGGACCTCCTCCACAACCCCTGCAGAAATCAAATCCTGAACAATATGTGTCAATGCATTTTCACCTTCTCTCGAAATCTTATACTGTGGCACTCGTGGTAGAGGGGCCCCCTCCTTAACAGTAATATGTATCGGTGGAATACGCATCTCTCCCACATCCGTGTCTGAGGTCGCCCATAACGTGTGCGGGAGAGAGGCCAAAGCTGAAATATCTGAAATTGCGTAAAACCTATCGGGGTCAGGATAATTATCATTCAGGATAACCCGCACTCCCTCCGGAGCGCAACGTATTGTCGCTCGAAAATATTTAAGCAAGTCAATACCTAGGATATTGTCTGGGGTATGGGGTGATAACAAAAATTGACCGAAACTAAAGTATTTGTCAAGACATAGTGCAAGGGGCTTGGATAATGGGCTGGGGGAGGGTGTGCCATCAAACCCTACACATGTAATCATTTCGCCAGACAGGGGAGCCCTCGGAACCAAGTTTTTCGACAAAGCGCTACGTGTAGCTCCTGTGTCGACTAGAAATTGATCAGTAGAACCCAGAATACCCGCTGTTACATATGGACCCTGCTGATCTACCGGCACTTCAACTGATTCCTTACCCCATCCTACGCAGTCCTATGCATGCACATAATCCTGGTGTTCCACATTCTCTCCCTCCAAAATCTGATATTGATTCCGTCTATCAAACGTATTTCGTTCGTCCTGGCCACGGCCCCTCTCCTCAACCTGCCTACGATCACCTCCACCACCTCTCGCTCCAGTATAACCTCCTCTTGACCTTCCACTTCCTCGACCACGCTGACTACGCTGTTCACGAAGTACCGGACAATCGTCGGCCCAATGCCCAAACTCCTTACAATACGCACACTGATCCTCCGCTATGTCCGTACGACCATACGATGCATTTCCTCCACCTCGTCTACCTCTATCATTCCCTCTACCCTGTGCCCCCCGAACCTGCGCCAACATCACCTTCGTTTTCAATTCTTTCGCCTTTTTCTCTACACTTTCTTTAGCCTCCAATTCCTGCCGCTCATAATACTGAGCCATAGTTAACAAGGACGCAGGGGTCGCCGTGGCCCAGGAACTTTCACTCGACTTCAATCGTTTCGCAATCTCCGGTAGGAGATTAGCCACATACTTATCTACAAACAAATGCCGACCCTATCGTCTGTCAAAGATTGACCACTGTAATCATGAAATGCCTCCTCGAAGCGTGTAAAGAAATCTGAAACCGTTTCATCGGGTTTCTGCTTACACGACGTCAACATAGTCCAATCAATCTTTTTAGAAGGAACAAGCGTCTTTAATTTAATCAGAATAGCTGCCGGGAGATCTAGAATTAACTGACAAGGCTTACATGCTGGTTCCCTGTCTAAATCTGCAGCATTAATTTCTTTCCATGTGCCCCCCAATATCGTTTCATCATTATTTTTACGAATTTGCCGCCACATATCAGGTGGCAGAATTAACCCAAAGAACAAATCTATATCCACAAGAGTCATCACACAAGACGAAATAGCCCCTTCCACCCCTTCGTAGAATGCCGCCGGGTTTTTTCGAAGATCAGGTAAAGAATTTTTCAACGCCATAACATCTGCTCTATTCCAAGGCGTAAATACCCAATTATACACAAAATACCCTTTCGCATCCTTCGACAATTTATCATCATCCGTACCTTCCCCTTTTGGTGGAACATACAAGGGCGCGGCTTCACGCATAGGCATAACATGCAACGCAGAACTCTTATCTGAACCCCGGAGAGAACGCTCCTTAGTCTGCCCATTATTTCCCGATTCGGACTCCTTTTGCCTCCTTTTCCGCTCCTCCCGCAATCCAGCTGTCTCATCCCGCAGCTCGATCAGTTGCTTGAATAGGTCATCAACATCTGAAAGATCAAAATCACCTTTAGCCAAATTCTCACGATATACTGACAACGATTTAGGCTCTAACGTGTCTGAAAAGTCACGATACGCGCCTACAACTTCATCCGCCAAACTAGACAGAAAATACATTAATTCAAGATCCGACCACGCTTTCTTTTCTTCTAACAACTGCTCCTGAGAAACACAATTCTTATTTACTTTACGAGCCCAACTCCGCAAATGAGCGGACCTCGCCGCAGTAAACCTGAGAGCAGATATACCCTTGTGATCCGACTTATCCTGTCCATCGTCCTCTGAATCCCCAGCTGGAGCCGTCGGCAAAATATACGGAGGTGGTGACCGATCTAACAAAGAAAAATCATCAATTTCATTATTAAGGACAGGATAAAGTGGTCGGCGGATAGGAAATTGACCAGTCGTCTGCAATTTACGTTCCCGTTCCTCCCTTTCTTTCTTCTCTTGAGCCTCCTTCTCCTCAAGCTGTAAAGCCTTATCCCGAGCAGCCTTGCGCTGCTCTTTGTCCACCAAGGTAACCTCACGCTTCATTCGCTCACGCACCGCTTTCTCCCACATTCGCATGCAATCAAACATGTTTTGTCTAGACCTGCGCTGAAACAAACATTGCTCTACAAACTGTACTTAACGTAAATCGAACGACCCATGTAGAGGCCATTGCAATTCAGGATCGGCCTTTGTATACTTATGCCATAATTTGCTGTACATAATAGGGGGAAGGCCATGCTTGATATACATCTCACGATTTGGTGTTCCCTCTGGGGGAGCCGGCTGTGCTTCCGCTAACCTAATTGAGGTACCCTCTCCAAGACAGCACATCCCTCGAAGTGTGCTGAAAACAGGCATGTTCAAAGAGTATCACGAAAACGTGACACCGTCTAAAAAGGCACTTACAGTACTTCACACAAATGTGCCGCTCAAAGGGAAAAAAACAAAGTTAGAGAAACATCTCTACATGCCTGCCTATGTGAAGTGCACTACACATATAAGTTCAAAGATCACAAATTCACAATGTTAGCTAACTCAAATCAAAACATAGGACTTCGGCAAGCGTCCGAGGACTACCTTACCGATCACAAATCACAGAATTTCAGTAAGCGTCCGAAGACTACCTTACCGAACACAAATCATAGAACTTCAGTAAGCGTCCGGAGACTACCTTACTGAACACAAAGCTTACCCAAAGTCTCAAATGTCCAGATTCCAACTGCCAAGGTCTTGTAAGCCAAATCAGCCAAACGGCACTTTCTCAGCGATGCAGACACTCGAAAACTCAGTCGGAGACCGGCGCCACCTGGAAGGTCAGATCGGAAGGAAAGGAAAAAACACCGTGGCAGCCAAGACTCGGGTCACTCGTGGCAGCGCGCGTCCATGGCGAGTTTCCAAGCCTTCGTCACGACCTCTCCTTTGGGCATCCGAGTCGCCGATGAGTCCCTTCGTGGTCGCCAATTTGAAGTAATCAGGGTTCCCAAGGCCTACATGTTCCGAAGATAACCCACTTACAATCAAGAACTGTTGGCACGGAAACTGTAAAAGTCAAAGAACAAGTTTATTAAGACCCCATGGGGTGGTGGTACACTCATACAGCACCCTTCGGTAATGCAAGAGGTATCACACCGAACATCGGTGTGACCCTTCTTTTATATCATTCTACAGGTAATAAAACGTACACGCGGCACAAAGTTACAGAACATTATGTACATATAAGGGCATATTTTGGAATACTGCCAGCTCATTGGAGGGTTTCAAACCCACTGGTCAGTTTGCGGCACATTCCTGAGGAACGACTGGTCAGTGTGAACTGCGCATGTGTGGCTTGACCAATACTAAAAATAGCCTGTTGCTGGGCAGACTGAAGTGGTCAGTGGAACGGACAACGGACTAAAGGGCACGCCGGCCACGAGGCCGTTCATGATCTAAGATGGCCGCCAACACATACAAAAATGGCGTTTCTATGTATAACTAATTTAAGCGGGAATCGTGTAGCAAAGCTAAGCGCTAACCCAGCCATCGTCAAAATATGACAAGGAGAGGGAGAAATTTTCAGCCAAGTGTTATAAATTACTGCCGTGAATAAACTTGTAAAGTTTGCATGAGGATTTAAGCTGGATGTGCTAGAATTTAGAGTTACTGAAGTTCTAAGAGAGGGTTGGCAGCCTGGTAAAACATTTTGAAGATGAGATCTTTCTGGAGGATAATGGTGGTATCTTGGAGGTGAGTGAGTGGGGTGTTGTTCCATTAATATGTGAAAGGACAAAGTAATTACACAGTGGAGTGGAAGTTTTCCTTGTCCCTCTACTTTCCACAATCGTTCCCCAAAACAATGTATTACAAGTCAGAACAATAAAAACATCTGAAACCTTATTTCACCTAGGAGTTACGTTATAGGCATGATTAGAATCGACCTTTTATACCAGTCTGTTTTTTTTGTTACTGTATTTTTTTTTTTTTTTACAAATTCATGATTTGGATCTTAAATTTTGCAAAGAATGACCACAACAACTTCAATGCAGCCAGGCAGTACAATCCGCTCATAACATGTAGATTTGTTTCCATAACTCACTGCAGGAGACACTCCTTCATAGACCAAACCTCATGGTCAATAACACTTGCTGAAGAGGTTGGACACAAAGCACTTATTTCCATAATCTACCCACAGAAATGTCTTTGGTGAAAAGATTGTAGGCAGATGGGTAACTCGTGGTTTCTCTTTTACTTAAGCTGCAGTGCTCTGTGTGCCCGGCATTCAGGTAATGTGAAGCTTGCTCCTCTTCTTGCAGCAGCAGATCTGTATGCATAATCCTATGTGGTTAGTTTGGCTGTATTCAGAAGTTCTTTAATGCGTATTATGTCAGTCTTACACATTGAGGGGCGTGCAGAAAAAGCTAATTAGAATTGCCCAGTTCTATATTGACTGTTGTGACTTTTCATATGTGTTATGTGGTTTTCACCTTGCAATAAATCTATGGGGGGTTGAGGAAGTGATTAATGGCCTATAGATTTTTCATTTGCGCCTTCAGTTTCTAAACTTTCCTCCGAATATGTCTACCTAACAGATTCTCACAGGTGTATACTTCTCTTTCTAAAGGTCCCCATTAGGATAGGGGGGGAAAATCACCCCGACTGCCATGGAGGCGGAACCCCCCCCCCCCGCTCGGCCCGCGGATAAACCGGCGGGCAAATTACGATCAACTGCCAAAAAAGACCGACCGCTCCGGTAGCTGGCTAACAAAACCCGCCCGACGCCGGCTGTGATGTCCAAAAATCGACCTCAGCGGTCGGAATCGCAGCGGAAAAGCTACATCCTACCGGACAGGAAATTAGGATTTCCCCGATGGTCCCAACGTACGATCCACAGTTTCCGACCGCCGCGGTCGCACACAGGAGTGAATGGGAGAGACAGCAGAAGAGCTGCAGCATAGCCACCGCAGCGGTCGGTACATGAAAAAAATGGCGGAAGATGCCAAAACACAGCAACGATGAATAACTGAGCACAAATCAAAGTAGCCATGCCCTACAAATACACAAAACACATACCAATGATAAAACAAATGCCAAAAAATGTATTACAATTCCCAGGACAACACTCACAACACACCTCGCAGCAAATTCCCATTTGGACATACACACACAGCTGAGTATAAAACCAGCCCCTTTACTGACCAACACTCCAGAAGAGAAGGGCATCTCCACATCTGACTGGAGAGGCAAAACAACACAACACACACCCCACCAACATCACCACTACCACCATCACACCAGCACCAACAATCCCCAGCACACAACACACCTCACACATCAACACAACACCCACGACACATACCCCTGCACCCACAAACACTGCAAACACCACTCACCATGGCAGCACAGAAAATGCCAAAATTCACAGAGGGTGAGTTCACAGTCATGGTCGATGAGATAGTGAGAGTGGAACCACAACTGTTTGGTAGCCTGGTCCAACAGACACCATTAGCCACAAGGACACAAATGAGGGAAAGGATAGTCCAAAGGGTCAATGCGGTAGGGACCACCCGCGATCCAAGAAGGAGATCATGCAGTGGTGGCATGATCTCAAGAGGGTTGTTAAGGAGAGGGGAAGCAAGAACTCGGAGCTGGCTAACCGGACTGGCAGTGGCCCTCTCATCCCACAGAAAACATTCACACCCTGGGAGGAGAAGGTGCTTGCCATACTGCATCCACAGAGTCTCCCAGGAGTATCCGGGGGAATGGAGGCTGGTAAGTACAAACAAATGGCAACCAACGCACTGATAGGTACTTCCTTGCACAACCCAAACACCATTGCATTGTTCACCCTCACCTAACAGGTAGCTAGCCATCTTGCTTGTGGGGCTTGTTTGGGGGTGGGAGGCCTGCACTCCTACTCCCACCATGCCCCCTGTCCCACACCTGAGCAGGATAGAGGCCTCCCTCCACACCACCCAGGAGCACATGAAAGCCATTGCATTGTTCATCAAACAAACTTACAGGTAGGTAGCTACCTTGCTTGGGAGGACTGTTTGTGGGAGGGAGGCCTGCACTCCTACTCCCACCATGCCCCCTGTTCCACACTCCAGCAGCAAGGAGGGATCCCCCACCCAGGAGCATGTGTCAGCCATTGCACTGTTGTCCCTCACCTAATAGGTAGGTAGCCATCTTGTTTGGGAGGCTTGTTTGGGGTGGGAGGCCTGTAGCACAACTCCTAACATGCCTCCTCTTCCACACTCCAGTAGCATGGAGGGCACCCTCACCCAGGAGCACGTGTCAGCCATTGCACTGTTCTCCCTCACCTAACAGGTAGGTAGTCATCTTGGTTGGGAGGCTTGTTTGGGGGAAGGAGGCCTGTACCACGACTACCACCATGCCCCCTGTACCACACCTGAGCAGGATAGAGGCCTCCCTCCACACCACCCAGGAGCACATGGAAGCCATTGCATTGTTCATCAAACAAACTTACAGGTATGTAGCCATCTTGGTTGGGAAGCCTGTTTGTGGGAGGGAGACCTTTACTCCTAACAGGTAGGTAGATATCTTTACTGGGAGGCTTGTTTGGTGGTGGGAGGCCTGCACTACCACTCCCACCAAGCCCCCTGTTCCAAACCTGAGCTGGATAGAGGCCTCCCATACCCAGGAGCATGTGTCAGCCATTGCACAGTTCTCCCTCACCTAACAGGTAGCTAGCCATCCTGCTTGGGAGCCTTGTTTGGGGGTGGGATGCCTGCACTCCTACTCCCACCATGCCCCCTGTTCCACACCTGAGCAGGATAGAGGCCTCCCCTACCCAGAAGCATATGTCAGCTGTTGCACTTTTCTCCCTCACCTAACAGGTAGGTAACCATCTTCACTGGGAGGCTGTTTGTGGTTGTGAGACCTGCATCACTACACACTGCACCAATTGCATGCAATGCATCTATACCATATCTATACGTGGAGAATTGTGGCTCAATGGTTAGAGCAGCAGAAACTGATGCAGAGGTCTGGCCCGGACCTGATAATTCTCGCCTCGGTGCCTATTTTAATCATGGGTCCCACTCTGCAACTCTGGGCAATAGCTTGCTTAATCTCCACAACGGCCCCAGCAGCGCTTGAATGCCTGGCTTCACCTTGGGGGTGCCCAGGATTGGACATTTCACAGGGAAAGCTAGGAAGGGTTCTACAGCGGTATGAGTACAGCACCAGGAGGACCCGAAATGGGGCGGCAGTGCGCTTTACAAGTACAAAGACATTCACGTTTACATTTACATTTACCTGACATGCATGATTAATAGATGTTCTTCTGAACCATGTAATAAAACCCAGTATTGCATTTAACAATATTAGTGAATTTGTTTAAATTGTGTAGTGTACAGACAGCGGATGACATGCAGCTAACAGAATACTTGCACATTGCCCAACACTGACCATTCCCCATCTAATCCACAGGTGATGAAGATCTCAGTGCTGAGGACAACAACAACCAGCAGAGCCAGTCTCCACCCCCGGTACATGGACTCTCTGATGTTGACTCCCAAGATAGTTTGGACGATGAGCTCCGGGCCGGCCCATCCAGTGTGCCAAGGACCAATGGGTCCCAGGACCCCATCCTCCCCACCACCACATCTGCTGCACCAACACCAGCACAGCAGACCCCTGCAGTCACGGCCTGTGCCTCCACCGCTACCACCTCGGCCATCACCACCACCACCACCCTCCCTGTCCCAAGCGGCGACCAGGACACACCACCAACTGTGGAGGGCAGGGAGAGTGTGCGTAGACCCACAGTGATGAGGCAACAGGTCCGTGGCAGCATGGCAGGTGGGAGGGCCAGGGTCTCCCCCAGACCTCAGGAGGTTGGCACACCATTACGTGAGCCCAACCTGCTGATGAGGTCCATCGACACACGCATTGGTCAAATGGTGGACCTCATGGCCCAGCAAGTGGCGTCGCTGAGGGACAGGCCTGTGTCCCAAACAACACCTCCGCCCTCTGTTGTGCTGCAGGATGATAGTACACCATCCTCCCATGCGCCAAAGGAGAGGGGTGAGTCCTCTGACATGCCGCTGGCAATGCAGCAGGCCCCCCCCGCCCAAGCGATCAAGGGGCATCCAAAGATGAGCTTGGGCGTCTCTGGAGGCAAAGCACCAGCCACACGCCAGTCATGGAGCCAGCCCTGATGGTAACCCTCTGACCGACTGCATTGACTGTTTGGACTGTCCGTCCCCACACTGCCTTGTGAATGGCACTTGTCTGTTAGACTGGGTCACCACATCCATGTGGTGTCTACTCTTGCATCTTATCTACCATGACTGTCAACTCACTGCTCCATCACCACCTCCATGTAAATATGCCTGTACCCCTCACATGTCCACTTTGCAAATAAAATACCTTACGCACTAGAATTTGTGCTGTTTTGTTTTTAGTGCAATATTTACGGTGTTGAAAATGTCCATGATGTTTTCAAAAGATATACAGTACATATGGCAGGATAATTTTGAAGCACCTAGGGAGACACAACAGAACAACAGTCACTGGCGTCAGTGTGGCATCACAGACATAACACTACACAAAACATACACATAAGTCTACAGGCATACAACACAATGTGCAGCAAGTGTCAACAAACAGAGTTCTGCATACGTTCACATATGCAATGTCACTGCCACCTTTCCATACACAGGTGACTCAACGTGTGCCTGTCTGGACCATCCGCCCATAGCCCTTCACAAAAAAAACAATCACACCAGACAATGTACAAGTTGTACCTCTTCACCCACCTTCAAGTGAAGTAGTGGGTGTCAACTCCTTCCTCCTCTCCACTGTCCTCATCACTGGACTCAGGTCCTTGGGCAGGCGGGGGCCTTGGTTCCTCACCATCATGCCGGAGAGAGGATATTCCTTGTGAATGGGCATGATGTGCAACATACAGCATGCCACAATGATCTTGCAGACCTTCCCAGGCCTTCCCAGGCGAGTATGCCAGTGCACCACCAGTCCTGTCAAGGCAGCAGAATCTTGACTTGAGCAACCCAAAAGTCCGCTCAATGACACGTCGGGTCCTGCCATGGGCCTTATTGTACCTGACCTCAGCTGTGGTCCTGGGATTTCGTCGTGGGCTCAGCAGCCATGGACGGCTGGGATATGCAGAGTCACCTGTGAATGACAAACACACATTGCAATGTTGCACAGTCAGAGGGCAGCAGGTCACACACACACAGCACACCATATCACTAGGCATACTCACCCACAATCCAAGCATGCTCTAGAAGCATATTTGCCATCACCCGGAGCCCCATGCTGTTCCTCAGGATGTACAAATCATGGGCTGAGCCGGGGAATCTTGCACACACATATGAAATGGTCATGTCCGCAAGGCACACCACCTGCACATTTATCGAATGATAATGTTTGCGATTTCTAAAAATGTGTTCAGTCACCTGTGGTGGCACCAGACCTACATGGGTGCAATCGATGGCACCAACAACATGAGGGATGTGCCCAAGGGGATAGAAGTCACCCTTCACACCGGCCAATTCTGCTTCCCTGGGAAAATGTATATGTCGATCCTTATATATCATCATGGCTGCAAGAACATCCCTCAGCACCATGCTGAACATGAGTTGCGACATCCCTGCAGCGCCGGCCACGGACTCCTGGAAGGAACCAGTTGCAAAAAAGTGGAAGACTGCCATCACTTTGTATGTGGGTGTGAATGCAGTTGGGTAGTGCCAGCGAGGCTGCGGGTGGGGTTCCAACAGATCACAAAGGGTCTTCAGGGTCCGTCTGTCGAGGCGGAATTTGCGAATGATCGCTATATCCTCCATGTCTTCCAGCACTGTGAGGTGATGTATGAGATTAGGCCTCCTCCTAGTTCAGATGTAAATGGACAAATGTCAATGACAACCATCATGAGGTGGCCACAGTACATCCCGTTAAGGATGTCACGCAAAAACAAAGACTGCCATGAGAGATTACATGGTTGGACGGCTTTGAAAGATGCACCATCGTGGTAGCGCACCCTGGCCCCTGCGTTGCATCACCGCCATGGAGCATTGCTTACAGCCAATGGGAGCGATGATTGCGGTGGCATGATGCACATTTGAAAATCGCGGAAGGTGTGCTCCACCACCGCGGAGGCGGTCATTGAATGGCTTTGAAAGATGCACCATCACGGTAGCGCACCCCGGGCCCCTGAGGTGCCTCACCGCCATGTAGCATTGCCTACAGCCAATGAGAGCGATGATTGCAGTGGCATGATGCACATTTTAAAATCGCAGAAGGCGTGCTCCGCCACCACAGAGGCGGTTATTGGATGGCTTTGAATGAGGCAGACCTGGACAACCAATTGTTGCAGTTTTGCACCTTACAAACGACCACAGGGGGCTATAAATCTGTGGGAGTGAGCCTCACATTTCCACTGTTCATAGAGCCTGCTGCCTGGGACCATCTCCTGCTGCTGCCTGAAGAGCTTGCTGCCTGGGGCCCTCTCCTGCTGCTGCCTGAAGAGCCTGCTGCCTGGGACACTCTCCTGCTGCTGCCTGAAGAGCCTGCTGCCTAGGACCCTCTCATGCTGCGGCCGTAAGAGCCTGCTGCCTGGGACCCTCTCCTGCTGCTGCCTGAAGAGCCTGCTGCCTGGGACACTCTCCTGCTGCTGCCTGAAGAGCCTGCTGCCTGGGACCCTCTCCTGCTGCTGCCTCAAGGGCCTGCTTCCTGGGACCCCTCACCACTCACATCAACCACAGGTGTTCCATGTGCACAGGGATGGCAAGGACAGAGAAGATTCGTGCCAGTCCATTCACAAGCGAGGAGCTGGAGGTCTTAGTGGACAAGGTGCTGGCACAGTACCCAAGGCAGTATGGTGGCCCCAATGTAGTGGTAAGTTATCATGAAGGGATCTGTAGGGCAGGGAGGGTGTCAGACATGCATGGGACTGGTGATGTCTGCGAGCCACTGAGGGGGTTCAGTGCTGTCATCCTGCATGTGTGTGAGAATATGAGGTACCCACTTCGCCCTCGTGTATGCATGCAATCACATCTGTTTGGCCCATGCAGAGTGCACTTGTGAGGTGTCCCCCAGTTTGGGATGGAGGGAGATTACAATAGGTCCTGAGTCTGTGTCTTGCCATTGCACTGATAGATGTTGGTACACTGTGTAACTGGCTATTTACCCTTCTTTTCTCCCATACCTGCAGTTCCAGGTACACCAGCGTAAGGCAGTGTGGAGGGCCATTGCAGCAAAGGTGCGAGTCCTGTGGGTATCCAACCGATGACGCACCCACTGCCACAAGAGGTGGGATGACATCAGCCAGCTGGAAAAGAACGTGGCTGAGATGACTTTGGGGTTGCAACTGTGCACTGGGCGTTTGTCACGGCGCAACTTAACACCACGGATGGCCCGCATTTTGGCAGTGACTAATCCTGAGCTGGATGCACATGTGAAGGAGCCTCACCAGCAAGGCAGGGATGAGTATTTGGGAAGGGTGACTTTGCTGTGAGCGGATGCATGTGTAGAGGGCCTGTGACAGCGGTGGCCCATGTGAAGTTCTTGTGGTGGTGCTGTGCTTTGTCATGTGAGTGGCTGCTGGGATGTGTGCTAGTGTCAGGCATTGGGAGGAACTGACCTTACAAAACTGGTCCTTCCTGCTGTGCTTTCTCATATCCAGATGTGCTAGGATCCACATGGTCATTCTGCATTGGGATAGTGTGGGGAATCTATTAGGGGTTGAACAGCAGGGTCCACTATCTGAGTGTAAATTCATGTATGTCTATCTTGCAAGCACCATGATCGGTGAGGCCCACACATCTGACAACAAGGTGACCCAGAGTAACACGTGGTGCTTAGTATGGCCTACTTGACATTGTAGACTGTTGTGTCCTAATAGGTGTGTGTGTTGTCCCCTCCTGTTCCCTGATGGTCTGTCAGTGGCAATGAGAGTTGGGACATGATAGTTGTGGGTAGGGCAAGTGGTGTGTCTGTTACACTTCATCCAAGGGCATGGTGTTGTGCTGTGTGGCCTCAACATGGCTCAGTTATGCAGATATTCAGGGTTACAGGCACTGTTGTGGTCTATTTAGTGTGTTGCTGCAATGTGATTGCAGGGTGTGGTGGTCACCATGTTGATTTGGGCATCCCCTGTACTGCATTGATTGGATTGCTTTGTCTAGATGATGACACCAACACAACCCTGCATCTCCCTCTCATGCAGAATCAATAGTGGACACAGAGGAACGGGAGCCGGAAACCAGTGGTGGCGAGAGTAGCACCACAGTTGCACCGGAGGCCAGTGACACAGAGCCCATCAGCGCATCTGAAGGGGACCGTAGTATGCAGGAGGAATCCATGGCAGATACACAGAGTACTACATCGTCTCATGCCTGCGGTGATGCATCCATGTTGGCAGGCACTGGGGATGGGGAGTCTGCAACATCATCTACCACACAGCTGCCAGTGCCCAGCCTCCCACCCACTTCATCTGGTGCTGGCCATGTCTGTGTCAGTAAGAGGGGATGAGTTACATTCACACCTGGCACTGCTGAGCCTGCACCTGCCCCCCCTGCTGCCCTCAGTGCTGAGTCTGTTGAGCTCCTGCACCAGCTTAGTGTGGGCCAGACTGCCCTGCTCAATGCCTTCAGTGACCATGACAAGAAATTAGGCCAGGTGGTTGCCCACATGGAGGTGGGCTACACCGTACAGTCCAAGCTTTGTCATCCACTGTGTCGTCTGCCCTTCAACAAGCACATGCTCTCATTCCTGCTCAGGTGCCTTTGTCCACCTCTCAGTCAGTGGTCACATCAGATGACAGTAACCACAGTTTGCATGAGTCACAGACCCGATCCAGCACAAGGAGCACACAGCAGACACAACCCAAGCGGTCCCGGCCACAGACACCATCCCCACAGAAGAGCAGAGCCACCCCAGAATGCAAGGACAAGAGCCCGTCAGGGAAGAGCAAGGCCGAAAAAGCAATGAGGCTGACATCAGGCTCACATGCCTCAGAGGCATCACCATCAAAGGTGTGCAGTGTCTGTGACCACTGAGGAGGTGTTGTATAGCAAGGATACACCTAGGAAGGGCACAGGGCCACATCCCCCACCACATCAACTCCAATCCCAAGCCCAGTGAAGCAGGTGGAGGAAGGCACTGTAGGGGCCACCCCTGGCAAAGAGGCAAAGGAGGGCACTGTAGGTGTGACACCTGGCAAACAGGGGAAGGTGGTCCAGAGGCATAGCCAGACAAAGCGTTCCGCAGGATCCAGCACACCACCAGAGGTAGTGGCAGTGTCTGCACCTGATGCGGGACAGTTGGCGTGTGTGCCTGTTGTGTCATCACCAGTTCCCATTAACCCCAGGGAAGCCATTTCGTATTCCCAAAAATTGGAAGGGCACCCCTCCAACCTCTCCCACCCACATTGTGTCACAGGTCTGCATGACTCCACCTCCACATGCCACTATGCCACCTGGTCCAAACAGCCCTCCAGCTTCACAGACAACAGATAGCCCTACCTCACCTGTGCCTCTGTCTCCCCACTCAAGTGTTCCTGCTGTCCCCGACACACAGCCAACTCCAAGTCCGCCTGACTGCCAAATGGGAGTGGCAGTCCCCCTCATACACCTGTCTTGCATACAGGTGTGCTAGTCCTGCCCATTGTTTGCCACCTGGGTGTATTGCTGGTCTTGGAAGGGTACAGTCAAACACACTCAATGTGCAGCTTTTCATGTCCTGATTCCGCATTTCTCCCTGGCCACTGATATTAACATTCACTGCTGTGTTGGACTCTCCCTTGTGCCATGGACACTGGCCATGTTGCTCTGCTGTGTTGTACTCTCCCCTGTGCCATGGACACTGGTCCTGTTGCTCTGCTGTGTTGTACTCTCCCCTGTGACATGGACACTGGCCCTCTTGCTTTGCTGTGTTGTACTCTCACCTGTGCAGCCCATCATGTAGTTGCTGTGCCACCTGCCATGGACACTGGCCCTGTTGCTGTGCTGTGTTGTACTCTCCCCTGTACCATGGACACTGGCCCTGTTCCTCTGCTGTGTTGTACTCTCACCTGTGCAACCTCTCATGTAGTTGCTGTGCCACCTGCCATGGACACTGGCCCTGTTGCTCTGCTGTGTCCTTCTCTCCCCTGTGCCATGCACACTGGCCCTGTTGCTCTGCTGTGTTGTACTCCCACCTGTACAGCCTCTGAAGTAGTTGCTGTGCCACCTGCCATGGACACTGGCCCTGTTGCGCTGCTGTGTCGTACTCTCCCCTGTGCCATGGACACTGGCCCTGTTGCTCTGCTGTGTTGTACTCTCACCTGTGCCATGGACACTGACCCTGTTTCTCTGCTGTGTTGTACTCTCCCCTGTGCCATGGACACTGGCCCTGTTGCTCTGCTGTGTTGTACTCTCAACTGTGCAGCCTCTCTTTTAGTTGCTGTGCCACCTGCCATGGACAATGGCCCTGTTGCTCTGCTGTGTTGTACTCTCCCCTATGCCATGCCCACTGGCCTTCCTGTTTGTAGTTTGCCTGTGCAGATTATCTTGCATATGGTCAGCATTTTGTGACTTGCTCTCGTCCACTGTTGTTCTACTGTCACATCTGTGCAATATGTGAATACAGACAATTACTCCTGTTGTGTGTTTTGTCAGTGTCCTTGCTGATTACAGTTCTTTTGGTGTGTGCATTTGGTTGCCCTTGCCCCATGCTCTATGTGTCAATTCAACATTGGTAAGCTTTTTGCCCACATCACATTTCTAAACAGGGGTGTTAGGGTCATCAGTTCATTCAAACACTGATACTTGTGTTATCTGTTTTGGCTCTTTTACCTGTGATGCAGTTCTCTTTTTAGTGGTTTGCTATTGTTGGCTACGTTGTTGCAATGTTAGGTTAGGGGACACTGCCAGCACAGGTTGTGATGCTGCACACAGGTTTGCATGCAGGCTGGGCAATGTCATGATGTATATGTTGTTGTTAGATGATTCTAGGACTCTAGTAAATATTCCCAATTTCATGCCCTTATGTGGTTATATCAAATCATACCCTTATACAGGCATAAGAATCATACCCATATTAAGCAATAGCCAATGCAGTCCCAATACGGCAAGGCTACTCCCATAGACTCCTAGAAAGCACAACGTGTTCTTAAGCAAACCAAGCCTCCAGCAGCCCGGGAATTCCCCCTGCTTCTGTATTGATTTGTCCTAGAACTCCTGGGGTCCTGAAAGAACTGCGAGTTCTTAGTGACGTCTTATCCCCAAACTTCGTCAAACTCGGTACCTTCCAGGTATAAATATACCAACATCAGCCTTAAGCAAGACACAGTGGTTTGGAGCAGATTGGCTATCTACTTGCCCGACGCCCTGCTGATGCCAGTGCCGAAGGAAGCCGACCCTCCCTGCTGACGCACTGAGAGAGACGCTGTCTTTTCTCCTGCCGAGAAATCCAGCTCCAGTGTTTCCCTGTCGCCCTTACGGGTTGCTGGGAGATCGAGTCCTGAGAAAGAGATACAAGACCTCCTTCATTCTATAACCAAGGTACGGAGCTGATTAGACCCACAGAGAATTCTTGATTCAGATTCTTGGCAAAAACTGTAACTCATCTACTCCTTCCCTGTACTAGGCTTAGGTTAGGTACACTGGGGTAGGTGTATCTTAGAAATACCAGTTGAGTACGTTTAGTCATTATTTTATCGTTGTATGTATTTTATCCATTTTAAGTATCTTATGGCTTAGAAACGATATAAATGCTTTTACAGTATAATTTCTTAATACTCATTTTACTGTACGCACTTTACTTTATGACAAGTATTGCAATTGTGGCAATTCACTTCTCTTGCATGAGAAAGTAGACTGCTCAATAAATACCCTTTTTATTGAAAACACCCGTCTTTCTATTTCTCTGCACTCCTGGTGAAACTAAGCATGCACGATTATCTGAGTGAAATAGCTATCGATTGTTTCCGTGACTCTGGAGATATACTGCTTATTCTGGGGGAGCAAAGTTGTCATGTTTATGTGGTTGTCAGAAACTAATCCCTTCCTGTCTATTCAAGAAAGTTAAAACCTTCTTATTTACTCAAGAAAGTTTCTAGTGACATCTGAGCTAGCTGGCATTTCATAATTAAGTCTAACATATTCAATAGAGACCTAGTCGACCTCAGTCCTACGTCGACAATGTTGTTTATGTTATTACAAGGCGCAGAGCCTATTGGGAATATAGGATCTACACTACAGTGTGTTATTCCTGTATATGTGCCCAGCTGTGTATGTTCATTTTGTGTTGGCCCTTAGTCCTGGTCCCCTGGCCTACATGAGTTGTGTGCTCTTGGGTGGTGAGGAGGTGTGCAGTGTGAAGGGTGTGACTTTGTAGTGGGTGTGGGTGGGTGTGTGCCCCTGTATTGTGGTAGACACACATGTGTCAGCCAGGAGTTGTGTGCCTGTAGTTTGGATTGTCCTGCACCGTGTAAATGATTGCATGCACTTGTGTGAGTTTTCTGTTGTGCATTGTGCAGTGTGTTGGTTTGTCCCTGCAGTTCTGTGTAACTCCTCCTTGTTTTTTTGGTCACTTATGAGTGTGCAAAGTGTGTAACTTGCACATCAGTGTTGTGTTTGTTTGATCATCAATGTATCTTGAGTCTGTTTGGTTATACTGTGTGGCCCTGCTGCTCCTCACTGGCATTGTGTTTGTGTATGTCATACATTGAGGATTATGTCCATTAGGATAAAAAATCGTCATCACAAAATGTAAAAGAAAATTTAGGAAAAGTGAAGTGGAAGTAAAGGAAGATACTAAAGAAAGATGAACATAGGGGAAGACAATAGGTTCAAAACAAATAACAGTTAGGGATATATCAGAAAGAGTAGTAGAAGAATGTTTAAAGGAAACAACTATATTCAATCCGTTCATTGAGTCCATTTGGTTGGCACGAGTCCAACAACTTTATCCAGAAGAGTTCACGTTGTAGTAACTTTTTGCGACTGTCAATGCCAGGTCTCATCGGGACAACCTCCAGTACAAGGAACCTTAACTGGCTGATTTTTTATCCTAATGGACATAATCCTCAATGTATCCCTAACTGTTATCTGTTTTGAACCTATTTTCTTCCCCTATGTTCATCTTTCTTTAGGATCTTCCTAAATTTTCTTTTACATTTTGTGATGGCGATTTTTTATCCTAATGGACATAATGCTATTATTCTCAATGTATCCGTTTACACTCTTCAGTTTCCGTGCCTTTTTTTCTCTTTCTATATTTTCTCTCTTCTGTTCCTTACTATTCATCTAACTCATGTATTTCCTATCCAAGATGGCCGACACTTCTGTGTCCCATCGATCAAAAGTTAATGCACTCAATGTTCAGTTTTTCAATTTATTTAATGTAATTCCTTTTGAGTATTTAAACCAGTTTGTTACGCATTGGTCACTTTCCCCGATGTTCCCGGGGGATTTCACCATTTCTTACATCACACACGCCATGCACTTCACACTTTCTAACCTCCTTTCTATGTTGCATCGCACGTCTTCAAAATACACTTTCTCCCTTCCGCGTAACGATTTCTGCTGACACCCGCTACTGAACGCAGTAATTCTACTACCTTGGTGAGAATCTTCAATTTCAGTCTAGACTTTTGATCGCGTTTCACAGTTTATTTAATGCGCACATTCGGGTGCTCGCTTGGGTGATTCTGACTTGTATCTTACACATTCCTGCACCGCATGATTTTTGTATGCACGCATGCACGAACTTCGGAAAGTCTTTTCCTTTGCTCCAGGTTTTACTCTTTTTATCATTTTGTTCTCGCTCATTTAGCTTTGTGCTTCTGGTTACACAATATTTGGTCTTACTTCTATCTTTATTCCATTTTTTCCTATGGTCCTTCGGGTTTCCTTTCTACTCTTCATTCATTTAATTTAGGGTCACGTCCATTTCCTGAAACAGTGTTTGTTTCCTCTACAGATCACCTTGAATCCCCTGATGAAGGGACTTTCGTCCCGAAATGCATAGGTATTTTTGTACTTCCGAAGCGTTTTGATTGATGAAACCTTGAATAACATTACTTGAGTCATTATGATTATAATATATGACCTTCAAGATTAAATTCATGATGAACTGATCGGACTTTTGAACTTGATTAATTCAGACAAAGCCAGAGGTTACACTTGCCTCCACAGGAGCACCCACAGCAATCAGTGTGGGAATCTCCCAGACCTACTCGACATTAGTATAATACAAGAGTCCCTTATCAGCCAGAAGGGACTATTCCTGAGGCGCCCAGAAACGTGTTTAATCTTCTGCTGGAGATTACCCATTTGAACTTTTACTACACTCCAGGTGTGCCACACCATCCTTATTTTTGCACTCAGGACATTGCCCCAATGGTTTACGTGTGATGTTCTTGGTGTATTTATCAGTTCGGATTGCCCATGTGCATTGGGCTGTGTGTGCTGCCCAGTGCTCAGGTGTAGGTTATTGTGCTCTTGTATCCCAGAGTGGTGCATCCTGTTGTTGTTGTGTTGGATGTCTGTGTGTTGGCGGTGGTATTGCTTCACTTCCTGGGTGTGCTGTTGTTTTTGTGCTGTGCTGATTTGTAGTGTGTGTGTTGAGGTTGTGTCAGTCATGTCTGTCTGTAGCTGTTGTGCTTGGTGTGCACACACTGGTTGTTGTGCATACAGTGCTGTGTGTATTTGGGCTTGACATTACCTGATGTGCATCCCCTGATGTCCTGTGGTGTTTGATGATTTGTGCTTTCATGGGCATCTGTAGTTGGTTTGATGTGGCAGTGTAGGTCTGTGCAGGTGCACTTCTTGTGTGATTTGTGGTATGTTGAGTGTGTGTTTTTTCCTTGAGTGATGATGTTGTGCACTCATGTTGTGTTTGTGCTCCCATTGCCTTTCCACAATTTGGCTGACAGGGTATGTCTGTTTCTGTTGGGGTTCTGTGTGTGTTCCTGTAGTGTTTGTGTGTAGTATTTGGGCAGGCATCTGTTCAGGCATCCCTGTGTGTGTGTGTTCTGTTCATGGCTACACCCAGGGTGTGTGTTTGTTTGTGTGTATATGTGCTGGGAAGTATTGGCAGCCTTCAGTGTGTGAGGCACTGGTGTTATGTGCTCCTTGTCAGACACTCCTACAGTGGCTGTCTCCCTAGTTGTTTGTTGTGTGTTGCAGGGTGTGTATTGTGCTTGCTTGTTACTGTGCTTGTTGCTTGTTAGTGTGCATGGGGGTGCACAGGATGGGCACCTGGCTTGTGACTTGATGGGGTGTGTTAATGTGTGTTTGGGGGTGGTGTGTCCCTGTGGTCTTTGTGCCCTGCCCATGCATTGTAGTGGCCCTGAATTCTGCCTTCTGCATTGTGCGCATGTGTTGACTGCGGCGGTGAAGTGACCGGGAACGGGACTTTGCTGCTAGTTCGTGGACGATGTGTGACCCAGAAGCAGGGAGGTGACTTGTTGGCAGGTGGGTAATGTGTGGGTGCCCTTGTGGTTGTGTTGTGACACCCAGCAGGGTGTCTGTTGTGGAATTGGACCCTGTGTTAGTCCATGTGTTGTGTGTTGTATTTGTGTATTTGCGTACCTGCGGCGGCGTCCGCGGCGACCCATTTGATGGTAGTGCTGTAGCAGGTACATGACCGGATGCATATGTAGAGCTGGGTCCATGGCGTTCATTACTGGGTGGAGAGGACCGGGTCGCTGCTATCCCGCTGCGCTGTCGAGTTTCCGCCGTGTCTGGTTGGGCGGTGTCTCCGCTGCGGTGCGTCTGGCTGTTTGGGCGCATTCTAATTTGTGGAGCGGGGGGGACGTCATTCTGCACGGCGGGGAGTCTCTATTGGCTCCCACCGCCGCGGTAGCGCCGCTCTGCATGTAGTCGGGAAATGACCTATGTTATGTTATACTAATATGGCCCTTAGTGTTTTGAGCTGCAACAACTGGTGTCAACTTTTTAAAATAAGGTTAACTGCTGCACTGCTAGGGTAAGAGGTTCAGTGTAGTTCACACATGAACATGGGTGCACATGGGAGTGAACACGTTTGCTGGCTGTGTATGGAAGACTGTTTGACTTAGGCTCGACTCGCCACACAGGTAGTGAACTGCTCAGGCCTTATATTTGAAACCGCAATCTAATTGGAAATGGTTTTTTTCAGCTGAAGTGTAAAGTCTGTAATGTTTAAACAATTTTTACCCTTTGGATAAAAAATGCCTAAATCTGAACTTTTAATGGAAGACAATTTATGCCTTCCCCATTCTAAAATGTGGGCCCCAAAATAATATCTTCTATACGCATTCATTTTTGTAGTTTAAAATTGGACATATTTCCCTCAGCGAGCCTTAATGGAATTCAAGGTTTGAGCCACTGTGATGGTCCAAGTTCATTATCTGCTGGCCAGCAGGCAGTTCAAAGCTTCCCTTGAATAATACACCAATCCTGCGGGATTAGCCTTTTTCTATGAGGGAAGCGATCAGGGAAGGTAGCTATATAAGGTAATTGGCTGCATTTTCTGACACTCATTGTCAGGGACCTCCTAAACTGATCAAAGAGAGGGCATGCAGACCTTTGACACTTGTCCGAAAGGGGGGGATTAATTAAAGTCTTGCAGGGAAAAATGGATGTGGGTCAGCAGAGCTTGACTCAGAGGAGAACATGTACACTTTTAATCCAAACCGCCATCTTGAATTTGGCAAGAATGCTGTGCAGAGGGGTTAACAGCTGTGGGCTGCTGCCAGGACTTTCCAGTTTGGCGGTGAAAGTGTGATAATGCATTTTTGGTTGGGTAGGGACTCCCTCTTTCTAGCAGATCCCACCTCCATTTTCAAACCTCTGCACAATGAAGATCATTTGAGCAGGAAAGGAGCAACAGAAGAGGAAAAAAATAAACCAGTTTGGTGTTAAATCCCTGTCTGAAGTCAGGGGGGAGGGACTCTCTGGACTTGTATCTTTGAACTCCTGTGCCCTTTTCCTACCTCCATCTTGGGGCAACTAGAAAGTGAACTGGCTGAGGGATGCTGAAGAATGGGGTCCCTTGGTATTCTGTAAAATGGGTTTGGCTGTAGGTGGCCTAGAAGTGTGTATTATTAGCCTCACTAAACACAGGCACCCTTAAAGTGGAGATCAGAGGCCTTGATGCTAAGACAGACCATTAACCACATGGTCCTATCTTGAGGCTTGTGAGATCCTGCTTTAAGAATAACCCATGCCAGAAGAAAGGGATGGGCACGAGGGCAGGAACAATGCTCTTTCATACCGCTGCTGCCAGAAAGAAAGGCGCAAGAGTAAATTGGGGATCCAAAGTGTATCTGATGATATCAAGAAACCCCTCTGAAATGTTTAGAGGCCAGGAGGCCCTAAAGGAGCTCACCTGGTGGCTAGAGCACATCACCAGGAGCAACTCATTTTTTGAGACCTCCATCTTTTTCATCACACTTCAAAATCTATATACAAAAATGTATTCTAAATTACTCTTTTTAATTCACAGTTTTCTCTATCATGTCGTTTATCACATGTAAGCATTAGCACAGTCAAATGTACTTTGCCATAAAAGAGTTGTTCATGGCTGCTAAAAACATACTCTTAGCTAGAAATGATCCACAGTAACTATCTACATAGGGGCGGCTCCTCCGTAATGGCGGAGGAACATCGCCCCACTGCCTGATGTAGATCCGGCAAACGAAAAAAAAAAGGATGCTCTAGCATCATTTTATTTTTCATTTGTCAGCATGTGCTTGGAGGGGCGGGCCTTTGGTGGCTGGGGGAGGAGTGCTTGGGCTTGTGCCTGGGATTGCTGGCCAAACGCACTAAGGTTTCTTCAGCTCGGCTGCATTCAGCAGCCGAGCTGGAGAAACCCCCACAGACTCCCTGGTCTAAACTGGGCGTCTTTTCAGCTCACTCAGACCAATCCCTGCGCTGCTCTGCAGCAAAGGGATTGGCTGGGAGCCTGTCCCAGGGGATGCTGGGAACTGGGAAGAAGGCAGAAGGAGCGACGCAAGGTGGGAGGCATCCGGCGGCATCAGGTACGTTTTGAAATTATTATTAACTTGGGCTCTAAGCAGGTCGCCACTGGTCCGAGTGTCTCTGCTCTTCTCCCTTCCGCACCTCGAGGCCTGGTGCTGAGCAATACATTCCGGTCTCTTTTCCCCCATCCCCCTCTCATCTCCCTCTTGTTTATGGCCTTACTCTGCAGTGGTATAGATATTCCCTTCAGTGGGGGCCGGATCATTGGCACCACTCGTTGACTGTGCACATGGGGCATGTGTCTTGAGGCCTCCAAGTTTCATGTGTGGTGCTTAACTGTGGAGAACAAGGGATAGCTGTCTCTGCAAGCTGTGAAGATTGGGAGACACTTGGGCTTCCGCACAGGTCACCAGAATTGGCCTTAGTGTTCTGTTCTTCCCCCTCCTGCACCACGAGGCTTGGTGCTGAGCGATGCATTCTGGTCTCTTTTTCCCTTTCCTGCTCTCTTCTCTGCCCATCTCCCTCTTGCGTATGGCCCTCCTCTGCAGTGGTATAGATGTTCCCCTTAGTGGGGCTGAATCGTCGGCACACCTCTGTGAGTGTGCGCTTGAGGCCTCTGTTGAAAGGCCGTCAAGTTTCCTGTGTGGTGCTTAACTGTTGGACCAGCTGGGAAGGTTTCTTGGCACAACGGACCTGCGGGAGGGGTGCGTACTTTATCGGGCTGCACTCACCGCCTTTTTTGGTGCAACCCTCATTATGCCCAGACTTCGTCTCCTTCAGAGCAAGCCATGTTGGGTGTCACAGGACTCCGGACCGGGTCGTCGAGTGGGCTGCAACGCCGCCATGGAAAGGCACATCTCCGCCTGAATTTTATTATGGATGGTGGTGTCCGCCTCTATATTCAGCCCCTCATCCGCCCGGTCAACTCCTCGATGGGCGGAAAGCCGGCGGATGGTCTTTCTGTCCCCCGGGCTCTCCCCGCCATCGCAATATGGCGGGGGGAAATGGTAGGCGGGCGGTGAGAAATGGCGGGCAGAACGCCATTGCCACATGGGTGGTGGCAATCCGCTCTCTATTCTAATAGACCCATTAGTTTGAATAATATAGCTAATGGAGGTCTGTATGTTTGGTTGCCATTCTGCTTTTCGCAATATGGCTTTATTTATTCCAGAAGGAGTTGACTTCACACGTACTACTTCTATGTGCCTTTGGCTTTCTGCCCTCATGCAAAATTGTTTTTGTTTTTTTGTAATACTTGTAGGCTGTGCTAACTAAATGTTGCAATGCACCTGCAGAGTATAAATGGGTAAAATGTATCTCAACATGTTGCTGATAACTGTAAATTTGAAGAACGTTTAGAGATGCTTCATTGGGTAGCAGTTTGAGGCAATAATGAGCTTTGAAATAAACTTGTGGCTTGGTCTGATTGGTGCATTATATGGGAACCATTGGCCATATTATCAAAAAAGGGCGATACATTATCAACACTTTTATCGGCAGGAAATTGCTGCTAAAGTGGCGATAATGGGCTTGATAAAATGCCCTTGTGAATTCCCATAGAAGCCCAGGCTCTGGTGTTAGCCCAGGTTCTGGTGTTAATATGGCCCCATGTGTAGGCGTATCAAATACTAGAATTGTGTGATATAATCTAATGTTGAGTGGGCGAGTGTCCAGATGCTTTTCAAATGCTGGTCAGATGCTTTTCAAATGCTTCTCATATGCTTCCTGATGCTTTCCAGATGCTTTCCTGAGGCATTTTAGAACTTCTTTTTCCTGAGTTACTAGTAGAACCTTTCCCTTACTTAGCAGAGTAGAGTGCTCTATGGCAGAACTAAATTTGATTAACTCTCCTTTCTACAACAACTTTATAATTATTTTAAGACTTTTGTATTATTATAAACTTCAAATTGATTTTAACTAATTTGTTGATTTTAATGTGCAACTTTGCTAATCCTTTAATAACATTTTATGAGCTGAAACTTAACCCCTCTCTGCCTTCCTTGTGGGTCCTAATGTGCTTCATTTCATTGAATGTATTGCAGTTTGATAATTAGCCTCAGAGCTGCCTTTGCCTACGCTCAGATTAACCTCTCTCCTGGCCTGCCAAATGCAAGTATGGCCAAATACTAAGTTTTCTTTGTCTTTTTTTAATTTATTTTTTTAGGAGAATTTATTCCAAAAAACACTTACTTTCAAAAGAAGAAAACAACATTTTTTCAATCATCAGCCATGATTAATATGGACTGCAGAATACAAAGCGGCGGTTAATTATACATATATAATATGAACCAAAAGTAATAATACACAAAAAAAAAGATTGTTGAAAACATTATTGAATACAGGACATATGAAGAGCGGAAATTCATTATTAAGGTTCCCTGAGGTTTCTTAGTCTTAATTATACCTCATGCCTCTTCTTCCATAACCATATGGCCCAGGTTCACAAAACTTCCCCACAAGGAAGCACAGCACCCAAAGCTGCTGCGATGTGTTGTGTGGGCAGGAGACAGCAGGAAAGCTCCATATCTACTAACATATGGCAATTTCCTGATCTCTCCCTAGGTCTGGCATACAATCAGGCTGCCCAGTGCCAAAGCCATACCGTTGTGCCATACTTCTAAACTTCTGTTTGTGTCTAGTATGGGTCTTGTTCTGAAAGGGTAGCCTTTCAGGACTTAGTTTTATGCAGAGGGAAACTTTAAAACATTTCTCAATTCAGATGTGTGCTTAACAGTGTGGCACACATGCAAAGTGGTAAACGTTAGGAGAAACAAAAGCATTTCTTCTTTTTGACGCCTGTTTCAAAGTGGCATTATTTTTTGGTCCAAAACCTGGGGCTTATTTATGAGCCCTTGCATCACTTTTGTGCCGCCGGTGCATCACTGAGCCTTGTTGCACCATAATTACACCATATTTACAAAGTAACGCATTTAGGTAGAAGTGTCACTTTGTAAACCCCTGCACCAGGTATAATGTATGCATGGGGACGCTCCGACGCAAGAAAGGGTCATAGAAGTGACGCAGTGAAATTTATAAGATTTCACTGCCCCACTTCTAGGACACAAATGCGTCAATATCTTACGCCTGCCTCATGGCAGACGTAAGACTGATGCAGGCATATTTCACATGGGACTTGTCCATGTGTAAAGACCCATTGCTAGAGTTGCGTCACTTTTGTGACAGACTCCAGCAATGCGTCATTTTTGCGCCGACAGATACGTCAGAAATACTGACCTATCTGTAACTCCTTGCGACATGATGCGTCATACTGTAAATATGACGCATCATTGGTGTCGCAAGGAGAGTGCAATGAAAAGTGACGCATCGCTGTTTTCACGCAGGGATGGGTCACTTTTCATAAATGAGGTCCCCTGTCTGCAATTAGTAGATAGGTTTTTGCATATGGTGGTTACATGGGATTCCCCAAATGCCACCTATGGAACATCCCCTTGATACAGAGTAACTTTGTGCTGGTATGCGTTACTTTAAGGCAGGTTGTAGGAAAAAATTAATCACAAAAAGAAGGTAGGGGGCATTTCATCAACAACTGGCGATAATTATCGCTAGGAGCACTTAGCGCTAGGATAATTATCTCCGGCTATCGCTTCTTTTTATCGTGGAGATAGCACGCTATCAGCGACACTCATCTACGGATCGATAAAAATACCTGAGTTAGCTGCCAAATATGCAATTATCACTGGGATTCCAGCGATAATCGCACAACTTTTGGAGCTACGTTGTTAATAGGGCAGGGCAGACTTAACCATGATATCCATCTTCCATTGGATATCATGGCTAAGTCAAACTAAAAGCAGGCGTAGGAAAGTAGCGATAACCGCGGTTAGCGCTACTTTTCTTAATGCTATGCTAGTTAGCGTGCCGATTGATGATTGGAGAAATGTTAATTAGCAACATTTCTCCAGTTTTTTTGGGGAGGACTCCTACTTTGCATCTCATTAGAGACGCAAAGGGAGGCATAGGGGAAAAAGGGTGCTAACATGCGAATATGCATGTTAGCACTCTCTAATTAATAGGGCGCTAGTTTGATCTCCTCTTTTTTGGCTTTTAAAGCCAAAAAAGTGGAGATAAAGCACTTGCTGATATGCCCCTAAATGTTTAAAAAAACATTTGCCCAGCTTTATGTTGCTTTTGTTATGCAAACCTAGTGCAAAATGTTTGAAAATCTGGGCCTGCATTCCTGTTTCCTTTGTCACTGTTTACTGATCTTTTTCTTCCTTTCTCCCAATTCAGCTTTTCTCCTGCCCTGGGTCCTACTATGATAATGAAAAATAAGTCTTGGGACTCAAAGGGGAGTGCCTGTGTGCACTACTAGTAACCCAAAGGAGCAAATTAAGCACTGGCTGTCCCCCTAGGAGTTCCTCGTTCTCCCCTGTATGTCAATTGATAAGTTGTACTAATCCCTTCTCAGATTGCATGACTGCAGTTTATTAACTCTGTGATATTGCGCTGTTTGGGCGCAGCACTCATATAGTGAGCATGTTGGGGCATATCAGCAAGGGCTTTATCTCTGCTTTTTTGGCTTTAAAAGCCAAAAAAGCAGAGATAAAACTAGCACCCTAATAACAAGAGGGTGCTACCATGCATAATCGCATGTTAGCACCCTTTTTCCTTACGCCTCCCTTTGCGTCTCTAATGAGATGCAAAGTGGGAGTCCTCCCCAAAATAACTGGAGAAATGTTGCTAACCGACATTTCTCCAATTTTCAATCAACACGCTAACAAGCATAGCGATAAGAAAAGTAGCGCTAACCGCAGTTATCACTACTTTCCTTACGCCTGCTTTTAGTTTGACTTAGCAACTTAATCCAATGGAAGGTGGATTTCATGGTTAAGTCTGCCCTGCCATATCAACAACGTAGCGGTGTGATTATGTGAATATAGCTGGAATCCCAGCTATAATTGCACATTTGGCAGCTAACTCGGGTATTTTTATCAATCTGGAGATGAGTGTCGCTGAGAGTAATGCTATCTCCGCGATAAAAACAAGCGATAGCCGGCGAGTAACTTTGTGCTGGTATGCGTTACTTTAACGCAGGTTGTAGGAAAAAATTAAGCACAAAAAGAAGGTAGGGGGCATTTCATCAACAACTGGCGATAATTATCGCTAGGAGCACTTAGCGCTAGGATAATTATCTCCGGCTATCGCTTCTTTTTATCGTGGAGATAGCGCGCTATCAGCGACACTCATCTACGGATCGATAAAAATACCTGAGTTAGCTGCCAAATGTGCAATTATTGCTGGATTCCAGTGATAATCTCACAACTTTTGGAGCTACGTTGTTAATAGGGCAGGGCAGACTTAACCATGATATCCATCTTCCATTGGATATCATGGCTAAGTCAAACTAAAAGCAGGCGTAAGGAAAGTAGCGATAACTGCGGTTAGCGCTACTTTTGTTATTGCTATGCCAGTTAGTGTGCCGATTGATAATTGGAGAAATGTTAATTAGCAACATTTCTCCAGTTATTTTGGGGAGGACTCCTACTTTGCATCTCATTAGAGACGCAAAGGGAGGCATAGGGGAAAAAGGGTGCTAACATGCGAATATGCATGTTAGCACTCTCTAATTAATAGGGCGCTAGTTTTATCTCTGCTTTTTTGGCTTTTAAAGCCAAATAAGCGGAGATACAACCCTTGCTGATATGCCCCTAAGGGGCATATCATCACCAACCGGCGATAATTATTGATAGGCACACTTAGCGCTAGGATAATTATCGATTATGCATGTTAGCACCCTCTTGTTAATAGGGCGCTAGTTTGATCTCCTCTTTTTTGGCTTTTAAAGCCAAAAAAGTGGAGATAAAGCACTTGCTGATATGCCCCTAAATGTTTAAAAAAACATTTGCCCAGCTTTATGTTGCTTTTGTTATGCAAACCTAGTGCAAAATGTTTGAAAATCTGGGCCTGCATTCCTGTTTCCTTTGTCACTGTTTACTGATCTTTTTCTTCCTTTCTCCCAATTCAGCTTTTCTCCTGCCCTGGGTCCTACTATGATAATGAAAAATAAGTCTTGGGACTCAAAGGGGAGTGCCTGTGTGCACTACTAGTAACCCAAAGGAGCAAATTAAGCACTGGCTGTCCCCCTAGGAGTTCCTCGTTCTCCCCTGTATGTCAATTGATAAGTTGTACTAATCCCTTCTCAGATTGCATGACTGCAGTTTATTAACTCTGTGATATTGCGCTGTTTGGGCGCAGCACTCAGATAGTGAGCATGTTGGGGCATATCAGCAAGGGCTTTATCTCTGCTTTTTTGGCTTTAAAAGCCAAAAAAGCAGAGATAAAACTAGCACCCTAATAACAAGAGGGTGCTACCATGCATAATCGCATGTTAGCACCCTTTTTCCTTACGCCTCCCTTTGCGTCTCTAATGAGATGCAAAGTGGGAGTCCTCCCCAAAATAACTGGAGAAATGTTGCTAACCGACATTTCTCCAATTTTCAATCAACACGCTAACAAGCATAGCGATAAGAAAAGTAGCGCTAACCGCGGTTATCACTACTTTCCTTACGCCTGCTTTTAGTTTGACTTAGCAACTTAATCCAATGGAAGGTGGATTTCATGGTTAAGTCTGCCCTGCCCTATCAACAACGTAGCGGTGTGATTATGTGAATATAGCTGGAATCCCAGCTATAATTGCACATTTGGCAGCTAACTCGGGTATTTTTATCAATCTGGAGATGAGTGTCGCTGAGAGTAATGCTATCTCCGCGATAAAAACAAGCGATAGCCGGCGAGTAACTTTGTGCTGGTATGCGTTACTTTAACGCAGGTTGTAGGAAAAAATTAAGCACAAAAAGAAGGTAGGGGGCATTTCATCAACAACTGGCGATAATTATCGCTAGGAGCACTTAGCGCTAGGATAATTATCTCCGGCTATCGCTTCTTTTTATCGTGGAGATAGCGCGCTATCAGCGACACTCATCTACGGATCGATAAAAATACCTGAGTTAGTTGCCAAATGTGCAATTATCGCTGGGATTCCAGTGATAATCGCACAACTTTTGGAGCTACGTTGTTAATAGGGCAGGGCAGACTTAACCATGATATCCATCTTCCATTGGATATCATGGCTAAGTCAAACTAAAAGCAGGCGTAAGGAAAGTAGCGATAACTGCGGTTAGCGCTACTTTTCTTATTGCTATGCCAGTTAGTGTGCCGATTGATAATTGGAGAAATGTTAATTAGCAACATTTCTCCAGTTATTTTGGGGAGGACTCCTACTTTGCATCTCATTAGAGACGCAAAGGGAGGCATAGGGGAAAAAGGGTGCTAACATGCATTATACCTGGCACAGGGGTTTACAAAGTGACACTTCTACCTAAATGCGTTACTTTGTAAATATGGTGTAATTATGGTGCAACAAGGCTCAGTGATGCACCGGCGGCACAAAAGTGATGCAAGGGCTCATAAATGAGCCCCAGGTTTTGGACCAAAAAATAATGCCACTTTGAAACAGGCGTCAAAAAGAAGAAATGCTTTTGTTTCTCCTAACATTTACCACTTTGCATGTGTGCCACACTGTTAAGCACACATCTGAATTGAGAAATGTTTTAATGTTTCCCTCGGCGATAATTATCCTAATACTAAGTGCGCTTAGTGATAATTATTGCCGGTTGTTGATGATATGCCCCTTTGTTACTATCTTCTTCCATAAGGAAGACGCAGCTGCTTATTCACGAATGACTTCAGTTACAATTGCTGGGAAGGCACAACGTGGGCAGCCTGTTCAAAACCGTGCAAAGTCTTTCAGAAAAATAGCAGAACCTTTGAAGAACATAGCTATCAAATTTCTATAATTGGATCGTAGGTGTTGAAATGCTTTTGCCTACGCTCTGCAACTTTTTATTGAAATACTTCAAGGCACGTAAATGGTTTACACTACTTGTTATTTTCGAAATAAAACATGGTGGAAGAATGACATTAAATCGTTAGAATGAATTCATGAAAGTATCAGACATAAAGCAACTTGCGGAGTGAATCCAGTTTTCACTTTATAATTACTTTAGTGACTTATATTAGTGTCACATGTGATTTTGTGAGTGCCATGGAAAATGGAAAATATGAGGGCATATTTTGCATCTGCCAATGTCGCTGCAAAAAGCATTGTCTACATTAGTGCACGGGGGTGGCCACAAAATGGGGCTTATTTATGAGCCCTTGTATCAATTTTGCGCCGCCAGTGTGTCACTTTTTGTGACCTACCAGCGGCATAAAAAATGCACCTTGTTGCATCATATTTACAAAGTGACGCATCTAGGCAGATGCATCACTTTGTAAATACCTGCGCCTCATTATACCTGCGCCAGGTATAATGTATGTACGGGGGCGTTCAGACACAAGAAAGGGTCGTAGAAATGATGCAGTGAAATCTGCAGCCACTTCCAGGACGCAAATGCATCAATATCTTACGCTGCTTCATGGCAGGCGTAAGACTGATGCAGGCACATTGAACATGTGCCTTGCCTATCAGTAATGACCCATTGCTGGAGTTGCGTCACTTTTGCGACACACTCCAGCAATGCGTCATTTTGTGCCTGCAGATACGTCAGAAATACTGCTCTATCTGTAACTCTTTGCGGCATGATGCGTCATACTGTAAATATGACTCATCATTGGAGTCGCAAGGAGGGCACAATGAAAAGTGACCCATCTCTGTTTTCTCGCAGCGATGCGTCACTTTTCATAAATGAGGGGCAATGTGTCCACAATCACGCTGTTTTTGTCAACGGATAAAAGAAGCAGTATTAAGTGAAAATGAAAGTCATATTTGTACCCAGTGAAGGGGGAAACAGAGGGGCTCATTTACGAGGTACCTTGCACGCTGGTACGTCACTTTTTTACAATATTGAAAGTGATGCACCGGATGCGCTTGTACATAAGTCGCAGAGTGTGTTTTCATGGTGAGAACAAAGCCAAACCTATATAGAAATCAAGGGGCATATTTACTCGAAAATGTGGGAGCACAGCGTAATGCCAAATTTGGCAGCATCATGATCCGACATTTTCAAAAAGCTACTACAATATGGGGCACCCCTGTGTTTGCCCTACTGCTGGCACTAAAATCTGCTGCCAAGCACCAACACAGGTACCCTTGCATCATAGTGCAAGGGTGTCTGCATTGCAGGGAATGATTGTTTATTTACAGGAAGGTGTCCCTTTCTGCACATAAACAATCCACAATGTCAATTTGTTACTTCTACGTCTGCTGCATTCTGCAGAACAGAGAAAAGTAGGAAATCATAAGTATTTAATGAGTGTTTATGTGCAGGAAGGGACACCTCCTTGCACATACATACTCAATAATGGCTTTTTGCTCTTTCTATGTTTGCTGCAGAATGCAGCACACATAGAAAAAGCAAAAACTAAGAGAAATAAAAACATGTCTCCTTGTGTCTTATTCAAACGCCTGCTCTTTCATGCTGTTAGTTTTTGGTGCTGCCACAGATTTACACCTCCTTGTAAATCCGGGTCAGTGTCAAAAAGCAATGGGTGTTGTGGTGGAATGCCCAAAGAAACACCCTTTGCATTCCCCATGCCACAGAGGACTGAGGAGGATAGGTGAATATTTACAAGGTGGTGGCACAGGAGCATCAAAAAAAGTGATGCTCTGGTGGTGATAGGGGGCTTGTAAATATGTCCCTTAAAGTAGCAATGTTAATAACGCCTAAGCACATGGGCACACATATTTCCGCACTGTAACTTACCCTGCAAGTCAATTCCTTTGTTGGTCATTCTGCATGCCTCAACAGACAGTGGCAACCAGCAACCAAACAATATCCCATCGCATGGCACATGAGGTACTCATATTACATAAGATATTTCATCTGTCTTCCTAAATGAGCTACTCCATGTCCCATGCACAGCATTCACCCACCTAAAGAAATAAAGAAGCAAAACACCTGCCCCAACCAATATGGCTGCACAGAAAGTGCACAGAGACATGGCCATACAGTGTGGTTGAAACAGTATGCTTCCTGTGTTTTTTTCTCTTTGGCTTCAGCAATATTCCCCCATCCGAAGACAAATACTTAAGTTTGGGTCTGCGGTTCTACCTCAATGGCTGTCCTTGGTATTGAAAACGTACAGAAGTTGGGCCCCCACTGCCTACCCCCTGCAATGCAAATTTCTTGGGTGCCTGAGGAATAAAAGGAGTTAGGATCAATTTCAATTTCAAGATTACAGTGTAACCCATTTGGTCAAACAGTAAAGCTCAGAGTCAAGAAATGGGATTAAGAATACATTTATTTAAAATTCTGAGCCAAAGTAACAGAAATCAGTTTTAGAAACATAGGGCCTCATTAGGATGACGGGAGGACTTTGCCCGCCCGTCATCCCATCGTGAATAGGGACCGCCCGCCAAAAGGGCGGGAGTCCCGGGGGTGCAATTAGGATGCGCCCGCCACAGTGGGGGGCGCAATCCTCCATTTAACATTGTGGCGGGCGGAGCTCACTGCCCCGTCCGCCACAATGTCAAAAGTAAATGCACGCATTTGCATAATGAAAACGGCAGGCACTGCGCGGTGCCTGCCGCTTTCATTATGCAAATGCAGGGGGGGTACCACAGGTACCCCCGTGTGCACCCCCCTCACCCACCTTGGGGGCCCGCAGGGGGCCCCCAGAGTGAAGACCGCCTGCCTTTCCGTGGCGGCATTGCCGCCACAGAAAGGCTTACCGAAAACCCCATCATAATATGGCTGGCGGTGTCTGATAGACACCGCCACCATATTTTTCCTTCTCCACCCCGGCCGCAAGGAACTTGTGAAAATTCTAAGTCTAATAACTTTGGCGTTTGTGGACGGAATTGGCTGAAATTTTCAGGAAAATGGCACATTTTGTTTCCGAGCAGCCCCTGAAAATCTGGGGGGGTTTCGTCAAGGGGGGGCCGAGAAAAAAGGGGGTCCCAAAACGCATTTTTAACATTGAGTTTTCCATAGGGCGTTTGGCCTCACTTTTAGCTTGAACGGCTGAATGGATTTGCATGAAACTTGGCAAAATTGTAGGGACTGTAAGCCCGATGTGCCTTTTCTGGGTCTCAATATATGTGCTCCAGTGGATTTTGAGAAATTAACATTTGAAAAAACAGATATATCTGTGACAGCGTCCCGGATAGCGCACCAGTTCGCGTAATTTTCGCGTAACGGAGCTTTGCGAAGCGAAGCTGATTGGCTCTCCGGTGTCTGTCAACATTCTAAACAGTCCGGAGCGGCTGCCATCTTGTCTCTCGGTAGGATCGAGAGACAAGAGGAGGAGAAAAACGAAGGGGGAATTTAATGAAAGGGGGCAAGGTAGACCCTTCTTGACCCCCTAGGAATGATGTTGGGGTTATTAAAGGGTCCCGTGGGGCAAATAAAAAAAATATTGATTTTTTGCGGTAGAAGCGCTTTCCGGTTCGCGAACCGGGTAGTGAACCGGGACGCGAAACGGGAATTCACCATTTTGTGTTTCGATTTAATTAAATTACAAGATGGAGGAAAAACAATGTGAGAAATGGGTATAAGGGGGTACGGGAGACGTATCCTGACCCCCTATGTTTTCTGAGGGTGGCTGAGGAGGCTCATATATGTTGATACTTGTCTTCCAGCGGCTGCGCGTGAGCCTTTTTTTTTTTTTTTGCTGCGTGACATTCGAAGGAAATCAGGAAGTGTTGACCGCCATTTTGACACTGCGAGTAAATATATTGTTGAAAATAATTGTTATAAATTAATCCGTATTGATAAACATTGTCTGCGCCATCTTGCTTTTTTTCCAATGCCACACTTTTGTCGTGCACGGCAGCCATTTTAGATGCCTTGACCAGACCCACTCTCTGCACGCCGCCGATCGTGACGTCTGTTAACGTTCGATTCGAAGGAAATCAGGAAGTGTTGACCGGCATTTTGTCACTGTGAGTAAATATATTGTTAAAAATAATTGTTATAAATTAATTCGTATTGATAAACATTGTCTGCGCCATCTTGCTTTTTTTCCAATGCCACACTTTTGTCGTGCACGGCAGCCATTTTAGATGCCTTGACCAGACCTACTCTCTGCACGCCGCCGATCCTCAGCATGGCTCCCCACCCTCGCAAGCATCTCCCCCACGCACTGGTCACCCCCGCTCTCTGTCTCTTATGCATGGGCCATAAACCTCCCCCCATCTGCGCTGCTCTTCCCTGAGAATCACACCCTGTGCCCGCCCGACACCACCCTTTCACCCTATTCACTACCGCACCCTCTGACATTCCTCTTCCTTTGTGTCTGATTGTCCAGGCCGGTCCCAGGCTATCACGTAGCCCTGCGGATATAGTTTATGGCCTCAACTGTAAAGAATCACCCCTCTTCAAAGGAGTTACAGTAGATCAAGGCCCCCACCCGATGAGATCCGTCACACCACACGCATTCCTACTATCTGATAACCATCCTGTATTGTGATTGGGGAGGGGATTCTCACTGTGAGGGTGTGTGGGACCGAGCCTGAAGCGGAAAATTCCAGGGATGCCTTTTTGTACATCAAAGTCTTCACAATTATGTGTCACATTAAAAATATATAGCAATCCAACAAAGTAGTAGGATTATAACACTTTAATAACTTATAAATATATACATTGCAACAAAAACAGTAAACACCTTAAATTTTTTTTTATTAAAACAGAAGCAACAATGGTCAGTAGAGGTCTGTTGTGCGAATAGTCCCAAGGCAGCACAACGTGCTGAGTTCTGGACGGCACCCAGGTGATGTCACGGGCCAGGTGGAGGCTCGTCTGTTGTAGTTGGGCGCCCCTTAAGCGGTTCACTTGCCATTCAGCGGTTTTCCGCCCGCTTTTGCTGCACTGTGCCTCGTCAGTAGCGGTCTGTTGTGCGAATAGTCCCAAGGCAGCAGAACGCGCTGGGATCTGGACGGCACCCAGGTGATGTCCAGTAAGTTGCCGCACTGGTTTTGGTATCCTACAATGCTGCTCCGAAAAACGGCATAGGGCGCCCCGGGGGGGGGGAGGCGGCGTGAATGGGCCTCCCCAGGTGGAGGCTCGTCTGCTGTAGTGGGGCGCCCCTTTAGCGGTTCACTTGCCATTCAGCGGTTTTCTGCCCGCATTTGCTGCACTGTGCCTCGTCAGTAGCGGTCTGTTGTGCGAATAGTCCCAAGGCAGCACAACGTGCTGAGTTCTGGACGGCACCCAGGTGATGTCACCTGGGTGCCGCACTGGTTTTGGTATCCTACAATGCTGCTCCGAAAAACGGCGTGGGGCGCCCCGGGGGGGGGGGGGTGGGGGGGGGAGGTGGCGTGAACGGGCCAGGTGGAGGCTCGTCTGTTGTAGTTGGGCGCCCCTTTAGCGGTTCACTTGCCATTCAGCGGTTTTCCGCCCGCTTTTGCTGCACTGTGCCTCGTCAGTAGCGGTCTGTTGTGCGAATAGTCCCAAGGCAGCAGAACGCGCTGAGATCTGGACGGCACCCAGGTGATGTCCAGTAAGTTGCCGCACTGGTTTTGGTATCCTACAATGCTGCTCCGAAAAACGGCGTAGGGTGCCCCGGGGGGGGGGGGGGGAGGCGGCGTGAATGGGCCTCCCCAGGTGGAGGCTCGTCTGCTGTAGTGGGGCGCCCCTTTACCGTTTCAGTTGCCATTCCTCCCGCTTTTGCTACACTGTGCCTCATCCGCCATTCAGCTGTTTACGCCTGCTCTTGCGGCTACAGCGTCTCGCTCACCATGTAGTTGAGTTGCTCCCACTCTTGCGGTGCAGCGATAGGCGGCTGCCACAGGACTCTTAAAATGGCGGCCGGCTCTTCGGATTTGGGCCTGGTCCACTAAAATGGCCCTGGGACACCTTGGAACTCGGACGCTTTTCTGCTAGGGCTTGGGCTCCATTCTCGAAAGCGTCCCCTCAGCCTTGAAGATTCTACAAATGTCTTGGGGGCCCCCGACTCCCGCAGGCTTCCGGTGGGGAGCGGCTGCCATGATTGCTTGCGGAATGGCCATGACGGAGCTACGAGATGGTGGTGCTCTCATGCTGACGCCAGCTTCAGTCTGAAACATCCAGAAACACTGTAGACTATCAATTCGATGAGTTCCGGTGGAGCCCCAACGTGACCCGGTAGGGAAGAACTTGCCCTCCCCTTTTTTGAGTGATGGTTCTTGTTGCTTGTCCACTCTGTTGTCATCTAACGGAACCTTTTTTGATTGCCGAGTGAGAAAAAAAAAGGTGGGTCTTTCATCGTTTGGGAAAAAAAAATGTTTTAATCCAATGAAAAGTGTTATTTTTAGGTCATATGATCAAGCCTTCCATCATTAGGAAACCAAAAGTAAAATGAACCAATGAAAAGTTTTATAAACAAGTCACATGACCTGTTATGCGGCTTTGGGTTATAAAAAGCATACAAAACCCGTTGGCCCATGAGGCGGCGTCAGTAGCGGACCAATGTGGGAATAGGCCGAAGGCAGCACAACACGCTGAGATCCGGATGGCACCGAGGTGGTGTCCAGCAAGTTGCACTGGTGTGGCCATCCTACAATGCTGCGCTGAAAGACGGCGTGGGTGCCCGGGGGGAGGCGGCGCGAACGGCCTTCTTCCGCCTCCCCAGGTGGAGGCACCTCATGTGCAGTGCGGCGCCCCTTAGCGTTTCACTCGCCTTCCAGCCGAGTTGCGCCCGCACTTGCTGCTACAGTAGGCCGAAGCCAGCACAACGCGCCGAGATCCGGATAGCACCGAGGTGGTGTCCAGCAAGTTGCCGCACTGGTGTGGCCATCCTACAATGCTGCGCCAAAAGACGGCGTGTCCAGCTGAGTTGCGGTCACTCTTGCGGTACAGTGACTCGAACGCGCCGAGATCCGGATAGCTCCGAGGTGGTGTCCAGCAAGTTGCCGCACTGGTATGGCCATCCTACAATGCTGCGCCAAAAGACGGCGTGTCCAGCTGAGTTGCGGTCACTCTTGCTGCTACAGTACGCCGAAGGCAGCACAACGCGACGAGATCCGGATGGCACCGGGGTGGTGTCCAGCAAGTTGCCGCACTGGTGTGGCCATCCTACAATGCTGCGCCGATAGACGGCGTGTCCAGCTGAGTTGCGGTCACTCTTGCTGCTACAGTACGCCGAAGGCAGCACAACGCGACGAGATCCGGATGGCACCGAGGTGGTGTCCAGCAAGTTGCCGCACTGGTGTGGCCATCCTACAATGCTGTGCCGAAAGACGGCGTGTCCAGCTGAGTTTCTCCCACTCCTGCGGTACAGTGACTCAAACACGCTGAGATCCGGATGGCACCGAGGTGGTGTCCAGAAAGTTTCACTGGTGTGGCCATCCTACAATGCTGCGCCGAAAGACGGTGTGGGGTGCCCGGGGGGGGGGAGGCAGCGCAAACGGGCCTCTCCCTCTTCCCCAGGTGGAGGCACCTCATCTGCAGTGGGGTGCCTCTTAGCGTTTGACTCGCCTTCCAGCTGAGTTCCGCCCGCTCTTGCGGTACAGTGACTCACCCGCCATCTAGCTGAATTGCGGTTACTCTTGTGGTGCAGCGATAGCCGGCTGCAACAGGACTCTCAAAATGGTGGCCAGCTCTTTGGATTTGGGCCTGGTCCACTAAAATGGCCCTGGGACACCTTGGAACTCGAACGCTTGCCTGCTAGTGCATGGGCCCCATTCACGAAAGCGTCCCCTCTTTTAACTGATTGTTCTTGTTGCCTATTTCTTTTGTTGTCATTTAACGGAACATTTTTGGACTGCCGAAAATGGTTCTGGTCCGATCGCTGTTTGGTGGAGACATTTTGACTATATCCTGGACCTGCCAGGCCGCGCCCAAAATGGCGCCGGTATAAATGGGACTCGTAACTTCTTGTTGTGTACTGGTTGCCCAACCTTGATATCACGAGATACGTATGCAGTTTTGAAGCACATGGCGAGCAGGGACGAGAATTTATTGAACATTTTAACATCCCTATTGATATTAAGTTCTGATATTGATTACTGTACTATTGAAAGTTCGAATTAACGCCACCCATGGTACTTGCCCGCAAATGTATATCTAGATAATGTTATTGTAACTGGCCCTGTTGTACTTTAATTATAAAATGTACGTCCACCGATTCCGTAAATGTTAGACACCTTAGTTCTTGCAATCTAATGGGTCGCCCGTTACGTTCTTCTACAGTGTAAATGTTCCCTCATCATATACGATTCCAGTTTTCTCCGTGGCCGGCCCACGTGGTTATAGGCCCGTATTTGTATACTGACATTTTTACAATAAAGGTTTTTTAAAAAACATGGTAGTAGTACCTACATTGGTAAAGTTTTGAATAATAGCCACTGTTTTCGAATCAGTAAAAGGCAAGTGAAATAAAGCAGTCCAATTACATGACTGTTAAAAGGTATAATACGCAGGAACGCAGTAAAGAAAAATGGTCAAGGGCTGTTGTGTTTTCTACTCCTGCAACATAAAGTGATCGATAAGAATCTGATATTCATGCCTATCAGCGACTAAGACAGCAGGCCGAGCCTCTTTTGCTCAACGGCTCCCTCATGGGACGAAGAAACGCCCTTTTTCTCGAAAAAGGAATATTTTACTTGCAGGACAGTTGTAAATTTCCCGGGAAAATACATTAGCCTGAAACATTGTTAGTGATAAACTGTAAATGCATCTGGGTCCTTTGCTTTACAAGTCAGAGTGAGAAAAAAAAGGTGGGGCTTTCATCATTTGGGAAAAAAAAAATGTTCAAAAGCAATGAAAAGCGTTATTTTTAGGTCATATAACCAAGCCTTTCATCATTAGAATAACAAAAGTAAAATGAACCAATGAAAAGTTTTATTAACAGGTCACATGACCTGTTATGCTTACGTTACGAGCTGCGCGCCGCGCTCTGGATCGTTTCCAGGAAGCTGCGCCTTGCACACAGGAGCACTTCCGGGTGCGCTAACGTGGCGCGTCATATGACGCATTACGTGACAACGCAGGTCCAGAATATAGTCAAAAGGTCTCCACCAACCAGCGGTCGGAATACAACCCCTTTCAGCAGTCCAAAAAGTTCTGTTAAATGACAAGAGAAGGGACAGGCAACAAGAACAATCAGTCAAAGAGGGGAGGGCAAGTTCTTCTCTACCGGGTCACGTTGGGGCTCCACCGGAACTGATTGAATTGGTAGTCTACAGTGTTTCTGGATGTTTCAGATTGAAGCTGGCGTCAGCATGAGAGCACCCAATTCTAAAACAGTAAATGCTTGGATAACAATCAATCAAATGTAGAGGGAAGCAGGCACGACGGGTTACAACGGGGGCAAAGGCTTACGTTACCTACCCTTCACTATCTGCAAAGAGAGAATACTCCTAAAAGAAAAGAGGAGGGGGGGGCAGCGTTCAAAGCACATCAGCGTGCATAAATACGAAAATGTTTTTACCTACCACGTACTTGACATTTTACAGCTTTTGAAATTCACTGAAAAAACCATAGGTTATAGACCATATATAGTTAGGGATTCGCATTTACAAAACCTTAATTTACTCGCACAAAACCATAGAAATTCGCATATATAGTTAGTTGCAATAACTATATATCGCGCACCCGCAATCCACTGCTGATGATGTCACATATTACATCATTCATGGCATGGTCAGTGACATCACTGATGACATCACTGATGACATCACTGATGACATCTCATTTGACATTACTGATCACATCACTGATAATATCATTCATGTGATAATACGATGAACCTCTTCAGACTCTAATATAACCTTAGATACAATCAGTGTAAACAGACACTCACAGATTGTCACTCATCCATGGAGTTACTCACACATCTAGTCAGTCATGAAAAGAATCAATCACTCCTCCATTTCCTCAACTATACAGTTATACACACCTTACTAATTCAAACATATTCTAACACATATTTACTCTCTTATACAATCCCTGATACAAGTTCACAATGATTCATACAGCCACTCTCACATTCACTGGCTCTTATGCTCAGTTATTTATATATGTCAACTCTCACATGTACTGTGTTTTACATATGTACTTACTTTGACATGTAGCACTGAGATATCCATTCACTCACCAATACACTCATGCACACAGTCAACTGCCCATACAGCTGTTTCCACATGCACGTTTGAACCCATACATCTAGTGAATCAACTGCTCACACATCTATGAACAGAGTCATACACCTCCCAGCCACCCACACACATACTCAGTCTCCCATACAAATACTTGGGCAACCAATCAATAACCCATATAGTTACTCATATAGCTACTGATTAACACATGCGGCAGTTTACAGAACAACAGACATAATGATGCACAAATTAAGACAGTTTAGTCACTAACCCATGCACTCAGTGAGACACATTTAATCACTCTCTCATACAGTCAGTCATGCACCTACTAAATCCTTCATCCAGACACTTATACATCCACTCATTCTTCAATATGTAAGACATATTTTAACTTTACAGAAACATACAAACACTGGATGATGTCATCAGTGATGTCATCAGTGATGTCACTGACCATGTCATGAATGATGTAATATGTGACATCATCAGCAGTGGATTGCGGGTGCGCGATATATAGTGATTGCAACTAACTATATATGCGAATTTCTATGGTTTTGTGCAAGTAAATTAAGGTTTTGTAAATGCGAATCCCGAATTTTCAGTGAATATATATATATATATACATATATATATATATATCCGTTTCACTTTCTCCAACGAAACCGGGACACATTGACTGTGGTGCACAGCAGGGTCAGAGGGTTTCCTGCCAATGATACTCAGTTTCACAAAAACGCTGCAAAGAAGCGTAGAATGCACTCTTTCTCCAGTCTCAAACACCACTTTTTCAGACCAAACGATCGTATTTAGTGTTCTTCATATTTTTATTCCAGCATAATAACAGTGCATGGAACCAACCCAACGCGTTTCACCGAACACTCGGCTTGATCACGGGTGAATTGTGTTCCTCAAAACCATAGTTAAATAAAGTTACGTGCATCACTTCCCATAGTGAACATAAACATAGGACTGTGATTCATATCAAAAAAGGAACGGCCATCTTGGAACAGTGTCACATTTGGCGAAATTGATAGCATTTCATATAACTACTTGTTAGCAAAAAGGAATAAGGACATTTACTAAATATACCCATCCGGGTTCTATGAATTGTCCTATACAATCATTGTTGTTATCACATTTAGCGAAATTAATAGCATTTCGTATAACTCCTTGTTAACAAAAAGAGATAACGGACATTTCTTAAATATACCCATCCGGGTTCTGTGAATTGTCCTATGCAGTCATTGTTGAAACAATTCATTGATGAAAGTAAATCCCAAGTGGGAATTTCATTAGACTTCAAAGTAATACCCAAGTGGGTTAATGGTCTCCGTGTATCATACTCATTTGTACACTCCATCTTCATCAGCACAATGCCTGTATATTTTATACAATTTCGAAAACGTGTTTTCCCCATGTTAATTTCCATAGGGCGGTCGAACTCACTTTTAGCCCGAATGGCTGAATGGATTTCCACCAAACTTGGCAAAATTGTAGGGACTGGTAGCCCGATGTGCCTTTGCTATGTCTCAAGATATGTGCTCCAGTGGATTTTGAGTAATTTAGGTTCAAAAAAATATACATGTCTATGGCAGCGCCCCGGTACGCTCACCGGGGCGCGTACCGGGCGCGTCACGCGACTTGCACACAGAAAGCTGATTGGCTTTCGGGTGTCTCTAAACATTCGAACAGTCCGGAGCGGCCGCCATCTTGTGTCTCGGTAGAATCGAGACACAAGAGGTGGCCAAAACAAAGGGGGAAATGACGATAAGGGGGCAGGGATAGACCCCCAGTGACCCCTTAGGTTTGATGTGGGGGCTATAAAAGGGACCCGCGGGGCAATTTTTTTTTATTTTTTTAGTTTTGCGCGGGGGAGCGCCCGGTACGCGCACCGGGAAGCGGACTGGGGAGTGGACTGAGGAGCGTACCGGGGAGCGTACCATGGGGAAAATAAATGACAGACTTTTCAAAAATTGTATGTTTTTTAATTGTTCTTTTTTTTATTTTTTTATTAAGTACCAACATGTAGGTACCAATGCAGAGTCTAAAATTTGATATACACCGTTTCCTTTGTAGATATCTTGCATGTTGTTACAGAAGTTATTGTGGTATATGGAAATCATAGCATAGTCTGTCAGGAAAGCAGAAACAACATGGAGGCAGGAGATGATAAAGAGATGTTAAATACACATTGGAGATAATATAGTGGGAGAAAGGAAGTAACTATGAGCAAACTTACTATGTAACACAAAAAAGTTGGAAAGTATACTATAAGTCTCACTTTATATTCTAAACATTTTGGAACTACTTGATGAATTACATATACAAATGAATAATGGCTCAAACAATTTTTGATTATTAATATAAATGTATTCTTCTGATTCTTTTTCATAATTTAATAAAACTTCTAACAATATATTGTCTGGAATGTCCTCATTTTCATTCTGTGATTCCATTGATTCCACACACTGAACTAATTCATGGTCCAGAGACTCATCCATAAAATCAAAGTTATCATTCTCAGCAATTTTTTCTTCTGTGTTGTTGTCCAAAACAATTTCAAAAGAAATATCCTGTTCTCCTTCCATTTTGTTGCTGTAAATTGCATAAAAAATAAATATATCAGTAGAGATAGGGCACTGTTGTGTTTAAGTTCAGACAGGTAGTTTGGATTTTTTAACAGTGAAGTTATCTTTGGGTAGTGTATGGTATCAGGCTGGAATTAGAAATATAAAAAAGTGTATGTGATAAAGCCTAAGTAAATTTATAATTATACAAGGGAAGCCTAACTCATTCCATAACTGTAACAGAGAAGCCTATCTCAATCTATAACTATTACAGAGGGATAGTATATAACTAACAGAATATTTTTTCTCAAATTAACTTAAAGTGCACAACATACTTCACTTTCCAAAATAACAACTTACCTTAGAAAAAGCAGTTGAAGTTCTCAGTGTAATTTCTTTTCAAATGTACTTCAGGAAGTAGTAGTCAAAATGGCTGTGTTTCCCTCTCTTTTTTTATATATATATTCATGTGCATAACCAATCAAATGTCGGGAAATAATCGTGGAAAATGAAAGTAACTTTTTAATTGGTTGTAAATTCTAACACTTCATATGTGTTTTGGTCATGTAATTTACATCAGGATATTTAGACAGGCCTACAGCCTAAATGTCTCAATGGAATTCCACCAAATTTGGGTAAATGGTAGGGACTGCTATGTAGTAGGGCCTATTCTATATTTGATGAAAGTGTCTCCAGTGGTTTTTCTGTAAATTACTTTCCCACCTTTTTTTAGGGAGCGCTTACCGGTGCGCGCCCCGGTACGCGTACTGGCAGCGTTATGGGAGTCCTCCATTTTGTGTTTCAGTACAATCGAGACACAAGATGGAGGACAAACAACGTTGGGAATGGGTAGAAGGGGGCACAGTAGACAGTCCCTGACCCCCTAGGTTTTCTGAGGGGGGCTTAGGAGGCTCATAAAGGCTAAAAAAAAAAAAATAATAATAATTTTCACGGGGGGAGTGCCCGGTACGCACACCAGGAAGGGTACCTGGGAGCGTACTGGGGAGCGTACTTTGGGGAAAAAAAGTGAAAAAAGTTAGAGAAAGAAAATCATTATGAGTGATCAGAGGTAGGTTAGCCCTGAAAAGAGCTTTTGGGTTCTGTGGCTTATTTAGGTACCTACAAGTAGATTCTAATGCACAGTCTTACATTCAGGAGGAATATTATATTCCCCTCAATTGAGAAGTGCACACCATCTCCTCTGTAGATGTCTTGCATGTTGTAACGCAAGTTATTATTGTATATTGAACCCATTCCACAGTTTCTCATGTAAGCAGAAACAGATTTATTCACATGTTTCCGTGCTTTCTCAAATTGTGGACAAACTTGGTTGGACCAGTTCAATTACTGTCTTTGGCTAATATTAGAATATACCAAGGCAGTTTGTGGAAAAAGTGTCATCAATTGATCAAAGGTGTCCTTTAAAAGCATTTCCAGACCAACCCCAGTCATAGTGCCCAAGTAATTTCCTCCACAGTGCACTATTAAGAGGTCAGGGTTTGGCAGATGCAAAAAGGTTTTCACCAATGTTATCAATTGGTGACATCTCAATCCTCTCTGGCCAATCCACTTGATTTCCACATTTGATAAATCAAGGTTGTGAAAATTTCTGCTAGCTGCATACCTTTGAGCCCAGTGGATGTAGCTATGTCCAATAATCCAAACAGAATACATGGAGAGAGAAGGTTCTGGTGCAGTCAGATGAAGTGTGGGAATGAAATGGCAGTTGGAACAGTAAGAGTTTACAAAAAAATAATTGTGGAGTTTCCCTGCTCTTGAATCACAAGCAATGATTGGTGGATTCAGATAGTTAAAAACTGAAAGTTAGGGTGCATGGTTGTGTTGTGTCAAAGAAGCAATTTGAATGGTTAAGAAAAAGTCAATTAAAGCAATAATGCCCTGGATAAGCTGGTGTATTGAGAGGTCAAACAACCTTGCTGACTTAATTTGCAACATTGTAGAATAAACTTTTGAACCTGAGAGTTCACTTAGGAGGGAGTTGCTATGGTAACAGATAGAAAGGTCTGAGAGGGGGAAGGGTGTTGGTTTGAAAATAGTGAGGGAAGAGTTTTGATTGGTTGAAATGAGGCATATGTGTGTAGAATTAGAGGTTATCAGTGCCATTAATGGTTGCAGTGCCTGGAGAACATACCTTTTGCTCTGCTAAAGAAATATTGGTGTGTGTATCTGACACTGTTCGTAATCTCCCAAAGCATTTGTAAAGGTAAGTAATGACTCATTTAATTTAGATAGAGACTTATTTTCTCGATGGAAAAGATTTGGAAGCAGATAGTGAAGTTTCAGTAGTAAAATTGAATGCTTGTACATAGGACTTGTACTGTGTTTGTTAAAAGGTATTTAAAAAACGATTTTGGGGTAAAAGAATGCCTTTTATATTTTTGAGAAGCAATTAATAGTGTCTGCCTCTGTCTTTGCTATGTATATTTGCAAGATAGGGGATTTGTATTTTGTGAAACAGTGAGGTTTCAGTAGTGAAATTAAATGCTTGTACATAGGTCTTGCGCTGTGTTTCTAAAATGTTATTCAAAAAACGATTTTGGGGGCAAATCAATGGTATTTACATTTGGGTGTTATTTATGATTGCCTTGTGGCGCCAGTGCCTCACTTTTAACATGGGACAAAAGTGACGTACCGGTGGCGCAAGGCCTCCATAAATAAGGCCCTGAGTTTCTTTGCTGTTGGTTTGTGTCTTGCTTTTTGATAATGCTTGCTATGTATATTTGCAAGATAGGGGATTTGTATTTTGTGAAACAGTGAGGTTTCAGTAGTGAAATTGAATGCTTGTACATAGGTCCTGCGCTGTGTTTCTAAAATGTTATTCAAAAAACGATTTTGGTGGCAAATCAATGGTATTTACATTTGGGTGTTATTTATGAATGTCTTGTGGCGCCAGTGCGTCACTTTTAACATGGGAAAAAAGTGACGCACCGGTGGCGCAAAGTCTTCATAAATAAGGCCCTGAGTTTCTTTGCTGTTTATTTCTGTCTTGCTTTTTGATAATGCTTGCTATGAACATTTGCAAGATAGAGGATTTGTATTTTGTGAAACAGTGAGGTTTCAGTAGTGAAATGAAATGCTTGTACACAGGACCTGCACTGTGTTTGTAAAATGTTATTCAAAAAACGATTTTGGGGGCAAATCAATGGTATTTACATTTGGGTGTTATTTATGATTGCCTTGTGGCACCGGTGTGTCACTTTTAACATAGGGAAAAAAGTGATGCACCAGTGGCGCAAGGTTTTCATAAGTAAGGCCTTGAGTTTCTTTGCTATTGGTTTCTGCCTTGCTTTTTGATAATGCTTGCTATGTGTATTTGCAAGATAGGGGATTTGTATTTTGTGAAACCGCGATGTTTCAGTAGTGAAATTGAATGCTTGTACATAGGTCTTGCGCTGTGTTTTTAAAATGTTATTCAAAAAACGATTTTGGGGGCAAATCAATGGTATTTACATTTGGGTGTTATTTATGATTGCCTTTTGGCGCCGGTGCGTCACTTTTAACATGGGACAAAAGTGACGCACCGGTGGCGCAAGGCCTCCATAAATAAGGCCCTGAGATTCTTTGCTGTTGGTTTGTGTCTTGCTTTTTGATAATGCTTGCTATGTATATTTGCAAGATAGGGGATTTGTATTTTGTGAAACAGTGAGGTTTCAGTAGTGAAATTGAATGCTTGTACATAGGTCCTGCGCTGTGTTTCTAAAATGTTATTCAAAAAACGATTTTGGGGGCAAATCAATGGTATTTACATTTGGGCCTTATTTATGATTGCCTTGTGGCGCCAGTGCGTCACTTTTAACATGGGAAAAAAGTGACGCACCGGTGGCGCAAGGCCTTCATAAATAAGGCCCTGAGTTTCTTTGCTATTGGTTTCTGTCTTGCTTTTTGATGATGCTTGCTATGTATATTTGCAAGATAGGGGATTTGTGAAACAGTGAGGTTTCAGTAGTGAAATTGAATGCTTGTACATAGGTCTTGCGCTGTGTTCTAAAATGTTATTCAAAAAACGATTTTGGGGGCAAATCAATGGTATTTACATTTGGGTGTTATTTATGATTGCCTTGTGGTGCCGGTGCGTCACTTTTAATGTGGGACAAAAGTGACGTACCGGTGGCGCAAGGCCTCCATAAATAAGGCCCTGAGTTTCTTTGCTGTTGGTTTTTGTCTTGCTTTTTGATAATGCTTGCTATGTATATTTGCAAGATAGGGGATTTGTATTTTGTGAAACAGTGAGGTTTCAGTAGTGAAATTGAATACTTGTACATAGGTCCTGCGCTGTGTTTCTAAAATGTTATTCAAAAAACGATTTTGGTGGCAAATCAATGGTATTTACATTTGGGTGTTATTTATGAATGTCTTGTGACGCACCGGTGGCGCAAGGCCTTCATAAATAAGGTCCTGAGTTTCTTTGCTGTTTATTTCTGTCTTGCTTTTTGATAATGCTTGCTATGAACATTTGCAAGATAGAGGATTTGTATTTTGTGAAACAGTGAGGTTTCAGTAGTGAAATGAAATGCTTGTACATAGGACCTGCGCTGTGTTTGTAAAATGTTATTCAAAAAACGATTTTGGGGCAAATCAATGGTATTTACATTTGGGTGTTATTTATGATTGCCTTGTGGCACCGGTGTGTCACTTTTAACATGGGAAAAAAGTGACGCACCGGTGGCGCAAGGTTTTCATAAGTAAGGCCTTGAGTTTCTTTGCTATTGGTTTCTGTCTTGCTTTTTGATAATGCTTGCTATGTGTAATTGCAAGATAGGGGATTTGTATTTTGTGAAACAGTGATGTTTCAGTAGTAAAATTGAATGCTTGTACATAGGTCTTGCACTGTGTTTTAAAATGTTATTCAAAAAACGATTTTGGGGGCAAATCAATGATATTTACATTTGGGTGTTATTTATGATTGCCTTTTGGCGCCGGTGCGTCACTTTTAACATGGGACAAAAGTGACGCACCGGTGGCGCAAGGCCTCCATAAATAAGGCCCTGAGTTTCTTTGCTGTTGGTTTGTGTCTTGCTTTTTGATGATGCTTGCTATGTATATTTGCAAGATAGAGGATTTGTATTTTGAGAAACAGTGAGGTTTCAGTAGTGATATTGAATGCTTGTACATAGGTCCTGCGCTGTGTTTTTAAATGTTATTCAAAAAACGATTTTTGGGGCAAATCAATGGTATTTACATTTGGGTGTTATTTATGATTGCCTTGTGGCGCCGGTGCGTCACTTTTAACATGGGACAAAAGTGACGTACCGGTGGCGCAAGGCCTCCATAAATAAGGCCCTGAGTTTCTTTGCTGTTGGTTTGTGTCTTGCTTTTTGATAATGTTTGCTATGTATATTTACAAGATAGGGGATTTGTATTTTGTGAAACAGTGAGGTTTCAATAGTGAAATTGAATGCTTGTACATAGGTCCTGCGCTGTGTTTCTAAAATGTTATTCAAAAAACGATTTTGGGGGCAAATCAATGGTATTTACATTTGGGCCTTATTTATGATTGCCTTGTGGCGCCGGTGCGTCACTTTTAACATGGAACAAAAGTGAAGTAACCGTGGCGCAAGGCTTTCATGAATAAGGCCCTGAGTTTCTTGCTATTGGTTTCTGTCTTGCTTTAATGATGCTTGCTATGTATATTTGCAAGATAGGGGATTTGTATTTTGTGAAACAGTGAGGTTTCAGTAGTGAAATTGAATGCTTGTACATAGGTCCTGCGCTGTGTTTCTAAAATGTTATTCAAAAAACGATTTTGGGGGAAAATCAATGGTATTTTCATTTGGCCTTATTTATGATTGCCTTGTGGTGCCAGTGCGTCACTTTTAACATGGGAAAAAAGTGATGCACCGGTGGCGCAAGGCCTTCATAAATAAGGCCCTGAGTTTCTTTGCTATTGGTTTCTGTCTTGCTTTTTGATGATGCTTGCTATGTATATTTGCAAGATAGGGGATTTGTATTTTGTGAAACAGTGAGGTTTCAGTAGTGAAATTGAATGCTTGTACATAGGTCTTGCACTGTGTTTCTAAAATGTTATTCAAAAAAAGATTTGGGGGCAAATCAATGGTATTTACATTTGTTTGTTATTAATGATTGCCCTGTGGCGCCGGTGCATCACTTTTACCGTGGGACAAAAGTGACGCACCGGTGGCGCAAGGCCTCCATAAATAAGGCCCTGAGTTTCTTTGCTGTTGGTTTGTGTCTTGCTTTTTGATAATGCTTGCTATGTATATTTGCAAGATAGGGGATTTGTATTTTGTGAAACAGTGAGGTTTCAGTAGTGAAATTGAATGCTTGTACATAGGTCCTGCGCTGTGTTTCTAAAATGTTATTCAAAAAACGATTTTGGGGGCAAATCAATGGTATTTACATTTGGGTGGTATTTATGATTGCCTTGTGGCGACAGTGCGTCACTTTTAACATGGGAAAAAAGTGACGCACCGGTGGCGCAAGGCCTTCATAAATAAGGCCCTGAGTTTCTTTGCTATTGGTTTCTGTCTTGCTTTTTGATGATGCTTGCTATGTATATTTGCAAGATAGAGGATTTGTATTTTGAGAAACAGTGAGGTTTCAGTAGTGAAATTGAATGCTTGTACATAGGTCCTGCGCTGTGTTTCTAAAATGTTATTCAAAAAACGATTTTTGGGGCAAATCAATGGTATTTACATTTGGGTGTTATTTATGATTGCCTTGTGGCGCCGGTGCGTCACTTTTAACATGGGACAAAAGTGACGTACCGGTGGCGCAAGGTCTCCATAAATAAGGCCCTGAGTTTCTTTGCTGTTGGTTTGTGTCTTGCTTTTTGATAATGTTTGCTATGTATATTTGCAAGATAGGGGATTTGTATTTTGTGAAGCAGTGAGGTTTCAATAGTGAAATTGAATGCTTGTACATAGGTCCTGCGCTGTGTTTCTAAAATGTTATTCAAAAAACGATTTTGGGGGCAAATCAATGGTATTTACATTTGGGCCTTATTTATGATTGCCTTGTGGCGCCGGTGCGTCACTTTTAACATGGAACAAAAGTGAAGTAACCGTGGTGCAAGGCCTTCATGAATAAGGCCCTGAGTTTCTTGCTATTGGTTTCTGTCTTGCTTTAATGATGCTTGCTATGTATATTTGCAAGATAGGGGATTTGTATTTTGTGAAACAGTGAGGTTTCAGTAGTGAAATTGAATGCTTGTACATAGGTCCTGCGCTGTGTTTCTAAAATGTTATTCAAAAAACGATTTTGGGGGAAAATCAATGGTATTTTCATTTGGCCTTATTTATGATTGCCTTGTGGTGCCAGTGCGTCACTTTTAACATGGGAAAAAAGTGATGCACCGGTGGCGCAAGGCCTTCATAAATAAGGCCCTGAGTTTCTTTGCTATTGGTTTCTGTCTTGCTTTTTGATGATGCTTGCTATGTATATTTGCAAGATAGGGGATTTGTATTTTGTGAAACAGTGAGGTTTCAGTAGTGAAATTGAATGCTTGTACATAGGTCTTGCACTGTGTTTCTAAAATGTTATTCAAAAAAAGATTCGGGGGCAAATCAATGGTATTTACATTTGTGTGTTATTAATGATTGCCCTGTGGCGCCGGTGCGTCACTTTTAACATGGGACAAAAGTGACGTATCGGTGGCGCAAGGCCTCCATAAATAAGGCCCTGAGTTTCTTTGCTGTTGGTTTGTGTCTTGCTTTTTGATAATGCTTGCTATGTACATTTTCAAGATAGGGGCCTTATTTATGATTGCCTTGTGGTATAAACTTAGATATGTTGCAAATTAGTGTTTATATTGTTTGCTTATTGTGATTGCTTTGTTGTTTGCTAATAGTGGTCTATAATGTGTTATTTTTTTTCTTTACCACAGATTGAAATCAACATTTAAAAAGTTAGCAAAAATGCCGTCAAGGCAAAGGAGAAGAAAAAATAACATACGGAAAGTTACAAAATTAGCAACGGAAGTAAAAGAATCCTCTACAACAAGTACTTCAAAAAACACCCAAAAAGGTCCTGGTAAGACAACTAAGTCTTTTTTTCGCAACATATGTAAAACAAAAACAAATGTTAACGGTAATGTGAAGATCCAGAAGGAGAGAACAAATTTGAAAAGGAAGGAGAGGCCCTCAAAAAATGTCTCTATTGGAGCAGGAGAGAAGAATATGGATAACAATAGAAGGTTAAATCAATTTAGGGACATTCGTAGACGAATGTTTCGCAATAGGGTAGTTTTACATTTGCTAAAAAATGAAAAGAAAGGTAAAAAGAGAGCTGCTTTTTACAAGAAAAAGAAAAGTGTAGAGAAGATTGTTGATCAGGCTTTTGAAGTTAAGAAAAAATTATTTATTTTAGTAATCAATAGAATTAGGATACCTAATAAGGCAATTGATGTTTTCAAATCGAACAGTAGATGGAAAAGAATAATTAATCGGACTAATTTTTGTGAAGTATTTTCTGGAGAATGGATGCATAGTTCAAGTTCTGAACCATTTGTTAATGAGGAGAGTTACTTTCAGGAAAATGATTTGGTGTATGCAGTTGACACCAGTGGTCGAGCATATGAGGTGAAAGATGGTTGTGTGATGGAAAAAGAGAAACTTGTGTCTAGGGATGCAGAAGAGGTGTTAGCTGATGAAGTTTTAGGGAGACGTACTAAGGGTCCAGTGTACACATGGAAGTGCAGTAGTATTTGTAGTGTGCGACAGGATTCAATCGATTTGCTTCGAAATTTCTTACGTACATATAGTAAGAAAAGTCTAAAACAAAAAATGAAGATCTTGCAAGACTTCAATCCTTGCAGAGTGAGAGAAAGCACAGGTTTGCATGGGCATTCACTGGCTTGTCTTTCTAGAAAAGTATGTCAAAGTGTTTTTCATCATTTTAGGATGTTAGCAGTGCATCATAATAAGGTGGGGAAATTAGTGAGAAGGTTGTATTATGCAAAAAGTCCAGCACTTAAGCTTAAACAGTTAAACAGTGTTCTTTTGCATGGATCTGAAGTAGATGTTAAGACTATTTCTGAAGAAATTGAGTTTTGTTATTTTGGGAACAAAGAGGACAGTGTAGAAATGAATATAGTAATATATGTTAATGTGGAAGACAATGTACAGATTTCAAGTACAGAAAAGTTTGACGAGGAAATTACTAAGTTTAAGGTGAAATCAAGTGAAAGGCCTAATTTAACTTGTGTGTGTTGTCGACGGACTCATTAGAAGATTCAGACTAGGTTAGTTGATTTATATGCAAAATGTGGATTGGAAAATATTAGTGAATGGAAGGATTTTGTAAGTTATTTGTTGGTTGAGAATTGTTTTGATTTGAGTTTTGATCAGCGTATTTGTAATATTGTTTGAAAAAATTAAATGAAAATAGAATGCCTGCTAGAGCTGCTCATAATAATCTTCAGTTGATAGATATTCCTTCTGAGTTGATGGATTTAAATACTTATGAATCAATTTTGATTCAATGTGTCCATCCTTTTCAAGCTATTGTTCGCATGGAGCCTAAGATAGGGAAATTACCTCCTACAGATTTACAAAGAGGATTAAAGGGAAGAGTTGTTTATTTGCCTCTAGATGTCAAGAAAAATATTGATACAATTGGTGTAGAAAGAGTAGAAGAGGATCCTCTGGTTATTCTAGTTAATGGGGTTCCGACAAAGAGTAAGAAAATCTGGCAAGATTTAGTGGATGTTAGGAAAGTCAAAAAGGCAACGTTGTATTTGGTCAAAAACAATGAGTACTATAAAGATGTAAGTGTTGGAGCAGAGGAAACAGCTACAGAAGAAGACAGTGATTGTTCAGTTGGCCAAATTGAAAAAGTTGATGTGTCTAGAAGTGAAGAAATATATGAACATTATACTGTTCATCCTTTGCATTCCAAAGAAGTAATGGGGAATGCAATTGACTTGTTTCAAATGAAAGCAGCAAAAGGAAGTCCTATTAGTGTATGGGAAGAAAGTTTTGAAGCTCGTTGTTTTCCACACTTATTTCCAACGGTTCGAGGTGGACGATATGATGATCGACCAGGTCAAATTCCTGCAGCTGAATACCGGACTTTAAGATCATATGCTGAAGCTCCAAGGTTTCGTCAATGCTTTCCGTATTTGTTTCATCTACTGTATGAAAGTGATTTGTCTGGGCTTTCTTATGCAGTTAATCATGTATTGAAAAGTGGAGCTCATCTGCAAAATGTTTCGGCGAGGGACTTTATGGAGAAAGTCAATCTGCAAGACAGTATTTCGGAATCTCAGTTAATCAATCTCATGGCATGTCAGCGTGGAACAAACGAGTATTGGTTCCGTCGTCATGGGGAATTTAAATATATGCTAAGAAACTTAGGAACTCTTACATAGTTCCTCACTCTTAGCTGTGCTGAGTATGCATGGGACGACTTACTTCAATTTCTACGAGAGTCAAATGGTAACATACAAAATATAGAATTGAAAACACCTGGAGAACTGTGTTCTTTGGATCCAGTGAATGTTTGCAGATATTTTAATCATAGATTTGAAGCTATGATGTCTTTTATTACGAACAAAAAAAATCCTCCCCTTGGAGAGGTTTTGGATTTCTTTTGAAGGAAGGAATATCAAGCAAGAGGTGCTCCTCATATACATATGTTGTTATGGATTAAAGATGCACCCAAATTTAGATCAGATTCGGATGAAACAGTGATGAGTTTCATTGAAGAGTATTCAACATGTGCTGTTCCGAAAACTACTGAAGAAAACAGTTTAAGGCAACAAGTTTTACGTTTTCAATCTCATCGTTGTGGAAAGTACTGTCGTTGAACATTGGAAGATCTGTGTTTAAAGAGGGTACGGCATATGTGGCATTATCACTAGTCAGAACTTTATCAGGATTGTACTTGATTGAGTGTGATGAGACAAAGATTTGTGCAGATCTAGATTGTGTTAAAGAATACAATAGGTTAAGAAGAGTGTATGCTCCACATTTGCCTCAATATCCCCTGTTTGAAAAACGTGTGGTAGGCCGAAAAAGAAGAAATGAGAATAATTGCAGTGAGGTAGTAGCAAAAAGACAAAAAGTAGATGAAACTGTAATTCAAAACAGAAAGAAAAAGGATTCTGATGAAAATGTTGTTGGATTTCAGTTTGAAAACAGTTCTGGTGTCAACTGCTATGCTAATGTAGTGGTTAATGTTGTTTTTTTTCTTCAAACTTTACAAGAACAGATTGTTGAAAATCGGGATCAAAGATTGTGTGGTTTATTGAATTCTGTATTTGAGAAATGTAGCAGTGATAGAGCAAAAATAGAAAGTGTAACAGAAATTCGAAATATTTTAGATATGTGTTCTGGTCAAGATAAATTTTCACAGAACATTCAGCAGGATTGTCAGGAATTTTTAATGTATATGTTTGGTGTTTTGGAAGATGAAGGTGTAGATGTAGATAATCTTTTTAGCCTTTCTTATCAATGGCAGCATGACTGCCACAACTGTAGTTCATCAAGTACTACTAGAATAGACACTGAAAGATTTATATATGTGACTTTACCAGACTGTAAATCAGTGTCATTTAAAAATCTAGTTAAAGGAGAAGATCATAATATGGTGTGTACCCAATGTAAGTGTCCAATGCTATCCACATTATTTATACAAAGTTATGGTCAGTATATCATTTTAGTTTTCCAACGATGTAGACCTGATGGAACTAAATTGACAACTTCTATCAAAAATTTTGTGGCTTCTCAGTTATCAACTTCAGGAAGAACCTTTACAACTGTAGCTATTATTTATCATGACAGTCCTTCGACAACATCAGGACATTATACATGCTACTTAAAATGTCAAAAAGGTTGGAGTTACTGAAATGATTCTCATTTGACTTATAAACAACGTTTGCCTTATGACTTTAAAAATTCTTACCTACTGTTTTTAAAACCAAAGTTTTAGTAAAGGTAATTGGCCATTGAAGACGGGAGTAGTTAATAAAAGTTATTTAGTCAGTTAGTTAGTCTAATGTTTAAAATTATTTATCTCATATAGGTACTGTAAGTGGATCTCATAGTAAAAAATACTCATATATCTGACACGATTTGGCCGTAAGGAAAGTGTAAGGTATGATGTTCTTAGATCTTTTTTCATAGGAAGTCGATGAAATGGAAGTTATAGAGAACAGCAGACTTTTTTTCCACCAAAAGGACCTTCACTATCTTCTATTTGGCCTCAAGGAAAAGTAAGTGAATCAAGGATTACCGTACATATATGATTTGTAAGTTTTTATGTTTTTTTTAAACACAATCTTTTAGATTGTGTTTTTTTTCCCGCTGTTATATGATGAAGAGTTTGAACTCACTAATTTAAGTGAAATTCAATATATTCTGAGAACAGCAAAAATAAACAATGTAACATATTGTATAAGTCATTCTATAGTTTGCATTGTGTAATTTATATTGTATTCCCATTGTCTCACACTCATTTTCATTTTCCACCCTTATTTAGCTCTCTTTACTCACTTACACTGCCTTCTTTTCACTTTGTTTCATCGCTGTTCCTTTACTCCACTTCTTTCACAACTCCTCAATCCAATTTTAACTGTCTGCATTTCCTCTCTCCCTTCCACCACTTTTCAGCTTTCTCACATTCTCTCAGTACCACTGCTTTAGTTCTCTTCCCCTCTCTTTCCTTCTTTTGCTCCTTTACTCTTTTTCCTTTCTCACTCATTGTACTGCAGTTCACTCAGTCCTTCCCTTTGTCTTTCTGTGTACTTACTTTCTCACTCCTTTTTCCTCTATCGTTCTACATTAACCTCATTCCTTTCATCCCTTCACTCTGTGACTCCCCTTCACTCACTCTCAGTCATCTTCCATTCCTCTTTCTTATTAATGGTTCCTCATTTAGACTCCTTTCCTTTTCACTCATTTTCCTTTTACTTTCTTCTCTTTCCTGATTTCGTTTTGGTATCTCACATTCTTTTAGTATCTTACTTATCTTCAGTAATTTGTTCTCTTTCTATTTCTTTTTCCCTCTTTTTAGTCTTTCTACATTACTTTATTTCTGTTTTTGTATCCTTCACTATTGCTTTATTTCTTAGTACACTTTTTTCATTTTTTACCTCTTGACCTGTTTCTTCTATTTTAAAATATATATTTTACTAATTATAACTTGTTTTTCTTTTGTCTTTCACAGACACAAAGTGTAGTTAAAGATGCAAGTAAGTTTTCATTAATTATAAGGTAAGTGTGACTACAAAATGTAGTTTGTCATCACCCTTTGCTTTAACCTCACTACTTTTCTCTCACCCTACCTCACCCCTGTTTCCTTTCTCTGCTTCCCTCACTTATTCTTATCCTCCATATTTACTTCTCTTTTCCTTACTTTTCTACCAAATTCAACTTCTTTCAGTGTCCCTGCTTACCCACACTCCCTCTATTTCCTTTTTTTTCTGCTTCACTTAGTCCCTTTCTGACACTCCTTCCTTTACTCTCTCTGTTCTTTCTTTCTGTCACTCCCCATGTCTTACCCTTATTCACTTTTATCCACCCTCCTTCACTCCTCTTTACTTACACTCTCTGCTATTTTCTTTCCCTCCGTCACCACTGTTCCTTTTCTCTGGTTCCGTCACTACCTGTCATTTCCCATCCTTTACTCTCCTTCCTTTTACTTTCATCACCCATTAACATTCTCCCAGAACATCTGCTTTTGTTTTCTTCCTCTTTCTTCTCTTCTTTTGCTCCCTTATTCATTTTCCTTTTCTCAGTTACTTCCTCTTATACCTTTTCTCTGTTTTACTATCTATTACACAGTCCCTCTGTGTTTCTCCCTCTAGCTCTCTTTCTCTTTACACCACTCTCTTTGTCCCCATTCCTCATGCTCACTCCTTCATTATTTTTTTTTAAAAAAATGTGTTGGTGCGCTGACGGGACGCGCCCCGGTACGTGCACCGGGGCGCTCACCAGTACGCGCACCGGGAGCGCTCCAGAGTGAAATATAAAAAAAAAAAAGAATATACTTTAAAAATATATATTATATTAATATACAATATAGGGTTCATTTTTAGAAAAACATACCTTTCTAAGCTATAGATATTTGCGAAAAAATAACCTTAGAAATTCACTAAAAACACATAGGTATGAGGCCCTATAAAAAGTTAGGAATTAGCAGTTAAAAAACCTATGAAATTCACAGAAAAAAACATAGGTTTCACACCAGTCATAGTTAGGAATTAGCATTTAAAAAACCTATGAAATTCACTCAAAAAACCATAGGTTTCACACCAGTTATAGTTAGGAATTAGCATTTAAAAAAACTATTAAATTCACTGAAAAAACAATAGGTTTTACACCAGTTATAGTTACCTGGAAATTTTACTGACATAAAACCATTGAAATTCCCACGTTATAGTTAGTTGGACTCACTATAGCTTGCGCGTGTAATGCACTGCTGATGACATCACATATTACATCACTCATGACATGGTCAGTGACATCACTCATGACACTGACCATGTCATGAGTGCTGTAATATGTGATGTCATCAGCAGTGCATTACACGCGCAAGTTATAGTGAGTCCAACTAACTATAACATGGGAATTCCAATGGTTTTTTGTCAGTAAAATTTCCAGGTAACTATAACTGGTGTGAAACCTATGGTTTTTTCAGTGAATATATATATATATCTAACATTTCTATGGCAAAATGAAACCCCTCATTTTGTTCCTTTTCAAATTAAATGTATTAAGTGTTACCACTTTATTCCAATCAAGATGACTTCAGGTGTGCCATACTTTTGTCATAAGTAAGCCTGTTAGCACTCTAGTTGTTCTTTAGAACACTCTGGGACATTCTGTCATTGGGCTATAGTTGGGCTACATCTGGCTGATACTAGGGCTACATTTGTTTTTTTTGTCTCTGGTGGCCATCTTTGGGCTACATTGGGCTACATTGGGCTACATTGGGCTACATTTGGGCTCTAACATATATATATAGCCCAATGTAGCCCAATATATATTTTTTCAAAGTTAATTTTCGTAAAAACCACTGGAGCATATATCTTGAGACATAGCAAAGGCACATTGGGGTACCAGTCCCTACAATTTTGCCAAGTTTGGTGGAAATCCATTCAACCTTTCGGCGAAAAGTGAGTTCGACCGCCCTATGGGAATAACATGGAGAAAACACGTTTTGGGACCCCCTTTTATCTTGGCCCCCGCTTGACGAATCCCCCCCACATTTTCATCGCAGGAGCGGAGCGGAGCGGGCCACGAACTTTGAGAAATTCTGGAAGATTCGTCCACCGGCGCCAAAGTTATTCCCAATAGAATGTTGCGGATTTCCTATGGAAAGTAGATCCTAACTATAACTACCTACTATATATATATTTTTTTCACCTAAAGCATTTTTATGCTTTCGATTCCGAGGTAATTCGTTTTCAGGCTATCTTGCACACCATTTTTATCTTATTGTGATATTTTGTATAACTGAGTACAGTTGGCCAACCCCCGGGCTGCTACGAATCTCCAATATGGTGCCCATTTTACATTTTATTTGTTCACAACTTTATTTGATTCATGTGTTATGTGCTCAGAACCTTTTAGTAAGAATCTGGATTCACTTGTTGGGCCTATTGCGGCCCTTTGACAATTAACATGGTATTTATGAGGCGATATACCTTTAGATTTTGGTGTTGGCGGTGAAACCCTGAGATTGTGGATGAAGTGTGGTACAAGGAGTAAATGCCTTATACATACACCGTAGCGTTTTTCTAATATGACACCAGTTTTTATGTGCATATGCCTAAGATATACATGGGAATGTCTTTCCAACATGGCGCTCGATTCCAACATTGCAGTCGTAATTTTGAACTTTGTAAAGCACTTTATTCTTAGTATCATTGTAAACGGGGACATCAAGGTACAAGTTTCTCTGATTGGTCGGCAGGATTTAAACTTTGTTCCTGCTGTGGAATTGGGCATTATGCCTTCATCTACAGCGGCAGGAACCTGCTTTAATATGGCGTTCGTATTACTAACAGTGGCATTTAGGAGCTCCCAGCGTCTTTTGCAACACCGCCCTACCACAGGTGTTCCACGTTTACTGGCAGTCGCTGGCTTTATAAATCAGGAAGCTTAGGACCCCAACTTTCCTGAAAATCTAGGACTGGGAGCAGACTTCTATGTGCTTCAGCTCCGGTGCTTATCATGGTGAGTTTTCATAACGGGCAGCGGATTTGTTACCCAGATAGAGGGGGATATTATGACTGGACTTGAACTGTGGGATTCACACTCCTGGTACACCAGGAGTTTGTAAGTGGACTGTTAGCAGTCCTATTTCCGATTGTGGGGGCTTGGACGTGATAAAGGATACATCTGGAGGCACCCCGCCTGTGACATCTCTTACATCCTTTTGTGCCTAAATATTTACTCCTGGGTTAATATTGGATTGAGTTAATATTAGTGCGTCATGATATCTATTGAGACTCTACTGTGACATTTTATATTTGGGTTGGACTTCTTGACATTTACATGTTGAGTTGATTGACATTCCTATTTTGGACTGTTTTTACTTACACCGGACACAATAGTTTAATGGTTATCATTACATTCAAATGTGGATTTTATAATCCGTGAAGTTCAAGATTTCTATTTTCCCCTTAACCCAGGACAGAAAGACGACTTCCTCATGCATTTGATTTCGGCACCTTATATGCTGAGGTTTGTACTACGGGCAGTGGCATGGCTCCATAGTTGGAGGGGTATTTTTTAACTGCATTGAAACCTGGGGGTCTACATGTGAGAAGTGTCTATCCAAACCTAGGCACACATCTAGGTAAATCAACAGTATGTATATTAATTACACAAGCTTAAATATAATAAAAACAATAATCCATTAACATATAGGTGCGGTATTGCTTTGTCTTTAATTCGGTTCTCATTAAGCCAAAACAGAAACCAGTTGACAAGTGTTTTGTCGCATGTGGAAATAGTGCTGTGACTTCCTCAGGGCTGGGAACAATACAAAGGGAATGTATGACACATATGTTTTTTTAAGATGTACATGAGATGTGATCAGACATGTCCACACTTATTTGTGAAATTCAACTACCAGTGGAAACCCTAATCACGGAGAGAATGTGCGACAACATTCCATGGTTATACGATTGACATATGGCTTGTAAATGTGTTTCATTTAAAAAGTCACAGACCATAATAGTGACATTGTGAGCGGTGCCTATGCAAATAATGAGGTTAAAAATGTTTTCAAAATTAATACTACATTAAAATAAAAACGTGAATATAAGAGATTTTACATGGTACAAATCGCTACAATAAGTCTTTCAAACAGAGAAGATATTGCTATCTACGAGAATTGTGAAGAAAGAGTCTTTGCAATCTGAAATGTAAGTGATAGAGAGAAAACATTTGTTTTTTAAACGGAGGAGACAAACGAAGAACCATAAGCATGCTGGCTCCAGGTCATTAAGAACAGTGAAAAGGATGATAGTGTTTAAGAAAATGGGGGGGCAGAAAGAAAGGGCACTTACCGAGCTGCCAGTGATAATTCCAGCCCCTCTAGGCTAATCATTGAAAGAGGTTGAAATTCTTTTTCTATTAAATTGCCTCAGGATAAAGTGAAACAGGTGAATAAATACACTTCTGCATGTAAAGAATGGTGGTACATTACTAGAGGTGGAAAAACTCGACTCACGAAAAATAACTGAGAGTGCGCTTACCGCACTGCCGGTTAAGTTATTCTCTGGCTGGCCCCAACGTAGTCTTGGAGTAATGGACTCAATGGTAAGATCTGTGACACAAAATGATAGAGTACATTAAGAGTTAACCTCTTGTAAACGAATCACAAGTAAATGATCACACTTTACGTCTGGTGACTGATGGGACATTAATAATGGTAAGACCTGTGGCACTAAATGATAGAATGCATCAAGAGTTACCGTCTTATAAACAAATCACAAGTAAATAATTACACTGTGGTGACTGAAGGGACAATAATAAAGGTGTGACGAAGAAGTCGGTAGCATCAGCTCACAACAAATTATGAAAATGCGCTCACTGCGCTGCAGGTAAAGAAAGTCTCCGGCTCCCTAATAAAGTCCTGGATTGTAGTACTCAAAATTTCTGAAGACACCTGTGGTAGACAACAGAGGACGTGAAAGAGCTACTCTCTAATCCTCGATGAATAGTAGGATAGTCTATCTGTTTTGTATTCATGAAATAGTTACCGTGGTATAGGTTTATTTCATGATGAAGGCGCCGTGAGGGTGATCCGTGTGAGAAGGCAATTGTATTCAGTGTCAGATCTGAAATAGATCTGTGAATTAGAATCATGCGATAGGTCATTGCATTTAAAGTAAAAGAGGGTCCGGTCAGGGTCTTACCTGTAGTGTGTGTGCTCAGAACTGCTCACGGCAGTTCACTGTGTTCTGGGTATTGACACGTGATTTGCGATGCCGGAGGTTGTTTTTGAAACTGCCGGGTAAACACCATGGGAGACTAGAACAGTAACCTAATGAATCAGAGTAGAACTGGTGTTGTGTCCTAGCAGACACAGGCAAGGGTTAAATTGTAAAGCTACACTAAACACCCACCCACCACTGATGTCACGACTTCACGTGACACAGTTAATAAAAGGAGCCGAGCGCACGTGCTTGTGGCTCACTAACCCAGCTAATCTCCGTGTCTGTGTCGCAGTCATTTATCACCATGTGGGCCTAGGGCCCCACGACATAACATTTGGCGACGAGGAGTGGCTAAGCCCCAGCGTGCCACAGCCACCTTCTTCGTGGGTGAAGGGGGAGAATGCTTCCCGTGTAAAGGGCACCCCCTAGTGAGGCGGCGCCGGCCGCCGAGAGGCCTGAGGGTGTGTGCCCTGCCCCGGGCCTAGCGTAGACGAAAGCGAACCAGCCAGAGCCCACCTGCACCGGCCACGACTGTGCCCCGGAGAGAAGTGCCGGCCGGGCGGAGCCCACTCGCCACGGCCGCAGCTAAGGAAGGCCCTTTGGCTGAAGGTGAACTGGCTGGGAGCGAGCAGCAGCCCCAAGTTCAATAAGGCCTGCGGAGCTCACCCGCAACTGTAGCGACGCCCTGCTGGGCATGCAAGAATGAGGCGGAGCCCATCCGCGACGCTAGACAGACCTGAGGTGAGCCCGCAGGCTGCCCGTGACTGACTAGGGCGACCGGAGGTCCGCGTGAGTCAACCCCGCCTCTGTGACTGCTATGACTGACGAGGGGGATGGAGCGGAGTAGCTAACCGCCTCCCGACCCCCCTCACAACGTGAACAAAACCTGCCTGCAAGCGGAGCCTACCCGCATGGCCATGGTGCCCTGCTGCGAGAAATGCGGCCGAAAATAAACTTGAGATAATGCAGTGCCAGCGGAGCCCACCCGCGGCCTGCCTGAATCGTCCCCTGTCCCCCGCCCTGCGCAGCGTGTGAGTAGAAGAGCTGCCGCGGGCGGGGAGAGTGAAAGCGACTGCAGCGGATCCCACCCGCTGCGGTCTGAAGGGTGAAGAAATGAGGAACTAGCGCTCCGGCCCGCAGCCGGTACAAGCAGCGTCAGCACCCCCGGCACAGCGCAAGAAGTGAAGAGACCCTCACCGCGGCAATGGAGAGCAGGGTCCAGCGGTGATTGCCTACCTTGCTTAGCAGGCAAGGGAGGCGATTGCTCCGTGTGTGGCCGGAGGCAGAGAGGAGCTCGGAAAGCAGCGCCAACACCCCTTCCCGCCGCGCAGCGTGTAGCAGGTGAAGCTGCGGCGGAGGAGGGCAGGGAAGGCGGAGTAGCAATAAAGTATGGCTGCCGCTGAGAGAGCTTAGGAAGGAACAGGAGCCCCGGTGTCCTTTGACCCCCCCCCGTGAACACTGAAAAGCTGCTGCAAGCAGGGACAGAGGGGGAAGACAAGCGTGAGACGGCCGGTGGCCGTTCCTAACAGCTAAAGTGCAAAAGAGCCAGCCCCCTCCCTCCAAAAGAAAGTGCAATCTGCCCTTCTGCACGGTGTAAGAAAAAAAATAGACAATAATGATGCCTGCACCATAAACACTTGTGTGCCCCACAGCGCCAAAAGCAAAGAAAGAAATAGAACTTACCTCTAGTAAGCAGTGACTCCAGCCCCCCCTCTCTCCTGCACACTCCATGGCAACAACAGAGGCCTGCAAGTCCGGGACTCCAAGCAGGAAAGACAAACAACAGGAAACAAAGTCCCCAAGAGGAGAAAGCCACTGCTGAAGAAAAGCAGCCTACACTGCCATCTAGTGGACACTGGGGAGAATTGCACCACAAGAAGCAAACAAGCACAAGACAACACAAGGGAAAGCCTACAAGGGAGAACAAGCATGCAGCGACGTGGACGGAGACCCATCATCACTGCAGAAGTGACGCCTGTGGCCACAGGTGCTCACCGCAAACGCAGGAGAGACAACAACCTCACGCTGGACATCGAGGGAGAGTCAGAAATGTCTACCGCAAGCAGCAAGATCCAAAGGCAACCGATGGAAGAGCGCAAGTGTACCCCGGACGCGGACAGTACAGGACAGCGCCTGAAAGTGAGGAAGCCACACCCAAAGCACCAGAAGACGTGCGAGGCAAGTACCCAAGTGTGAAGAAAAGTGCGATACGTACGTGGAAGAGCGAGGACGCCAAAGAATCCAATGAACCGCAAGGTACACAGCTACACTGAAGATGTATCACGACGGTACCAAGTGAAGCAAGACCTTGCCACTGCAATGCACACTGATGTGCAACGGAAGAGTAACGCAAAGTTACCCCGCATCCAAAAGGAGGCGAAGCAACGAAGCATGGTCAACGCCCCAAGAAGCTAAAGAGCCTCACCGGAAGCGCACACGAGAAGTGCATCCACCGGAGAAGGTCCATGGAGAGGTGAAGTTAACCCTCCAGAAAAAGCAGAGCACGCGCAGAGCGCAGGCGAAACTGCGCCAACGCTAAAAGCACTGCAGCAGAAGCACATGGCGATCCCAATGATCGGGGATAGCGAGAAGACTCACGAAGAGGAAGCTGTCCACCCCATCTGGTAGCAAAGAAGATCGCCCAAGAAAAAAGGATGATCCGACAAGCCAGAGGGGCGCCCAAACAAAAGCCGATTACCCAAAATGGTCGCCACAGAAGAAAGAAGAAATTCTGCAAAGTCAGGATGAACATGTCCTGCCAGAAGACGTCCGTGAACTGAGAGATCAGAAGACCCGGAGAAATGGACGCAACACCAACATTAACTAGAAGTAATAGGAGGCAAGAGAGAAGATCGTAATGACCGGTCCAGTCACCGAAGAGTGGAGAGAAGACAGTGTCCTAAAGACAGGACAAGACCAGACGGAAACAGGCAGGAGTGCACGCTGTTTGAAGAAGCCTGGTCAGCAAGACAAAGAGAGAAAGGTGACTGCACTGTGTCGCGAAAAGGAGAAGGGAGAAGAGTGGCACGATGCCATGAAGGAAAGAACTGAAGTAAGAAGTCATGTGGCACGACAACATCATCAATAACTTCTGGAAAAGGTTAAGAGAGGTGTAACTAGTCCACACATCTACAAGAAGAAGAGGTGACACACACCACAACACCATGTACAGTAAACCACACATCCAGGAGAACACTGAGAGCACCAGGAACAGATCAGGCATCTATTCACAAGACCCCAACAACCCGCGGACGGTAGGAGAGCACAGGCCGGACCATTGGCAACACCCATCTTTGGGATTGAGCGGAAGTCTGGAAGCAGAGGGAGCTCAGATGTCCTGAACAAGGAGAACTGACCAATCCACACCAGCCTGTGGAGATCCAAGGGGCAAAGGCCTCAGGGACACCGGTGGCAGAGGGTCCCGACACGAGAGATGGAACCAACGCTGTCTAACCTGCACGTCACAGAAAGAAGAGAAACTTGTGCGCAAAGGCAGGAGTCAACAACTACCCTCCAGGTGGAGCTACGGACTTTGTGAGGTAGTACCCCCATCGTCTCCTCCATTCACACGCAGACTGTGGAGTTGGAGCAACGCTGTGGAATAATACCCGGCCCAGTGGAAACCTGATGTAAAGGGCCTCCGGTAAATCTCGTGGCAGGAGAACACCCGAGAGAGAGGCGTCCTAGTGAGAAGAATGTCCTTCAGACAATCCGTCTTTGTAATGTGAAGCCAAGCTGCTGACAGTGAAGAAACCAACAGACCAGCAGAAGACAACATCATCCCAGTCTAACATCTGGTCATCCTGTTGACGTCATCCTCAAAAACAACATCTCAGTGGACTGACCAACACACTTCCACGGCGCAAGTTCACAAGAGCACGCCCACCAAGAACCAAGACGTCAAGCCAAGAAGAATTAAAGTTTCAGCAGCAATTTCCATGGTCGTCATCAAGCAAGCAGCTGAAGAGACTCAATGGAAATCTGTAATTATTGTATATTTGTATATTTTCTGTCACAGGTTCGGACCTTTGTCTTTCCTTAATTTTTATCAAATTTTGGGAGGAATGTTGTGTCCTAGCAGACACAGGCAAGGGTTAAATTGTAAAGCTACACTAAACACCCACCCACCACTGATGTCACGACTTCACGTGACACAGTTAATAAAAGGAGCCAAGCGCACGTGCTCGTGGCTCACTAACCCAGCTAATCTCCGTGTCTGTGTCGCAATCATTTATCACCATGTGGGCCTAGGGCACCACGACATAACAACTGGAAGTGTGCAAGTGCTCATGGTAGAGCGGCGGGATAGAGGGATGGCTAGTTTCCCTTTCAAGATTAACCTAATTTGTAATGTAAAGTAACATTATTGCGTGTCAAAGCCAATTTTGCTAATGACCAAAAGAATTTATTTACATAGTTTGTTGACCCCTATGAAAAGAGTTCATAAGAAGAACACAGAAAAATGGAAAGATGAGAAAGAGATACAGAGAAAGAAGTCAATGAGTCAAGGATTTACATTATGAAATGATGGTGCCACATGTATAAACATTACTGTGTGTTAAACATCGGATACTGACTGACAACAATAGTATAACTCATTACACGTTGGCTGTGCATCTGTACAGTGTATATATATATATATTCACTGAAAAAACCATAGGTTAGAGACCATATATAGTTAGCTGGACATTTTATTGACAAAAAACCAATGAAATTCCATATATAGTTAGTTGCACTAACTATATATCGCGCACCCGCAATCCACTGCTGATGATGTCACATATTACATCATTCATGACATGGTCAGTGACATCACTGATGACATCACTGATGACATCTCAAATGACATCACTGATGACATCACTGATGACATCTCAAATGACATCACTGATGACATCATCTAGTGTCTGTGTGTTTTTGTAAAGTTTAAATATGTTTTACATATTGAAGAATGAGTGGATGTATGGAAGACTGAGTGTGTGTGTGGCTGGCTGGGAGGTGTGTGACTCTGTGCATATCAATGTGTACTTGTATCAGTGATTGTATAAGAGAGTAAGTATGTGTTAGTATATGTGTGAAAAGTATGGTGTTCTGTGTTTAACTGTATAGATGAGGAAATCGAAGTGTGATTGATTCTTCACAGGACTGACTAGGTGTATGAGTGCATATGATAGTGTTGTAATAATGAGTGACTGTATGTATGAGTGATTGTATGGGTGAATGAGTGAATGTGTGTGTAGACGTAGGAATCAGTGAGTGCGTATGTAGTAACTGGTATTGGTGTGTCATGATGTCATCAGTGATGTCATTTGAGATGTCATCAGTGATGTCATTTGAGATGTCATCAGTGATGTCATCAGTGATGTCACTGAAGTATGGTGTTCTGTGTTTAACTGTATAGATGAGGAAATGGAAGTGTGATTGATTCTTTACAGGACTGACTAGGTGTGTGAGTAACTCCATGGATGAGTGGCAGTGTGTGAGTGTCTGCATAGGTGTATGAGTGCATATGATAGTGTAATAATGAGTGACTGTATGTATGAGTGATTGTATGGGTGAATGAGTGAATGTGTGTGTAGACGTAGGAATCAGTGAGTGCGTATGTAGTAACTGGTATTGGTGTGTCATGATGTCATCACTGATGTCATTTGAGATGTCATCAGTGATGTCATCAGTGATGTCATTTGAGATGTCATCAGTGATGTCATCAGTGATGTCACTGACCATGTCATGAATGATGTAATATGTGACATCATCAGCAGTGGATTGCGGGTGCGCGATATATAGTTAGTGCAACTAACTATATATGGAATTTCATTGGTTTTTTGTCAATAAAATGTCCAGCTAACTATATATGGTCTCTAACCTATGGTTTTTTCAGTGAATTTTCAAGGTTTTGTAAATGCAAATTCCTAACTATATATGGTCTATAACCTATGGTTTTTTTCAGTGAATTTCATTGGTTTTTTAAAAGCTAATATCTATAGCTGTAAAATATATTCTTTATTACGTGACGTATCACGTAGCCACGTGAGACGCCTCATGACGCGTCGCATAACCGTGACGTATCGGTTCTGCAGCGCAAACAAAACCCGTAACGTAAGCGTGCCGGAGCACGCTTACAGATATATATTTTTTTTTTAACCTTAATTAGACAAAATCCACACGTGCACATATCTTGAGGCCTTGCAAAGGCACATCAAACAAACAGTCCCTACAATTTTGCCAAGTTTGCTGGAAATCTATTCCCTTAATTTTTTTTTTACTGTTTCTCTTGGTTTTCCCCTTGTTACGCTTACCGGGACGCTACCCGGTACGCGAACCGGACGCTCCAAAAACACAAGATGGCGGACTCCCGTTACGCTGCCGGTTAGCTGCCCGGTTCGCGTACCGGGAAGCGCCTCTACCGCGAAAAATCGCGGGGGACTTTAATATCCCCCTCATAAATCCTAGGGGGTCAGGAGGGGTTTACCTTGCCCCCTTTCCTTCATTTCCCCCATCTTTTTTCACCACATCTTGTCTCTCGAACCTACCGAGAGACAAGATGGCGGCCGCTCCGGACTGTTTACAATGTTGACAGCTACGCTGCCGGTTAGCTGCCCGGTTAGCTGCCCGGTGAGCTGCCCGGTTCGCGTACCGGGACGCGCCTCTACGGCGTAAAATCGCAAAATTTTTTGCCCCGCGGGGCACTTTAATATCCCCCTCATCAATCCTAGGGGGTCAGGAGTGGTCTACCTTGCCCCCTTTCCTTCATTTCCCCCTTCGTTTTTCACCACATCTTGTCTCTCGATCGTACCGAGAGACAAGATGGCGGCCGCTCCGGTTTGTTTAGAATGTTGACAGACACCGGAGAGCCAATCAGATTTGCTTCGCGAAGTTCCGTTACGCGTCAGGTACGCGAACCGGGGCGCTAACCGGAGCGCTGTCACAGATATATATATTTTTTTAAACGTTAATTTCTCAAAATCCACTGGAGCACATATATTGAGACATAGCAAAGGCACGTCGGGCAAACCATATCTACAATTTTGCCAAGTTTCATGTAAATCTATTCAGCCGTTCGAGCTAAAAGTGAGTCCAACCGCCCTATGGAAAAATGAATGGGAAAAACGCGTTTTGGGACCCCCCTTTGTTCTCGGCCCCCCCTTGACGAAACCCCACCAAATTTTCAGGGGCTGCTCAGAAAAAAAATGTGCCATTTTCCTGAAAATTTCAGCCAATTCCGTCCACAAACGCCAAAGTTATTAGACATAGAATTTTCAGAAATCCCATAGAGAAAAAATCCTAACTATATATACCCACTGGCTATCGCCAGTAGGTAATATACATATATAAACATATGTAATCTGCATATCTATATAAATATAAATGCATGCATACATATACATATATGCATACATATGCATGTTATTTACATGAAAGTTTTAAAAACACTAATAAAAGCAAAGCTAAAAAGCCACCTCATTACAAACAGAATGGCTTTAACTTAAACGAGGGCGAGATCTATTGCATTTTCAATGCTTGTTTACTTTGGTTCTATCAAGAAGGCATTCAGATGTGTCACACATTTGCCATAAATTCTGAATGTTAGCACTCTAGTTGCTCATTAGATCACTGTAGTAAAGCTAGTGCTCACCAGGGAAGTCTGCTGCTAATCATGGTTTGCAGCCATTTTCCCGCATTTTTTATCCCGCAGACTTTCAGTCCGCATACCATTATCCCGCAAGGTCATTGAGCTCGCATACCATTATCCCGCATTTTTTCAAAACGCATGTGCATTTATCGCGCATGCCTTTACAAAGAATTACGTTTTAAAGGCATGTATGGTAAATGCATTTGCGTTGTGAAAACCACGATGACGAGAGAGGTAAGTGGGTTTGTGTTAATTTTTTCGTGGGTTAGTGATTGTGTAGTGTAGTGTAGTGTTGTGTAGTGTAGTGTTGTGTTGGTGTAGTGTAGAGTTGTGGTGGTTGTTTAGTGTAGGGTCATGCTGGGGGTAGTGTTTTAGGGTTCAGGGTAGTGTTGTAGTGTTTGCGTAGTGTAGGGTCATGCTGGGGGTAGTGTTTTAGGGTTCAGGGTTGTGTTGTAGTGTTTGCGTAGTGTAGGGTCATGCTGGGGCTAGTGTTTTAGGGTTTAGGGTAGTGTTGTAGTGTTTGCGTAGTGTAGGGTCATGCTGGGCGTAGTGTTTTAGGGTTTAGGATAGTGTTGTAGTGTTTGCGTAGTGTAGGGTCATGCTGGGGGTAGTGTTTTAGGGTTTTGGGTAGTGTTGTAGTGTTTGCGTAGTGTAGGGTCATGCTGGGGTGTAGTATTTTAGGGTTTAGGGTAGTGTTGTAGTGTTTGCGTAGTGTAGGGTCATGCTGGGTGTAGTGTTTTAGGGTTTTGGGTAGTGTTGTAGTGTTTGCGTAGTGTAGGGTCATGCTGGGGGTAGTGTTTTAGGGTTTTGGGTAGTGTTGTAGTGTTTGCGTAGTGTAGGGTCATGCTGGGGGTAGTGTTTTAGGGTTTTGGGTAGTGTTGTAGTGTTTGCGTAGTGTAGGGTCATGCTGGGGGTAGTGTTTTAGGGTTTTGGGTAGTGTTGTAGTGTTTGCGTAGTGTAGGGTCATGCTGGGGGTAGTGTTTTAGGGTTTTGGGTAGTGTTGTAGTGTTTGCGTAGTGTAGGGTCATGCTGGGGGTAGTGTTTTAGGGTTTAGGGTAGTGTTGTAGTGTTTGCGTAGTGTAGGGTCATGCTGGGGGTAGTGTTTTAGGGTTTAGGGTAGTGTTGTAGTGTTTGCGTAGTGTAGGGTCATGCTGGGGAAAGTGTTTTAGGGTTTAGGGTAGTGTTGTAGTGTTTGCGTAGTGTAGGGTCATGCTGGGGGTAGTGTTTTAGGGTTTAGGGTAGTGTTGTAGTGTTTGCGTAGTGTAGGGTCATGCTGGGGTGTAGTGTTTTAGGGTTTTGGGTAGTGTTGTAGTGTTTGCGTAGTGTAGGGTCATGCTGGGGGTAGTGTTTTAGGATTTAGGGTAGTGTTGTAGTGTTTGCATAGTGTAGGGTCATGCTGGGGGTAGTGTTTTAGGGTTTTGGGTAGTGTTGTAGTGTTTGCGTAGTGTAGGGTCATGCTGGGGGGTAGTGTTTTAGGGTTTTGGGTAGTGTTGTAGTGTTTGCGTAGTGTAGGGTCATGCTGAGGGTAGTGTTTTAGGGTTTAGGGTAGTGTTGTAGTGTTTGCGTAGTGTAGGGTCATGCTGGGGGTAGTGTTTTAGGGTTTAGGGTAGTGTTGTAGTGTTTGCGTAGTGTAGGGTCATGCTGGGGGTAGTGTTTTAGGGTTTAGGGTAGTGTTGTAGTGTTTGCGTAGTGTAGGGTCATGCTGGGGGTAGTGTTTTAGGGTTTAGGGTAGTGTTGTAGTGTTTGCGTAGTGTAGGGTCATGCTGGGGGTAGTGTTTTAGGGTTTAGGGTAGTGTTGTAGTGTTTGCGTAGTGTAGGGTCATGCTGGGGTGTAGTGTTTTAGGGTTTAGGGTAGTGTTGTAGTGTTTGCGTAGTGTAGGGTCATGCTGGGGGTAGTGTTTTAGGGTTTTGGGTAGTGTTGTAGTGTTTGCGTAGTGTAGGGTCATGCTGGGGTGTAGTGTTGTAGGGTTTTGGGTAGTGTTGTAGTGTTTGAGTAGTGTAGGGTCATGCGGGGGGTAGTGTTTTAGGATTTAGGTTAGTGTTGTAGTGTTTGCGTAGTGTAGGGTCATGCTGGGGGTAGTGTTTTAGGGTTTAGGGTTGTGTTGTAGTGTTTGCGTAGTGTAGGGTCATGCTGGGGGTAGTGTTTTAGGGTTTAGGGTTGTGTTGTAGTGTTTGCGTAGTGTAGGGTCATGCTGGGGGTAGTGTTTTAGGGTTTAGGGTAGTGTTGTAGTGTTTGCGTAGTGTAGGGTCATGCTGGGGTGTAGTGTTTTAGGGTTTTGGGTAGTGTTGTAGTGTTTGCGTAGTGTAGGGTCATGCTGGGGGTAGTGTTTTAGGGTTTAGGGTAGTGTTGTAGTGTTTGCGTAGTGTAGGGTCATGCTAGGGGTAGTGTTTTAGGGTTTAGGGTAGTGTTGTAGTGTTTGTGTAGTGTAGGGTCATGCTGGGGGTAGTGTTTTAGGGTTTAGGGTAGTGTTGTAGTGTTTGTGTAGTGTAGGGTCATGCTGGGGGTAGTGTTTTAGGGTTTAGGGTAGTGTTGTACTGTTTGTGTAGTGTAGGGTCATGCTGGGGGTAGTGTTTTAGGGTTTAGGGTAGTTTAGTTGTTTAGTGTATGCTAAAGGCATATTCGTTCTAAAAGTTTTCGTTATTTTAATTTGCGGCCTAATAGTACATGCAGGATTTTTTTTGCGAACTGATGGTATGCGGGATTTCGTCATATATTCGCTAATCATACTTTCTATGGCAAAATGAACCCCCTCATTTTGTTCCTTTTTAAATTAAATGTTTTAAGAGTTACCACTTTATTCCAATCAAGATGGCTTCAGGTGTGCCATACCTTTGTAATAAGTAGGACTGTTAGCACTCTAGTTGTTCTTTAGAACACTCTGGGACAATCTGTCATTGGGCTATAGTTGGGCTACATCTGGCTGATATTTGGGCTACATTTGGTTTTTTGTCTCTGGTGGCCATCTTTGGGCTACATTGGGCTACATTGGGCTACATTGGGCTACATTTGGGCTCCAACATATATATAGCCCAATGTAGCCCAATTTATATTTTTCAAAGTTAATTTTCGTAAAAACCACTGGAGCCTATATCTTGAGACATAGCAAAGGCACATCGGGCTACCAGTCCCTACAATTTTGCCAAGTTTGGTGTAAATCCATTCAGCCGTTCAGGCTAAAAGTGAGGCCAACCGCCCTATGGAAAATTGCATGGGAAAAACACGTTTTGGGACCCCCCTTTTTTCTCGGCCCCCCCTTGACGAAAACCCCCCAAATTTTCAGGGGCTGCTCAGAAACAAAATGTTCCATTTTCCTGAACATTTCAGCCAATTCTGTCCTCATAAGCCAAAGTTATTCGACATAGAATTTTCAAAAATCCCATAGGAAAAAAATCCTAACTATATATACCTACTGGCTATCGCCAGTAGGTAATATATATATATATATATATATATATATATATATATATATATATATATATATTACCTACTGGCGGTCGCCAGTAGGTATATATAGTTAGGATTTTTTCTCTATGGAACTTTTGAAAATCCTATGTCTAATAACTTTGGCGTTTGTGGACGGAATTGGCTGAAATTTTCAGGAAAATGGGACATTTTGTTTCTGATCAGCCCCTAAAAATTTAGGGGGGTTCGTCAAGGGGGGGCCGAGAAAAAAGTGGGGTCCCAAAACGCGTTTTTCCCATTCATTTTTCCATAGGGCGTTTGGCCTCACTTTTAGCTCGAACGGCTGAATGGATTTGCACGAAACTTGGCTTAATTGTAGGGACTGTTAGCCCGATGTGCCTTTGCTGGGTCTCAATATATGTGCTCCAGTGGATTTTGAGAAATTAACATTTAAAAAAACAGATATATCTGTGACAGAGTACCGGATAGCGCACCAGTTCGCGTACTTTTCGCGTAACGGAGCTTTGCGAAGCGAAGCTGATTGGCTCTCCGGTGTCTGTCAACATTCTAAACAGTCCGTAGCGGCCGCCATCTTGTCTCTCGGTAGGATCGAGAGACAAGAGGAGGCCAGAACGAAGGGGCAAATGCCCATAAGGGGGTATAGTAGATCCTCCTTGACCCCCTAGGTTTGATGTGGAGGCTTTAAAAGGGCCCCGCCGTTCCAAAAAAAAAAAAAATGTTTTTTTCGTGGGGTGCGCCCGGTTCGCGTACCGGAAAGCGGTCTGGGGAGCGTACTATAAGGAAACAAGAATGATTGACTTTTAACTTATTGTATGTTTATCAATTGTTCGTTTTGTTGTTTTTTTTTCGTTTATTTTTATTTACGTAGCAACATGTAGGTACCAATGCAGAGTGTATAAATTAATAAACGCCGTCTCCTTTGTAGATATCTTGCCTGTTGTTAAAGAAGTTATTGTGGTATATGGAATTCATACCATAGTCTGTCTGGAAAGCCGAAACAACATAGAGGCAGGAGATGATAAAGAGATGTTAAATACACATTGGGGATTATATAGTGGGAGAAAGGAAGTAACTATGAACAAAGTTAGTATGTAACACCAAAAAGTTGCACAGTATATTTAAAGTCTGACTTCACGTTATAATAAATTTGCTACTAGTTTACAATATACATATAAAAATAAATAATGTGTCAAACAATTTTTGAATTAAGAAATAAAAATTTATTATTCAGATTGTTTTTCAAAATTTTAAAGAAATTGTAAAAAATCATGATCAGTTTTTTTCTTCATTTTCCAGTAGAAAATCTACTGCATCTACACATTGCACAAGTTCATTGTTTATTGTATCGTCGTAGAAATCCTGGTCAACTTCCGTCTCCTTTTGTGTTTCTGTTTCAATTTTCAAGTTATTTTCTTGTCCTTCCATTTTGAATTCTGAAAAATGAATTTTTTAAAAATATATCAGTACAGATAGGGCACTGTTGGGTTTCAGTACAGACAGGCAGTTTGGTTATTTAAACAGTGTTTTTTTCTTTGGGCAGTGTATGGTATCAAATTGGAAGTAGAAATATGAAGAAAATTATCAAATAAACTCTTAGTCAATTCTGAATTATACTAGAGAAGTCTAACTCTATCCTTAAGTCAGGGCCGGCGCTAGGCATGGGCAGCGTGGGCTGCCGCTCAGGGCCTTGCACTCAGCCCACCAGCATGGGGCCACGCACTGGTGATGTGTCCTTTTGTTTTCCTGGAGATCTATCACAAAGAAAGGTGTTGCCTGCAATTAAGGTCTATTGGAGGGGGCTCCCTCCTTGGGCCTCTCATGGATGGTGTCAGGAGGTATAGGGGAGGGAGAAGGAGATGCTCCCTCAATTGCAAGGAGACCATTCACAGACACTGTGGGGGGCCCATTGTCCAGCATTTTGGGGCACCCTCAGTTTTAACTTTTAGACCACAATCAATTCTCACACCTATGAAGGTGTGAGAAATGCGTGTGGATTAAAAGTTAAAACTGTGGGTGCGCCAAAATGTTGGACAATGGGCCCCCCACAGTGTCTGTGAATGGTCTCCTTGCAAGGGGCCACTTATGTAAATTGGAGGGGGCCTCGCGCACGTTCCCTTTTAGCCCAGGGCCTTGCAAATCCTTGGACTGGCCCTGCCATAACTAAAACAGAGAAGTTTATTTTAATCTATAAGTATTACAGAGTGATAGAATATAACTGTCAGAAAATGTTTTTCTAATTAGCTTTCAGTACAGAACATACTTCAGTTTTAAAAATAATATCTTACCTTTTAAATATAACTTGAAGTTATCAGTTGATTTTTAGTTGTTATGCACTTCACGAAGTAGTAGTCTAAATGGCTGTGTTTCTCTCTCTTTGTTTATATATATTCAGGTACATAACCAATCAAATGTCATGATATAATAGTAGAAATTGAAAGTAATATTTTAATTGGTTGTCATTTCCAACACTTCCGATATGTTTTGTGAAGTAATTTACCTCCGGGATTTTAGAGAGTTCTACATGCTAAATGGCTAAATGGTATTCCAACGAAATTTGTGAAAATGGTAGGGATTGGTATGTAGTATGAGCTAATGTTTAATTGGTGAAAGTGTCTCCAGTGGTTTTTCTGTAAATTACTTTCCCACCTTTTTTGAGCGAGTGCTTGTCAGTGCGTTTCCCGGTACGCGAACCTGCAGCGTTACGGGAGTCCTCCATTTTGTGTTTCGGTAGAATTGAGATACAAGATGGAGGGTAAATAATGTTCAGAATGGGTAGATTGGGGTACTTTAGATGTATCCTGTCTCCCTAAGTTTTCTGAGGGTGGCTGAGGAGGCTCATATATGTCGAGATTTTTTCGCGTGGTTAGCTGCCGGTACGCGAACTGGGTAGCGACCTGGGAAGCGAATATAAGTGAAAATAAGAGAAAAAAGGTATATTCGAAATTTCAAAAGAGTAAACTAAGTTAAGGTAGCTCTGAAAAGAGCTTTTGGGTTCTGTGTAAGTTCTAGAAACTTATAAGTAGGAACCAATACACATTCTTAAATTTAGTATGAAAACTCTGTTCCCCTCATCTGATAAATGCACGCCATCTCCTCTGTAGATATCTTGCATGTAGTAACGCAAGTTATTGTTGTAGATGCAGCCCATTCCATGGTCCCTCATGTAAGCTGAAACAGACTTATTTACATGCTTCTTCGATTTCTCAATTTGTGGACAAAATTGATTGGACCACCTCCATTTTTGTCTTTGGCATATATTGGAATATACCAAGGCAGTTTGAGGAAAAAGTGTCATCAATTGCTCAAAGGTGCCTTTTAGGAGCATTTCCAGACCTACCCCAGTCAAAGTGTCCAAATCCTTTCCTCCACAGTGCACTATTATGAGGTCAGGGGTTGGCAAATGTAAAAAGGTTTTCACCAATGGTAACAATTGGTGACATTTCAATCCTCTTCGACCAATCCATTTGATTTCCACATTTTGTAAATTGAGGTTGTGTAAATTTCTGTTATCAGCATACCTGTGAGCCCAGTGGATGTAGCTATGTCCAAGAATCCAGACTAAAACATGGCTAGAGGAGTTTTTGCTGCAGTAAGATGAAGTGTGGGAATGAAATGGCAGTTGAAATAGTGAAGTTTGTAATGTTAAAAACTGTGGAGTTTAAGTGCAAATGATTCATTAGCAGTGATTGGTGTATTTCCATTGCTGAAAACAGAAAGTTAGGGTGCATGGATGTGTTCTTTGAAAGATGTATTTTGAATGGTTATTTAAAAATGTTGTTATGAAACATTGCAGTGGATTAGCAGGTGTACTGAGAGTTCAGAGTTCATTTGAAACATTGTTGTGTGAACTTTTGAACATGACAGGTCTGGCAGGCGGTAGTTGCTATGGAAAAGAGGTAGAAAGGGCAGAGGGGGGAAGGGTGTTGATTTGAAAAAAGTGAGGGAAGAGTTTTGATTGGCTGACATGAGAGATATGTGTGATGAATATCAGCGTTTCAGTGCCTTTGTTGGTTCCAGCCTCTGGAGTGCATACCTTTAATTCTGCTAAAGAATAATTGGTGTGTTTCTGAGTCTGTTTTGAATTTCAAAAAGAATTTGTAAAGGTGAGTTATCGTTTATATATTTTAGATAAAGAGTAGTATGCTTTTTTGCGTAAATAAGAAAGTCAGCTGTGTATTTAAAATTATGTTTTGCGTCAAGTGTTTGCATTCTGCTTTCAAAGGCGATTTTGGATTCTTTTACCAATTGTAATTGTAGATAATGTAAAGTATTAGTACTGACAAGGTGTGTATGTATATAGGAACTGTGCATGTTAAAAGTTATTGAAAAAAAGTTGCAAGTTCCTTAAAAAAACGTTTTAATGTGTATTAGGGCATTTTAAGTCTGTTCCCCATGAATGTAGGTGTATTATTGTTTTACATAAAAGGTTTAAAAACTTTTTTTGAGATCAAATGTATGCACACTTAGGGCCCGATGTAGGTGGTCGTTTCAGGCCATTTACCGACCGGTTTCGGCCGATTTCGGCCGTTTCCGACCGGCAAATGGCCAATCGGTATGTAGGGGCCTAAATCCAAGGCCACATGTAGGTAAATCTACATTTACAGAATCGGAAAAATTATTGGTTCGGTAAAATACCTAATCGGTAATTTTACCGATTCTGTAAATTTGCTATGTAGGGGGGACTCTTCTGAGTCCCAAAGGCCTTAACGAATCGGTATTTTAGTATGAAATAAAACTTCATGGTAAAATACCGATTCCGGTGTGCATGCACATGTGTGCATGCACACCTATGTCATGTAAAAGGCAGACCTGCCCTTAGGGCAGGTATGCCTGCCACATGGCACCTGTGCCTGTTTTGAGGGTGCCAGAGGGTATCAAAGTGATACCCCCTGCACCCTTGTGAATTCTTTAATTACCGATTCGGTAAATACCGAATCGGTAATGCCTAATCATTCCTATGGGCTTCAAAGCCCATAGGAATGATTAATTGTTTGAGTTACATAGCCATGTTAAAAGAAAATGATGCATAAGTGTTGCACGGGCATTGTAAATACCCTCCTATGTGTGCTTAGCAATTTCAAGTCACTTCCCCCGGGTACAAGGGCCTTGTAAATACGTCCCCATGTGTGTCTGGTCATTTGAAGTCACTTTCCCCGTGCTGCAAGGCCCTTGTAAATACGGCCCTATGTGTGCCTGTAAAATTTTCATTATGACTGTTTGAGTTACATTGCCATGTTAAAAGTTATTGAAAAAAGGTGCAAGTATCTTAAAAAAACGTTTTGATGTGTATTAGGGCATTTTAAGTCAGTTCCCCATGAATGTAGGTGTATAATTGTTTTACATAAAAGGTTTTAAAACTTTGTTTGAAATCAAATGCATGCACACTTAGGGCCCGATGTAGGTGGTCGTTTCAGGCCATTTACCGACCGGTTACGGCCGATTTCGGCCGTTTTCGACCGGTAAATGGTGAATCGGTATGTAGGGGCCTAAATCCAAGGCCACATGTAGGTAAATCTACATTTACAGAATCGGTGAAATTGTTTTTGATGGTAAAATGATGTGACTCCTGCAATGCGTCGCTTTTGCGGAACAGATATATGATGCATTTGTGTTGTTATTGTTACGGTGTATATGTAAAAAATGATGCATAAGTGTTGCACAGGCATTGTAGATACTCTCCTATGTGTGGTTAGCAATTTCAAGTCACTTCCCCCGGGTTCAAGGGCCTTGTAAATACGTCCCCATGTGTGTCTGGTCATTTGAAGTCACTTTCCTTGTAGTGCAAGGCCCTAGTAAATACGCCCCCATGTGTGCCTGGAAAATTTTTATTTGGATTGTTTGAGTTACATAGCCATGTTAAAAGTTATTGAAAAGAAGGTGCAAGTTCCTTAAAAAAACGTTTTCATGTGTATTAGGGCATTTTAAGTCTGTTCCCCATGAATGTAGGTGTAATATTGTTTTACATAAAAGGTTTAAAAACTTTTTTTGAAATCAAATGCATGCACACTTAGGGCCCGATGTAGGTGGTCGTTTCAGGCCATTTACCGACCGGTTACGGCCGATTTCGGCCGTTTCCGACCGGTAAAAGGCCAATCGGTATGTAGGGGCCTAAATCCAAGGCCACATGTAGGTAAATCTACATTTACAGAATTGGAAAAATTATTGGTTCGGTAAAATACCGAATCGGTAATTTTACCGATTCTGTAAATTTGCCATGTAGGGGGGACTCTTCTGAGTCCCAAAGGCCTTAACGAATCAGTATTTTAGCATGAAATCAAACTTCATGGTAAAATACCGATTCCGGTGTGCATGCACATGTGTGCATGCACACCTATGTCATGTGAAAGGCAGACCTGCCCTTAGGGCAGGTATGCCTGCCACATGGCACCTGTGCCTGTTTTGAGGGTGCCAGAGGGTGTCAAAGTGATACCCCCTGCACCCTTGTGAATTCTTTAATTACCGATTCGGTAAATACCGAATCGGTAATGCCTAATCATTCCTATGGGCTTCAAAGCCCATAGGAATGATTAATTGTTTGAGTTACATAGCCATGTTAAAAGAAAATGATGCATAAGTGTTGCACAGGCATTGTAAATACCCTCCTATGTGTGCTCAGCAATTTCAAGTCACTTCCCCCAGTTTCAAGGGCCTTGTAAATACGTCTCCATGTGTGTCTGGTCATTTGAAGTCACTTTCCTCGTAGTGCAAGGCCCTTGTAAATACGCCCCCATGTGTGCCTGGAAAATTTTCATTTGGATTGTTTGAGTTACATAGCCATGTTAAAAGTTATTGAAAAAAAGGTGCAAGTTCCTTAAAAAAACGTTTTCATGTGTATTAGGGCATTTTAAGTCTGTTCCCCATGAATGTAGGTGTATTATTGTTTTACATAAAAAGGTTTAAAAACTTTTTTTGAAATCAAATGCATGCACACTTAGGGCCTGATGTAGGTGGTCGTTTCAGGCCATTTACCGACCGGTTACGGCCGATTTCGGCCGTTTCCGACCGGTAAATGGCCAATCGGTATGTAGGGGCCTAAATCCAAGGCCACATGTAGGTAAATCTACATTTACAGAATCGGAAAAATTATTGGTTCGATAAAATACCAAATCGGTAATTTTACCGATTCTGTAAATTTGCTATGTAGGGGGGACTCTTCTGAGTCTCAAAGGCCTTAACGAATCGGTATTTTAGCATGAAATCAAACTTCATGGTAAAATACCGATTCCAGTGTGCAGGCACATGTGTGCATGCACACCTATGTCATGTGAAAGGCATGCCTGCCACATGGCACCTGTGCCTGTTTTGAGGGTGCCAGAGGGTGTCAAAGTGATACCCCCTGCACCCTTGTGAATTCTTTAATTACCGATTCGGTAAATACCGAATCGGTAATGCCTAATCATTCCTATGGGCTTCAAAGCCCATAGGAATGATTAATTGTTTGAGTTACATAGCCATGTTAAAAGAAAATGATGCATAAGTGTTGCACGGGCATTGTAAATACCCTCCTATGTGTGCTTAGCAATTTCAAGTCACTTCCTCCGGGTACAAGGGCCTTGTGAATACGTCCCCATGTGTGTCTGGTCATTTGAAGTCACTTTCCCCGTGCTGCAAGGCCCTTGTAAATACGGCCCTATGTGTGCCTGTAAAATTTTCATTATGATTGTTTGAGTTACATTGCCATGTTAAAAGTTATTGAAAATAAGGTGCAAGTATCTTAAAAAAATGTTTTGATGTGTATTAGGGCATTTTAAGTCAGTTCCCCATGAATGTAGGTGTATAATTGTTTTACATAAAATGTTTTAAAACTTTGTTTGAAATCAAATGCATGCACACTTAGGGCTCGATGTAGGTGGTCGAATCGGTGAAATTGTTTTTGATGGTAAAGTACCGATTCGTAAACGCTTCTGGCACTCTGAAGAGTTCAACCTACATATGGGTGGCTTCAAATCGGTATTTTTTTTATTTTATTAATTTTTATAGCATTTTTGAATCTAATTCTTACTGTTATTGATTTACTGTTTGGTAATAGTGGTTAATAACATTTTTTATTATATTTTACCACAGATTCAAATGCAGATTATTTGGAAAATAGACAATGCCGTCTAAGGATAGAATTCGAAAGGCTACGAAACGTCAAAGACAGCAGTTGACTAAAATCTTGCAGCAGTCCTCTACATTAGAATTACCTCAACGGACGAAGAGAACACCGGGTAAGAGAACGAAATCATTCCTTAGAAACATTTGTAGAAACAAAAGTATAACTACAGAACAAGTTTTAGTCCAGAAAAAGAGAGCCAATTTAAATGGAAAGGAAAAGCCCGTCAAAAAAGTTTGTGCTAGAGCAGGAGATAACTCTGTGTATGGCAGTAGAAGGGCAAATATATTCAGGGACATTCGTAAGCGAATGTTCCGCAACAGGGTAATTGTCAATTTGCTAAAAAAATGTAAAAAAGGTCTACAGAAAGTGTCATTTTATAAGAAAAAGAAAAATGTAGAGAAAATTATTGATCAGGCTTTCGAAATTAAGCAAAAGTTATTTATTTTGGTAATTAATAGAATTAGGAAACTAAACAAGGTAATCTATGTTTTCAAATCTAATAGTAGATGGAAGAGAGAAGTTAATCGAAGTATTTTTTGTGAAGTTTTCTTAGGAGAATGGATGCATAGTTCAAATAGTGAGGCATTTTTTAATGAGGAGAGTTATTTTCAGGACAATGTTTTGGTGCATGCAGTTGACAGCAGTGGTCGAGCATATGAGGTAAAAGATGGTCGTCCGGTTGAAAAAGAAATACTTGTGTCTGCAGATGCAGAAGAGGCGCTAAGTGATGAGGTTTTAGGGAGACGTCCTAAGGGACCAGTGTACACCTGGAAGTGTAGTTCTATTTGCAGTGTGCGACAGGATTCCATCAATTTGCTTTGTGATTTTATACGGACATTTCATAAGAAAAGTGTAAAGCAAAAAATAAAGTTGTTGCAAGAATTAGATCCTTGCAGAGTGACAAGTGACAGGTTTGCGTGGTCATTCACTGGCTTGTCTTTCTAGGAGAGTATGCCAGAGTGTATTTCATCATTTCAGGATGCTAGCAGTGCATCATAATAAAGTGAGGAAATTAGTTAGAATGTTGTATTATGCTAAGAGTCCAGCAATTATGCTTAAAAAATTAAGCAGAGCTCTTTTGCATGGTTCTGAAGTAGATGTGAAGAATATTTGTCAAGAAATTGAGTTCTGTTACTTTGCTGGTAAAGAGAACAATGTTGATATTGAACCACTAGAAGAAGGTAATGTGGAAGACAGTGTACAGATTTTCAGTACAGATAAGTTTCACAAGGAAATTTCCACGTTTATGGTGAAATCAAGTAGGAGGCCAAATTTCACTTGTGTGTGTTGTCGACGGACTTATTATAAGAATCAGACTAAGTTAGTGGATATATATGCAAAAAGTGATATGGAAAACAATAGTGAATGGAAGGATTTTGCCACATACTTGATGGTAGAAAATTGTTTTGATTTGGGAGCGGACCAACGTATGTGTACTTATTGCTATAACAAATTAAACCAAAACCAGATGCCTGCTAGAGCAGTTTATAATAATCTGGAATTAGATGACATTCCTTCTGAATTGAAGGATTTAAACACTTATGAATCTATTTTGATTCAAAGTGTCTATCCCTTCCAGGCTATTGTACAAATGGAGCCAAAGACAGGGAAGTTGCCTCCATCAGATTTACAGAGAGGATTAAAGGGAAGGGTTGTTTATTTGCCTTTGGATTTGAAGAAAAACATTAATACAATTGGAGTAGAGAAAGTGGAAGAGGAACCTCTGGTTATCATAGTTAATGGTGTTCCGACAAAGAGTAAGAAAATCTGCCAAGATTTAGTGGATGTTAGGAAAGTCAAAAAGGCAACATTGTATTTGATAAAAAATAATAAGTACTACAAAAATGTATGTGTTGCAGAAGAGGAAGTAAGTGAAGAAGAGGACAGCGATTTGTGTCCTGGACAAATTGAGAAAGTAGAAGCCTCTAAAAAGGAAGAAATATATGAAAATTATAGTGTTCATCCTTTGCATTCCAAGGAAGTCATGGGGAATGCTATTGAGTTGTTTCAAATGAAACAAGCCAAAGGGAGTCCCATTAGTGTTTGGGAGGAAAGTTTGGAAGCTCGATGTTTCCCACAGTTATTTCCCACAGGTCGAGGAGGACGATATGATGAGCGACCTGTTCAAATTCCTGCTTCAGAATACCGGACTTTACGATTGTATACAGAAGATCCTAGGTTTCGACAATGCATTTCCTATTTATTTCATCTACTGTTTGAAAGTGATCTCTCTGGATTGTCTTATGCAGTGAACCACATCTTGAAAAGTGGTGTACAACTGCGAAATATCTCGGCAAGGGACTTTATGGATAAAGTCAATGTGCAAGACAGTATTTTGGATTCTCACCTGATTAATCTCATGGCTTGTCAGCGTGGTACTAATGAGTATTGGTACCGCCGTCATGGTGACTTAAAATGTATGCTGAGGAACTTAGGAACTCCCACATGGTTCCTCACTCTCAGCTGTGCTGAGTATGGCTGGGAAGACTTACTTGAATTTCTACGAGAGGTAAATGGAAACATTGATAATATTGAATTCAAGACACCCGGAGAACTGTGCTCTTTGGATCCAGTGAATGTATGCAGGTACTTTAATCATAGATTTGAAGCTATGATGTCTTTCATCACGAACAAGAAAAATCCACCTCTTGGAGAGGTGTTGGATTTCTTCTGGAGAAAGGAGTATCAAGCAAGAGGTGCTCCTCATATACATATGCTGCTATGGATCAAAGATGCACCCAAATTTGGAACAGATCCGGATGACTTAGTGATGAGTTTCATAGAACAGTATGCTACATGTGCTGTTCCAAAGACAAACGAAGACAAAAGTCTAAGAGAACAAGTTTTACGGTTTCAAAGCCATCGTTGTGGAAAGTACTGTCGTCGTAAATTCAGAAACAAGGACAAGTACTACACCAAATGTCGTTTTGCATTTCCACGGTCGGTGATATCAAAAGGAAGAGTTAACAATTTGATGTCTTCGCTGTGACATAATGTGACGAGGAAATCACCCAAAAACACATACAATTTGAAAAGAAACGAAGAGTCCAAGTACATCAACGACTACAACCCAGTGATTTTGTCCATGTGGAATGCTAACATGGATATACAGTTTGTGGCTGACAACTGTATGGCTGTGGCTCGGTATGTGACGTCTTACATCACCAAAAAAGAAAAGACAGAACTGAAGGATATGTGGGAGGAAATCGGAGCTTACGAATGTTCTGACCGGTTATCTTCAGCAAGTCTCTATGCCAAATCTAGGAGTATCATTTGGGCGAGTCTTGGTCTTGCTGCAACACGTAATCGAGTTCTGAAACCTGTATGGCAAATTGAGTATTTGGCAGAGAAGGAGCCAAGCAGTACAGATATTTTGAAGAGCAACATGTTGGATACATATTATCCAAATAGAAGCAGTCACCTGGAGAATGCTTGTCTGTATGATGTTCTTCAAAATTACGTTTTCAAGAGGAACATCAAAGAAGATATTGATAAAGGAGTGTATGCTGTAATTGGAAGTGAGGGATGTCTGGTCAAGCAAAAAAAATGTCAATTGATAAATCATCGAAAATTGGATTGCGAATCTCCCGAAAGAAAAGAGTTTTTCTATTTAGCTCTTTTGCAACTTTTCAAGCCTTGGCGTGCAGAAGAGGAACAGCTTGGGGATTTCCTCTGTTACGAAGACTCTTTCAATGCAGCCAAGGAGTCCATAGAATGTCCTGTTTTTCCAAAATATCTACAAATGTTGAATGCAGAAATTGAGCAGAAAGCAACAATTGCAGCCGAGATTGCTAGAGACAGTTCTCAGGACAGTCAGAGTTCTGTTTCATTGAGTCAGGATCCATTAGGAGAACCAGTTATTGAAAATGAAGCTGCCACTGCCATGATTGAAGTGGAAAGAGCCATGGCACATGCTCAGAAGGATGTGGTTAACTTAGAAGAATTGGAAAGACAACTTAACGTTGAGCAGAGGAAAATATATGACGAAGTTACCAACCAAATTGAGCATGGATTAAGTCATGAGAAGGAAGAGTGCTCATGTACGTCGTTGAAGCCTGTCCGACTGTACGTGAGTGGAGAAGCAGGAACTGGAAAAAGTTTCCTTATTAAAGCAATTTCATGTTATCTGCAGAAAAGGACTGAGTCATCGCTGTCTTGTGTTGTGACCGCTCCAACTGGACTGGCAGCTCATAACATTAAAGGGATTACTTTGCATCGGTTACTGATGCTGCCAGTGGAGCATGATAACAAATTACAATACCACAAGTTATCTGGAGATGCTTGTTGTGAAGTATCCAGAGTCCTGAAGAAGATGAAACTTCTTATCATTGACGAAGTAAGCATGGTTTCCAATGTCATGCTTGCTTTTGTGCATTTGAGAATGCAGTAAGTTCTTAAAACAGAGTATGATGTGTTATTCGGTGGCAAACACATCATTGTTTTTGGGGATCTTCTGCAGCTGACACCAGTGAAAGGACAACCAGTGTTTAAACTGCTTACACATGAAGATACCAAGAAGTGCCTAGGGAGCATTGGCAACGTTAACATTTGGTTAAACTTCAGTTATGCTGAGCTGCGTGAAAATATGCGTCAAGCGAAGGACGAAGATTACAAGAATATTCTGCAAGATGTTAGAATCGGGAAAGTGACTGAGCGTGGTAAAGAAGCTTTACATGCACGCTTACTGTCAAATTTATATCCAGAAGAAGACGTTTTGCCAGAGGATTTTTTTCAGAAAATTACTGCGAAGAAATCTGGAATATGTTTGATGCCAACTCTTGCAGAATGTTCCATCTTCAACAACAAAATGTTGAATTTAGAAAAACAAGAGATTGTGAAACTGGAAGCTATTGACAAAATAGAGCATATGGGAGCAACAATTATTTTGTCTGAGAATTTGAAATCTAAATTGGATTCATTAGAGAAGACTATATCTAAAACTGCGGGTTTTGAAAAGACTTTGAATGTGTGCCTAAATTGCCGAATCGTTTTGAGAAGGAATTTACATGTTGAAAGAGGTCTGGTAAATGGATCAATGGGTAATGTTGTTGATTTTGAGAAATACAGAAGTAGAGATGGAATTGAATTTTTAAAAATTAAATTTGATGGCATTGAGGAAGTACAGCTAATTGGTCGTTGCTCTGCTAGGTTTTTGCTTGTTAAAGACTTATATGTTCGCCGTAAGCAGTTTCCTGTTTGCTTGGCATATGCGGTGACAATTCATAAATCGCAAGGTTTAAGTGTAGACACTGCTTTAGTGAATATTGGCAGTTCTGTATTCAAAGAGGGTATGGCTTATATAGCATTGTCACAAGTCAGAACTTTATCTGGACTGTACTTGATTGACTGTGATGTCACAAACATTTGTGCGAATCTAGATTGTGTTCAGAAATACAATAGGTTAAGAAGAGAGTATGCGCCACATTTGCCTCAATATCCTTTGTTTGAGAAACGTGTGGTAGGCCGGAAACGAAGAAATATCAGTAATAGTAGGGAGGTTGTAGCAAAAAGACCAAAAGTCGATGAACCCAAAATTGTAAGCAGGAATAAAATGAATTCTGTTGAAAATGTTGTTGGTTTTAAATTTGAAAATAGTTCTGGTGTCAACTGCTATGCTAATGTAGTTGTTAATGTTCTCTTTTCACTAGAGACTTTCAAAGAACAGATTGTGATCAATTCGGAACAAAGTTTATGCTGTTTGTTGAATTCTGTGTTAGAGAAATGTAGTGCTGATAGAACCAGAGTAGAAAGTGTGTCTGAAATTCGTTTTCTGTTAGACGAATGTTCAGGTCAAACAGAATTCTCTGAAAATATTCAGCAGGATTGTCTGGAGTTTTTAATGTATATGCTTGATGTATTGCAAGATGAGGGTGTAGATGTAGATTATCTATTTGGCCTTTCTTATCAATGGCAGCATGACTGCGAGAACTGTAGGCTATCAAGTACTACTAGTGTAGACTCAGAAAGATTTATATATTTAACTTTGCGTGACAGTAAATCAGTATCCTTCAATAAGCTAGTAAAGGCAGCCGATCAAAACATGGAGTGCAGCCAATGTAAGTCTGGAATGCTGTCCACGTTAATTTTACGAAGTTATGGCCATTATGTCATTTTAATGTTCCAACGATGTAGGCCTGATGGAACTAAATTGACAACTTTAATTAATAATTTTGTGGCTTCGCAGTTGTCAATATCAGGAAGGACTTTTATAACTACTGCAATTATATATCATAACGGGTCCTTCAACTAATTCAGGACATTATACAGCTTATTTGAAATCTGGAAACGGTTGGTCATTCTGCAATGATTCTGTTTTAACTTTCAAAAAAAGATTGCCTTTCCACCTTCAAAATTCTTACCTGGTGTTCTTACAACCAACATTTTAGGAAAGGAAGCTTGGGATTTGTTTAGAGGAATTTACAGAGGTTCTAATGGCTCCTACTCTATATGGCCTTGTGGATAATTGTAGTACAGAGCGAAAACTGTTAGTTTTTATAAGTTGAGTCAAGCAGCAGATCAAAATAAAGAGTAGAGGAAACGTAAGTCTGCAATGCTGTCTATATTTTTTATAGAAACTTATTGGTGAAATGTCATTTTACAATTTGAACTACATAAACTGGATGAAAAAAAAGTTGTTAAGTCTAATTAAAAAATTTTGGGCTACACAGTCATCGATTTCAGGAAGAACATTTGCAACTGCAGCTATTATATAATATGCTGGTCCTTTGACAACATCTGGATATTACACAGCTTATTTGAAATTTAAAAAATGGCTAGTCTTTCAGCAAACATTACTAATTGAGTACAAAGCAATGTTGCCTTTTGACTTGATTTTTGAAGTCAGAATTTAGGGTAGGTAATTGGACTATAATGATTCTAGGTGTTGCTGTAACTTAGTGTGCTGTTTTAAATTGCTTTGTATGTCTCAGTTTTCTTAAAACAATTGAGTTTATCTTTCAGAAAGTGGCGGGCAGAAAATAGTAACAGCACAACAGAGTGTAAGCTGTTCATAGGATATCCTTTAACGTCATAGAAAGTAAGTTACTTTGGAGAAGTTCCTATTTCTGCTTATTTATATTATTTGGGTTTTTTAAACACAATCATTTTGATTGTGTTTTTTTTTCCCCGCTGTTATATGATGAATACCTTCAACTCACTGTTTTCAGTGAAATTTGATATTTTCTGATAACAGCAAAAATAAACCATTAAATATGTTTAATTAATTTTCTACTTTGAATTGTGATTTCTAATATGTATTCATTTTGTCTCATGCTCACTCTTTTTTTACCACCTTGTATTAATTTAAATTTTTGTGTTCTTTCTTACACAGATTAAAAGTATAAAAATGATAATTCAGTACGGTAATGATAATTATAAGGTAAGTGTTTAGTACTCTTTACGTTACATGTCTATCAGATTTAACTTTTATTAGATCCACTGCTTCTTTTCTTTAACCCTTAGTTTCCTGTCTTTGCTACTTCCTTCATGTCTTTTTCTATCACTTATTTATACTACTCTTTTCACTTCTTTTATCAGTCCCTCTTTCAACAGTAACTGTGTGTTACTCCCTCTATTTGTCTTTCTTTTCACATTACTCTCTGTTTATTTACTCGTCTTTTTTTAAAAAATATTTTTTTTAGTTCGCTCCCGGTTCGTGTACCCGAACGCTAACCGGGAAGCGAATCAAAAGAAATAGAGGATGCTAGAGTGCTAAACATTCTAGCAATTTTTTTTTAAAAGGGAAGGTAGTTCTGAAAAGAACTTTTTTAAATTATTTTTGATGTTTTATATTTTTTTTGTGTTTTTTTTGAGGAAGGGGAAACAAAAATGATTCACTTCAAAGGGCTCAACAGGAGCAACAAAAAAAAAATTACTTTCTTGGACGTTTTGGACATTGATGATTTTCAAATGATCTATTTATTAAAGTAATACTCATCTCTCCACATGAAATTAATTTTCCACAAGCTACACATGTCAATCTCATCTGCCCAAAGTTCTTTTGGAGATTTGGGACCGTTTCCCTTGCCTCTGACTCACTTATTGCTAAGTCATTGGTGGATGTTTTAGCCGGTCGGGGGTTATCCACCAAATCTCGAAGTTGTGCTTTAGAATAATTAAGAGGGTGCCAACTCTCCATGTGCCGATGCATGGTATGATTACCATAGCTATATTTTTTTTCGGTCCCTCTCGAGAGTTTTTTTTTGCAGATGAGGCAGGTAACGTACCTGGCATTTACTTTCTTTTCATGAGAAGGAAAAGAAAAAAATTGCCAGATAAAATTCACTTTCACATGGGACGTCCTTGGCATTTCTTTCAGAAAGCCACTTGTCCCTTGCTCCTGTTCCTCGTCTTCCTCTTCTTCTTCTTCTTCTTGGAAGATGACCTGGCTAGTCGGTCCTCTCTTCTTTGGTGGTGGTGGAGGTGGTGGAGATCCACCAGCTGCAGCTAATACAAATGCCATGTCTAAGCAAACAAAAACAGGTCTTTCTCTCATAGAAATGAAAGTCAGAGTGAGGAAAAAAGGTGGGACTTTCATCATTTGAGAAAAATAAATGTTCTAAACCAATGAAAAGTGTTTATTTTACGTCATATGATCAAGCGTTCCATCATTAGGAAACTAAAAGTAAAATGAACCAATGAAAAGTTTTATGAACTAGTCACATGACCTGTTATGCTTACGTTCCGCGTTCCGCGCTGCGCCTCGGATCGTTTCCGGGGCTTTACGTTTCGCGCCTTGGTTCGCGTTCCAGAACGCTTCCGGGTGCGCTAACGCAGCACGTCATAAGGGGCATTACGTAGTAACGCGATATGTTGCGTTTACGGGACGCGTCACGATGTGCCTTTCTAACGCGGTATTTGCACTAACGGAACGTTTACCGGTTCACGGACCAGGCAGCGAAACAAGAAAAAATAATTTAAACTATAATATAAATTGAATTTAAAAAATATAATACAAATATATATAAAATATATTTGTGAATTCGAATAAGAATATATGTTACAGCTATAGATATTAGCTTTTAAAAAACCAATGAAATCCACTGAAAAAACCATAGGTTATAGACCATATATAGTTAGGGATTAGCATTTACAAAACCAAGAAAATTCACTGAAAAAACCATTGGTCATAGACCATATATAGTTAGGGATTAGCATTTACAAAACCTTAATTTACTCGCACAAAACCATAGAAATTCGCATATATAGTTAGTTGCAATAACTATATATCGCGCACCCGCAATCCACTGCTTATGATGTCACATATTACATCATTCATAACATGGTCAGTGACATCACTGATGGCATCACTGATGACATCATCCAGTGATTGTATGTTTCTGTAAAGTTAAAATATGTCTTACATATTGAAGAATGAGTGGATGTATAAGTGTCTGGATGAAGGATTTAGTAGGTGCATGACTGACTGTATGAGAGAGTGATTAAATGTGTCTCACTGAGTGCATGGGTTAGTGACTAAACTGTCTTAATTTGTGCATCATTATGTCTGTTGTTCTGTAAACTGCTGAATGTGTTGATCAGTAGCTATATGAGTAACTATATGGGTTATTGATTGGTTGCCAAAGTATTTGTATGGGAGACTGAGTGTGTGTGTGGGTGGTTGGGAGGTGTATGACTCTGTGCATAGATGTGTGAGCAGTTGATTCCCTAGATGTATAGGTTCAAACGTGCATGTGGAAACAGCTGTATGGGCGGTTGACTGTGTGCATGAGTGTATTGGTGAGTGAATGGATATCTCATTGCTACATGTCAAAGTAAGTACATATGTAAAACACAGTACATGTGAGAGTTGACATATATAAGTAACTGTGCATAAGAGCCAGTGAATGTGTGAGTGGCTGTATGGATCATTGTGTACTTGTATCAGGGATTGTATGAGCGAGTAAATATGTGTTAGTATATGTTTGAATAAGTAAAGTTTGTATAACTGTATAGTTGAGGAAAAGGAGGTGTGATTGATTCTTTGCATGACTGACTAGGTGTGTGAGTAACTCCATGGATGAGTGACAGTCTGCGAGTGTCTGTTTATACTGATTGTATTTAAGGTTATATTAGAGTCTGAAGAGGTTCATCGTATAATCACATGAATGAAATCATCAGTGATGTGATCAGTAATGTCAAATGACATGTCATCAGTGATGTCATCAGTGATGTCATTTGAGATGTCATCAGTGATGTCACTGACCATGTCATGAATGATGTAATATGTGACATCATCAGCAGTGGATTGCGGGTGCGCGATATATAGTTAGTGCAACTAACTATATATGGAATTTCATTGGTTTTGTGTGAGTAAAATAAGGTTTTTTAAATGCTAATCCCTAACTATATATGTTCTATAACCCATGGTTTTTTCATTGAATTTTCATGGTTTTGTAAATGCTAATTCCTAACTATATATGGTCTATAACCTATGGTTTTTTCAGTGAATATATATATATATATATCCTATGGCAATCCTGAATGGCACCTACATTTCTATACACGGACAGTACGTTATGTCCAAGTCACATGCTGTATGCTTAGGGAGCAAACCCTGCAGAGTGTAAATGCCACTGTTTGCACAAATACATTTTAAAAACAGCAAGCCTATAATCAGAACAGTTCAAGTATGCATATCTATTATCACTGCTAGAAGTATCCATAATACAAGGTGCTTGTTAAAACCAATATTAAAATAGCCCCTAAGCAGAGCATTACTGTACATTCCATAATAAAGAAAGACAGTGCTGGTCACGGTAAGCCTATCATTAGATCAGTTAGAATATGCATTACTATTATTACTGTTACAAGTCTCCATAACACAAGGTGCTCTTTAAAACCAATATTTAAATAACCCCTAGGCAGAGCATTACTCTACATTCAACAATAAAGAGAGACATTGCTGTTCACATTGTACGTAGCTAAAGAATGGTGTCTTCTTGCTAAAAACAAAACGTGAAGATCAGTGTTGATCATTGACAATAAAACCATCATTGCACTGTACTTGCACCTATGCACATAAAAAGGTGTGTGTCAGTCAGAAAATCTTAATTAGTGGAGACATTTGTATATCAGACAAAACTTACTGGTTGTAATGTAAGGGAGGCGCACTACAAGAACATATGAAATCAGATTAGATCAATAGGTAATAAGTTCAAAAGGTTACTGATAATCAAAAATAACCATTTGGGATTGGTGCCGCTCGGGATAAAAATGCACCCTACTACCTGGATGCTCAAGTCCACAGGTCCTGCTGAAGCATTTACTGTGAAAAACAATATTTCTATACAGATATCCCGGCACTCAAAAGTAACTTTTCTTTTTCTGTATTTTAATCAAAGCGGGAGACTCTGTGTGTTGACCCAAATATCACTGGCAATGTACAAGTTTCGGTTCTCAAAATTGAATGAGTTTTAATTCAAAACTGTATTTGAGACATCACAATTCCAAAAATGTCAGACATGCAGTACAGTTTCAAAGATATTTTCAGAAGCATAGACCGGGAAAGGACAAGTATCCCCAATGGGAAATAACATTCAAAAGACTAAAAATACTAGTTGTGTCCTCTTCGTCCTGGTCCATTCAATTTTGAGAACTTAACTTGTCCTTTGCCAGTAATATTTGGGTCAACACACAGAGTATCCCGCTTTGATTAAAATACAGAAAAAGAAAGGTTACTTTTGAGTGCCGGGATATCTGTATAGAAACATTTGTATATCAGTTCATTAGTCATCACCTAGGAAATATTGCATTTCATGGTCGTAGTTGAGACCATGTTCCACAGTACGAAGGCCCATGATCCAAAGGGCTTCTGTGCATCTAAGTTTGAATTTTGTCTTCCCACCCCGTATGTTGTGTTGTGTCACATCAGTGCCAAAAAAATTAAACGCGTTTGTGAGTGCCTTGTGAGGGACAGGCTGCTGTGTGTAAGGCTACAGGGTATCTCGAATCTTCTTGGTGGAGTGCTCTAATATGTTCGGTAATTCTATCTTTCAAAGGTCTAATGGTACTGCCCACATAGAATTTACCACACATGCATTCGATGATATACACGACGAACTTGGTGTTGCAGTTTATATTGTGCCTGATATCATATCTTTTTTTGTTGTCAAAATACATGAAACTGTGCCATGTTTTGCCCACCGGCATATCCTACGACAACCACACTTATAGAAACTTATGGTGTGATATCTATGCCATGTGAAGTTATTGATACTTTTAGGAACAGTTGGACTGAGTCTGTTACTTAGTGTACTGCCCCTTCTGAATGTAATTTTGGGTATTTGGTAAAATAGGCATAATGTGATTTGTCAGCTTGTAAAATGCCCCAGTGTCTGGTAAAACTTCTCCTGACTATGTGGTGCAAATCATTGAAATCTGTGATCATTCTCACTGGTGGGAGTTGTTTGTGGATGGGAGTGTGAGTAGGTAATGTATCTGATCTGTTCACCTTTGCCATTCTATTTTCAGCTTTTCGAATGGTATGTGGTTTGTAACTTCTCTTAGAAAATCTTTGCTTCATGTCTATAAAGTAGGTTTGGAACTCTCTGTAATCACTACAGTTCCTCCTGACCCTCTAAAACTCCCATAGGGAATGGCCCTGATCTGGTGGAAGGAGTGCGGACTGTCTGCATGTCGGATTGTATTGCAAGAGGTTTCTTTGCGAAAGATTCTGCTGTGTAATTGATCGTCTTTGGTGTACAATTCCACATCCAAAAAAATGACTTTTGAGGTACTGGATCTAATGGTAAATCTCATATCTAGAGAGTTACTGTTCAAGTCTATGTAAAATTCTTGTAACTTGTCCTGTGTACCCGACCATAGTGGGAGACAGTCGTCTATATAACAACCCCAAAATATAATCAAATCAATCCATTGAGCACCCTTAGTGCCAATAATCCAGTCTGCCTCTAGTGTGCCCATAAATAAATTCACAAACAATGGCGAACATTTTGATCCCATTGCAACTCCCCTAGTTTGTCTATACCAGTGTTTGTTGAACAAGAAAAAGTTATTGTTCAGGATAAGTTCCATCATTGAAACCAGCATGTTCATGTGTTGCCATTGGGTGGCACGTCTATTCTGTAATATTCTGGTCACTGCACGTAGTAGTAGGTCAGGTTTAATGCTAGTATACAGGGATTCTACATCCAGAGTAGCCAGTATGGTTCCAGGCTGCCATTGTAAGTCCAAAAGCAGTTAGAATATGTTTTGTATCTTAGATCTATGAGGGTAGATTCCGTACCATAGGTCCAAGAAAAAGATCAATGTATTCTGCTAATTTCTCCCTCGGGCCTCCCATCCCTGACACAATGGGTCTTCTACGGGGAATGGAAATTGCTTGTGAACCTTGGGAAGAGTGTATAGCCAAGGGTATGTAGGTTTAAAGACCTTCAGATAAAGAGATTTGTCATGATTGAATAGGCCAGCAGTGTGCCAGGTAGTCGAGTGCATAATAATCTCAATTGTGAGAGGGCCTATTGGGTTGTATGTCAGTAATTCATAACAGTTGGTGTCATTCAGTTGAGACATGATCCCCTGTTTGTAGTCATCATGGTTCATGACCACAACATGTTCTACCTTGTCAGCTTCCCTGATTAGGATTTCATGATCCATGCTCAGTGTTTTTAGAGCTAAGCGCTCTCCTTTTACAAGATTATCTCTATATTTGAATGAGTTTTTGGTGCTTTTGCTGTCATATTTATCAATATCTTCCAGTACACATTTATAGAAGTTATCAATAGAGTTGCCCCCAGGAAGAGTGGGTATCCATTTGGATTTAGACTTGAGACCACTTGCAATGCTTTAGTCAAGTTCTATGGTTAGTTCATCAAGGAGTAACTCCATATCATAGAGTGGTTGTTCTATGTATATCAGTGAAAGAAGAAGTTGTGTCGCTTTAATGTCATTAATAGTCAATACATCAGACCCAGAGTCAACAGATGTTTTAGTAGTCTTATTTGCAGATTGGTTACAATAAAAGTGTTTCTTAATTTTAGGACCCCTTATAAACTTTAACAGATCTATTTTGAGTTTACAAATGTTGCCTGGTGTATGTGGATTGAAACGCAATCCTTTGCTCAGAAGAGAGACCATGTCTGTGGTGAGAGGTTTGGAGGATAGGTTTATAACCTGGACCTCACTGCCCTGACCTACTACTTGTTTCTCGCGTCTCCTGACCTCAGCTTTCTTCTGTAGTCTTTTTGTTCCTGCCTTCCTGCCCCTACTGGTTTTAAGGCTGGTTTTTCTCATGACAAAAGTGTTCTGTTCCCTTTTCTGATTCTCTGGACCTCCCTTAAGGACTTATTTAGTCGAGTACCATCTGTGGTTTCAGCCTCCCTTTTCATTGGTGCATGTAGTGCTCAGTGAAGTCAAGCTGGATGAAATGGAAGTAGTCCCTGGTTTGGTCTATCACTTTGCTGGCCGTTACGAATAAGTAAATCATATTTCTTAGCATATGTAAAAACTCTTCCTTCTTTGTAATCAATTTCATCCCTCCTTAAGTTGTCTCGCCTTCCTGTTTGTAAAATCATTCTGATGTTTAATCAAGATGTCTTCCAGATGGCATAATTCTTCTCTGTTGCCTCTAGTATTTTCAGTTCTCCAATCTCTCTCTCTACTAAAAGCAATGTCTGTTTGCAATTTGCTAACTTTTCGTTCCGCACTTTTGATAAGAATGTCCATTAGTGTGTTAGAATGACATGTTAGTTACTCCTCCCATTTCTCTAGAAGGTCATCATCCAACTCGTCGTACTTGGGAAAAATCTGGGATCCGAGCCCTCTGGTAATTCTATTCAGTCTTAGATATTGTTTTAAGGTGGTGCTGTCCCACCCTTTAGCATTCTCTAATTTCTTCAGTTTTTCTAGTTTGATAAATTTGTCTCTAAGGCCTATTTACGTGCGGGGTCGCCACTGGTTGAGGCAGTGGTGGTCGACATGCATTCCGCTAGATTCTCAAAAAGCTTTTCTGCAGCCTTATCTCTGTCCATAATGTTAACAAGAAAAGTGTTTTATTCCTATTCAGTGTGTGTGTCTACGTTGCGGCTGCCTTCCCTGCTGATAGTCAGTGAGTTTCTAATGAAGGGTTTTTAGTGGCCAGGGATTATAGGCGCACTACTGTATAACGCAAATTATAAATATGCCAAATGGGTCAGATGGTGCTACTAGGAGAGGGGATGAGCCCTATAACCCCTCAATATTGTGTGGAAAAAAGCCCTCACACTTTCTAGATTTCTATCCAAACCTAGGCACACATCCAGGTAAATCAACAGTATGTATATTAATTACACAAGCTTAAATATTATCAAAATATGAATCCATAAACATATAGGTGTGGTGTTGCTTTCTTTAATTTGAATGTTATTTTTCGCGAGTCAAGGTTTTCCACCTCTAATAATGTACCACATTTTCTTACACACAGAAGTGTATTTAGTCACCTGTTTCACTTTATCCTTAGACGTTTTATTAGAAAAAGAATTTCAACCACTTTCAGTGATTAGCCCAGCCGGGCTGAAATTATCTGTCCCCCCGTTTTCTTATACACTGTCATCCTTTTCACACTTCTTAATGACCTGGAGTCAATATGCTTATGGTTATTCCTTTGTCTCCTCCAATTTTATTTCTCTCTTTCACTTATATTTTAGATTGCAAAGACTTTTTCATCACCCTTCAGGTAGATATCAATCTCTTCTCTGTTTGAAGGACTTATTCTAGCGATTTGTACTATGTATTATCTATTATATCTGCTTTTTTTTAATGTTGTATTAATTTTGAAAAGATTTGTAACTTCATTAATTGCATAGGCACCGCTCACAATGTCACTATTAGAGTCTGTGATTTTAAATGAAATACATTTACAAGCCATATGTCAATCGTATAACCATGGAATGTTGTCGCACAATCTCTCGGTGAATAGGGTTTCTACTGGTAGTTGAATGTCACAAATTATTGTGGACATGTCTGATCACCTCTCATGTACCTCTTCAAAAAATATGTGTCATACATACCCTTTGTTTATTTCCCAGCCCTGAGAAAGTTGCTGAACTATTTCCACATGCGACGAAACACGTGTCAGCTGGTTTCTGTTTTGGCTTAATGAGAACCGAATTAAAGACAAAGCAACACCACACCTATATGTTTATGGATCATTGTTTTTATTATATTTAAGCTTGAGTAATTACTATACATACTGATGATTTACCTGGATGTGTGCCTAGGTTTGGATAGAAATTTAGAAAGTGTGAGGGCTTTTTCCCCACACAATATTGAAGGGGTGTAGGGCTCATCCCCTCTCCTAGTAGTATCATCTGACCCTTTTGGCATATTTATAATTTGAGTTATACAGCAGTGCGCCTATAATCCCTGGCCACTAAAACACCTTCATTAAAAACTTACATGTGATTAGTTGGCCTGGCATATGATGTCCACTAATTAAAGTGGGCACCTTGCACCAGTCCAAACAACCCTTATTGTGATTTAAGAGGTCAAAGATAACCTTCGAAAGATATCCAAGTAGTAGCTGTGTGAGAGCAGCCTTCAGGCTTAGTCTTGAAGGAATGTTAAGCAGCTTCTTTAACAAGAATGCAACCTTTTGGTATTGGTTAAATGAAAGGGGAACCACACAGTAGTTATAAAAATATGTATTTATTATTAGGCTCTAAATACCTCACAGTATCTGCTACGCACAGATAAACACAAAGTGCACAATACTGTAGCACAGAAACAATTGCAAGTAGCACTAATACACAGTGGGTTCCAGGGGAGACCAAACTATATACTAAAATAGTGATATAAGAACCACAACTCGAATCAAGCCAGTGTCTAGAGGTTGTAGAATTGCTGGGAGCCCAAGGAAGCACCCAAGGTGAGTAAGAAGGGACCCCACGGAGGACGGGTGCAGTTTGGGAACATGACAGTGTGCTATGTACAATTCAATGGAAGATTCACTTTGCAGTTTTAAAGTTTAAGGACCCTTCCCAGTGGATTACGAGGAAGCCCTTTGGATCTTAGGAGGTTGAAGAGCCACCCCACCTGTGGATACCATAGTGCCGGAGTTACCTATCCCAGGGAAGCCGGGTGCATAGGGCTGAAGTGGTGTCGGAAACTGCCTTTGATCTCAATGGAAGACTTCAATTCTAGGGTCCTACAGCCAGGTAAGCCCTTTTGTACCCACCGGAGAGTTGGACAGATTCAGGGGACCCTCCCAGGGTCAGGACAATGGGGAGGTAACGCCCATGTCCTTTGTCCAGTTTTGTACCAGAGCAGGAGCCAACGGCTCCCAGGATTGGTTTCAACTGGACTACTCACAGGGACACCATATGTGCCCCTCATGCTGACTTTCTTTCACTGGCAAGCGCACCCACCCAGGCATAGTACAATACATCCTGTCTGGGAGGTGGTCACAACTCCCTGCGACAGGATGACTATTGTTCTGCCTTCCCCTGATCAATTTTAGCTCAGCAGCAGGAGGGCAGAAATGTGTATTTGGTCGGCAGAAACCCTTCTGGGCTGCCTGGGACTAGAAAGCTGGGACCAGGAACACCAGGGACCTCACAAAGCTTGTTTCTAAGGGTTGGAATCATACCTCCCACTCTGGTAACTGGTGTGGGAGGTATGAATCCAGTGTGGGAGGTACAATGTTTGATACCAAACACAATAGGGTTACTTTCAGCCATTTTAAAGTTGGCCATCACAAAGTGGTAATATTCCACACTATATGTCGCAAATGGCTGCAGCACTAACAACCCGTGAAAATGGACTCCATAAGCTGCCGTGTTGTCCTGCTCATGCAGTGGCACCCTCTCACTAAGAAACTGGCTCCCTGCCTTCAGGATTACCAAGGTCTGCTCTAGTGGTGACTTATGGGTTTTAAGTGTAGAGACCCTGAGATATAGTAAACCTATATCTTAAGTAAGTGGTGCATGCGCCAACTTACACATGCTGCAATGGCAGGCCTGTAGATCCATTTTGCATGGCCTCTCATGGGTGGCATAATACATGTTTCAGCCCATGGGAGGCCTCTGTGATTCCTATGGCCTGGGTACAGGTGGACCAGATTCCCTTAACCAGTTTGGACGGCTCATCAAATATTTCTGGGCGCCCTAGTGAGACTGCAACCTTTTTGACATATTTTAGCCACGGAATGGATTCCCAATGTTCTAAACTAAGACAGTCCCTCAGGATCTCGTGGTTCACATCCACTTCTGGATTCAACCAAACCGCAATCCACTTTAGAAAGGGTGAGATGGCAATCCGGTCCTCTAGGTATTCCACCCCACATTCTTGGTGAACTATTAAACCTGAGGTCGATTGTGGTACTGATAAAATGAACTTCAAAAATGTGTCCTCTGCCACTTGTAACAATTTTAACGTTCTTAAAACCCCATAGATCTGCGCCATACATTGCTATGGAAACACATTTGGCGTCATAAAACTTTAACACTGCCTGTAACGGTTTTACTCACAATTTACGGGAAAAACCCAGAACAGCAGAGATGGACCGAACAAACGCATTTCTTTTCTCAGATAGTTGAGGAAGCCAGGTGACACTTTCATCAAAAACCACCCCAAGGTATGGAAATCTGGTTACCCTAGACAACCTATTCCCATTACAGTGGAGTGTCATCAACTTCCTGTGCCTGCCCTTTGTACCCAGAGCCATGACGTGCGATTTGGTATAATTGACGCTGAGATCCAGAGAGGACATAAACTCATAAAAGGAATTTAAAAGACTTTGTAATCCTACTGACATGCGCGCTATAAGAGCGGCATCATCCGCATATAGTAATGTGGGAAGGGAAAACTTGCCTGCCTTCGAGATGTCCTTACAAACTGCTCCCAGCACACTGGCTAGCTCATTAATGTATAAGGTAAATAATAAAGGGGCTAAAATGCAGCCTTGCCTGACCCCGTTAGTTATACCTATCTTGCCCGTGCAATTCCCCTTACGATCATATCTCACTGTGGCTGTGAGGTCCCTGTGAAGGTCAGCTAGAAAGTATACTATATTTTCGTCGATGCCCTTCTTAAGGAGCAAGCCCCATAGCTTGGACCTGTTCACTCGGTCAAAGGCCGAGGACAGGTCCATAAATGCTATGTACAGACAACCTTGCTTCGTTATGGTATACTTTCGGATCAGCAATTGGAGGTTGAGGCTCTGATCTATCGTACTACGCCCCTTTCTGAACCCATACTGTAATGCTGACAGAGAGTTTGTTTCCTCAAGCCAGTCAGTTAATTTACACAGAACCATTCTGCCTAGGACCTTCACTGCAGAATCTATAAGGGAAATTGTGCGGTAATTGCCCGGCTCTCCTCTATTACGTTTTAAAAAATAGGTACAATTACCGACTGCGACCAGGTCGCTGGGATGCCGAATTTAGAAATTCTGTTAAATACATTAGATAAAACTTTAGACCATATTGCTATGTTGGATTTAAAGAGGTCGGCTGGTACGCCATTAGGGCCGGGGGCCTTGTTGCTTGTCATTTTACTGATGGCTTCATCCACCTCACCCTCGTTCACCACTAAAGTACTTGGGTGACTAGCCCCCAATGTTGGACCGTCAACCTCTGTAGACACCTTTTCGTAAACTGACTTAAAATGGGTGAGCCACTTATCATCCTGGATACCACAGTCTAAAAGATTATTACTTGAGTCAACAGAGTAGGGTTGGTTGATCACTGCTCAGAATTTGGCACTATTGTTTATCACGTCGATGGAGGTCAATTCTGCCCAGGCATCTTCCCTGATCTCCCGTCTCCTCTGTTCTACTGCTGCTTTATATGCTTTCCTTAGGAGGGCCACACGTTGTGTGTCAACTGGCTTACATTTCAAGGCCTCCTTCAATTTACGGTTGGCTACTGAACAGTTGTGGTTAAACCAGCCAACTGACCCCGAATCTTTAACTTTACAAGAACATGTTAAGTCAGACATGATCTGGTGACAGACCTTTTGGTATGCCTCCACTACCTCACTGTCCCCAGCTCCCTCATCCATGCATATACGCAACTCCTCCCCTCTACTATTGGAGAGGTTACCTAGGAAATCCTCAGGGACAATTTTGCACCATTGAATTCCACGAGCCTGGTTTGTTGCCCGAATATCTTGTTTGTCAACCCTGTTCAATTGTCTCTCAGATCTACTAAGGACGCCTCTAACACATACAAAACAGGATTGTGATCACTGAAATGAGACCAGACAGGAAAATAGTCTACTATGTTACTCCCCAGTGTTAAACTTGTGAAGATAAAATCAATAGTTGACCCACTACCATTTCCCTTAAAAGTTGGTATGTCCACCTCATCCGCCGTGGGTAACATTAAACCATTTTCAGCCAAAATGTATTCTAATAGGATCCCCTGCTCCGTATGCTCAAAATGAGTGTCACCCTGTTCAATGGGGGCAAAAGGATCATTGGGCAAACATTTATCTGGGCATCCATGGATGTTGAAGTCCCCCAGTAATATTATATGGCATTCAGACTCCGACAGCTCCTTATAATCTGCTAAGAAGGAATTTAACGCTGTCAGGTTGCTAGTTGAGGTGGCTCTATCAAAAGAGTGATACAAATTAACAATTGGAACATTATATGCCCCTTTTCAGGCAATTTTGACTACCAAACAGTAGGGGGAACCTGAGGCAATCACTGTGTGGGTTCCAGAAATATTAGCTGCCACTAGGGTTACCAATCCCCCCTAGCTCTTCCTCTAGTGGTAGTGACTGCTGGGAGAGAGTAGGTAATGTAGCCATCCAAGGTAAGTATATTCTTTGTATCCCAAGTCTCCTGTAAGCCAATGATGTCAGCGGTGCCTATAAATTCCCTCCAGATAGGATCATCAACTTTGTTCCTTTGCCCAGCAATATTCCATGTCACCACCTTTATGTCTCTATTATATCTGGGGGCTTCCCTACCCGCTAGTTGACTATTTGCGCTAATTACTAAATCCCTACCTTTGCCGAGCTCATGGGCAAGAGGAACTAATACCCTGGTATCCACACTTTGAACCCTGATCTCCTGGGCCATAATTGCGCGTGAGACGGGTATGGTCCTGTTTCCTTGATCATTTCCTGGCACTGTGCACACCTGTTGTCAACCCACCCAACCTAGGTCGGACAAGCAGTCACACTGGTTTGTCATTGGGATGTTGCAGAGGTTATCTTGTGCATATGGGGCTTGGGCATACTTATGTGTGTAACCAGCAATCATGCCATTACCCCTGAAACTGTCTGCGTGATGTCTATTGTCATAGTTATGCCTACCTCCTCTTCTCTGAACTAGATTCCACCCCTCCTCACCACCCCTACCCCAACTATAGGGATTCATGTCCCTGGGCACCTCTTGCCTCATCACTCCTCTATGATGATTTGGGTCTTTAAACCAACTCCATCTATTATCCCGTTGCTCATTAGGCGTATAAAAATAGGACAGGGGCCTAGCCATGACTAAAGTACCATTATTACGAGGATTCCTCCGACAGATGTATTCCACAATGCGGGAATCTTCAAAGGTCACTACTATGCAGTCCTCCTGTATTCTTTTCCTGTTATGTCCTACCCAAGGCGTTCTCTCAACCATCAAGATGTTGCCACAAAGATTTGAGGGTAAGGGATGATTATTAGCTAACCAGTGCCATACCTTATTTTTGAGCGCCTGAAAGGTTTCTTTATTTGAAGGGACCAATTCCGTTAGCCCCATCAAAATAATCACGTAGGGACAGGCATCTGGCGGTAGGTGAATATTTCACCTTATTAGGTTTTTTTTAAGCATGGGCGAATTTTGCAAATCTGGCGTTCGCGAATTTTGCGAATTTGCGAACTCGCAATCCGCAAAATCCACAAATTCTCGCGAATTTGCAGATTTTTTTTGTGTTTGCAAGGATTTCTGCCAGTTTGCAAGGATTTCTGCCAGTTCGCGAGGGTTTTGTACCAGTTCGCAATTGCGAACTTACATGTCAGCTCGCAACGGTCACGATTATGTTGTTTCTACGTCTGGTTCATCATCACAGGTTCCCAGAACCCTCTGTTTCACCCCTGCCACCCTCTGCTTTACCCATGCCATCCTCTGGTGCATCAATGCCACCCTCTGGTTCATCATCACTGTAGATTATGGGGGGGAAAAGCAAGCACACCTGCCTGCTTCAACTGACATGAATTAATTTGGGGTTGATTTATTAATGTGTCACTGTTTTAAAATTCCAGTCTGGCACCTGCTTCCTTATCTGTAATTTGCTTTCTGTTGCAGTGCAATTTTTTTTTCCAGGACCTTTGTGGCCTACTTGTAGCTATTCTATGAGCCTGCTGTGAGGGTCAGAGCAGGGTCATATAATTGTTGCAACTAGCAACTGAACTCTGGAGGGGGCCTTGTCAGGAAGCACTACAGGGAATGGTTACTAATGATGAGTTTGGACTTTTGAACCTGCTGAATGCTTTTTTGTGTTCGCAAGGATTTCTGCCAGTTCTCAAGGATTTCTGCCAGTTCGCGAGGGTTTTGTACCAGTTCGCAATTGCGAACTTACATGTCGGCTCGCAACGGTCACGATTATGTTGTTTCTACGTCTGGTTCATCATCACAGGTTCCCAGAACCCTCTGTTTCACCCCTGCCACCCTCTGTTTTACCCATGCCATCCTCTGGTGCATCAATGCTACCCTCTGGTTCATCATCACTGTAGATTATGGGGGGAAAAAGCAAGCACACCTGTCTGCTTCAACTGACATGAATTAATTTGGGGTTGATTTATTAATGTGTCACTGTTTTAAAATTCCAGTCTGGCACCTGCTTCCTTATCTGTAATTTGCTTTGTGTTGCAGTGCAATTTTTTTTCCAGGAACTTTGTGGCCTACTTGTAGCTATTCTATGAGCCTGCTGTGAGGGTCAGAGCATGGTCATATAATTGTTGCAACTAGCAACTGAACTCTGGAGGGGCCCTTGACAGGAAGCACTACAGGGAATGGTTACTAATGATGAGTTTGAACTTTTGAACCTGCTGAATGCTTTTTTTGTGTTCGCAAGCATTTCTGCCAGTTCGCAAGGATTTTTGCCAGTTCGTGAGGGTTTTGTACCAGTTCGCAATTGCGAACTTACACCGCACGCAGCAAAAAATCCGCTGCATGAGAATTTGCGGATTTTGTGGGAAATTCGCGGATCTCGCGGATTGCGAATTTACCGAAAATCCGCAAAATCCGCGAGCGTAGCGGATTTTCCGCTGAGTCGGGTTTTGGAGTAAGGGTAACGGGTCCTTTTGGGTTACCTTGGTCAATGGGCTTATTCAATGTGGGAGTTTGGGTGCTCTCTTTATTAATCACATGGTTAGGGGGATTCAGTACCGAGTTCTTGGGCATCTTGTTTTTGACCGCTGCTAAGCTCTTGCCTGCAGGCCGTGATTTACTGGCTAGAGCGGTGGCATTGGTGGCCCTGTTGGCGTAATTGCTATCATGAAACCTTATATCCTTGTGTATGTCATGAAGCAATTTTTCAATACCATGAAGCCTAGCTTCTAAGGGTGTGAGTAGAGTTTTAATAATTTTAGTTATGGTACAGCCTATGGGCTCCTCCTCCCCATCAGCCACCCCTGTTCTGTCAACCCTCGACCTGTCGGCTATAATACTGTCCTCAAGGATATCCGTCAGGGAGTTATCCAGTATGGTATCATCAATGATATTCAGGGGTAAACTAGCGGTCTCAGATTGAGTTACTTCCGCCCGGTTGCCCAATAGATTCACTACCGGGATCTCTCGACTCTACCGTTCTACCCCTCTCATTTGAGTCAATACTTGTGTTCCCGGCTGTAATAGCACAAACTTTCTTAGCTCCAAGGGTGTTAGTGTTTGGATGCTTAAGTTTAGGAATTTCCCCCTCCCGCTTCCCCCTCTTCTGTTCATTTGTAGTCGCTACCTGGGAGTCTACCTGAAGATCTACCGGGTTAGACTCCAAACTAATCCCTGTGAGGTTATGAGCCTGAACCTGGGGGTTAAGGGGTGATGGGTCTCGTGAGCCTGGCTGACTGCAATTCACATTGTGAATATCAGCAAGGGTCTGCACAGGATTGGGTATGTGTAATGAAGTATCAGGGGTGCGTACAGAACCAATGAGACCCAAAGACGATCTTTTGGCTAATGCCAGTTCCTGGGAAACCCTTCTTTCCATGAGTACGATACCTTGATTGATCAGGGAATTGGTAAGCATAATAAAATCATCTAATTTGCCGGTCAGCTTTTTACCACCCGCCGCCGTCATACTTCTAGTTTCGCTGCAATCCATATTCCTCACCGAAGCAAAAGACAGGAAACAGCGAGAACCGCGAACACTAGGCTCTCGTGGAGATTGCAGTAGAGTGACAGCTGATCAGCTCAAGATGCCCCAAACTGGCATAGAAACAAAGGCAGGCAAGATAGACTTACACAACAAGATAAAGAACCACAGTCTCGGGAGAGCCCCGCCCTTGTCCCAAGCTTCTCCTGGGACGCTCCCGCACACTCCCACGCAGCGGTGTGCTGTTCGTGTTATGAAGGGTAGGGCGAGGTCGGTGGGCATGGTAAGCAGGGAGAGTGGACCAGGTGTATTAAATGGTCAATGCAGGGACTCCTGGGATACAGAGTTCCTGCTGCACAGCTCACAGCCCTGCTGCAGTTCTATCCTCGTCCCTCACGCTCCGCTCCAAGTTCAGACAATCACCCTCCTCACGCTGCGAATCGGGACTCGCGGAGTGGGTCCGGCGAGCAGTCAGCAGTTCCAAGGGAGGTAATAACAGTCAGGATTCCAGCGGGCAGCTCGTCCTCTGCAGGCAAAAAGAAAGTTTCAATGGTGTCCCACGAAGGCTAGAGGTACCGCTGCTTTTCAGCGCTCGAGGGCGGGGGGCGTGGCAAGCAGGGAGAGCGGACCAGGTGTGTGAAATGGTCAATGCAGGGACACCTGGGATACGGAGTCCCTGCTGCACAGCTCGCAGCCCTGCTGCAGTTCTATCCTCGCCCCTCACACTCCGCTCCAAGTTCAGACAATCACCCTCCTCACGCTGCGAAGCGGGACTCGCAGAGCGGGTCCAGCGAGCAGTCAGCAGTTCCAAGGGAGGTAATAATTCTAGCAGGCAGCTCCTCCTCTGCAGGCAAAAACAAGGTTTCAATGGTGCACTTTAGTTCATTTTTCAAAGTTTTCGCAAATTACGATGAAGGTCAACTTCATAGTAATTTGCTCCCCTTATTTGTGAATTCGCAAATGTTTAGAGTTTGATGCATTGCATTTAAGGAATCTCAATTTGAGATTCCTTAAATGCAATTGCAATTTAAGAAATCGCAATTTTGGGAATTCTTAAATTGCGAAAATTACAAAAAAGTTAATGCATCCCAAAAACGGGAATTGCATTTGCAAACGGCCGAATTTTGTGAATTGCACCATTTGCGAATGCAATTTCCTTTGATGCATGTGCCCATAAGAGTTGTCTTATGAATGAAATGTTTAAGACATTCAAGATGGTGAGACGGGTCTCATGGGTGGGCATGGACAGAAAGGTGCTAAATGGGGATTGTATAGTCTTTACCCTGGGATCTCCTTCTCTGGCACGAAAATTTTTAAATTGTGCTGGGTCAAATGGGCTGAGTAAGGATGAAATAAATGTCCCCCCACGAGGCTTTTTTTACCGCCCACGTTTCATTGAGAGCCAAGATCAGTACTTGGGTAACCACCATCAAGCCAATAACCAGATCTACAACGTAGCGGTAAAAACAGGTTTGAAGAATTACAGCAGTTAGAGGATGTAGATTGACACCATGGCAATAATCATGATTTGGGTAGTTTTGAGTTAAATACGAATATGATAAATAAGCAGTGTATAAATAGTACCCAACCAGAATTTCAGAGCAGGGTTGCTGCTCCTGGTAAACAGAAGATAACACCTTTTAAATATAGGGTTTACCAAGACCACCAGGAAACCCATAGGGAAAATGAACTCTTGTCAATTGTAAACTTAACAACTACTGTGGTTGAACGAAATTCTAATGGAATAAGACCTCCTTTTGATCCTTCCACTTTAGACATTGCTAATAGTACACCACAAGAAAATACAATGGTGGTAGATGATGATAAAGAATGTGTTATGGTCACTAGTGATGTACAAACTCCAGGGACTGTCAACATTTTATCGTGGAATGTTTGTTGCCTTGAGTCAAAAGTTAATGATGACACGTGGAGTGATTTCATTCGGAAACACGAAGTACTATGTCTACAAGAGACATGGTTGTTAACTGAACAACATCTGAATGGTTATAAAACATTCCATGTCCCTGCTCTAAGGTCAACACATCGGAGACACAGTGGGGGTATATACGTGTATATATCAAACAAGCTGGTAGTTCAGAACATAAAAATGCTAAAAAGCTCCCCCTACTATCAAATGGTCTCCATTTATTTGCCTCAGCCTACAATGTTGCTAATTGTAAACTTTTATAACAACATGGTTAAAGTTAAGTATGCTGATGTGTTAAAAAACCTTAATGAGGATCTAATAGATCAAGTTAATACGAAAGGAAGAGAGGTAATTTTGGTATGGGGTGGGGACTTTAATATAAATATTTGTAAATCAAAGGCATGTATTGGGGGAAGAGATAATCTGAATGATAATAGCCATCACAGGCATTTTGCTCATACAGATAGAGGGGAAGCATTTAATTACTTAATGGAAATGTTTGATCTTGGGTTTGTCAATAGGATGTGTTCCCCTACTGTTAAATTTGACCCAACTTACATTGGACGGGGCTTCAGCTCTGTGATTTTATTATCATGCCCATCAGATATGCCAACCTGGTGGAAAAGTTCATGATTCATCCAATTGGACTTAGTGATCACCTGCCAGTCGGTCTGACTTTATTAGGCCCGGCAACAATGCTACCACTACTGTAGAGTGTTTGGCCTGGGTACAAGATCTAGTGTTGTCTCGCCAAAATGGTTATTCGGTAAGGTGGGGGAAAAAGGGCTCTACGTTGACCAATATTAACATAGTCACAAAGGCCTTGACACCAATGTTAACATGTCTAAATGAGGACACCTCTAAGGCTGATACTCTAAATGCCTTTATGCGGATCACGGAAATCATTCAGGAAGTCATGATTACCCCGAAGCGTAAGAGACTTATAAAAGGGGATGGGTGGTTCGACAGTCAGTGTACAAAAACCCACTCACTGTTAAAAGCTGCACTTAGTAAGTTAATTAGGGACAGGGACGAAATTAGAGCCTGTAGGAAGGCTTATAATCTAGCAAGAAATACTCGTAAAAGAGAAATAAAAGAACAGGCCTGGGATAATCTATATGAGGCCTCTCTGCATAGAGATTCCGGCTTATTCTGGCAGGCAGTGAATGCCCCATTTTTTGCTAATAAAGGAAGTGCTAGGCTGGAAATTGTGATTGATGAAAATACCTGGATTCAATTTTTTTCCAAGGTCTATAGCAGAGATGTAATTGATGTAGAAAGTGAGATTAAGCATGGGGAGGTGGAGGTTTGTGAGTTGAATCAGTCACCTATTGCGATTGAGTTCACCCTTGAAGTACTATTGGCGATTAACCAAAGTAAGGCAAATAAGGCCCCAGGTCCTGTTGGGATCCCAATAGATCTATTTAAGATGACTATTGATCTCTGGGCCCCACTTCTGACACAAGTCCTTGAGGCCTGTTGTGCAGAAGGGTTTTTTGAATATTGGTCTGAATCGGTTATCCTACCCATTTATAAAAAAGGGGACTAGGAGATCCCTTCTAGTTATAGGCCAATATTGCTCCTGGACTCGTTAATGAAAGTCGCAGGAAGAGAGGTGCTAAACAAACTTCAAACCTGGGCGGAAGATACCAGCATTCTAAGCCCGGTCCAATACAGGTTTAGGGAAGGGATGGGCACGGTGAAGTAGGTTTTAAATGTAATATTATTACAAGGGAAGTATACCCATGCAAAGCCTGGGTGTCTCTATGCAATATTTACAGACCTCACAGCTGCCTTTGACTGTGTAGAACATAACAAGCTATGGAGCATTCTAGAGGATTTAAAGGTCTAGCCAGCTATTGTGCAATTTTTAAGGGAATTATATTCAGGAACCACAGCTAAGGTCAGGTATGGACTTAAGGGAGAGTGTACCAAGTCATTTCGCGTGGAGAGGGGAGTTAGACAGTGCTGTGTCTTGTCCCCATTCCTCTTTTCCATATATACTAACGCTTTGGAGGAGGAATTGAGGGCAAACATCATAGACTCCCCAAGGCACAATAATAAGCAACTCGTCTCCCTTCTCTACGCGGATGACACGGTACTAATGGCCAGAATAAATATAGGAATTCAGAAATCACTTTCCACCTATACAGAGTTTATGGCTAATAGGGGCCTAAAACTAAATGCAAAAAAGACCTTTGTAATGTTGTGTGGGAAAGGACAAAAAAAGGATAAAAATCTAGTAGTGGCTGATGTTAAAATTGAGTACACTAGAACCTTTTCCTATCTAGGCATAGTCCTTGAGGGAGTGGGCTCTTGGAGTCCAGCCGTTAGGAGTAGGACCCTCCTATTCAAAAGATCGACCACGGCATTAATGAATTCCGCGTCTAGCACTCAATTATATTGAAACACACAGCGGAATCCAACGCACTGATATTATATATCAACCTAAACCTGACCAAAAGGAATTTATTTTACCATTAAAGTAGAGATACAAACATAAATGAATCACAAAGTTTTATATCTATGTCAACAACTTTATTGACCTATACCCCGAAAAAGTCGCACACAAAAGTTCTATAACTACAAATCCCAAAAGCCCTAGAGAAACGTATTGCGGCAATATTAGAACGAGAGTTGGCCCAGTTCAGCACAGGCGAGCTGTGAAGACGCCAGCAGGAAAGAGACGCGACAACCGACTGAACCGAAGGTAAATCACGAATAGATACCGTGAATTGCAACAGCGCACGGTCAAATCTTAACAGAAGGGTGATTTATCACTCAAGCGGCTTGTGCAATTACACCCTGCACTAGTCCGTCTTTAAACACCATTAAGATATCGCGTGCGTTTCCCGAAAGATCACTTAGACAATCACAAGCGCGTTTAGAACGCCAACCAGCTTGGTCACTCTTTCGAATTGCCCGTGCACACATTCACCGCTTGCCGACCATGATACAACTAACAAGCTGAACGTAGCATATTTAATAACGTGCAGCAAGCGATTGTCTTCGTTCCTCACTAACTGCCCATACTTACATCAAACAAGTTTCATCTTTTTGGCGACCAATCTAAACCCTGTTTGTATGTTCGTTCTTACAGAGCAAGATCATTATAACTACAGGAATGGAGATACAACACTTGACTAAGAGCAACTTTTCAAGGTATGAAAAATAATTAGTTAACTCAGACATGCAATGCTATCAATAATGCAGAACAAAACCGCAACTCAGACAATTTATTAATGTTGCAGGCTTCGACCAATCTACCTTAATGCGACACCAGATAACTCCATTTTGAACCAGTAGAGACCTTTTCAAAGTAAGGCTTTTTTACTTATAAGCTTAATTCACTGTAAGTGCGGTCTCATAGATCATGCCCTTATGTTATGTTATCACATTCATTTTTTCCTTAGATCACTTTCTAGTGAACTAATGCCACTTTGGAAGTAAACTTATAAAGGAGCTTTAGCAGAGGTAAGAGACTCCTTGCCGCCGAACGAGTATAGGTGTAGATATGAATTCATTAGTTCATTAAATAAGATATAGTCTTTTTGCTTATTTTTCAGAACCATCAGCGGTCCTGAAGAGAGTTCCTCACACTGGGAACTCGAAACGGGTCCACCATCATAGTGTTAGGCCAATCGGTGTTGATCTAGAAAAATGTTTTTGTGTCGAACTGGTTATAACAATTTAGATAGCCTACTTTGAAAAGTGTAAATTGTTATTTGTTTTTTGTGAATATGATTTCATTGTTACTGTTTGCCTAAACACTTCACCAATATGTTGAGACCTTTCCCTTTTTCTTTTTCTTTTCTTCCCAACACACTTTTTTCATGATGCTAAAACATTGTACCTAGGAGTATGATTGTGGACGAATGAACGAATGAGTGTGAAAATGTGCTATTTAAGCAAAACATAATCTTGGTCAAGTAGGACACTTATATTTTCTTCCTTTCTCTTTCCTGTAGACTTAAGGTGAGACCCTTTTTGGAAAACAAAAAAATTGTCTGATATCAATAATGTGATTTTTTATTAACTTGAAATAAATGGATTGATCCAAATGAACAGTACTTCTGAGGAATAGTTTAATTCTTTTCTTCAGTACAGAACGGTAAGAAAAGTATTTGGCAGTATTGGCACTCAGTTGTTGTTTCATAATTTAAAGGCTTGGCCTTACTGCAGATAAGCCAAACCCTTTTCTTGTTAATCCTCACGATTCTACAGCACTAGACCCTTTGTCGCAGTCCAAATCTGTCTCAGTCACAACCATAGGACTCACTTCTTCTCTTTCAGCTTCAACATTCACCTCTTAAGGACCCCCTTTAGACTGAGCAAGTGCTATTTCAGACTCTTGCTGCTCGCCAAAAGCTTGAATAACCTACCCCAGTGGTCTCCCACCCGCTATTGGTGCTTCTGGGAGAGGTGCTGTTATATCATCAAGGGGACTTGGAACTCAGTGAATGTGGAGAGCATGCACCCAGGTGGGGAGACCTCTGCACTTCAATACAGTCGGTCCACAACAAGGCTCCAGATAACTCTTTTGGATATGTATTTTCACCTGGCCCAGTCACTAGGGCTAAGGTCTTGCCACTGCTCTTGGTAAGGCGGGGCAATGCCAGCTTCAACCTGATGAGACACAAAACACCCCACATCAGCCAGTCCTTTGCAGTAATCAAGTATCAGATCATCAGTAATGTTCACAAGAACATTTGCAGGCATGGCAGGCAACCTCATTGCCCTCCCCATGATGATATTATTGGGGGGGAAATCCAGTCCTATTATCAGGTATGCTGCAGAGTCCCATCAACACAAGCGGTAACCCATCAGGCCCTTTTAGAGGTGTGAAGCAAATACTTTAGCAAGCCTGGACTTTAAAGTCCTATTGACCTGCTCCACCAGACCTAAAGTCTCGGGTCTATAATTACAATGGGCCTCATTTATGAGAAATGATGCATCGCTGCGTGAAAACAGCGATGCCTCACTTCTCAGTGCGCACTCCTTGCGTCATGATTGATGCATCATATTTATAATATGACGCATCATGTCGCAAGGAGTTACAGATGCGTCAGTATTTCTGACGTATCTGTGGGAGCAAAAGTGACGCATTGCTGGAGTGTGTCACAAAAGTTTTTTCCCCTTTTTATTTTGTTGACAAGCAGCAAATCTGTGGCACATTGCTTCAGCCATCAACCTAAAGCTTGGATTGAACCAGGTTTGCTGAAACAAACTGGCCTTGGTATCTCTCCCTACATGAGTTAAACCATGATAATGCTTAGCCATTGGGGTAAAAGGCTGTTAGGCAACACTGGTCTTTCATCTACTGAAACCCAAATCCCATCCTTTTCTCACTTGACACAACCTGTCTTGACTCAACTCTGCTGTTATACCTTTGGCACATGCTCCTGTAAACTTTTCTAGTTTGGAGGGAGAATAGTAAATTATATATGTGTAATGTAAAGGACCTTCCCTGAGTTAATACAGTTTGGAATGGGAACAGTAAATATATATGTTTAATGTCCAGCACATTCCCTGAGGTAATACAGTTTGGAGTGGGAATTGTAAATTATACATGTTTAGTGTCCAGCACCTTCCCTGAGTTAATATAGTTTGGAGTGGTGAGGAAATATAAATTCTGGTCAAGTTGTGTTCCCTAGCGTGTACCCCACCGTCTCCATGTACGAGTTAAAGTGCATGTAACTTCCCTCCTGTACCAGCTATGAAGACGCAAATACATTTGCGTCCAACGTTAACATGTCCTCTTTCAGACCCACCCTGAATGGGTTGGATAGCCCGTTCCTAAGTATACTATGCCAACGTCTTTTTGTAGTGTATTCTACATGTTTTTAGCTCTGGCAAAGTAGGCCCAGAATATCTGCCATCGAGCCTCTTTTTCCCTCCTGACTCCGGGAGCCTCAGACCAGGCTGCCCAGGCTGCCCCCGTACACGTGAACTCTGCCTTACTTCTAGCGCGGCCCAGCGCGTTCAGCTCAGCCTGCTGCCTGCCAAGACTGACTACAACCTTCGAGTTATCTGTTCCGCTCCTCGAAAATACATTCCTGCCTACTAGCTTCAGTAAACATTCCCCAGCTACAGGGCCAAAGGGCCGACCTGTCTCCGTGCAAGTAATTCATAGCTTCTGTTGCCATGCTCCCATGGAAGGCCCATGCCCACGCTTCTCATGCAGACACTCAGGCGCTTATACACGCACTCACAGTCAGTATAGAATAGCTTCTGCCCCAGAGACCTTTCTGCCCAGATAGCTCAGTTCCTAAACACCAGATATCAGATATGATAGAAGCACAAGTTGATCTGACATGCCAGACTTCTGTCTCTTTCCGTCAGTGCAAATGTCAAGCCCCCTGCACCCTCTAGTTTCACGTCCATCACACGTCATGCAGCTGCGCGCGCATCCAAGCTTCCGATTTCTGCTGACACTGCAACATTTCTGCTTAGTGCCACCCTTTGTGACACCTATCTGTGACGTTTCTAGCACACACCTTCAGTTACGCCTAGTCCACGCCTTCTGATTACGTACTAGTAACACGTGGCTACTGTTATCTTGTCTTCTCTCAGCTGTTACGCCTACTGTACTGTTTTCCATGACATGAATTAAGTATATAAGCTATGTACTGTCAATAAAATGTAGCGCGTGCTCTCTATCCCTTCTTCCACCCCTGTGGTGGGAAGAATATGATATCCTGGTCTAGACCATTCCTTTTTAAGGAATAAAACCCCTAAGAACTCTAACACCACGGACTCTGTTTTCTTTCTTTCTGATTGAGTTATTATTGATTAAGTACTTACCTGCATAGAAATTACGACGGTAAATTATATATTTACATCATTTTGGCGCCCGAATAGGGACCCCTCCCCCACCTCACGCGCCGGTTGGTGCGTTGTAAACTCTGTCCCCTGCCATCAGTTAGAAGGAAACTACGCGTACCGGCAGGATTTCCTGTATCTCCCTCTGGCCCACGGAGGTGACGAAGATTACGATCAGTACCCAGACGAGGCGGTGAGGAGTGCGGAGGATCCCGACCAGAGCCCAGCCGAAAGAAGCAAGGTCCGAGGTGTCAAGAGGCCCACCAGTTTTCCGAAGTTTTCCGAGGGTATCCGAAATTTTTCCAAAGTTTTCCAAAGTATCGAGTCCAGTCGAGTTTTCCGAGGCCTTCTGTTTCCATGCTTCCCGGTGAGTACCATTGCTGGGACGTATCTAGACGGGTTTGGGTACACAAGTCCGGTCTGCACTGTTTTAGACAGTGTATCTGTACTGTTTAGCAGTACATCCGTTCTGCACCGCTTTAGCAGTGTATCTGTGCTGTTTAGCAGTACATCTGATATAGGGGGTAGTCATATATGTTTTCAAAATGTCTTTTCATGTGATTAATGTCGTGGTATGAGTGTGACTGTTTCCTAATGTGCATTTATGTTTTCTTGTATAACTAGCTGTATTCAGTATCAAGTAGCAAGGATCGAACATTCAGTACCAAGTAAACCAGATGCCGTTTTTTAACAAGTTAAAGCAGATAGGAACTAGGAAAGGGATACTAGAGGAAGAAATTCCTATCCCCCCTAGGGACACCCCAGGTAACTTTATGTACAACAAGCATGGCATAGATGCCATATTATATCTCGAGTTATGGGCTGACTATACCAAACATCTAGACGAAAGACACAGATGGCCCGTTACCGGAACATGGGATGCCGAGTGCATCATGAAGGTAGAGGAAGCACTATGGAAAAAGAAAGCCAGACAATCTCAGAAAGACGCCATAGAATTCTGGCGTAAGGAATCACATAAACGTGCTGAAAGAACATTACGTAGAGAAGATAGACTTAAAGAATCAGAGAAAGCCCAAGAAAATGAATTAGTTACCGAGGGGATCCGAGTAAAAACTGAACAGATAGACCGCGCACGAAATAATCTCGTAAACGGTATGTATCTCGCGGCCGAGGGTTCACCTGAGGCCATTTCAGAAATAACGAAAGACCTACCGCCCCCATTGGTTCCAACCAAAGTAACTCATAGGACCACTAAAGACATATTCCTGAATTCCTATCTAGAGGATGTAGCACCCGCTTACACCAATCTGCCTGTCCGCGCCCTGCCTAACGACGGGGACGGGGGTGGTAACCCGCCCCAAAACCATATTCTACCAGTATCACGACAGGTTTCCCCTGTTCCACCAGCTCCACCGCTTCCCGTACCTAAAACTGATCCACCGAAACCACTTCTACCTGATCCTACTAAAAGACACATTCAAGTTCAGGTACAGACTCCACAGAGAAATAATGCTCAAGCTTCCGCCTCAGGGGGTGCTACCGGGGGTCTTCACACCCCGCCACCGACACGCAGGTTACCGCTTGGGGACTTGCGGAATCCTTTTTCATTCAAATCACCCCGTCTTGACATGTTTAAAGAAACCATTTCAGTTTGCAGATATGATCCAGTACCCGGCAAAGACGATATAATGGTGATGGCATCACTACGGTTAAGATCTGCTACTGATTCCCTGCTGTGTTATGCAGGAATGAAGGAGCGCCTAGATAGAATATATGAGTTTATTCAGACTGGGAAAGACCCCGACAGTATTAAAGATGCCATGGAGCGTCAGAAAGTTGACGTTCAAGCACAGATACTACGTTTTTTCATAAATTGCCTAATAAGAGAACGAGATAGGCCTGGGACCGACCAGAGTGAATTAGATGCATTAACCAAGTGGGGTCAGAATATATCTGAAGGAAAACACGATAAGGGGACTTGCATAGCTAGTATGTACAAGAAAATTAGAAAAGCAGTGATAGAGATACACCAAAAAGAGAAAGAGAAGGCTTCCTCCGAGGGGGAAGAAGAATGTGAAGAATCAGAAGAAACTCTAGACACTATAGCATATGTAGGTAAAGGAAATTACCTTAGGAAAGGCATCCGTCCAGAAAGCAAGAGAGTTCTTTTCTGTGCCTTAACAAATCCGAATTCTGCTGAGCATCAGTTCCAGGAAACTGATAAAAGGCTTCGAGATCGAGTAGGGTACCATGTACTCAATTCTATGGATGAACAAGAACTAGCCCGGTCAGCCATATCATGGGCGGAAAATCCAGACATATATAATGATGACACAGTAGCGCAGACATTTCTGAACCTCTCCCCAGACGAGCAGAAATTAGCAGGTGTATACATGATTCAGCACCGTCTCATAAAGTACAGACATCAGCATTCGGATCCAGGTCCCTTACCCGAATTATTAGAAGCGCTACTCATGGATAGATGGAGAGGTCTAAGTACCAAATTAATTCAAATGATTCTAGAACAACGCCGTAGATATGACACATTCATAAGCTCTGAATATGTTCCTGCTCCGCCCCCAGAAAGGAAAACGTATCACATGCAATGCCTGGGTGGCATTGAAAGTCAGAACCCCTTACGAGAAGTACACCCAGTTATGGGTACGGACAATCTCTTGAAACGTGTATATGTACACACGCCATTGACCAAGTTAGAACTGTTAGAAATGAAGAAACTAGTCCCGAGCCATGATAAAGACCCTGCAGGTTTCCACAGAGAGCTTAAAGACATGTTACTGATGGGGGATTACACATATGATGATATCATGAAAATGTTAAAAGTACTGCTGCCCACGGGCATCTACGAGAAACTAAAGGAAAAGGAATGGGAGGTGGGAGACACAAAGATTGCATGGGCAGAAATAGAAGATGAAGAGAACAAACGGGTCCCAGGGGTAGGCCTTGGGGACAAAACTAAAGCATTACCAGGTTTAATAGTACAGGTTCTGCCAAGATTATTGGCAACTAGAAAAGAAGACTGGGATGCAATCTCAGCATGTAAACAGAAGCCCGACGAAGATACTAGTGACTTTTATTCAAGATTCGAGAAATGCTTTATTATTAATAGTGGTCTTAAACCAAGTAGCGAATCGTACCCGCATCTTTTTGTATCAAAGTTAGTTGAGAATTCCCTGTTAGCAGTCAAGAATCGTGTATACAAGGTGGAGAGTACATGGCAAGCAAATACGCCATCTCAGATGTTACAAATGTTACAATACCATCAGAATAGAATTAGAGAAGAACAGGATCAAGAACAGAAACGTATGAAAGACACAAAAATTAAAATGTTAGTAGCCCAGTCGGTCCATACCAACGGGAATAGAAAGGGTACGACCCAGACAGGTCACGCCGCAGCTCCCGTTAAAGGGACATGCAACTACTGCAAGCAGCCAGGTCACTACGTACATGAATGCCCCGTTCTGAAACATAACATAGCAACAGGTAAAACTAAAGAAAGGCAGCATCCGCCTAGACAAGACCATAACCAGCATCAGTCCTCACAGAATACACAGCCTATACATGTCTCCCCACCTCCAGCACAGACAGTAGCGGTGTCACAGCCACAGCCCATTGCCGCGTCCCAGCAAGTTTCACAACAGATGTACCAGTATGCCCAGTCCGCTTACCCTGATTATCAACGATATACATGAAACAGCCTAGAGAGGGAATTTGGCTTGCCTCTTATTGAAATTCCTGTAGATCAAGAAGGTCCGTATGTACACAGTCAAGTATTGGGAAAAGACAGAAAGTTTTTAATTGACACAGGGGCAAGCCGCACCACAATAAGTCATAATGAAGTCCCAGGGGCACCCCTCTCAGGCTCACAGAATGTTTCCCTTGGCTTTTCAGGACAGCCCATTGTAAATGAAGTATCAGAGCCAGTCCCCCTGGCTGTGGGTCCATTATCACGTGTTACAGACTTGTTACTTACAAAATCATGTCCAGAAAATCTGTTAGGAATTAAAACATTGAAGGCTCTAGGAGCTATAATCTGCTGTTCCCCGGAGGGAGTTAGACTCTTTCTACGGGATTTCAAGGGTCATTATGTTTTGCGAGAATTCGATGTCAGATTGAAAAATGTACCAGATCACCTGTGGGCAAAAGGCCCAACTGATGTAGGTTGTATGCATATCACACCATACCGTGTTACACTCAAGACAGGAGTTGTACTACCACGAATCAGACAATACAAGTTACCACCTGATGCTGTAGTGGCTTTACTGGAAATCATTGAAGAGCTCATAGCACAAGGAGTGGTCGTAGAGACCGACTCCAATATCTGTAATTCACCCATCATTCCGATTCTTAAACGTACTGATCCCAATGCACCGCCAGTATATCGGCTGGTGATTGATCTTCGAGAACTGAATAAATGTATTGTGCCACAGTACCCTGTGGTTCCCGACATCTCATCCCTATTGACTGCTATTGATTCAGAAGCAACGTTCTTTACTGTAATTGACCTCAAGAACGCCTTCTTCAGCGTGCCTATTGATCCAGAGAGCCAATATCTCTTCGGATTCAGTTTAAATGGACGCAGTTTCAAATTTTCACGCGCACCTCAAGGATTCACAGAAAGCCCCAGCATCTATAGCCAAGCACTGAAAAGACAACTTGATTGTATCACAATGCCAGTTAACACCGCATTACTGCAATACGTCGATGATCTGCTGATCACCGCACGAAGTGAGCCCGAATGTGAACAAGCATCACTGACAGTTCTACATTTTCTGGCAGACAAGGGACATAAGGTGTCTCCTTCGAAGCTACAATTCTGTGTTCAGCAAGTTGTGTACTTGGGTCACTTGCTGTCCAAAGTGGAGAGACAGCTCACTCCCGATCGCATTCAGTTAATTACAAATATGCCACAACCCCAGACACAAAAAGAAGTGCGGGCCTTCATAGGCCTCACCTCGTACTGCAGACAATGGATTCCTCAGTATGCATTTCTAGCTAAACCACTCATTCAGTTAACAACGCAGGAGGCAGCAACCTCGACTGTCCTTCCTTGGACTCAGGAACACACACAAGCCTTTGAGGAATTAAAGAAAGCATTATGCCAAGCGCCAGTTTTAGCGACACCATGTTACAGCAAACCGTTTACACTTTTTGTTACAGAACGTGATGGTACAGCGTTGTCTGTCCTCACCCAAGATCAAGCAGGTTCACATAAGCCTTGCGCTTATTTTTCAAGTACATTGGATTCAGTAGCCCAGGCACTCCCTGCGTGCTTAAAGTCAGTAGCAGCAACAGCATTAGCAATCAGACAGAGCGATTCAATTGTTTTAGGACATCAGTTAACCGTACAAGTTCCACATTCTGTTGAGGTTCTTCTAAACAGAACCCAGACTCAGCACTTGACTATAGCACGACTGACAGGTTATGAGTTAACGTTATTCCAACCACACATAGAGATCAGACGCTGCAGCATTCTGAACCCCGCAACACTATTACCTACAATTATGACAGATCCTGCCCCGCATGATTGTATAGAAATCATTAATGCAGTAACAAAGCCACGGCGAGACTTAACAGATGTCCCACTGACAAATCCAGACCTGACACTTTATGTGGACGGTTCATGCATGAGAACAAGTACAGGAGAATTAGTGGCCGCGTATGCAGTGACCACTGAAACTGAAGTTAAAGAAACACATCGTATTGACACACTGTCTGCTCAAGCAGCAGAGCTCATCGCTCTGACCCGAGCTTGTATACTAGCAAAGAACAGAAATGTTAACATATACACTGATTCCCGTTATGCGTTCGGAGTCGTACACGACTTCGGAATGTTATGGCAAGAACGAGGTTTCCTGACCTCTCATGGTGCCAAGATACAACACGGTCCCCTCATTCAAGCGCTGTTAGAAGCAATACATCTGCCCTCAGGCATATCCGTCATGAAGTGTAAAGCACATACTAAGGTTACAGATTCTGTTTCCCAGGGTAATGACCTGGCAGATCAGACAGCAAAACATACAGCATTGACTCACACTCAGACAACTGACATGACAAAGACAATAGGACCGACAAATTGTATGACAGTTAGGGATCCCGCACTAGATGTTATCGATATTCAGACGCATGCTACCCCAGATGAAATAAAGAAATGGATTGAACTAGGAGGGATCCAGACAGATCAAGGTTGGATGACAAAGGGAAAATCTACATGGTTTCTCCCTGACTCTATGGTTCAAGTCATAATCAATACAGCACATAGTCCAGCACATCTAGGGGAAAAAGCAATGTTAGACAGTTTACAGAATCTCTGGAGCAATAAACACTTACGAGCAGCAGCAAAACAGAAAGTGCGTACTTGCATGATCTGTTGTCAGTTCAATCCAGGTAAAAGCGTCTCTGTAGAGCAAGGTGGATTTCATCCTCCCGATCATCCTTTTGAAGTCCTCCAGATGGATTATATCCAGATGGACCGATGCCGAGGATTTAAATATGTCCTCGTAGTTGTTTGTGCACTGTCCCGTTGGACCGAAGCCTACCCAGTCCCAGATTACACTGCTCCGACCACTGCCAAGCAGCTGGTTCGTGAATTCTTCCCACGGTACGGCATGCCTCGTGTCGTGTACTCCGATAACGGTCAGCCATTCTCATCCGAATTGATGAAACAGGTCTCCTTGCTGCTAGGATATCAGTGGAAATTCCATTGTGTCCGAAGCCGCAGGCCTTGTAGAAAGGCATAATCAGACACTAAAGACACGTCTTGCTAAAATATGTCAAGAGAAAGGAGTCGACTGGATAGTCGCCCTGCCAGTGGCACTATTCTATATGAGAATGGTTGCCCATTCGAGATCAGGACTATCCCCGTACGAAGTGGTCTTTGGTAGACCACCGAATATGTGGGGGACGCCCATTCCTAAAAAAATTACCGATGTTGATTGCAATATGTTGACAGATTACCTTGCCTCCTTGATGTCTGCACTCCAATCATGTCGTTCACAGGTTGCCGCAGCCTTCCCTGACAACACTGATGTAAAGCCACACGATGTCCGTCCAGGTGATCTGATCCTCGTAAGGAACTTCGACCGGAAAAGTCCGTTGGAGCCCCGCTGGAAATCGCCGAGGACCATTCTACTTACTACGAGGACAGCGGTGAAGGTCGAGGGCAGGTAAGGGTGGGTCCACATGAGCCATGTTAAGCTGTGTAATGAACTGAAATCCGACCCAGGCTCATCCACCCCTTCCAAAGACTGTATCAAGCCCAGTAACTTTGACGTTTCCAAACGAGAGAAAACTCCCCAAGAGGAATACAGACTCAAGCTTCGATCTAGCAAGTCAGACAGTTTAATTGTTTAAGTCCTCCCCTAGGTGAATCGGTTAAATAGTTTCTGACATGTATCCCCTAGATCGAAATAGAGAGAGAGAGAGAGAATTCAAGAAACGTACATACTGCAAATCATTGCGTAGTCACTGTATAGTGACATTATTAATCATGTTTTTTCTAAGTATTCTGATAATTGTTGCAAGCGTACTTCTCCCTATCTATTGCCCTATTTTCAAGAATGGACAATCTGCTTACAATGTTTCTGCTGAACACTCTTTTAGCGAGTTACCTCCACACGAACTCTCCTACAGACTTGCGCTGCGCAACAACACATTCATTAGTATGCTGCATCATTCCCATCAGACTAACAATGCTACAGACTGCTGGATATGTGGCCGACTCCCTCCCTACCAGAATTACAAGGGAGCTCTGCCCCTCTTTCCGTACCCATTCACTCACAATGGCTCCTGTGGGGCATGGTTTAAAATAATTAATTCCTTAGATCCTGATATTGCTGTTTTCGATGGGGGCTGGGTTTGGGGAAACTTGAACTTGGTCCTGCTCGACGTCTGTTACCCTGATAAGGAGGGACTCCCCACTCGAATAGGAACTGATCTAGAAAATGAAGTATATGGATTAGGTAATTACACAATTAGCCTTATGATCCTTACTGTTGAATCCGAAGCTGCACCAGTCCTGCCCGCTATGCTAGTATTACCAGTCACTGGTGAATTATGTGTCAGAAAGAAAGGTTCAGTACACTTAGGTCATAGTAAATGCACTACTGTGGTCGAATTCAGTGATCATGGTAAATCGTCCTTCAAAGCTATCAGTCACTCTTATTTTGTTTGTGGTCATACCGCATACATACGTCTGCCTCCAGATTGGGATGGTACTTGTTATATTGCATTCCTTCTGCCACCTGTTTTTCTAGCCCCTCCTGATTACCACAGAAACGCAAATCTAGTAAAGAATAGACTCCGAAGAGATCTCCCGCTTGTCGACTATACAGAAACGGCATGGGAACAATACACCGATTTTAATAAAGGATTCTTTTTCTTTTTTAGGCCCCGTCCAAAACAGTAAATTAATACGTAGATTAACTAGAACACTTGAAGCTGTAGTACATGAAACTGCCTCCGCCTTAGGTAACCTAACAGAGGAGCAATCTGCTATGCGGGTTGTTGTCCTTCAAAATCGTCTTGTTATTGACGTCATCTTGGCAGATAGAGGTGGAGCCTGTAAGGTCATCGGGTCAAGTTGCTGTGTTTTCATTCCACAAAACGCGCCATCTGTATATCAAGCTATTACCCGTCTGCATAAAATTGCAAATCAGATACATCAGAATCCAGGCACCTGGACTTGGTCCGGTTGGTTCTGGACAACGTTAACAGCTTGGGGATGGAAGATCCTATCCTTCCTAGGTTTTGGCCTTGTCATAGTATTCAGCTGCTGCCTGTGCCTACAGTGTGGGCCGGCGATATGTGGACTGTGTGCCACTTCGTGCATTGAACATTCCAGTTTTCTCTCAAATAGACAACGGAAGAGAGACGAACAAATTATGTTACAAGAACAAACTGATCAATTTATGATGATTGATATATCATGAAGGGTCCGTAGGGAACAAGGAGGGAATGAGGAAATATAAATTCTGGTCAAGTTGTGTTCCCTAGCGTGTACCCCACCGTCTCCATGTACGAGTTAAAGTGCATGTAACTTCCCTCCTGTACCAGCTATGAAGACGCAAATACATTTGCGTCCAACGTTAACATGTCCTCTTTCAGACCCACCCTGAATGGGTTGGATAGCCCGTTCCTAAGTATACTATGCCAACGTCTTTTTGTAGTGTATTCTACATGTTTTTAGCTCTGGCAAAGTAGGCCCAGAATATCTGCCATCAAGCCTCTTTTTCCCTCCTGACTCCGGGAGCCTCAGACCAGGCTGCCCAGGCTGCCCCCGTACACGTGAACTCTGCCTTACTTCTAGCGCGGCCCAGCGCGTTCAGCTCAGCCTGCTGCCTGCCAAGACTGACTACAACCTTCGAGTTATCTGTTCCGCTCCTCGAAAATACATTCCTGCCTACTAGCTTCAGTAAACATTCCCCAGCTACAGGGCCAAAGGGCCGACCTGTCTCCGTGCAAGTAATTCATAGCTTCTGTTGCCATGCTCCCATGGAAGGCCCATGCCCACGCTTCTCATGCAGACACTCAGGCGCTTATACACGCACTCACAGTCAGTATAGAATAGCTTCTGCCCCAGAGACCTTTCTGCCCAGATAGCTCAGTTCCTAAACACCAGATATCAGATATGATAGAAGCACAAGTTGATCTGACATGCCAGACTTCTGTCTCTTTCCGTCAGTGCAAATGTCAAGCCCCCTGCACCCTCTAGTTTCACGTCCATCACACGTCATGCAGCTGCGCGCGCATCCAAGCTTCCGATTTCTGCTGACACTGCAACATTTCTGCTTAGTGCCACCCCTTTGTGACACCTATCTGTGACGTTTCTAGCACACACCTTCAGTTACGCCTAGTCCACGCCTTCTGATTACGTACTAGTAACACGTGGCTACTGTTATCTTGTCTTCTCTCAGCTGTTACGCCTACTGTACTGTTTTCTATGACATGAATTAAGTATATAAGCTATGTACTGTCAATAAAATGTAGCGCGTGCTCTCTATCCCTTCTTCCACCCCTGTGGTGGGAAGAATATGATATCCTGGTCTAGACCATTCCTTTTTAAGGAATAAAACCCTAAGAACTCTAACACCACGGACTCTGTTTTCTTTCTTTCTGATTGAGTTATTATTGATTAAGTACTTACCTGCATAGAAATTACGACGGTAAATTATATATTTACATCAGTGGGACTAGTAAATTATATATGTTTACTATCCAGCCCCTTCCCAGAGTTAATATAGTTTGGATTGGGAACAGTAAATTATATATGTTTAGTGTCCAGCACCTTCCCTTAGTTAATAGAGTTTGGAGTGGGAAAAGTCAATTATATATGTTTAGTGTCCAGCACCTTCCCTGAGTTAATAGAGTTTGGAGTGGGAAAAGCCAATTATATATGTTTAGTGTCCAGCACCTTTCCTGACTTTTTCTAGTTTGAAGTGGGAATAGTAAATTATATATGTTTAGTGTCCAGCACTTTCCCTGAGTTAATATAGTTTGGAGTGGGAATAGTAAATGATATGTTTAGTGTCCGGCACCTTCCCTGACTTATTTTACTTTGGAGTGGGATCACTGACACAAGATCAACTTCTTTAACACCGAGCTATAACATTATCGAGTCACTAATATCGTCTACAAAAATATTGACACCCAATGCACAAAACTAAGATAACACAAACATTGATAAAAAATATTGTTAACAATAATTTTGCTGACAAGAATAGTCATGATAGATGAAATTTGCAGAGTAGAGCCACAGTTATTTGGCACATTGGTCCAATAGACCCCCATGTCCCAGAAAACAAAGATGTGGGACAGGATTGTCAACAAGGTGAATGCACTAGCACTTTTTGCCTGTGCAAAATGGATGATATCAGGAACAGGTACTATTATATGGGAAGGAGGGTCAAGTAGCTGATTGGCAGAGACCATGCCCTGAGCCAGCAGACTGGTGGTGGCCCTCATACAAAACCTAAGCTCTTTACTTCCTAGGAGGAGAAAGTTCAGGCCATCCTCCCACCAGAGGGCATCCATGGATTAACAGGAATACCAGAGCCTGGTGAGTACATAACAAACTAGCCAATATTGGGCGCCAATACATACAGGAATACATAACTGTCAGGGGGACAGTGAAACTCATCACTGTTAGCAAAGCCATAGCAACCTAAAGCAAATTATCCTGTGATGTGTATGCCAGTTAGATAAACAAAATACCTGCAATCTTAGAGTAATAAGTAACTATGTCATAAAATGTTTAAACTTACTAACAAACACAGCAGGCTTTGGCCTCGAAACACCAACCAACACTGTCAGCCATCTTGCCAGCACTGTTACACTACCTCACGGGGAAGCTGAGTCACAGGAAGGAAGGTCGGGTCCGCTGGGAAGGTGGGTGTAGCCAAAAGCATGATGGGAGTCGTAGTCACAGCCAAAAGTCCTCCTTCAACATTGCCTGACAATCACACATTCAAATATGCCCAGCTCACAGGGAGTGGAAGAGTACTGCCAAGATGGCTGACACTGGGCTATGCTGTAGGGAGTACAAGGCCCTGTTTAGAGTTGTGCTCAAACAAACACGAGGCCACCACTCGCAGACTTCTTGAATGTAACTTTGACTGCCTGTAATAGAAGCATGGTTCATGGGGGGTTATCTGGGCTCTGGGGGAGGAAGAGGTTCCTCAATGCCTTCAACTGCTATCAAGGCCTGCCCTACACACACCTTCTCATCCAGAACAAATAGCACTCTTGGAACTAGTCAGTCCGCAATAGTGAAAGCAAATGTACCGGCAAGATGGCTGACATATAGGACTGATGTATGAACTGCCACAAGTCCCACCTAGACTCTGGCCCTCTCACACACGTTCACACTCTCAGCTATCCTAACTGTACATTTCCACTCACTGTCTGTGGATGCATTGTACTAGGGGTGCCCCCTTGGCTGGCTGTGAAGGTGTGTGGAGTACAGGACAAGTGGTGAGATGCAGACATAGCACACATCAATACACACACACAAAGCAACAAAAACATCATTGACAAGGGATACCTGACAGTAAACGGAATGGCCACAGAAAGATAGCTGATACTGTTGCACATGTCATTTACAGAAAGCGCTGTTGTGAGCTGTATTCAACTCCTACATCATGCAGCGTTGTCAGCATCCTTGGCACTACACTCCCCCACTGTCATTGACACTTTTAACACAAGGCGTAATCTGGACTTAGTGGGAGGAGGCATACAACTTACATCGGCATAACCCAAACACACAAACCTCTGGACCTAACGGTTATGAGCATGGAAAAGCAAGAAAGCAGCCTTGGTTAATCATCTGTCCATGGAGTACAATGCCAATTAAAATGACGTTACCACGTACAAAGCTAAGCCGCAACACCATTAGCGACAGTAACACAATAACATGTGCGCAATGAGATGAGAACTAGGAACACATATAACAAAATATTATATCCCAAATGCTCACATGCATACAGGACTGTGACTATGTTGTTAGACACACCAATGTGACTCAAAAAGACATGCACAAATACCAGCACACACACACAAATCTTGCAACACATCAAAGAGGAAGTGCACGTATGTCATTAAAAAAAGCACTAATGTGGTAAAGAACAACACACCTGTGTCAGGCAACGGGTGGCCCTTGAGTTTCTATGGCTATGTACAGTCAAAAATTCAGTATATGAGCTGTTAATGCACAAAGCTCTATCTGCTTAGCAAAACACATGAGGTTCGAATTACAATGTCCTTAACCAATATAGGCATATGTCTGTGACAGTTGAGGACAATGCAATCTACATACACTCATCATGATGTACAATAGCAAATGTAATGTGTGTAATCTGTTGATGTGTGCACAACCACAACATACATTGTGTGTTTCTCCTACCCACAGGGCTTGTTCGAGACACTGCAGAAACAGAACAAGAATCCCAGTCCCAGACTCTGGTTGACCCTGAGCTCTCCACTGTGGATGTCTCTCAGTCCTCTTCGGACGACAAAGAACGACCTGGCCCCTCCGGTGTGGATCAGTATGCAGCACCAGCAGCTGTAACTTTAGCACCCCCTGCGACCACTCCTGCAGCATCTGCCAACACCCAGATGACCTCTACCAACACGGACAGACCATGGCAAGAAAACAACAGCACCAGCGTCAACAATGAAGGAGGCTTAGTGTTGTCTGTGTCTGCAAGGGTAGGTCCTGCTCGTGTGGGTAGGGGTAGTGTGAGGGTGGGCTGGTTGAGGTCATATCCTGAAGATGGTGCTGCTGCGCAAGATCACCCACAGTTAGGACGCATCATAAATGCATATCCAGAATGCACCAGAGACTTTGGCCAGGTACTTGGGATCCTCTAGGACATGCAAGATCAGCAGACTGCCCATTATTCCAAAATAGACTCCCACATGTCCAGGATGGCGACCCACATGTCTAGGATGGAGTCCAAAATTCATGACCTCACTGCAGTGCACAGGGACAGACTCACATGCCTCCGCCAGATTGCTATCATCATGACCACACCTCCCTGTGTATCCACCCGATCTTTTGCCACAACATCTGCAACTGCCACTGGAAGGGATGAGGACTCTGGTGGAGAGTCCCCTGCACCACAGCAGCCTGAACCTGAGAGTCCCCCTCAAAAGAAGAAGAGGGGTCGTCCGAAGAAGGACAAATGAGAGACAGATGGCCGTGCATACCACACAGGAAGTGAAAACATGCTCCTGATATCCTTTATTGTGTGCTAAGCATTTACCTTATTGACTGTCACTGTACTCTCCCACATGGAAAGGAGGGTCTAAGTTGGGACAATGACTGAAATGACTGTGGACTTGGCTCTGAGAATTTCATCTACTAACACTAGTAACTCCTCTGTGAACTTTGGCTTTCTATCACTCTGTACAGCACTATCAATTACGAGGATTTCTTCACACATACATCTGAATTAAATCATAATCACACCATACTTGCCTCTGTCGTGAATTAAACACTGTTTGTGACATAGAGATGATGACCTGCGAAACACATACTGCGCAGGAAAACTACTACAGCAAAGAAAACATAGTCTTGTGCGTAATGGTGATGTGACACATATGAGAGATACACATAACAAGGTCAACACAACACACAATTTCAATGGCACACATACTCAGGGCCTCCACTATTGTGTACTGAAAAGACACTTAAATGCACATACACTTAACTCATTCTGATAAAGTGATAATCAGGCCACAGTTACAGTATGCAAATAACGGTTGGATGTGTGTATACAGACGAGGCACACCTCAATGTGGATCCCAGGTTTATTACACAGTCACAACATGTTGCCTCCACAACAGATGCAAGTTAACCCTCACTGTGACAGTGAGGACAAAGTAACTAAGGGGGTCAGAAATGTCACTACATGGGTATGTGGCACGCTTCCTGTTTCTGAGAAACGTTGCACTCTGTAACAGCATTGTGTATTTTAGAGGTCACATGTCACCAGACAACAGCCAAAGGACCCTGAGAAGGACAGACATAGAACAGTCTTGAAATACCAAAATATCTGCATTCATCTCCAATAGTCCTTCTATACACAAGTCTCATGATTTGTGAAAACAACCTAGGACTCATGTCAACAATGTAACGGTGAACATGCCAACTCAATGGACACATAACTACAAGGATCATGTCAAGTAGCATGCTCCTACATGTATGCATAGACATTGCACTACATACACATATCAGGCAAAGAAAAAGCTTAGACAACTCATCACTGTATACTCACAATCATGAGAAAATGTTGTTGATGAGCTGTCACCGAACATCATCCTCCCCCCTCATCATCACTGGCAACATGACCCAGGGCTGGTCCTCCCCTGTTGGGGACATCATCATATTGGATGAGACGTAACCCATTCCTTACTGCCAGGTTGTGTAGAATGCAACACACAATGATGATCTACACAGCTTTTCTGGTGCATATTGGAGGGCCCCTCCTGTCCAGTCCAGGCAGCAAAATCTGCTTTTAAGTAGTCCAAATATCCGCTCTTTCCCTCGCTTGGTCTGCCCATCTGCCTCATTAAAACGTATCTCATCAGGGGTGACTGGGTTCCGGAATGGTGTCAGCTATCATGGCATGTTGGGGTATCTGGAGTCCTCTACATGCAAACAAACAAACATGTATAGGGTCTGAAAAGAGGGTAATGACAGAGATATCAAACACACACAAGGTAAAAAAACATTACACAACGACAAACCAGGCATGCTGATTTGGCAGCTGTGACATCATCTGTGGGATCCTACTATTCTTCATGATGTACACGTAGTGTGCAGAAACATGGACCGACATGTGAGATTGCCATGTCAGGCAGACATACCTACAGGGCATTGATTGAGTGAAAATGCTTCTGATTCCTATATGTCCGTTCATTTGCTTCTGGTGGTACCAAAGCCACATGTGTACCATCTATGGAGCCAATGACATGTGGCATCCTTCCCAAAGCATAAAAGTCACTCTTGATGTTAGCAAATTGTCCTGGTGTTGGGAATTCAATGTACTGGTTCGGCAAATGCAACATTCTCCCCAAAACATTGATGGAGCGAGGTGGCAAAAACAACATTTTGTGTACCCCTCGTAAAATCAATGTTCCATAATGTTAACATTTTACTAATGTTGTGATGTGGTGAAATAATCAACCATAGTATTAGCTGCATACATCAAAACACCTGGGAATACTAATTTTGCCTGCATGAAGCAATATAATTTACTAATATGTGTTGTAATTGTGATGTGAACTAATGCATAGCTTAAACATAAATACATCCGGTTTAAATGTGTTTATTGTATTTGTTTTGTGCCAGAAAGTCGTCGGATATGTGAGTATAAAGTGCATTTATGTGGCTTACCTGCTAGGTAATAACTAATGGGGAAACATTAGTATAGTTCCAAAAAGTGGACTCTGAGGCCTACCAAGAAAATGGCCGCTCTGATGAACTGCGAGCGAATGTTAGACTAAGCATGTGCATTCAAAGCCTACAAGCGAGAATTAATTGCCTGTGCTCGGATGGGAGGCTCAAGGCTACCTTGCCCTGAAAGCCAGGATGGTTGCCAAAACATTGACAGTAGAGTGCTCAAAACGTCGGAAAGCAGTGCAATGTTGCGAGTCAAGGAAGTGAGCAGGCCAAAGACTGTCCTAAACAAAGCAGCATTATGATTTTGCTGATTCACTGTGAATATGAATGTTGTAATGGTGAGGAGATGCTCACCCACCCCAAATTGTCCAATCAGAACCCGAATTTTTGCCGTTATATACTTTTTATATAGATTAAGTTAGGGAATTACAGGTAGATTCATGAAAGAAAAATCGGCTCGCAAAGGGCCGAGTGCAATTTTTGCATTTGGGATTCTTCATCCCAAATGCAAAAATCGGTAATTGCGAAATTGCATATGTGCGAGGAATTGCATTTAAGGAATCTCTATTTGAGATTCCTTAAATGCAATTCATTAACCATTTTTGATTTGCGAATTCACTATTTCCGGCCGCTATTTATAGCGAAAACTTAGAAAAATGCATTTAAATGCATTTTTCTAAGTTGCATGTTACACACACACATGTCCTTTGGACATGTGTGTATGCAACACCAATGTAGATTACATTTCAGGGGTGCTACAGGGTGTCCTTTGGACACCCCTGGCACCCTTGAAATCGCATCCTTATTTGCTATTAGCAAATTGCTAATCGCAAATAAGGAATAACTCCCCATTCATTCCTATGGGCCTTTAGGCCCATAGGAATGAATGGGGAGTTATTCCTTATTTGAGATTAGCAATTTGCTAATCGCAAATAAGGAATGTGTAGGAATCGCAATTTATTTAGCGATTCCTACATCAATCCCGTTTTGCAAGTCCTTAATAGCGATTCCTTAATAATCGCTATTAAGGACTCGCAAAACGGCACTATGATGAATCTAGCTGTTAGTGTATAAAAAACCCTGATTTTGCCTAGAGGGGGTCGCTCTTTCGATTTCCAGGTGAAGTGCTGTCGGATTTCAGATCGAATCTTGGATGTAAGGAATCTTTACTTTATTACATGTTTACTTTGCAGGACTGAAAGTATAAGATGAGGGATTAGTTAGGGATGTTAGGATTGTATGAGTTGGGAACTATCTGTTTTTTGCTACACTTTATACTGATTTCTGAAATAAATGTCTATTTCCGAACTTAAAATTAAATGATCATTTTGAAATAAAGACAAAGGTTTAACTGAATAAAGAATTAATAAATGCCTAAATGTCAGACATACTAAAAGTTTGCTTTAAATAAAAAGTAGATAAATGGAGAATTAAAGCTGGTCTTGTATTTTCCTTCGCCTGATTTTCTTTCTAGCAGATCCATTGCCACTATGGTGGTGTGTCTGATTAAAATTGTGTTTAATGAAACCCTGGTAAATTGTTTTCAAACTATAGGTGTAAATAATAAATAGTTAATTAGATCTGGACACCCCGCCAATGTTATGGTAGGACTCCTGGTTCTTTCATCAAATCCCTGAAGTCGAGTTAAATGAACAGAGAAAGTGTGCTGTGTAATGGGTCCCACTGTTGGATGAATGTGTGTTCTGAGAATTCAGGGAAATGGTAATGTTGTTTTAGAATTTATTTTTGGAGTCCCACTGTAGCAGTTATAACTTGGTAGCAGAGTAGTGTTTGCTAAGGAATTTAGCTAGGATTATGTATAAAGCAATATATAGAGTTTAAATGTACAGAATTATGAACTAACATCTGTTGAGTTTGTATTATGTTATATGTAGTTCAGAAAAAGCTTCCAAGTGTTTTGTGAAGCTAGTGCCTCTGTTTGCAGGCAAAGGAAGTGTGGCAAGTAAAGTGGTCTGTTTCAAAGAAGTAGTATCGTCGTATACTGCGGTGGTATCATCGTATATCACTGTTTAGGGGCATTAGGTGTGAAAGGATAAATGTATAGTGAGGACAGTCTATGAAATCTTAGCCTTCAAGTATAGGGATCATTGTGTATCCTGACTAAACCGTATTGCTGGGAGAGTAGTTGGACTTAACCCAGACTAGATAGAAGGATAAAGGAGTGGCGTCTACTTTACTAATGATAGAGGAATTCTGTGGTGGGCAAAAGGTAAGCGCTTCCTATTGGTGATACAGAGTTCATGTATATCTGAGTAGGGATTTCTGTATGTACGTGTGTGAATGAAAAAGCAATACGCGTTCTAGTGAAACTCTGGGATTGTCTCTAAGGAGGTGAAAAAGATCTCTGTATGTGCTTTCCTTGAGAAACGGGTTTGTTATTGCCTGTTGGAAGGGTAAGGTAGAGGGTAGTGCTACTTTATCGACGAGTCTAAAATTCTGTGGAGAATAAGCGTCATCTACTCCAGTTACAGAATACTTGTGTGATTGAAAAATTATATCACTTTATTAGCGAAACGGATTAGTGGAATTGTTTTGTGTAAGTTACTAACTGATTTTGCAAAATATCTTGTAAATACGCCTTCTTGAAAAATCCCTGTAAGGGAGGGGTCAGTTGGCGCTGCAGAAGCCAGAGCGCTAGTGATATCAAAAGTGTTGCGCGGGGATTGGTCCTCGTGATCAAGACAGAGTAGGAGCTGATAGGTTCATCACGGAAAAGCAGCAAAGTAATTGGTTAAGCACTAAGAAGACGTATCTTGTTCTAATTGGTACGCTAGTGTAAACCGCACTGCGATAGGTTGGTGATACGGAACAGCAAACAGGGAAGTGCGCGATCTTTTGAAAGACAGAGGACTACTGGAAAAATGTCTTACTATTATGAAGAGGAAAAGAAGAAACCTTCATGGTTTTAGAAATGAAAGAATGTATTTTCAAAAGACAAATAAATTGTGACAAGAGAGGGAAAATTACTCCCTCCACTGAAAACGCCCGCTTCTTACATGTCGTCAAAATATGGTTATCATACATGCATTTATTTAGAGAATTGGGCAAAGTATACTCAGGATGATGGTGTGTTAGCTTTTCCTGAAGAAGGATCATTTGATTTGGCAGTTTAACGAAACTTGAGAGACAAGATGATGAAGCTTGAGCCGAGACCTAGACCGACTCCGTTTGAAGCTTTGGTTGAATGGGAGGATGAGATGCATGAACTAGAGAGTGAAAGGCTATGTAGGCATATCAGACGGAAAGGTAGAGGTCGAAATTTATGGGGTGAAACACATGAGAGTAGAATGTGTAGATGGAGAGACAGTAATAAGTTTGATGGTATGTATCCAGTTAGATTAGTAGGTGAATATGAAGGACAGAAATGCACAGAAAAGAAAAAGAATGTGGAGGTAGCGAACCAAAGTTATGGTGATAGTGAATCAGAAGATGTTGTATTAGAAGAAATATTAAATTGGAGGCCGCCACCATATCAGCCAAGTTCTTTATAGACTACTCCGAATGCTCCAATAGCAGATGAAAGAATGAATGAAACCCCAAGACAATATTCAAGTTTAAAAGATGTACGAGATAGAGTAGAAGCCAGATATATTCCAAGTACTCCAGTTGTAGAAGCTAGAATTTCAGATACTCCTGTACAAGTAAATGATTTGCACACTGTGCGAAGTAATGGAACTCGAAGTGATGTACAACCAGATATTTCTGAGTATGAACGATCTGCACATGAACTGATTCAGAACCTCACTAAAAATATGGAAGCAGTAACCATTCCTGTAACGATAGGACCTGTAATACCAATGTTTGAAAATCAGAGAATAAAAGAGCCAAGCTTGACAGTTCCATTACAACAAAGTTTACAGAAAGTAAAAGAAAATATTTATCCAGATTTATCTGAAATAAGACGTAATATTAATGTGAATCCTCCTGAATTAAGTTTTAATCAGTGTCCATCTTACAGATACCCGATTGGTGCAGAATCTGATTCTACAACACCAGAGAAAAGTGTAGATAAAATAGATTTAACGCAAACACCTGTAGGACTATCTGAAAAAGAATTGAGTGACTGAATTAAAACTTTAAAATTAAAATATCAAGAATCAAAAGTGCTGAATGTGGCAAAACTAAAAGTAGATATGGAAGAATTAATTATTGGAACAATTGGAACAGATAGACTAAAAACATACCAGGATGATGAACTTATGTTTATGTGTAAAAGCATAACATGGAAGGCTAAAACTGTGTATGATCCGTTGGAAGAATTGGCAAGTGAATTAGGAGTGGAATTTTAAATTTTTATATCATTTCAGAAATCATATAGAATGGATTTTGCAGAAAAATATATTGAGAATATGTATACTGCTGGGAGGTTAGCACATATAAAAGAATTGATTGTGCTGCTGCGGAAATTGGAGATGTGAGCAAATGGAGGATCAAGTGGGCAAAGAAGAGAGAAGAAAATAATGATAAATTCACATTAGCTTTTCCGATCAGGGAGAAGGGGGCAGTGGTAACTGAGTTCCCCATGAGAGAGATACCTGGAGGAGGATATGTACATGTTCCTTGGAGTAGACAAGACATATTGTCATTCAGAAATGATTTCCCAAGGTTGAGAGAGAAACCAGTAGAATGGTATCAACAGGTAGACAGATTTGTAAAAGTGTCAAAAGTTTTATGGATTGATTTGGATAGATTGTTTGACATAGTGGTGCCAGCAGATTTATGGATAGAATGTAAAATAGCTATAGATTGGCCAAGAGAGGAATTTGCAAGAGACAAAGTAACAGGAGCTCCATCACCAGATGTAATGCGAAAATATGAACAAGTGATAGTATGGCTGAAAAACAAGATACCTCAAAAAGAAAAAAATTGAGTAAAAATAGACAGGACCACACAAGAGCCAAAAGAATCTGTACATTCATTTTTATGAAAGATTGCTGTTAGTCTTTAAACAGTATAGCGATTATGAGGAACTAAATGAAAAAGATATGAGCCATTTCATATATAGATTTGTGTATGGATGGAGACCAGAGATTGGAGATATGATACAAATTAACACCATAGGTTGGGAGTCAGCTACTGTGGATGAAGTTTTGAGAAAGGCAAAATATTGCAGTGAAGAAATTGATGCAAAACAGAAAAAGCTGAAAGAAAAGGCTATGTGGGCACAAGTAAAGGTAGCAGAACAACAAGTGGCGCAAATGGAAAATAAGAATGCAGGGAATCAAGGAAATTTCAAGGGTAAACCTAAGTTAGTGGTAAATATTGATGAATTGAAGAAGAAGTTCCCATGTTTTAATTGGGGCAAGTTAGGGCATTGGAAGAAAGAGTGTAAATGTCCGCCGAGAGTTAACGTGGAAAATAATTCGTTACATTTGCAGGTGCAGTTTCAGGTAAATCAACAACAGCAACAACAGCAGATAGCAAATCAGCAAAGTCAGGTGCCACAACCGCCACTGCCAAACAGTGTAAACCAGCAGAGATACAGTGCATAGACAGGATTCAGAGGAGGTGAACAGGTAAAAAGACCGCAAAGAGTGAATGCGTGTCCTCAGTATTGGTTACAAGAAGAAGGTGGCAGTGAGTCGGATAAAAGTTTATGATGGTGCCTTAGAAAGGAAGAAGAGTGTGTGCTTGGAGCCACTCTTGAGGTAGATCAATATGGTCTATTTGTGAACGGAAAGGTGAATGATGTGGAGATAGCTTTCCTAGTGGACACTGGTGCTACCAGTTCTACTGTCAGATCAGTGGAAATTCAAAATCTTCCTCTCTCTGGAGAGAGCATCCAAGTTGTAGGTGTAGCTAATAGACAGATACAAACTCCTCTGACAGAACCAGTTGAAAGAGAAATCGGAACTTTCAAAGACATGCATCAATTAGTGGTGTGTGATAGTAGTCCTGTTAATTTGTTTGGAAGGGATATTTTGTGCAAGATGAACTGTGCCATATATATTGTTCACCATATGGCATAGAATTGCAAACTCCAGATGAAGATAGCTTCAATAAAATGACAATGCTCATGATTGGGGCAGATGCAAAAACCACAGTTGATGGACAGAATGCAGAACAATGTCATACATTGTTCTGCATTCTGTCCATCAACTGTAGTTTTTGCATGGAGTGCAAAAAAACGATGGATTGAGGCCCAGATCTCTATACTGGGGTGAATGTCTGACATTGTTCTGCATGCTGTCCATAAACTGAGGTTTTTGCAATTGTCACCCCGAGTGGGATGGTTATGCTCAGACGTGAGTCCCATGCTATCCACACCACTGGATTTAAGCAAGCCGGGCTGAAGACGGCTGAAATGCCAGAAACCGGTCCTCGGAGGCTTGTTTCCGGTCCAGGGAAGGCACGGCTTGGCAGTTCGGGCTGAACTGTTCCCATGAGGCACAGGGTCAGACTGATTTGCATATGGCCATTTCTGAACTGGGGTGGTGTGGAGTGCAAAAAAACGATGGATTTAGGCCCAGATCTATGTACTCGGGTGAATGTATGACATTGTTCTGCATTCTGTCCATCAACTGTGGTTTTTGCAATTATCACCCGAGTGGGATGGGTATGCTCAGACGTGAGTCCCATGCTCTTCACACCACTGGATTCAAGCAAGTCGGGCTGAAGACGGCTGAAATGCCATAAACTGCTCCTCAGAAGCTTGTTTCCGGTCCAGGGAAGGCATGGCTTGGCAGTTCGGGCTGGACTGTTCCCATGAGGCACAGGGTCAGACTGATTTGCATATGGCCATGTCTGAACTGTGGTGGTGTGGAGTGCAAAAAGAACGATGGATGTAGGCCCAGATCTCGGTACTGGGGTGAATGTATGACATTGTTCTGCATTCTGTCCATCAACTGTGGTTTTTGCAATTGTCACCCCGAGTGGGATGGGTATGCTCAGACGTGAGTCCCATGCTCTCCACACCACTGGATTCAAGCAAGCCGGGCTGAAGACGGCTGAAATGCCGGAAACCCGTCCTCGGAAGCTTGTTTCTGGTCCAGGGAAGGCATGGCTTGGCAGTTCGGGCTGGACAGTTCCCATGAGGCACAGGGTCAGACTGATTTGCATATGGCCATGTCTGAACTGGGGTGGTGTGGAGTGCAAAAAAGCGATGGATTTAGGCCCAGATCTCTGTACTGGGGTGAATGTATGACATTGTTCTGCATTCTGTCCATCAACTGTGGTTTTTGCAATTGTCCCCCCAAGTGGGATGGGTATGCTCAGACGTGAGTCCCATGCTCTCCACACCACTGGATTCAAGCAAACGGGCTGAAGACGACTGAAATGCCAGAAACCGGTCCTCGGAAGCTTGCTTCCGGTCCAGGGAAGGCATGGCTTGGCAGTTCGGGCTGGACTGTTCCCTATGAAGCATAGGGTCAGACTGATTTGCATATGGCCATGTCTGAACTAGGGTGGTGTGGAGTGCAAAAAAACGATGGATTTAGGCCCAGATCTCTGTATTGGGGTGAATGTATGACATTGTTCTGCATTCTGTCCATCAACTGTGGTTTTGGCATGATTGAGGCAGAGCAAGATATTTCCTGTTTTTGACCGAGAAAAGATTCCTGTTGAACTGAAAGAAGTAGTGAAAGAAGAAGTATGGGATTTCACTGGAAGGTATAGAGGATTGATGAAAGGTGTTGATCCTGTAAGAGTCACAATAAAGGAAGGTGCAAGCTACCCTAACATTCCTCAATATAAGATGACTGCGGAAATAATTGAAGGAATAACTCCAGTGATTGACAAAATGATTGAACAGGGAATTTTGAGAGAAATAGAAAGCAGCCCTTGTAATTCATCAATCATGGGATTTAAAAAGCCCAACGGAACATTTAGAATTGTATAGGACCTTAGAAAGGTTAATACAACTTTTGTCCCATGTTGCCCGATTGTTCCAAATCCCGCAGTAATTTTGTACCAAATTCCCCATGATGCAGAGTGGTACACTGTGATTGACCTGTGCAATGCATTTTTTACTGTTCCATTGCATTCAGAAAGTTAACCAATTTTTGCGTTCAGATTTCAGAACCGTATCTTAGCATGGTGTAGAATTCCACAAGGGTACACTGAGAGTCCATAAATTTTTAATCAGCTGCTAAAGAAATCATTAGAAATCCTGAGCATGCCTGGAGTATCTGTGTTGGTTCAATACATTGATGATCTTTTGATTGCATCGAAAACTAAGGATGCATGTGTAACTGACACAGTAGCATTGTTGAATCATTTGGCAGAGGAGGGACATAAGTGTCTCCATCAAAATTACAGTTTTGACAGAAAGTAGTATAATATTTAGGTCACAAGATTGCCAAAGGAATCAGACAAGTCACAATAGAAAGAATCAAAATGATTCAAGGAAAGCAGCCACCTAAAACTCAAAGACAAGTAAGAATGTTCTTGGGAATGGCAGGTTATTGTAGACAGTGGATTAGTGGATTTTCATTGATTGCAAAACCATTGCAGAGACTGACAAAAGCAGACGTCAGAGACCCTATAGTTTTGACCAAAACAGAAATGGAAGCTTTTGAACAGCTGAAAGCGAAACGGTATGAAGCACCAGCTTTAGGAATGCCTGATTATGAAAAAGAGTTTGAACTGTATTGCAGTGAGCGAGAAGGATGTGCATTATCAGTGTTGATACAGAGACATGGAAAAATGAGAAAACCAATTGCGTATTTCTCAGCTGTTTAGACCTTGTTGCAAAAGCTTTGCCAGGATGTCTGAAGGCAGTAGCAGCTACTAGTGTGAGCTTGGAACAAAGTGAAGGAATAGTGATCGGATTTCCTATGAGGGTCTATGTACCTCATTCTGTGGAGATTCTTCTCACTAGAGCTAAGACACAGTACATGACCAACAGCAGAATGACCCGATATGAAAAAGTAATTTTGGGAGCTGAAAATGTGACAATTACCAGATGTGTAAAGGTTAATCCTTCCACATTACTAGCTGACACTATTGAAGCAGAAGTGAAAGGTGAGCTTGATCACAAATGTTTGGATGTTCTTGAGTATTGCACAAAACCCAGACTTGATATCAGGGATGAACCTTTACCTGAATCAGATTTTGTAATGTTTGTGGATGGATCATAGCTGAGAACAGAGAGTGGCATTTTAAGCGCCGCTTATGCTATTTGTTCTGTGGCAAAAGTGTTGGAAGCATCTTGTTGAAAGGAATTCATTCTGCACAAGTAGCGGAGTTGATTGCTTTGAATTGAGCATGTGAATTGGGAATAGAGGTGAAAGTAATCATAGTGACTGATAGTCAGTATGGCTACAGAGTTGTCCATGATTACGGACAGCTTTGGTCCCAAAGAGGTTATTTCACTTCTGTGGGAACAACTATCAGGAATGCTGAATTTGTAAAAACACTGATAAATTTGATTCAGCTACCTGAAAAAATAGCTGTAGCAAAATGCTCGGCGCATAAAAAGAGTTACATTTCCAGAGGAAATAATTATGTGGATGCAATTGCGAAACATTGTGCGAAAAATCAAATTTCAATCAATCGAGATTAGCTGAAAGAACATGTTCTGAGTCCTTCAATGCTAACCACTAAAATTGAGACATGGCAGGGTGTGAAACAGAGACAGGAAGAGGCAGAAGCAGAGGAAAAGGATATTTGGCTAAAAGCAGGATGCAGAGAAGAAGATGAAATTTGGGTTTACAAAGATGAAAGACCAGTAATGCCCAATAGCATTATCTCAGACATGGCCCGGATGTACCATGGTCAGGCCCACATTGGAAGAGATGCCATGATTATTCTTTTTTTTGGACAAACTTGATATATAATCCCAAGTTCAGGATGATTGCTGAAAGTTTGTGCCAAAGGCGTTTGGTATGTCAAAGTCAAAAAGTACTTCATTCGGTTAAAAAAACAATAACCATAAAAGCGACATAGTAAAAGTTCATTTACAGTGAATATTACAGCTGTTTTTTCTCTAAGGAGAAGGAATCAACGTTTCTATTTAAAACAGTTAAGAATCATCCAAACGCATCGATTTTCGCAATTTAAAAACATGTTTAAAAAATCCCGATAAAGTTGTAACAATAAAAACAGCGTCCATTTTTTGTAATTCTAAGAATGCTGGCCGGCATTTAAATTAATATATTTAAGTGCAGGGACAATACATTTTCTTTGAGGCAAGGTATAAAATTTACAAAAAAATAAAACATGGATATCCGATTGCAGAGACAATTCATCGCATTGGCACATACACAGTTCTTTTGGCCAAGAGTTCATTTCCGGGAATGTCACTAACCTAAAGAGTATGTTAAGTCTAAAACGTGTTAAAAGGAATCTCTCATGGTTCGACATGGGGAGGCTTAAATATGGATGTAATTTGCCTCCAGTTAAAATCATCTGGTGTGAGCAGACCGTCTTTTTCTTTATTTCTTTTGACAGTCTTTTTTCCTTTAGATATTCCATACACATTTTTTTCAGTGTTTTTCTCGATATATCTGTCATTGTCAGTGGATCCTCATAATATTGTAAACAATCAATTTCTGTCAGGAAGGTCTTAACATAGTTTAACCACTTAAGATCACTTACATGTTGGAGTTTTAGCACATCCTGAAGTATGGCACGATTTACAACACACTCGTTTACAGTCCATACCCTGTGCCACAGGAGTATGGACTGTGTTCTAATTATATCAAAGATATATGGCTGCCCCAACTCCACGTGGCATATAATGGTTGCAGTACTTTCGGGGATGGAAAAATGTTCCTCATAAACTTGTTTTCCACTAACTGTATCGATTGTATGTTGGAGTATCCCCACAATCCTGATCCATACAGAGCCACGGATAAACACGTTGCATTATAAATAGTTAAAATCTCTGTTATTGGTTTCTTTCCCAGTTTTTTTAGAAAACTCTTTAAGGCCATTATTGTCTTTGAGAACAGAAGACTTCTTGCTTTTATTACACTTGCCCAGGAACCACTCTCATGAATCAGGATGCCTAAATAAGGAACGGTTGGCGTATTTTCTAAGGGAGCATTATTTATAAACATCGTTTTCATATGTTTATTTGTTCATGGTCAACAGTCCATGGTGAAAATTTTGCTACAGTTAATATTTAGATCCAGACTGAGCATGAAGTTGTTAAAGGAAGATAACAGTTTTTGCAGGGCCATGGGGGTACGGGCCATTAAAACAGCATCGTCTGCATACAAGAGCGCAGGGATAGATCTTCTCCCCACCTTGGGCATATCCTGCACTCTTGCAGGAGACGAGCCTCTAGGCCATTTATGTAAATCAGGAATAAAAAAGGTGCCAAACCGCACCCCTAGCGCACGCCACGCCCTATACCAAATGATCTACTACATTCCCCCCCTTTTCCGTAACGGACAGTAGCAGTTGCCCCTGAGTACAACTCCCTCAGAAACCAAATAATCGGTTCTTCCACCCCCAGCCTATGCAGCAATTCCCATAGTTTGTTGTGAGATACACAATCAAAAGCCGATGTAAGATCAACAAACGTAAAATATAAACGTTCCCTTTTTATCGCTATGTATTTCTGTTGAACGATAAATAAATTTAAGCCCGGTTCAATGGTTCCTATGCCCTTTTGGAATCCATATTGAAGATCGCTTATTACCCCCTTGTCCTCTGCCCAGTATTGTAATTTTTCTAAAATGACTCTACCAAGAATTTTTATTGACGAGTCAAGTAGGGATATTGGCCTATAACATACACAATTTTGCCTATCTCCCTTCTTATAAATGGGGACAATAATCAATTTATACCATGATGGGCTTAAGCCCCTTGCTAATGCTGCATTAAAAAGCTGTACCGGGATGGGACCCCAGATGTCACTGTTCCCTTTGTACAGATCCGCTGGGATCCCATCTGGACCTGCTGCCTTTCCACCCTTCGTGGCTTTTATACTTCTTAGGACTTCGGGGAGAGTGACCACCATTTTTTGTACTTCATCCCCTTTCTCATACACTCTGTTCAGTCCTATTTCAGGGGTTTCCTCTAAAGCCATATAAAGAGTGGAAGAATGAGTAACCCACTCATCTTCATGTATAGAGATTTCAATACGGGCTTTGAGGTTATCGCAGAGGAATGGGGCATTTACCACCCTCCAAAAAGCAGATATATCATTAGATATTGAAGCTGCACATAAGTCTTCCCAGGCCATTTTCTTTATGCCATTTTTCCTATTGGTTAATGCCAAATAATAGTTTTTTCTTAAATCTCTTATTAAAGAGACATCCTGGGGCTCCCGATGTATTGCGTGTTTGAGCTAGGTCAGGGCCTTGGTACATTCCGTATTAAAACCATCTTCTGTTGTTCTTACGCCCATTCTTTAGCTCCACCCTTAGACTCTCCTTAACAAAAGAAGCTATAGTGTAGAAGTGTTCTATTACATGTTCACTCATGAAATCTTCATCCAGGCAGACTCTGAAACTTTCTGTTCATGCATTCACCAATTTAGCTAAAAATTCCTCTGGGACTACCTTACTCCACTTGAGTGTGTACCCATTTTGCCTACCAAGCATCACATCCTGGACTTCATGGGTAGGAGGCAGATATTTTTTTCTTACCACAAATGGAGTGTCCATCTCAAGAACTTGTGGAAGATGGTCACTCATAGGTAAATCCAAGATCTTATATCCACTTAATTTATGGCCATAGCTATTTAAACAAACAGCAAAATTAATGGTGGATGCTTCTCCTCTACCAATAAAGGTCGGAGCAAATAGTGTCGGTTTGTGAGCCACTTCATTTGCATATCCCAAGCCACAGTTAAACAGTATCTCATTTAGCATATCCCCAGTTAGAGTATGGTCAAAGTGTGTGAGATTAATATCTTGTTCTAACATTAGACCACAGATGCCTTTTTTCCCCTTTTTACAAAGTGAACAATTAAAATCCCACCCCCCTACAATATCATTGCTTCCTTCCCTTTGTTATCTATTTCACACTGTAAATCATTACTTAACATTTTCAATGTATCCTGTATTCCACTTCTTGGTATATTATTATAAAAATTTATGATAATGACACTGGCTCCCTTCTTAGTGTAAATTACCAGTTTGTGGTAAAAACTGCATTTGGAATAAAATCGTACCCTCTCATATGACAAACAGTTTGAGAGAAATGCAATTAGACTACCCTTAGGTCTCCCATGTACTCCCCCCACTGCGGGCGTACAATATGTTTTATATCCATACATATACATAGGATCAACAGCCCAAGTTTCCTGGAGGGCCACAATATCTTGATTGTCTATGACAGTTTCCCAGGAGGGGTTGGTCATTTTCTGTCCTAGGCCTGCGACGTTCCAAAACATCATACTGCAGGTTTCTTTATTCTCATTTACTCCTACCAAGTCAGCAATGTCAAGTCCCTTATCCTTCAGCAATTCGAACCAAACAGAAGAACCATTGTAAGTTTGGGAACCATAGGACGGGAGGGTGGTCCATTTACAAGGGTTCAGATGGATTTTGTGGAGTTGCCCCCATGCAATAGGCTTAGGTATATTCTTGTGATAATCTGTTAGTTCTCCCGATGGGTGGAAGCTTTCCCCACGAGGAGGAATGATGGGGTAACTGTTGCCAAACTGCTTTTACGAGAGATAATACCACGTTTTGGTTTCCCAGTATCGATTGAATCAGATCGCACACCACATTTTCAAAACGAGTTAATGCAAAAGATCTATGAATCTCTAGACATTCACCAGAAGCTACATTGTGCTTACAGACCTGAGGCTTCAGGGGTAGTGGAGCAGGTGAATGGAACCATTAAGAACAGAATTGTAAAAATGTGTTTGGCCACAGGACTTAAGTGGCCAGATGCCTTGACACTGAGAAGCATTCCTGACAGGAAAACTGGACTAAGTCCACATGAGATTTTGATGGACAGGGTGATGAGGCAGGCCTATGTACCTGTTGATAAGTTATTGACAATTAATGATGACATCATACTGGATTACTGCAAAACCTGTCTGATATGGTAACTTCTGTGCTCCACCAGGTGGGAACTGAGTCAAATTCCAAAGAGAAAAATCCAGCTCATGATCTAGTCCCTGGAGACTGGGTTCGAGTGAAGGTACATCGCAGGAGAAATTGTTTGGTACCTCGGTGACATAAACCATGACAGGTGATCTTGGTTAGTACTACTGCAGTCAAGTGTGCTGGATTGACGAGGTGGGTGCATGCGAGCCACACCATTCGTGTGCCTGCACCAGAATACCCATACGATGGTGAAAGTACAACTGATTCTGATTCTGAAGCTGAACCAGAAAGAACTCCAGATACTGAAGATCGACAGAAACTTCGACATCTGGAAGTATTAGAAGCCAGCTCTGCGTCTGAAGGTGAAGGTGAGAGGGAGATTGTGGAGATACCAGATTCTGAAGATGAATCTGAAGATTGAGAATTGGTAAAGACAGACACCAGTAAAGACGCAAGAGTAAGTGAAGATAAGGCCATTGAAAAGGAGAAAGCTGAAGACAAATCTGAAAACTATGCAAGCAGGAACGGAAATCCTGAGACTGGGGAAGAGGAAGTAACTCATGAAAAGAATGAGATTCCAAGTACCAGTTATGAAGGTGTTCCTAACAGAGTAACAGAGAAGAAAGCGGAATCGGAGGGAGACAAAGACATTGTGAAAATTATAATCAATGACACAGTTGAAGAAACTGAAAGTGAAACTGATGACAGTGCAGATCAAACTGAAGAAAATCTGTAAAGGAGATAATTGGCCTAAAGAAACTGGTGGATTGAGATTCAAACTGGTGAACAAAACAAAAGAGCCAGAAGAGCAGGTGAATGAGTTCACTAGCCATAAGGAGACATTGGGAAAGAAAATAGAAGTTATTCAAAGGCCAAAAGTGTAAGACGACCAAACCAGAAATATAAATCACCTGAGTGGACGTATATTGTCCTACTGCCTATTGTTGAAGTCAATAGCAGCCAAGAAAACCTGTACAACCCAAAGATGATTGGGAAAAGTGAGTAAAAAAGTCAACTTAGAGAAAAGAGATAGGAGCTCAAAGTATATGATAATAAAAGAAAAATTGTGAAGTCCTGTGAGACAGATATTGTAAATATTAGAAGAGGTCAGAGTTCACATAAGGTCGAAGAAAGTCTGTCAGAAAAAATAACCATAGTGTAATTTAGAATAGAACTGACACAAGGTCGAAAATAAATTGTTAGTTAATTACGTGCTGTGGAATTTAAGAGTGACACAAGGTCGAAGAAAATTGTGTTAGAAAAAAATGGCCGTCAGCAATCATAAAACAAAATGTTCTATTTTTAGAAAATGGTGTAGATGCTTTTCAATATGTATGGGATTATTGATAATATTGTGGGTAATTTTAGCTATTGTTATTCCTTTCCAAGACAGTTTAACTAAATTAAAGCCAAATGTGAGTTTAAATAAGCTAAATGAGAAAGTGGAAATTAATGAGACTCATGTGTATAAACCAGAGTTGCATCAGGATAGGTCCATCAGTGACTATACACAGAACACATTTTCAAAGTTATTACTTGAGTATATTAAAACTATGAATGTTGATGATTGCTATGCTTGTGTGAAATTGCCAGCGTCAGTGTCAGAAGGGGTGACCTATCACCACCTTCCTCTTACATATGGTGTGACCTATAGTGTAATTGCAAGTTTGGTTTATCAGACTGGGAAATTGGAATATTATTATTCTAATGTGGATGACATCTTTGCTAAACTAAAAGTTGATGGTGCATTGAACAAAAAGAAACCTGGAAAAGTAATGGGAGAATATTTCTTGGAAATAGATGAGTTGACACACGAATATGCTTTTAATAAGAAACTGACATGTAAATTGAGAATTGAAGAGAAGACGTTCTTGAATATGGTTGAGGAAAGAAGGATTGCTTATAAACGAAGTGAGAAAATAAAGCATTCGAAATCTAAATACTGGACATTTAATGATGAAAATCTTGATGATAAGAATGTGAATGTGGCTATAAACATAGATACTCCAATGTTATGGAAATTTTGTATTAGAAGAGCCAATAGTATGCATGACAATTATTTTGTGGGTGCAAGTCAATGTTAAGGCACCTATAGAATTATAGGGGGTTGAGTATTTAAAGGAGGAAATTATCCTGTTTTTCCGTGTGTTTAATTTATCTGTACGAATAAAGCTTACAATAGGTTACCCGACCATTGGTATGGGACCTGTTATGCAGGTTTGGTCTTTCCTAACATTTTTCATGTAGATAGAGGTACTAATGGAAAGCATTGGATAGGCAAAGTTTTAAGTCGAAAAAGAAAAGAGAGTGTGTTAGAAAATAATAGGTGATGTATTTGGAGCACTGATACCAGCAGTGGGAATTTCCTTTAAAGCAAATAGAATCCGAAAAATGTCCACAATAGTTGATCGATTGTCAACAGACACAGCAGGAGGTTTACTGATGGTTGATACTGAAATGGTTGCTATGAGAGCTATGGTAATGCAAAATCGACTTGCCCTTGAAATAATTGTAGCCAGGGAGGAGTCTGTGGAATATTGAAAGTGCAACATTGTTGTACTTATATTCCAGATAAAAGTCAAAATATTGAGACGTATATTACAAACATTACAGATTTACATGAAGAGATTGAACCCCTGGAGGTTGAAGGTGTTCTTGAAAAATTAGGTAGAAGTTTTACAGCAGTTAAGCATTGGTTTCAGGAAATAGGTAGTTCAAGTATAGGTAAAATACTAATTCCAATAACAATCTTAGTGATAGTGATTTTTCTGATAAGATTAAGCTGCATATGTAAAGGTAGGAGAGATTTTAAAAAGGCAATAAAGAAGACAATTCAAGAACGAAAAGCAAGGGAAAGAGTAAGAAATTAGAGAAAAGATTTTTAAAGATTCAAAGGAGAAAGTTACTAGAGTATAGATTATTCTAATATGAAGAATTTGAAAAATGTTCTGCTAAATTTTCCAAAATTTTGAAAGATGTTTGGTGATAGGATCACCAGATGAGGGAATTGATGGAGCGAGGTGGCAAAAACAAAATTTTGTGTACCCCTTGTAAAATCAATGTTCCATAATGTTAACATTTTACTAATGTTGTGATGTGGTGAAATAATCAACCATAGTATAAGCTGCATACATGAAAACACGTGGGAATACTAATTTTGCCTGCATGAAGCAATATAATTAACTAATACGTGTTGTAATTATGATGTAAACTAATGCATAGCTTAAGCATAAATAAATGCGGTTTAAATGTACGTATTGTACATGTTTTGTGCCAGAAAGTCATCGGATATGTGAGTATAAAGTGCATTTATGTAGCTTACCTGCTAGGTAATAACTAATGGGGAAACATTAGTATGGTGGGAGGTAAACAGAAGGACTTTAGTTCTATATTTAACATACATTTGTGTTTCTTTCTACGATAGTTCCAAAAAGTGGCCTCTGAGGCCTACTAAGAAAATGGCCGCTCTGATGAACTGCAAGCGAATGTTAGACTGCGCATGTGCATTCAATGCCTGCAAGCGAGAATTAATTGCCTGTGCTCGGATGGAAGGTTCAAGGCTACCTTGCCCTTGAAGCCAGGATGGGCGCCAAAACATGGACAGTCGAGTGTTCAAAACGTGGGAAAGCAGTGCAACGTTGCGAGCCAAGGAAGTTACCAGGCCAAAGACTGTCCTAAACAAAGCAGCATTATGATTTTGCTGATTCACTGTGAATATGAATGTTGTAATGGTGAGAAGATGCTCACCCACCCCAAATCGTCCAATAAGAACCCGCATTGGTGATGTTAGATACTTTTTAGATAGATTAAGTTAGGAAATTAGTGTTTAAAATCCCCTGATTTTGCTTAGAGAGGGTCGCTCTTTAGATTTCCAGGCGAAATGCTGCTGGATTTCAGATCAAATCTTGGATGTAAGGACTCTTTACTTTATTACATGTTTTCTTTGCAGGACTGAAAGTATACGATGAGGGATTAGTTAGGGATGTTAGGATAGTATGAGTTGGGAACTATCTGTCTTTTGCTAAACTTTATACTGATTTCCGAAATAAATGTCTATTTCCAAGCTTAAAATGAAATTATCATTTTGAAATAAAGTCAAAGATTTTCCTGAATAAAGAATTAATAAATGCCTAAATGTCAGACATACTAAAAGTTTGCTTTGAATAAAAAGTAGATAAATTGAGAATTAAAGCTTGTCTTGTATTTTCCTACGTCTGATTCTTTTTCTAGCAGATCCATTGTCACTATGGTGGTGTGTCTGATTAAAATGGTGTTTAATGAAACCATGGTAAATCATTTTTAAACTATAGGTGTAAATAATAAATATTTAATTAGAGCTAGACACCCCGACAATGTTATGGTAGGACTCCTGGTTCTTTCACCAAATCCCTGAAGTCGAGTTAAATGAACAGAGAAAGTGTGCAGTGTAATGGGCCCCACTGTTGGATGAATGTGTGTTCTGAGGATTCAGGGAAATGGTGATGTTGATTTCAAATTTATTTTTGGAGTCCCGCTGTAGCAGTTATAACTTGGTAGCAGAGTAGTGTTTGCTAAGGAAATTAGCTAGGATTATGTATAAAGCATTATATAGAGTTTAAATGGGTTCCATGATGAAATATCGTTAACATAAATATCGTCTATAATAAATATCGTCACTAAAACATCGCTTACAGAAATATCGTCATCCTATACATAACATAGATTTCACACAAATATCGATATTTTTTTATCGACAACCCTAATATCGTTAACATTAATATCGACTACTTAAATATCGACTACTACATTATCGACTGTATTTTAAATAACACTACCTTTGACATATATATCGACTACACTAACATCGACGACCTATGTACTCTAAATATATACAAAAAATATCGTCTTTTTATAAACAACTCGAAATGCACTATTCTTTGATTTAACTTAAATTTTTCTGCTATTTTATTGACATCACTAAAACATTTAATATATACTTTTACAAACAAATAGTGAAGCAACATCGTCTCACAAAAATAACGGTTTTCCCACGCCAAATAACGTTCTCAACCAATGATTTTGAATTTCCACTAATTGAACCAATCCAAAACTACCATTAATTAACTCACTCATATAAATACAATTACACACCTAACGTAATTTACCATTTTTGGCCCAAACTTGGAGAAAAACGGTTACCTTGCTGAGAGAAGAGAATACAAACGAACGACTACAACTACAATACATCACACTACACTTCAAGTAAGTTAAATACCATTTTTCTTTCGAAGTTACTATAAGTCCATAAACTCCCGATTTTTAAAACTGTTGTTCTTTAGAGTAACAACTAAACATGTTGAACTTATCAACAACGACAATACAGTTAGATGTAAGCACTTTTATTAACTACCTTATCCATGTCTACTTAGATAGCTGATAAAAAATTTTTAAACTGGCTAAGTAAATGTAAAATTTTAAAAACATGTATCTAACTACTATCATCCAAATACTACAAGTAACACAATGATAATTTTTTCCACAGACTCTACAAAATTATTTGCCTATCTACAACTACACTACCAACATCTTCTACTACATTAAGTAAGTATAATCACTGTATGTGTAAAAATGCAAAAATTAAAATGAAAAACTTATTACACTAAAGTATTTCTTTCTATTATTCTTTAACACTACTACAGAACTTAAACAGGATACAAATCTGAAAAAGAAGTAAGAATAAAAGGTTTACCAGTGAAGCCACATAGTAAGTATACATTAGCACTGTAGCCTAGTATTAGACACATCTCTATAAATTGTGTTCAATATTCTTAAAAACACATATATATATTTCCACAGATCTACCTTAGACATGGCAACTGGAGCTACTTTCATTACTTCGCAAAAAGGAAAACTAATGCTGAGCTACATGGGTTACACCTACACCCAAGAAAGAGTGAAAGCAAATTAGACCCATTGGAAATGTAGTAAATATTACTCTAATGCATGCTATGGTAGAGCAACAACTGTTGATAACAATGTGTTAAATGTACGTGAGCATAACCACCCACCAAATGTAACTGAAGTGGAAGTGAGAGAAGCACTAGAAACATTGAAAGATGCTAGTACAGGATCACAAGAAACAAGCACTAGCATTTTAAAAAATGTATTAAGCAAAGTTCCTGAACATGTGACAGGACAGCTACCTTCTATTCCCAACTTAAAGAGATTAATTGCAAAAACTAAACGTGCTTCTGATCCAACTCCACCAACACCAGAAAGTTTTCAGGATATAAAAATATATCCTGAATATACCATTACACATAATGAGGATAAATTCTTAATGTATGACAACAACAGCCAGGACAAAAGAATTTTACTTTTTGCTACAAATAATAATTTGCAAAAGCTTAAATCATGTGAAACATGGATGATGGATGGGACTTTTAAAGTTTGTCCCAAACCTTTCTATCAACTTTACACCATTCATGGGGAATACCAAGATACAAATATCCCTCTTATTTATACTCTGCTGCCAAACAAAACTAATACTACCTACGTTGACATTTTAACAACGATCAAAGAATTAACAGATAATTACTATCCTCAAAGAATTATCATTGACTTTGAAATTGCCATGATTCAAGCAATCCTTAAAATATATCCCCATACCTCCATACAAGGTTGTTATTATCACTACAACCAAAGCATATGGAGGCACTTACAAAAATCAACTTTAAGCATAGAATATTCTACAAACAGTAACTTTGCTTATCAAATAAAAAAGTTGATTGCATTAGCATATGTACCAACAACAGAAGTAGCTAACTACTACAATTTATTAATTGACAGCCCTTTCTACCGCACCAATGAAAAAATACTAACTCCCTTCTTAGACTACTTTGAAGATACCTGGGTTGGAAGATTACATCGTTCAGGCCACCGTAGACAACCTAAATTTCAAATACCATGGTGGAATGTATATGCTAGTACAATAGCACAGAAAGCTAAAACCAATAACGCAGTTGAAGGATGGCATAATGCCTTCCAAGCCACTTTAGGGAGAAGTCAACCAACACTTCACAAACTGATCCAAAGCATAAAAAAAGAGCAAAGCTACCAAGAACTCAGAATAGAACAATCGCTTTCTAAAATTGGCCCTAAACTAAGTAAACAAACATTAAACATGTACGAATATCTGCAGCAAAAAACTAGAATGTACCCAAGTATAGAAGGTCTAGCATACTTAGATCTAATAGCAAAATCAATCCTTTAAATATAAAATTCCAAAAAGTGAGCAAAGCATTATAAAAGATACTATGTAGTAAAATTTATTAATATTATATCATGTAAAATTATCAATAATATATTTTTACAAGACATAATAATATTACATTTTACTAAATAGTACACTATACCACAATGCAACCCAAAAGTAAATATCACTTTTACTTACGGTTCTGCTGCTGTAGAATATGTTCCATGGTGATAATTTCCACAGAAATGTTACCAACAGCTATCCATATCCAATGTGTAAAAATCCCAACAAAATGTAAAAATACAACTGTTTGATAATAGTCCCGTAGCAATCCTCTCGAAATAGAAACCATGAAAAAAACGATAAATCCTCACGAGTAAAAAAAGTTGAGACCCCGAAAAAAGCAGAACAATGTAAAAGTATGTACCTGCTTAAAAAAAACACGTCACAGTCCATCTGCTCACCAAAAGGAAAACCTGTAAAATATCGAAATAAAAAATAACCTCAAAACATAGGAAATACGCATAGCCTACACATAGTATAGAAAAGATAAAAACAATCTAAATTCATCCCTTAATCGACAGTAAACGTTACTTTTGTTCGAACTACCTCACAAAGTACGTTCTCCATAACGTCGCTAAATAACACGTAATTCGCACATATTATGTAAAGTACTACACATATCTACACATACACACTACAACTATCACTAAACTTTACTTAAATATCTTTAAAAGTAATGAGAAACAAACTTACCTTCACCAACAAGAAACAGCTCCCAACCGCGAGCTTCCGTTTTCTAAAATGACCCAAACAACGATGTTGATAGAAAAAAAAGTGAAGTTCCTAAACTAAGATGGCTCCATAATAAAAACTAAAATAGGACAAAATAGGCTTTCAATAAAAAATACATTGTATAAAATAGCACAATATACCCAATATGTATTAATAAATGTATTTTTATTGTTAAAAAACATATGAATATTGTAATAAATACATTAATATGTTTAAAATAATTATGTATTATTTGTTTATTATTAGAAAAGTGAATGTCATTGTTAAATATTTTTCTCAAATGTTACAAAATGTAAATGTATGTTATGAACATATCATGTTAAAAATAATCACATAATAAATATGTAATATATTAAATTTTAATAAAAATATTAAAATTTAATATAACAATTTATATATGATAAAAACATTATTTATGTCTAAAAATGCTATATAATTTGTTACCAAAAATAATGTGAAATTAAAAAAAAAAAATTTGTACAATCTTTGTAGTACCAAATCAAAATGTCAATAAAATATTTTGTTAAAAATATTGTTTCTTAATTTACACTTGTCATATGAAAATAAAAATTGTATACAAATGTATTTAATGTATATTTATGAAAAGAATAGACTATAATAATTTACTATTCTAAGTCCAAACATAACTTAACTCAGGGAATGTGCTGGATAATAATCCTAAAAAATTTACTATTCTAACTCCAATCTAACATAAATCAGGGAAAGTGCTGGATAGTAAACCATAATAAATTACTATTCTAACTCCAGTCCAACATAAGTCAGGGAAAGTGCTGGATAGTAAACCATAATAAATTACTATTCTAACTCCAGTCCAACATAAGTCAGGGAAAGTGCTGGATAGTAAACCATAATAAATGACTATTCTAACTCCAGTCCAACATAAGTCAGGGAAAGTGCTGGATAGTAAACCATAATAAATTACTATTCTAACTCCAGTCCAACATAAGTCAGGGAAAGTGCAGGATAGTAAACCATAATAAATTACTATTCTAACTCCAGTCCAACATAAGTCAGGGAAAGTGCTGGATAGTAAACCATAATAAATTACTATTCTAACTCCTGTCCAACATAAGTCAGGGAAAGTGCTGGATAGTAAACCATAATAAATTACTATTCTAACTCCAGTCCAACATAAGTCAGGGAAAGTGCAGGATAGTAAACCATAATAAATTACTATTCTAACTCCAGTCCAACATAAGTCAGGGAAAGTGCAGGATAGTAAACCATAATAAATTACTATTCTAACTCCAGTCCAACATAAGTCAGGGAAAGTGCTGGATAGTAAACCATAATAAATTACTATTCTAACTCCAGTCCAACATAAGTCAGGGAAAGTGCTGGATAGTAAACCATAATAAATTACTATTCTAACTCCAGTCCAACATAAGTCAGGGAAAGTGCAGGATAGTAAACCATAATAAATTACTATTCTAACTCCAGTCCAACATAAGTCAGGGAAATTGCTGGATAGTAAACCATAATAAATTACTATTCTAACTCCAGTCCAACATAAGTCAGGGAAAGTGCTGGATAGTAAACCATAATAAATGACTATTCTAACTCCAGTCCAACATAAGTCAGGGAAAGTGCTGGATAGTAAACCATAATAAATGACTATTCTAACTCCAGTCCAACATAAGTCAGGGAAAGTGCTGGATAGTAAACCATAATAAATGACTATTCTAACTCCAGTCCAACATAAGTCAGGGAAAGTGCTGGATAGTAAACCATAATAAATTACTATTCTAACTCCAGTCCAACATAAGTCAGGGAAAGTGCTGGATAGTAAACCATAATAAATTACTATTCTAACTCCAGTCCAACATAAGTCAGGGAAAGTGCTGGATAGTAAACCATAATAAATTACTATTCTAACTCCAGTCCAACATAAGTCAGGGAAAGTGCTGGATAGTAAACCATAATAAATTACTATTCTAACTCCAGTCCAACATAAGTCAGGGAAAGTGCTGGATAGTAAACCATAATAAATTACTATTCTAACTCCAGTCCAACATAAGTCAGGGAGAGTGCTGGATGATAAACTATAATAATTTACTATTCTAAGTCCAAACATAACTTAACTCAGGGAATGTGCTGGATAATAATCCTAAAAAATTTACTATTCTAACTCCAATCTAACATAAATCAGGGAAAGTGCTGGATAGTAAACCATAATAAATGACTATTCTAACTCCAGTCCAACATAAGTCAGGGAAAGTGCTAGATAGTAAACCATAATAAATTACTATTCTAACTCCAGTCCAACATAAGTCAGGGAAAGTGCAGGATAGTAAACCATAATAAATTACTATTCTAACTCCAGTCCAACATAAGTCAGGGAAAGTGCTGGATAGTAAAGCATAATAAATAACTATTCTAACTCCAATCCAAAAAATTATTGATAATATTTTCATTAAGGATTATAAATAAAATTTCGTGACAATTTCAAATTTGAAATTTTAAATTTCGAATTCTGATTATTTTTCATATTTCGCATTTTTTTATTTTTTTATTTTTTTTTATTTTTAAATTACTACCCACCCTTATCCCCTAAAATACCAATTACCCGCTCCAAAAATGTTATTATAATATTTTCTTTAAGGATTACAAATAATTTTTCGTGACAATTTTATTTTTGAAATTTAAAATTTCGAATTCTGATTATTTTTCTAATTTCGCAATTTTTTATTTTGTTATTTTTTTTAATTTTTAAATTACTACCCACCCTTATCCCCTATTATACCAATTACCCGCCACTAAAATTAAATATGACTTTTTCATTAATCATTAAAATTAAATTTTCGAGTAAATATCTATTTACTATTTTTAAATTTCGCATTCTGATTAAATTTCTAAATTGTTTTTTTATTTACATTTTTTATATTAAATTTTAAATTACTACCCACCCTTATCCCCTATAATACCAATAACCCGCTACTAGAATATTAACAAATCTTTTGTAAAATATTATTTTTTTAACCTTAGTATTACTAATATTATTTTTTCTAATTTTATACACAACATTATAATAAATTTTTTTTTTTTCTAACACATTATATTTTTTTGACGATATTATATACAACGACTTTTTATTCAACGATATTCTATTCATCGATATTTTTGTTTGACGATATTTATGTCAATCTAAATAAACGATATTTTTTACAACGATATTTACTTAAGCGATATTTTTGATTTTCGATATTCTTACTACGATATTAATGCTAGTCGATATTTTCCCGTCGATATTCCATCTTAATACCGTTTAAATGTACAGAATTATGAACTAACATCTGTTGAGTTTGTATTACGTTATATGCAGTTCAGAAAAAGCTTCCAAGTGTTTTGTGAAGCTAGTGCCACTGCCTGCTATCAGAGGAAGTGTGGCAAGAAAAGTCGCACAGTGCATTGGTCAGTTTCAAAGAAGTAGTATTGTCGTACACTGAGGTGGTATCGTCGTATATCACTGTTTAAGGACATTAGGTGTGAAAGGATAAATGTATAGTGAGGACATGGACATGGCTACACATTGTCTGTGACATCCCACCAGCAGTAGCCACAGTGTACTGGAAAGTGCCTGTGGCAAACAAATGTAGGTTTGCCATCGCCTTCACCTTGGGGGTCAGCGCTGAGGGAAATGCCCATCCAGGTTGCAAATGTGGGACCAACTGCTCTGCCAACTCCTCAATGAGTGGTCTGGTGAAGCGGTAACATAGGATACTGTCACGTTCAGCTATGGTTTCTAGGTCTGGAAAGGGTCTTTGGACATCTGGTCTCCTGCGGTACATAGGTGAAAAAGAAACATTATCATTTACCTTTCATATGTGGCAATGAACATGCTAAATATCACATGCTACATCACAGCAAGACTCAATGAAGTCAGGTGTGGGCTGTTGAGCATTGACACAGATGCTAGCTATGTGCCCCTCACCCAACATTTCAGGTCCTGATGGTTGTACAAGTGCAATACTGTGCTGTGAACAATCAATGGGGTCTGTCACAGTACATCTGACCAAATGTCACACACCTAACACACACCTCAGTGACTAGTGAAGATAGATGTGTTGTCAAAATGACAGGTGTTTGAAAGGTCCACACACAGGGATCATGTAATACCACATTGACACTGTCATGACGTAGGGTCTGACGTACACGTACCTTCCAAATCATGAAACACACATGATGTGTTTCCAAATTGGTTTGCATGGCAAACAGGTATGTCTGTGACACACAGACACAACAGCAACTCACATGTCAAATACAGATGGATGTTTGAAATGAATGACATCTACAACATTAAAAAAGGATTGCGTTTGTGGCACAATAAGCAAATACTGTCGATACACCCCACAATAGTAACTCAAGAACACTTTGTAAAATACAGTCCATTACAGTAGTTATTCAGGATGTATGTAACATGTGTTCACACAATAGGCCCCTGGAACTGTGTCCAGGCCTAGGGTGGATATCTGCAAAGTTGTCACTCACAGTTGTGATTTGCATCACACACAATGAATTTGGTTCCCATGAAACATGGCTCATTATGGAAGTATGAGCTACAAAAAATTCTGTCCAATATGACATGTGAATCTATCTATCCACACATGTAATGAAGCTGGAAATGTGGTTTCCTATACTGTGTGATAGGCTTATTGATTGGTGTAGGGCACCTGAGGCTCAGCCAAAATAGTGTGGATTGCATCCTTTGGCTGTTTACTGTAATGGGGACAGACGCAATGGACTATTCAAGAGACTCGGTGTACACTTTAATACCAAGCCCGACGCATACATTGGCTACTGGCCTTCTGTGGGACAGACTCTAGGAGTATTCAAAAGACGTGGCATACACTTCAATACCAAGCTGGATGCATACATTGGCTATTGGCCTTCTGTGGGACAGACGTGGGTGAGTATTCAAAAGACACGGCGTATACTTCAAGACCAAGCTGGACGCATACATTGGCTATTAATCATCATGGGGACAGATGCATTTTTGCAGCATGTACCAATCTTGTTCATACAAATCCGTTTGTGAAACAACTACAATATATCCAAATTTATAGTGTCATGATGCTGAAAATGTGAACGACATGGTAGGCATGTCCGAGGCTTGCAATGTGATGGATTGGACAAATTTGGATAATGCGAACGTCTCTGACCTATCTCTTTGGACCCATGGAACAGAATCCACCTCTGCAGCACAGATTTAAGGCTGTCTGTTCCCAAGAGACTTCACTAGCCTGCTCTACATGCTACTTACCTACATTACAACTTATCACTGCTGCTGTCTCTGCATGGCACGTACTGTGAAGAGGGCCCCAGCTTTCACAGAGGGGGGAAATTAGGCCCTGCTGGACAGCCTCGTTCCACAGTACAGCAAGCTGTATGGAAATCCAAGGGAGCAGGTGAGTGTTGATTGCACTGACTTCTCAGTACACCATGTTTCCCAACAGGCACTACTAGCATTCAGAACACCAAGGACATGCATGCATACATAGTCATTGCAATTCCCACAGTGTTTAGAATTTTGTACTGGACACGTACAGTGATTTAAAAGTGTATCCTGTGTAATTTCATTTCATGCACTGTTCTCATGTTGTTAAGGCAGGCTTGCAGACAGAACAACTGCTCCTGCTCATATTTTAACTTCCTTAATACATCATCTGCCCTACTACCAATGGCCTATATGTCCACGTGTGTGATGAACAAACATGTAAAGTAATGGTGTGTCACTATGTCATCCTTACAGGTCGACACCCATCAGGAGCAGGACATTTTGCTGACCATCGTCCAGGCTGTGAGATCTGTGGGGGTCTTCAAGCATTGCATCTGCCCCGCAAACGGGGTAGATGACGGACCCTGACCCCCCCCCCCCACATGCTTCAGTTACTAATGGTGGCTTTCCCTGACCTGGATGAGCAGTTGAAGGCCAGACAGCAGAAAGGAGGTGGTGAGTTTGAGCCAGTAGGCTGAACTATGTCTGACCTGCATGTTGCACTCCCTCAGCCAGGTAATACTCTCACAAGTCGTGTGCCTTCTGAGACAACACTTGTGTGCCTATATGTAAAGATGCCCCATTGTCATCTGATGCCCAGGTGTGTCCCTTTCTGTCTGTGACATGTCTCACTAGGCTCCTGGGTATTTGTTGTAGTCCAATGTCACTGTGTAAAGAACCACGTACAACAGGTGCATTGAGTTGGCCATCATGAGTGATGTGATTGTCTAACATGTGTCAGCAACTTGACAGAATTATGAACTGCACTCTGTGCTGTACATACAATGTAACAGCTGATCTGGGTAAACACAGGTTTGTGACATAAATACTGCACACAAGTACAGCAGGTAGGACCAATGTTGATAGCTCAGACAAATAAACTGGATCTGCTTGAATACTGTATTGTAACTAGCCTTGTATTCCCACTTCTCCCATGTTGCACATGGACCCAGGACAGGTATGCCAAGTCAGGCCATCAGAGACACTGTCATATCCCATTTTTATCTGTCAGGCAACACTGTAACCGTTGCAAATGGAGATTCATGTGTCTGACTCTGTGTCATTGTGTACCAAATGAGTGATTTTGATGACACATGTGGCCAATGTATTGGATATGGAAAGAAATCTCATGTCAGTCAATTGGCTCAGATACACAGGACTAATCATTTGTGTGTCATCCCTTGACTGTGCATAATTGTGGCTTAAACATGTATGTGTATGCTGCATTACTTTGTTTTTGGGAGTTTGCAAAATGTTCCTGTATTGAGATTTGAGACTTCATAAACTCCAATGTTTCAGTAAAACAAAGTGAGCTTGTCAAAGTGTTTGAATTCTATGTAGCACTTAGGGGATAAGTATACTTGAGCACTACAGATGTTACTTGCTCAGTGTATCCATGAGTGTGGCTTGGTGCTGACTGTTAAATCTTTAATTCACTGCCCCGGTAACAAGAGTCAGTACAGACTGTTTAGGCAGACAGGATTGTGGCATAGTGTGCCACATGAAAAAGATTAAGAAGCAGTTTTGTACATATCAGTTGTCCTGCATGCAGACCATTTCTGCATTGGAGTTCACAACATGAGCCCATTATGGTTACTGAGGATGGTAGTATGTTCATCATGTAAACTTAGGAATGTGTTCATACCATTTGCGTGCCTACTTTCTGACTCCCTTGCATGAGATGGGAAATGTTTGTAAGAAGCCCTGACACTCTGGAGCATGGTGGATCAAACAACAGGCAAGACAGCACCCTGTTGGGCATGTATATAGTTTAATTTGAGATACATCTAACAGATGTTTATCATTGCCATCATGTGTTTGGTAACAATGATTCACTGGCATACTGACAAGTGACCTATTTACATATGTGTGATGTAAAGGAATAGTGGCTTTGACATTCTGCAAGGCCTTGCTCTGGGATGTGCTGTGAAGAGAAATCTTGTGTCAAGCACATGCAGATGACTGATGTGAATATATTTCCCCTCCTTGTTCACAGCATTATTGACAGCAAGTGAAGGAGAGAATTCCATGGACCAGGAGGAAGCGGCTAGCCAAATGGGGTACACTGTGGAGGAAGATGAGGTACCCAGTGGCACAGAGGGTGAAGAGAGCCACACTGATGCCCACTCAAATACTTTAAAATCAGCTGATGAACCATCCAGCTCCAGTGACAACTCCCTTGTGTTGGTGGGAGTTACCAGAGCAGAGGCCGCACCCACAGAGTCTGTCTCCTCCACCACCACCTCCACCTTTCTAGCTGCTCCCATTCTAAAAGTCTGTGGACACTCCCGTGTGAGGGAGCATGTCTCCTTTGGTCCAGGTACCCCTGCTGTGTGGAGTCTGTGGACTTTCTGAAACAGTTACATGTGGGGTAAACATTTATGCTGAGTGTCCCCCATGCACACGCCAGTCTATTGACCCAATTGGTGTCATACATTGAGGGAATATCATCAAACATGTCTGCCCTACAGCGGACAAATCAGTCCATGGCCTCCTTACTGACAGCTGCAGTGCCCCTCCTGCAATAGTTCTTCACCCCTCCTACCTCTGCCCTATGCACAGTCCACACTGACCTACCTGCCCAAAGCACACTCACACAGGTGCAAGTCACCACGCACAGAGAGGATATCTCTCACCACACGCACACCATCCCCCAAGAGTAGGAACACTGAGGACCCCACACATACACCCCCAGGACGAAGAAAGGCAAGACCCCACCATATCCCACACTTCACCCCCAAAAGCCACATCTGCCCAAGCCAAGACCACCCCTCCCAAAGTTCACACACCAAAAGCTATCCCAGGTTCACCCACACACTATTACACCAACTCCAAGATTATATGGCCCTCATCCCCTACCAAAGGCACTTACACTCCCACAACACCACACGCTCAATCACTTCCAGATACTGCAGTGGGGAGACAGCCCTCTCCCATCTGACCTGTCAACTGTAGCGGAGCCCCCACCCCCACAATCTGACATGGGCACAGCAGTGGGGCCTCCACCCCCTCAGTCCAACATGTCCACTGCAGTCAATCCAGAACCCAGTCATCAGAATTGTCCACTACAGTTGCTTTGGACACTCCAGTTGCCCCCAATCCTCTCATTACCCACTCCGCTACACCCTAATCCTGTCCCTGCGGTGCCTTGCCTGCCCCAGCAGATGCCCCTCCTTGGGGAGTTGTCCCCTAGAAATGTCAGTGCAGGCAAGCAATCGATTATAACTCATCCTATAGAGCCCCTGAAGGTCTCATTGACATGGACTGGCCATTGGCCTTGTTTCTTTGCGAAATCTGTGATTTCACATTTAAATGCTAAATAAAGCAATGTTTTGTTATTGTTTTATTTTGGTGTATATAATGTTGATGATTAGTGTACTGAAAATGCTGTTTTAACATTGTTCTAGGCCAAATCATGATAGAGTGATGTGATGGACTGCCTGAGGTCCATGGGATATGTGTCCTATTACAGTATGTTGTAGTCGTCGTAAGGTGAAATGACTTGCATCAACATTGTTTTTGACAAGGAGTGTGACATTCTTTTCACAACCTCCCATACTTTGTGTCACTTTAGCTCGCATGTCGGGCTGACATTTATACTAATTTTTAAAGTTTCTAGTGGTATGCACCACTCCAATGGACATGCATATTAGCACATTGATGATGAACAAGTCATCTGTGCCAATGGTGCCACTTGGGAAACATGGATTCTGACTACGTGCAGCCAATTTGGGAAACACACCTGTAACCAGGCTGATGGTACCAAAGTATTCCTTGTGTTGTAATAGTTTAGACAATGTCCCAGTCTCAATCTGACAAGGCAGACACATGCCAAGACAAAGCTTGACACAGCGGACCTTCCACAGTAGTGAAATCACTTCTTGGTAATACGTTACTCTGTGACCTTTCCAAAGCCCATGCTATTTGTTCTGTAATCATGATTTTTTGGTGTTTCCAGCCCTTTTTCTACCAAGACTGTAGTCCCTGCAGATGTTCCTGTCTGTGAGGCTTGCAAAATTGCCCATTGATTTGTCAGCCTATTTGACTGTGAGTGTCCGTGATGTGGGTGCATGTGACAAATAGAGTCAATCTGTTGTCCACCCTGGTTTGGTTGGTATAAGTGCCTGCACTGTGGCTAAACTCACATTAAACATAATTAGCATTCCACAAGTCACATCTGTGCTACCAACATTAGCGTGTTTTTTTAATCTTTCTACTGTTTTCATGCGTTTGGCACTTGTATGTGTGTATCACTGCATACACTCAGCAGAATCTTCCCTTCCCTGTCACCTGATGTCAACGTGTCTTATTTGTAAGTCTCCTTGAGTGTTTCATTGCTCTGGGATAGTGCGGGAGTTCTCAATGTGTCTGTTACATTTCATGTTATGCACATGTCACCTGTCCTAAGCGGAGTGACGCATCCAATCATGTGTAATGCCTAGATATGTGTTTTATGTTTGTAAAACACAGATCCAATCAACATCCCTAGGATTGTCATGGGTGCATGTGCTATGTCACCATTCAATGGAGGCTTAGCTGCAGCACATTGTATGTGATCAAGGTGTGTGGTGTTTCAGCTGGCCAAATGTGACTTGCCTCTTGGCAAGACCCCTACCTCCATTGATTGTGGCCTTACATTACAGGCCATACCCTGTGAGCAATGTCTGTGTATGTGTTTGGAAGTTGTTCTGGCAAGACACCTGACACAGTCCACAAGAGTGAGTGTGCTTCAAAGTATGGTCCACATCATGATTTTGCATCACAGTGGGTCATCATACAGGATACTGTCACCACAGCGTAGCGGAATTGAGGTTACCAGGGATGGTGAGTCAGTCCCCTGAAGTGTTGTTTGGAATGCCACCGAGATTGTTCTACAAGTGACTGTTGTTTTTTTTTTTTTAAACTCTTTATTCGTGACTGTCGTAGGATGTTATACTTTACATTACATTTTCTCATCATATCAAATATCAGTCTTTTCCATTTTCTTTACCATTAACTTTTGGTAGCATATCCTTTCAAACATGAGTCGTTTGTCTTACAATTCTTCAGATGTTTCTCAGTTATGATCTTTAAACAACATAATCATGACTCACATAAGTGCTAAACCCCAACTACCCCTCCCTCCCTCCCCGCCCACCCACCCCCTGTCTCCTGGTCGTTCTCTCTTATACACTCTATATGTCGGGCCAATGTGACTCAGTCTATCTGGAAGTTGTTAAAGGTCTTAGGCCCGGTCTAGCCCTCGTGAGTTGTAATGGCGCTCGTAAACCCCGGCCGTCCCCTGCTATATGTATGTGTTCATCCCACCGGGTCTCCCGAACTGGTCAGGTCTATCTCTTCCATTTCGATCATCATTAAGTCCCATTCCTGTGCTATAGGGTATTTGCAAAGGCCCTTATCCTCCTCTCCCCGCAGCGCCCCAGATTCGGCTTTGCCCCATTTCAGCAAATCAGCTCGCCACATTTCTACCTGCGGGGACCTGGGCGATTTCCATCTCATAATGAGCACCCTGATTGCCAACAAGAGTGCCAGGTCCATAAATTTCAGTTGTGCTTTACATGTTTTGGGTCGCTTCCTGTTCCCTATCAGGCAGGGTAATGCCCCCTCAGAGATCCGGAGTGTTGTTATGGAGTGTAACGTGTGTTTGATCGTCCCCCAATAAGTGCGTAACTTCGGGCATGTCCATAGCATGTGAAGGATATGTGCCTCATCTTGTTGACATCTTGGGCAGCAGTGTGCAGTGGCAGGGAACATCCTATGGAGTCTCTGGGGCGTAAGGTATGCTCTATGGAGAATCATGGCCTGTATGAACTGAAACTTAACATTCTTAGATACTCTCCTATGATGCCCAAGAATAATTTTCCACTCCCCGTCTGTTATGGTTTCTCCCGAGTCTGCAGTCCAGGTCTCCCTAAGTGTGGTGATCGGCGACGTCACATGTTCTCTAATACTGACATACAGCCATTTCACCAGGTGTCCCCCCGTACCCATATAATGTAGGAGGTGCACTAATGCATGTTGTTCTGGTTTCGTACGTTGTGGAGCCCAAGCTCGCCGCACGTAGTGCGTCACCGAGGCGTGTAATAGGTATAAGCGTAATGGCGCTCCCGTGGTTTGCACAAATGAAGCGTGATCCAGTATGGTGTCGTCACCGAACAGGTCTCCCACTCTGTCCACCCCGGCCTCCGTCCAGGGGCGTAATCTGCGTTGTGTTAGGGTCCCCTGTGGTGTCGGGAGTCCCAGGAGGGGGATATTGTCTGCGTATGGAGAGGTCACAGCCGTGTATGACAGTGCTTTCCTCCAGCAGGTCAAAGCCACATGCAGGAGGGGGTGGCAGTCTCTGGGGATCCTAGCACTGGGTAAGAGGAGGGAGTGTAGTTCCCCACGTGCTAATTTGTCCGTCGTGTAAGCGATCTCATGTAGATCTCTGCCCGCCACTCAAACATTGGAGCTGGCTTGCATAGTAATAACTTCGCAGGTCCGGTACGCCCAGGGCTCCCTGTGTTGTGTTCAATTGTAGTTTTTTAAGGCTGATTCGTCTTCTCCCCGAGCCCCATATAAGGTTGATCAGTAATGTATTTAGTGTGGTAAAAATTTGTCGCGGGGGCAGTACCAGCAGGTTTACAAAATAATACAGTATGCGGGGGAGCAGGACCATCTTCGAGACCGCCACTCGTCCCATTACCGATAGGGGCAGGGACGTCCAGAAGCCTATACTACCTCGTAGGCCAGTAATGGCCTTACGGATATTACCGTCAATTTGGTCCGCCGGGTCCCGGTATACATTTATCCCGAGATATTTAAACGTGGTCGGTGCCACTTGGATTTCGTAGGCACCGAACTGTATATGGGGGGCCTGTTGTCCGTCTCGGAAGAAGAAACCTAGAGACTTTCCCGGATTTATAGCCAAGCCAGATATGGTTTCAAAGCGTCTGAATACAGTCGCCAGGAGTGAGTGGTCCCCCCGCAGGTTCCGGAAAAACACCAAGATATCGTCAGCATATATAGAAACCATGTGGTTGGTGCGTCCCACTGGTATGTCCTCCTCCTCAGCTCTATTTCGGAGCGCACTAGCCAGGGGCTCCAGCGTCAGTACAAACAGTAGCGGCGACAGTGGGCAGCCCTGTCGGGTGCCCCTGTGGACTTCATAACTGTCTGATGTGTGTCCTCCCGTGCGCGCCCTGGCCGTCGGACCTGTATATAATAAGTGGATCCATTTTATAAGGGCCTCCGGGAAACCAAAGCGATGCAGGACTTCGAACATGAAGTCCCACGTCAGGGAGTCAAACGCCTGGCGGAGATCCAGGGCTATACATCCAGCGTGTTTTAAGTTATGAGGGGTAGTTGTCATTGGGCGTGGAGTCGTCTCGAGTTTTGGGAGGTGCTCCTCTCTGGGAGGAAGCCACATTGATCAGTATGTATCAGGCCAGGGAGGTGGTGTTGGATCCGCATGGCAATAGCCTTACTAAGGATCTTATACTCCGTGGAGAGCATGGAGAGGGGCCTGTAGTTACTTACATCTTGGGGGTCCCTACCGGGTTTCGGGAAAGAAATCACCAAAGCCTGCATAGTGGTAGCCGGGAGATGGCCAACCTAGTAAGCGGTGTTGTATATTTTCTCCAGGACGGGGGCCAGCACATCGGCATATGTTTGATAAAACTCCCCCGGTAGGCCATCCATGCCCGGGGTCTTGCCTCAGTTAAGTGTGTGGATTGCTATCTTTATTTTGTGCTGTGTTATAGGCCCAGCTAGGGCCGCCTGGATTCCCGGGGCCAGCACTGGGAGTGTTAGCTCTCCCTGGAATTCCGCCATTTCGTCCCAGGCATCTACAGAGGGGGGAGCATAGAGTTTCTCCAGGTGAGTTCTAAATACAGTGTTAATTCCCAGTTGTGTGTGCACCGGTTCGCCCTCTGCGTTCCGGATAGTCGTTATTATAGGGCTCTCTGGGGTATCTCGGACCAGCCGAGCAAGTAAAGCACCAGACCTGTCCGCCTCCGACAGTTGGCGTTTCAGATAGGTCCCATAATCCATTACCCTCAGGGTTTCCAGCAATTCAGCATGCTCAATATTACACAGTTGTAGATCAGCTTTTTGGTCGGGGTCCTGTCCCGCCGCAGTTTCAAGGTCTCGCAAGCTCTTCTCCACTTCGCATAATTTACCATGGATTTCCTGTCTGGCTCCCACTAGTCGGCCTATAGCAGCCCCCCGTATTACAGCTTTCATTGCATCCCACACAATCAGATTCGAGGACGTAGTGTCCCAGTTTGTATTGAAGTAATCAGTCAAGGTGTCAGCTATGTGTGTTCTAAACGGGCCATCCTCAAGCAGCGTGGGGTTAAGTCTCCAGGTAGGTTCTGGTGAGGGTACCTTTCCCTAGTGTAGGTCAAGTGTTAGTGGTCGATGGTCTGAGAATGTTTTAGCAAGTTAATCCGATGTGACACACCTAGCCGTGACGGAGTTGGAGCATACAAACCTATCTAACTGGGTATGTAGGTTGTGCACAGGGGAGTAGCATGAGTATTCCTTGTGTGTTGGGTGCAGTGCATGCCAGATGTCAATCAACCTCCAACCCTGGAGCCATGTCCCAAATGATTCTGACAAATTATGTATTCCCGCCTGGGGGGGGGTGTGATCTGTCGAGGGCCACATCTAGTATCATGTTCCAGTCACCTCCCAATATCCAGGGGACATCTACCCAGTCCGCCAATGCCCGGCCCACTGCAGCAAGGAATCTATCTTGGTCGAAATTCGGGGCATAGATGCTACACAGGACTACCACCTCCCCGTCCAGGGTGCCCCTTAACAATACATAGCACCCTTGTTTGTCGGTTCGTCTCTCTAGTTCCACAAACGGAGTGCCGTGGCGGACCCATATCGTGGCTCCTCTGGAGAAGGCAGAGTATGTTGTGGAGAATATAGTACCTCTCCATTTCTTCCATAGTAGGAGTGCCTCGGAGTGTGTCATGTGTGACTCCTGTAGGAACACTATATGTGCCTTTTGTCTAAGCAAGAAAGCATGTACTCTGTGTCTCTTCTGAACCGCCCCAACCCTCGCACATTCCAGGTGACCAGCCTATACTTTTCTTTTTCGTCAGCCATATCCCTCTGTAGGTGTCGCAAGGAGTGTTCCCATATGTCTTAGCAAGTGATTCTTCTTTATCAACCAGGAGACAGTACAAGTGACTGTTGTTGACCTGCACATCAAACAATGCCAAATTGCCAACTGTCTGTGACACAATGATGGAGATGTATATGGGTAATACTCAGGACGCGAATGTCTCAGTGGAGTTTAGCCCATGATTGTGTGTGTGGGGGGAACCTAGAGACACTTACACAGACACATGTTGTATTTGTTCTGCAGGGTGTGGTTGGCTAGTTGTATTATCACATCTTGACCCTCATATTTCTACTGGCTCTGAGAGCAGTGATTCGATGTATGTTTTATTTTGTTTATCTACTATCCCTGGAACTCCAACATCTTCAATCTGGCCATTCATCATGTTCTGGATTTGCCATTGCTGCCATAGTGTGGAACAGGATCTTGTATACACTTTAGTATCTTACGTATTTCCTTCGTATGTGTGTCTGTATGTGACCAAATGCGTGTTTATGCTAACCCTGGGCGGAGTGGGCGTAGTGGGGCTTCGCGGAGCTACGCGAAGTGGGCGAGAAACTACGCCCACCTCCGCACTCCGCGTAGCCCCACTACGCACCACAGGCCTCCCTCCCGCCCTCCCTAAATACGTTAAATTAAAAGTATTAAATAATTGAAAAGGCACTTACCTTGCCCGCCGCTGCCCGCCGCGTCCCCGGGGCTCGCTATCTTCTTTGTTGCCGTCTTGTTTACTAATGCGCATGCGCGGGCGGCCGCGCATGCGCATTTTCTCGTGAGAAATGCGCATGCGCGGCCGCCCGCGCATGCGCATTATTAAACAAGACGGCAACAAAGAAGATATCGAGCCCCGGGGACGCGGCGGGCAGCGGCGGGCAAGGTAAGTGCCTTTTTAATTATTTAATACTTTTAATTTAACGTATTTAGGGAGGGCGGGAGGGAGGCGGGTGGCGGCCAGCTACGCTCCGTCTGCGGAGCTTGCGTAGTGCCGCCTGGCTACGCCCGCTACGCAAAATGCGGAGTAGGCGGCACTACGCAAACTCCGTGCACGGAGCGTAGCTGGCCGCCCACTCTTAGTTTATGCATTTAGATGGTCACTTCTTCCATTGCCAAAAGTGAACATTGGTGGCAGTGTTAGCCCACAATGTCAATACTTGTCTCCACATGGCACCTATTTTTTTGTAAGGCCCAACTATGTCTGCCTCAACAGATATGTGTTTGACACGCAAACCACTACTTTGTCACGACATTGCTTGTGGTTTTATGCCTCAGAGAGTCATACATGATTGTCTGCACATGCTGGGAGTCTGAACCCCACACTTACCTTTTAGTCACTACACTGAAGGGGGTGTTACACCCCTTGTCCCCTATGTGCTTGCCACCGATGGGGGTTTCAAACCCACACTCAATTTTTGGGCACCTCACTAATGGGGGCTATACCCCAGATCCCCTATGTGCTTGACAATGCTGGCTGTTTGATCCCCCTATAACCTTATGGTGATAACACTCGGGGGGTTATACCCCATGTCCACTATGTGATTTGCAAAGTAGGGGGTTTGACCCCCATGCTCATCTTTTCAGCTAAGGAAAAGAAAAATGTTCACAAGGAACTCATTTGAAATACATTATACGTGTATGGAAGGCAGTCATATCTTGCTTGAGTTAATCAAAGAGCTAAAACAAATAATACAGGGTACGATCTTCCAAATGATTCGTAATTATTTAAAGTTTTATTAAGCCCCCACAACAATATACCAATCTAGCTCACTTTAGCCGAGTGAGTGTGATTTATTTCATAATCACAGAAATTTCAAAAAGTACCACAAAAATGAATGAGGAGAAAGACACTTTTTTGAAATGTATAAAATATGTACAGTATATGGTGATTTTAGTGAACGCCAGTAGAGTGACCATACCCTAACGGTGGTGCATGGAGTGTTTCAAAGGTGACTCAAAAAAAGGGAAAATGGTTATTGGAAGTACAAAAGAGGAGCTAAACGTTTGTAGTATAGTTAATTATTTTTATTGCATTTAGAGGCTCTGTCTTTAAGAAGTCGACGACGTTTCGACCCTCTCTCGACACGGGATCTCTTCAGGACAGCAGGGCTGGGATCATTAGTTGGATTGATAGAGTAATAGAGGGTCTTCTGGTGGAAGGAAACACTTCCCAACGTTCAGGATGAAGAAGGAGGGACCGTATCCTTCATCTCTGGTAATCATTAGTTACAAGTTCCAAAATAAAAAGACGGATATTATGCAGTATATCTTAAAGTTTTGGCAGGCCCTCCACTTAGTTCCTGGGACTTGTATATCCACTTGGCTTGCTTCCGTGATCAGACTGAAGTTCTTGGTAGTCTGTAATTCAATTACTCGGCAAACAGTCACAGGTTGATACTCGTGTGCTGCTTCGTGATCGCGCCAGGTCCATCTTTTGGGAACCACACTGATTTGGGGTGATACCCCATCCCAACTGTGTGCTTGTCAGTGATGTTTGTAACTGCATTCGGGATGTTTGACCACCATACACACACTTTGCATGGAAGCAGGGGGGAGTGTTTGCCCTCCACCTCCTCAGGGTTGGACTGGGCTGGGGGATAATCATACACCCCCTTCTAGGGTGGACTGTGCTGGGGTGATAGGCTTCCACCCTTTCTGGGGTGGACTGTGCTGGGGGTGGACATGCACCCCTTCAGGGGTGGACTATGGTGGGTGAGGGACATACACCTCTTCTGGGGTGGACTGTGCTTCGGGATAGGCATACACCCTTTCGGGGATGGACTTGGCTGGGGAAGGGCATCCACCCTTTTTGGGGTGGTGCTCGGGGTGGACATATAACCCTGATGGGGTGGACTGTGCTAGGGGATAATCATACACCCCCTTCTGGGGTGGACTGTACTGGGGGATGGGCATCCACCCCCTTCTAGGGTGAACTGTGCTGGAGGGATGGTGCCTGCTGTGTGGTGCACGGAAATGCTGTGCATACACTTTTACCATTGCGGACTGCGCTGCAGCCAGCAGCACTGTCCGCAATGGCAAAAGAACAGGATGAGCCTGCCAGTATGGCAGGCGCATCCTAATTGGGCCGGTGAGACTGCTGCACGTCTGCCGGTTGGTCCCATCCCCGCAATATGAGCCCCCTAAATAGGTCCTAAACTTAGTAAGTAAACAAAAACAACACAAAACCTGACTCTACCCAAACACCAAAGTACTAGAATACCTAAACACAATAGCCACATCTATAATTTAAGCAAAAAACAATAGTAAACACCATGCAGCATTTAAAAATGCCAAAACATTTAAATAACATATTTTTACTCTTTTTTTAAATTAATAATTATAATTATGTCATAAAAAAGTCATTGTTTTCAAAGAAACAGGTGTCCCTTAACAAAATGGTAAACCTGTAAAAAAAACAACACCCTCCCACAGTTACATATACAAATCCACACACTTTAATTCCAACATTAAATGCAACATAATATAATTAAACATCACATAACTCACACTATAGAACACTCTACATCTCTTCAAAACTACATCAAAAACATCAAAAACTGAACTAGTAAAACAACACCAAAGAACACACAAAAAACAAACATTTAACACCATAACAAGTCTAACTACACTACTACTATCTCCCCCTACTCTAAAACCAGCTTAAAAGTAAATTAAATAAAACTTACCTTAACCGACAAAACACAGCTCCCAACCACAAGATTCTGTCTTCCAAAATGGCCTAAAAACAAAACAGATAGACAGAAAAGTGTGGCAATGGGAAAAAAAATGCTGCGTAATAAAAATAAAAAAGACTACCTCCTCATAGACAACAATGGAGAAATATTAAAAATATTCAAAATTGAATATATATTTTTATATTTAGAAAAGTATAGACAAAATGTACAAAAATGTAAAATATATATTAGATATTATACCATTGCAAAACAAAAAAAATGTAACATTTCATATATATTAAAATGTATATATTTGTTTGATGTAATCACCTTCAACATATAAAATTACAAGAAGACTATTATAGACGTGCAAACAATATAACAATGTTTATTTAAAAAAATATGACACAAACATGTATTTGTGAAACAAATCTGTAATATATTTAATATATTACATTTTTTTTTAAAATAACACTATTTATTATACTAAATTTTAAAAACTAAGGGCCCCATTAGGATGTCGGGCGGATCGCCACCGCCATGCAGGCAGTGGTGATCCCACTGACATCCTTTCCTGCCCGCCACCCGTTTCCCCCCGCCATATTACTATGGCGGGGGTACCGCGGCCGACCAAAAGTCCGCCCGCCGCTTTTCCACCCGGTCAACGAGTTGACCGGGCGGAAAAGGGTTTCATATGGTGGCGGTGTCCGTTAGACACCACCATCCATATTAGAATGAGTGCGGAAACATGCGGGAATGTCTTGTGGCGGTCCCCAGGGACTCCGGTGGGTGGGGGGTACATATGGTACCCTACTGCACTTCACTGTACAACATGCCAGGCACTTCACTGTACAACATGGCAGAGACCGCACGGTGCCTGTCACGTTGTGCATTGAAGTGTGCAATGTGCATTTTTAGCACTGTGGCAGACAGTGCTTTCTGCACTGCCCGCCACAATGTTAAAAATGCGGTATGCGCCCGCCAGTGTGGCGGGCGCATCCTAATGGCCCCCACAGGACTGCCGCCCTTATGGAGGCGGTCCCGTTTTATGTCAGGATGGCGGGCGGACTGGGGCCCTAAATGTGCAAACTATAACACTGTAAAATACATTACATATAATTGTATGACAAACATACAATTGTATTAAAAAAATAGTAAAAACAAATATACTAAAATGTTTACTTTTCTTTAAAAGAAATGATAAATAAAGAAAATCTAAAAGTCTGTGATGTAAGAACTGAAAATATACTTACTTTACTATTACTTGAATATGCTTCATGCAAATGTACCATTATTCAATTTCAAAACTGTTCAAAATGTATGTACGAATATATTTGTAATGTTGCACATGTACATTAACCCCTTCAGCGCGGCGCAAATTTTCGCGCTGTGCTGAAGGTTCTAATGAGCCTATCGGCTCATGACGGAACGGTTCCGTCATGAGCACAGCTCAACCGACGCTCATGACGGAACCGTTCTGTCATCAGCATGGTAGGGGTTAAACATATATGTTAACATATTGTATGCTTTATAATGTATTCTGAATAACATCAACATTTGGTAATCATGTTTTTCAATGTTTTGAAAAATTGTGTAACAAAACTGAATAAAAAAACATTAAGTTGTAAACAACGAAAATAAATACATGCTTTTGTGAATAAAAAGTTAACAATAAAAACTGTCATACATCTCCATGAAAAATTACTATTCCAACTTCAAACCAGCTAAACTCAGGGAAAGTGAAGGATAATAAACCATAAACAATTACTATTACAACTCCAAAACCAACTAAACTCAGGTAAAGTGCTAGATAATAAACCATAACAAATTACTATACCTAACTCCAAAACCAACTAAACTCAGGAAACGTGCTGGATAATAAACCATAAAAAAATACTATTCCAACTCCAAAACCAACTAAACTCAGGGAAAGTGCTGGATAATAAACCATAAGAAAAGTACTATTCCAGATCCAAAACCAGTAAACTCAGGGAGAGTGCTGGATAATAAACCATAAAAAATTATTATTCCAAGTGTCTTCACTTTGCCTGCCTTTGTTGCTGCCTGCCACCACCGAATGGGGAACATTTTGCTGACTTTGCTGCTGGGACTGAGGCCCTGTTGGAGGGCTGCTGTGCGGGTCCATCAGTGCCACCATTTCTCGCGGACCAGCACTACCGCGAAGGAGGGAGCTTACAACTCCCAGCCTGCACCACACTAAGCGCAGCTGCCGCGAGTTAGGGGGATGCATGGTGATCGCTCTTAAAGCACTGCCTCTCCCCCTGTGGTGCGTGAAGCCCGCGGACGTAGCCCAGACGAAGCCCGGAACAAGGGCCGGCCCGTCTGAGCCCATCCGAGATTTGTCTGAGGCTGGGCTGGGGCACCGCCTTGGTTGAGGACTAAAGGTACTATTAATGTTGTTTGTACAGCAAGCTATAAACCCAAATTGAGCTGGGGGTACAAGTTGGGAACACTATAGAGTAATGTTGTAGTCCCCAATTCTACTAAATGTCAACCTTTCCTCCTAACCCAGTAATAAGACGTTCTAAGAACTATAGTTGGCTGGGAAGGTGTAGATAACTAAACAACTATGGGTAAACATACTCCCCCGCCTTCTAGGCCGACAACAAGGCAGAAAGCTGCTTTACTTATGCTAATTGTCAAACCAACTGCTATTGATAAAATGTTGCAGCAGGCGATAGGAGCCGTCTCCAGTGAAATCAAACGCACTGAGAGATGGCTCTCATTGACTCCGGCGATACCAAGCATTTCCCCAACCAAGGGCTTAGAGCTTCCCCACTCTCACGGTAGAATTACCCCATGTTCAAGAACTTCCAGCCGGGGGAACCAACAATAGGACGGGTATGGGTGGGGGAGTAAACAAAAGAGGAGGACCTAGGAAGCAAATTGCCCATAAAACAGCGAAACAGGCCAAAAACACTCCTGTGGTGGTTGTAGACAATTTGGTGGGAGGTCAAGCGGCCAATGAAAGTAGCCCCAAACCCCTGGAGCCCCCAGTATGGGTACTACAACTGGCCACAGAGCTTAAATTCCACTTCGAACAGCTTATAAAATCTGAATACGAAGTGGCAATGAGATGCATCGATAAGCTAACTTTAACAATGGTCTTGTGGTGATCTAAAATTGATGCTATCTCCCAAACAATTGAACTCACTGAACAACTAAATCGCAGAACCACTTCCCCACGATACCTGGAAGCTCTACCTACCATCTCACTGTTACCTTCTCCTGGGGAACAGAAAAAACCTGCTAACATGCGAGCTTACACAAGGACTGCTCCTCCCGCCAAAAAAAATCAAGCTTAGTTATTTCCTAAAATAGGCCATCTTAACCCATAAACCACACACAAGAATATAGGCCGATTGTTAATACCCCAGATTTGCCAACAGAACAACAGTCACAAAGAAACCCCACTACAAGCATTCAGAATACATCCCACCTCAGGACGAGGGAAAAGAGCTCAACACTCCGTCGCCTATATGCCCCCAGCATCCACACCCTACGTTGTCATATCAGTTGGAGTGCCAGAGCTGGAAAATGGCAGAGCGGAGACATACCCAGAACTAAAAAACAAAGTTACACAATGGTTAAACAATACAGACCTCTCCCCTTTCTAACCCACAGTGAAATTCCATTTGTATGTAGGGTTGATTGGCTGGGACAGACCCGTAAGGAAATCATGGGTGTTTGTGTTTTGATTAACTTTAGGGATTGGAGAGCGGTCCAGCACATCCTGGGATGGAGATCCTCTGAGGAGACGGGAGCCGCCCAAACACTATCTTTGGACTACTTCTACACCCCAACTCAGTTGGTTGATGAAATAGGAAGAGTTTACAGAAAATTAGAATTGAAAGCCCAGAGTGCCATCACCCATAACATGGGGCAGGGACGTGAGGATACTATGACATTCAACATCCCAGTGAGCAATAGATTTAGCTCCCTGGACTTGGTTGACTGACTAAATGCTATACCTAATAGCTCAACATCCATTACTGATCAGTCAGTGGAGTCTTACAACTGTGGAAAAACTAGGGGATGGCTACGGAGTGCCACGCCTCCGTGTAGCCACAGGCGTCTCACGATCCCGCCCCTCTCAGTAATGGCAGCAGCTACCTGGCTTTGAACCGAGCCGAGCATATCCCTGGATGCCGAGGGACTGGTGCGGTGCGGTCTCGGCAGGGATGAACCCGCTGTAGCTGGCGGTGGTCTTTGGAACATGATTGCAGGCTCCGACAGTTCCGATGTCAGGCTCCGACGTCTGTTGGAAGTGACGCCAGCTTCAATGGGAGAAGCCGAGTTGTATTCTGGCGAGCATTGTAATGGTCGACTCAGAAAAAGCTTTCGATCTAGTGAATTGGAGAACCTTGTTTGTCACCCTTGGAGGGTTTGGGTTTCCTGCACAAGTAGTGGATATGCTGCGGAATATCTATCTGGGTGCTACAGCTAAGATTATTATTCATGCGAACTGTACGGGAACCATTAAAATAATCCATGGTACTAGACAGGGCTGCCCACTTTCGCCCCAACTTTTGACTTTTTTAATGGAACCTTTAGTTTTAACCCCTTCCATGCTCATGACAAGGTCAACTCGTCATGGGTGTTACCTGCGCTGTGCTTATGACGAGTTGACCTTGTCATGAACAATGGGGATCCTGATTCTGCCGCACAGGAGGGGAAAAGCCATTAGCACCCAAGGTGTTAAAGATACAAAATAATGCTGCTAACAAATCCCCAATTCCTGATATGGCTAAACTTAAATTATTTGAGGATTACATCATTTTGTACTTAACTCCGGAAAGGGGAATTTTGAAACAGTCCTGAGGGAATTTTAGGGATTTTGAATAAATAGGCAGGTACATAATTAATGTACAAAAAACGGAGGTTCTAGCCCTTTATGGCGATCTGAATTCCTTTCCACTTTGTTTGAAACTTCAAGCGACCAAAACTGACCTGATAAGGTATCTCAGGATATATGTATCTACACAGTTTAATCAACTATTTGAGTTAAACTATTTGAGGATGAAGAGTAAGATTAAGAAGCTGTTGGAACAATGGACATTACTCCCCTTATCGATAGTGGGTCGAATATCACTAATTAAAATGTCCATATTACCGCTGCTAGTCTTCCTATTCTCTAATATCCCGATAAAAATAAACCAGTCATATTTTAGTGAAATAGATACCTTATTTAGACAATTCATGTGGGGTAAGAAAGCTCCAAGGGTCAAACTAAATGTCTTGCAATTGCCTATAGAGCTAGGGGGTTTGGCACTGCCGCATTTAAGAACATATTATGAAGCTGCATTTCTAGAGTTGGTGTCGGGTTTGATAGGATACAATTTTGCTAGAGACAGCTTTTTATAGATAAAATGACACATGAAATTGGATCACTAACCCCATGTCCTACAACAATCAAGCCTCTTCCCCCTCCACCTGTACCAGTGGAAATGATAACCAGAAATACTCCTGCTATTATCTAGAAACAGTGGAAGCTGTTGTTGAGGGAGATACCACAAACGCATAGAAGCATCCCTCAGCAGGAGACACTCTACAGGCATACGAGAGCTCATCTCTCCACCCCCCCCCACCCAGGTTCAGAGAATCTTTAATTTACTCATTGCATAATTCTTTCTATGTCTTGCCAATGGTACATGAATGCTTACTGATGCACCTGTTCTTCATACTGCACATGTTTTGTAACACTGTTAAAACTTCCTTAATCTGATTCGGAGTAAAACAAATAATTAAAATAAAATACCTCCCTGCACGTTGGTGCTGGGAAAGGAAAGAATAGAAAGTGCAGGTGCTGCTAGATGTGACCCAGAGTAATAAAAAAAATCACACCGGGACGAGTTCAGCATATTTCAGTGGGGCCCAACTTCTTGGCAGGGTGGACCGCATCCACCCTGAGAAAAAAGTGGGCGGATGCCATCTACCCGTGTGTACCCCTGACTTGTGCCCTGCCTAGTACAGTGATACATTACAAACGAATTTGCCAATTAACAGGTATTTGCAAAGTTTCTTTTGTAATTTCATGTCTGGATGCACCTTGTATGAGGATAAAGCATGTACTGTTGTCCTGAAGAAAGTTATTATGGTGTGTTGACAACTGTGATGATTAATATTTCTGTATCCTGACAGAAGCTCTATATTTACATCCTTTGCATTCAAAAGATTAAATCCCCTTCAGCAGCCTTCAGGCCTTGTACTGCTAGACATTCTCCCTTTTGGAAAACTAGAGCTGCTCTAAACAAGACTGTGTGTATTATGTGTGTGCGGTCTAAATTAATCTAGTTTTCTGAGCTTCTTTGAATAAAAAATATATAAGAATACAACAAATACAGGTATGTGTACCTTTAGGCTTTTAATATTAGTATACATTAATTACTATTTCAATGAAATATTAAACGAAAGTAAGTAGATCAGAAAAAATAAAGGAGCCTATGCGCAAATATATTTCGAGCCATAATAGAAAGTAAGAAAATACAAATTGATGCCTGCCAGAAGTTCACAAAAAAAATTGGTGGCAGGCTTAGTTAATTTTTTACTGCATATTTCTTCCTCACTAGTGCAGAGAAATCTTCAGTAGAGAATCCCACTTTTGTGTTTCTCTTCTTCTATGTAATTATAAAAAACATCACTCTTCAGTCACCCTGTATCATTCTGTGCTTAGTGGAAAGAACAAGGCAATGTCATGAGGTATACTGAGCCCTCAGCCAGGTCACTCCTTTACTTCTTCACCTGCCATCTTAGGTGGATATGAGGCCTTTTTGAGATATCTCGAGTGACCATCTTATGGAAACTCTGGCATTCTAGTGTGGGCTAGGGTGCGACCCTGTGGAGAGACCTAAAGCCAGATGTACGACCATTCCATTTTGCGAGTCACAAATTGCAATGTTTTGCAACTTTCAATTTATGACTCGCAAAATGGAACCTACAACAGTCTCTCAGACATTGTTTACAATTCCTAATGGGGTCGCAAATGACCTGCCTCATCAATATTCATGAGACAGGTTTCAATATGGCAAGCACTTTCAGGAATGGTGGCCTCCAGGGATCAGAAGACTACCATGTCTGTGACTGCTTTTTCAATGAGGCATTTTTTTTTAAATACAGCCTGTTTTCCTTACAGAAAAACGGGATGCATCTAAAAAAAATTTTTAACAGTTTTTGTTCCATTTTTTAAGATTAGGTAGTGGTCCGTGGGACTATTGACGGCTCTTAAAAAATATTTTCGCATCCATTCACAAAGGGGAAGGGGAGTGGCTTACTACCTACTTAATGTAAATGGTAAACTGCACACTTTCGGTCGCAAAACAATCATACATACAAGTGCGTCTCACTATTAGAAAGGGATGCCGTTGGCATGCCCCTTCGTAAAAGCGACTTGCAAACCCTATTTTGGGAGTCAGTAATTGCTTACCGAATTGCAAAATAGTGTTTGTACATACCACCAAACTTTTTTGAGGTTGCAAACTGGTTGATTTGCAATTTGTGAGAGACAAAAAAGGTTGTGCATCTGGGCCCTCTGTCTGCACAGAAACGGCATGGCTGTGCTGCTGGTATGTGGCTCCGCATGCCTAAGGCATACCCATCAGCACCTTTCAAAGACAGTCTGCGCTAAATCCAGTTGGCCTCTGGACCATGGTATCCATCTCCTTGCCCTCTGTGAAAATTTGCTGTAATCATCCTCTAATGCAGGCTAAAGAATTGCCACTCCTTGGGAATCAAGGTCCTGCACAGCTATAAATTCGGCAAAGAAGGCAGGAGAGGAGCTCAAATGTACGGAGATACTCATAATCAGTTATTCGCGTGGCTGACGGTCCATGCCTTCACTTTCCTCTGTATGATTTTGAAATACCAGCCACCACTTCTAGATAATGGCTTCCTGGAGAAGTACTTGGAGCAATGTACATTGGCGTACTTCAGCTTATTAAAATATGCAGGGCCTGGACGTGGAAGAATTAAAGAATTTCAGGCTGATCACTGAACTTTTTAGCAGTAGCAAGAGTTATGGAGAAACATCTAGCTTGCTGTCCACCTTGCAACCTTAAAAAAGAGGAAAGCAGGCTTTTGAATAAGGCATAGTATCGAAACGGTTCTACAGACAGTTCTGCACAACATCAAGACTTGCAGGATGATGGACAGTGAGGGCGTTTTACTCTTGGAACTCTTTGCAGCATTTGATATATTCAATCATACCATTCTGTTGGACCATTTAAAATCTATCATCTTGTTAGCTGGATAGCCAATATCATGTCCTTTTGGACCAATAGGTCCAATTAGGATGAACTGTTATTCATTTGTTACACTGAAATCCCATTTCCTTGTAGTGTTCTCTAGGGAGTTGTAATATCCCCTTTCCTGTTGAACCTGTATATCCAGCCTCTTTTAGATGGGATCAAGTCCTTAAGGTTCAGCGTCCTTTTTTCAGCACATGACATAAAATTGCTTCTTAAATTTGATCAATAGTCTTCCAAGAGTATTCCATGGATGAAAGAGTGCTTGCTACAGGATCATCAGTGGAAGTTGTAGAACTTTGTAATGCCTATTTGAACTCTGGAATGTTGATAGCTCAGTTGAAGACAATGGAGGGGCCACAGGCTTATAATGTCTGGTATATCCCTTCCTTTTCAACATTACAGTGTTTGTCTTGCTGTTTCACCCTTTTAATTTAGAACATTATACCCTTAGTGGATGAAATGTTCCAATAGCCTTCCAGTCCTTCTGCCTCGGGCTATACTGGTTGCTAAAGGTCGTCACTCTTGTTATATATGCCCTCGCCCAGGTGGAGGGCCTTTACAACTGGTTTAGCCCTCAGCAACGGGCTATAAGCTATATTGGAGACAAGATTGAATTATTAAATATATGTGGAATACCAACGCTTTGCTCTGTTGCATTCTGGCATGGCCAGTAGGGTGTGCTCCAAGTTCTGGAGACAACAGAATGGCACCTGGGAATGCTGTTCGATAAAAAATTATCATTTCTTCTCTACAGTCAGAAAGTATGGTTTACAGGAATTACTCTCTTGAAGTTCTTCAGAAAAATATTTTCTTGATTCAGACGTTCAAGCAAGTGATTGGTGCCTGTGTTTCTGCCCTTCTGCATTACTACAATGCCATTTATCTGGGCTTACCAGATCATTCAATGTGTAGGCGGTAGCATGTCAAGGGTACAGTTGTGAAAGGAGTGATGGGTCGGAGGAAGTTCAACCATGTTTCACAGGGAAGTCAGTTTTTAATTGAATGACAATGAAAATGAGTATTGTGTTAAAGACACTCTGAGGCAGATTGACTATTTCTTCACACAACACAGTACACTAACAAAATTTGAAGCTATGCATTTTAAAAGAAAGGGTGAAAATACAGAGCAGAGCCACATGTGCGAGGATAGGCCTAGTGCTGCTGTCAACCCCTGTACTGGCATTGTAATAAGGTGCAATGCATGACAACCAACCTCTTACCATGATGTAGAGTTGAGTGCCAGCTCACTAGTTTAGGATTTATGTTGGAAGCATATATCCTTCCAGTACAAATTCCTATGCCTGGCATTATTCAGAATTATCCCATGCAATCGATATAAGCTGTGCACTTCAGCTCCAATGCAATCTGTGGGTATTTTGATCAAATAAAAAACATGTTGTTATTGTCTGCTTCAAGAAGGTATTAGGTTTTAAAGCACATTCTACTCTGGCCATATTAGTAGATGAGGCTTTACATCAAAACCTATGAGTGTTGGTGCTGATCTCCCCTAGTAAGGCTCCAATTAAACTCATTTGCCACAAAGCCAAGCATTTTATGAACATAGAAAATAGCACCTTTCAAGAGCCAAATACCTTTATTGCTGAAAAGCAAATACCAGTGTGCTGCTCTGCCTTGCTTTGAAAACCTTAATTAGTCTGACCTCTGTCCCACCCACATAACCTACCAGGCTGAATCAGTTTGTCTGTCCTGTGTCAAGGCTCATTACTGCCTGGTTGGAGCTTTACACTCGAATGCTGCTCTTCATCTGAACACTCCCAGAGTCAAGGGGACTTGTGCAAGAGGGAAAGTGGTGTGGGTATTTGGACCCAAGCTCTGAAACGACCTGCCTCTGGAACTCTATGCTTTTTCCAGTTTTTCACCTTTTAAATGTGGAATGAATTCCCATTAATTTGCTTAATCGTATTCTCCCTGTCTACTGGTTAATATTTGTGTCAGAAGAGAGTGGATATGCTGATGCTTTGAATGTTTGAGTTTCCTTCAAGTCATTGTCTTATAATTCTCTGTTTGACATTAAGGGATAGTAACCAGGATCTATCAGCAGACCCTGGACTTGTTGAATCTGCACATTTGAAAACACAAAATATAAAGCATTACTTGTGTATTTTCAGATCTAGACTGCTATTTTGACCAAATTACAGATCCCCAAAATTAATGCTTGTTTATCTTCTTGGTATAATCATTCTTTCACAAGTTTTCTATTGATGCATTTTCTTAAGTCTCAGCTTGATTGAAATTACAAACCTTATATGGAGGTCAAATATTCCTTTCTTTTGATATATTAGTTACCAAATATTTTATTCCGAATCAGGGCTTTTTATTCATACAGATGTGTGAATATTTTGCGTAAACATCTTCTATTAGTTCAGAATCAATTCCATGTACCCTCTAGCAAACATAGAGAAATTATGAGTATGATATATCAGCTGCTCCTAGAGAAACAGGTGTGTGATATGCAACTATTGACCAACTTCTTGACGCAAACACTAGATGGATTATTCATTGTCCTCGGCATTTGCCACAACAAATATATTATAATTCATACAAAGATATTTTTTCTAAAGTACAAAGTTTCAATCATTAAATGATAAACACAAAACTATACAATTTAAAATCCGTTAGTTCTCAATTTCCCACTCATGATACTGGCACTTCAAATATACATCGAAACTGCAAGAGAGATCTCTGGCTGAATTAGTTGAGAAAACTATTGCTTGCCATCCTAAATTTATAAATATTTCCCGAATAAAAATAGATTATTACGGGTTTATACAAGATATACATTATACTCCAAATAGACTGCACTCTTGCGGCTGCAGATCGGGTTAAAATGCTTCTGTTGCACTAACGAAGGGACTGACACTATATATTTTTGTAAAATCTTTGTAAAATGTCAATTAATAGAACGATTTTGGCATGATGTTTTGCGTTTTTAGGCAGATTAACGGGTGTTATAATTTCTACACACCTAGGGGCAGATTTATGTTAACTGGCGCATCCCCAGGGATGCGCCAGTTAACGCGCGCCACAGTGCGCCACAGCTTCACCACCCATGGTGCGCCGCATTTATAATGCGAATTACTAAAGGGGCACCATGGTGCAATAATGGCACAGATGCGTGACGCATCTGTGCCGGAAATGTGGCGCATTGCTGGAGTTGCGTCGCAAGCGCGACGCAGCTCCAGCAAGGCTCGGGGCTACACCATCTGCACAATGCTGGGTCAAGACCTACGCCTGCTTCAAGCAGGCGCAGGGTTTTGACGCAGCATTGCCCTGAAAGTGACTGAGTGAAATCTCATAGATTTTACTCAGCCACTTTCAGGAGGCGTTCCTGCCCTGGAACGCCCCCCCTGCGCAGGAACGCCTCCTTATGGCGCAGTGCTTTACAACGTGACGCATCTCCTAGATGCGTCACGTTGTAAATAGGGCACATTGTTTGCGCCGCAGTTGCGTCAAATAAAGTGACGCAATTGCGGCGCAAAGAGGCGCAACGGCCTCATAAATCTGCCCCCTAATTCATAGTGTTTGTGTTTAGTTCTCGTCAGATTGTGAATAGCCACACTATGACTTAAAAAGAACACTTACTTTGAGGTATTGGTGAAATCAATTAATTGACATATGTGGCATGGAGGTTTCTATTACGCCAAAGGATGGGAAACATCAGTATCTGAAAATTATCTGGGAGCCACTGATATCATTTTTAAATGGCTTAATGATGAATATCCTTATTCTGAACGTTTTGATGTAAAATGAATCTAATGAATTTCTATTTTTATATATTTATCTTATGTTACTAGTAACACCATTTCAACTAACTATATAGTTATTTATGTTTTTAGCCATTTGCCATTTCTACATCCGCAAAACAATTTAAAAAAAGAATATACATTGAAAACATTTATTTAAAAAAAGTTAATGCTGTGTGGTCAAGGTTAGGAAATGTGAGATATTAGCCAAAATTTGAGTTTTGCAATGCTTATGTGTAGGGAATGTTAGTGAGATTCACAGAATTAATACCTCCCTTAGCTCTCCGGGTGTCTAGTTTTCAGAAAGTTCTGGGTTTGGTAGGTTTCCATGGGAGCTGCCGGAAATTACGCCCAGGCTCTGCAGCTACTTACATTGCCAAAGAGGGTCATTCTTCATACCAAAACAGTGAATTTTCCAGGTTGGGTTTGGGGGCTTTCCTTTGGGGGTGCAAGGCCTAGTCACACAAGTGAGGTATTGTTTTAATTAGGAGAGGTATGGGAATGAGGGGTTATGAAATTTGGTGGATACCCGCAGCTTCAAGAACTTTCTCCAACATAAATGTGAAGAAATGTGTGATTAGCAAACGTCTGAGGTTTGCAGGGCTTTGTGGGTAAGACAAGGTAGAAGAATCGATGAAAATTAGACCATCCTGGACTCCCTTGATGTCTAGTGTTTAGAAATATCTAGATTTCGTAGTTTTTACTGGTTTGTGGTCCAGCCTGAGCCCACAAACTATAGCTAATCTCATCACCAAAAAGTGCAATATTTCATGTAAAGACATTGATATTTCCTTCCCATTCACACAAGAAGGAAATATTTTTTGACAGAAAATTGTGAAACACAGAATACTAGGTATGTTTTATTACTAATTACATTTCTCTCTCTTTTAGGCTTCTGTTAGACTTGGCATCTTTTGGCATGTTTCCCCTGAGTCTTTGCTTTCTGCCCTCCCGGTTTTGACGCTGATTTTGCTCGCGTAGTGTTTCTGTGCACGTTTCTCACTGCTGATCAGTGGAAAGTGCAAGTGATCATGTGGCAAATTGTGCTATGGATTAGTGTTACCATGATTGGATATTTGATTTATTTGTTAGTCCCTAGTGAAGTGCACTGAGTGTGCCGGGGCCGGTAAATCAAATGCTACTAGTGGGCCTGCAGCACTGATTGTGCCACTCACACGAGTAGCCTTAAAAAGGTAACTCAGACCTGCCATTGCAGAGTTTGCAGACAGGTGGTAACTGCCATGTCGATTTGACCAGTGCACACACTTTCCAGTCCCTAAACTTCCCTTTCATTACATGTCAGGCACCTCTAAGGAAGGCCCAAGGTACCCCAGTGGGCAGGGTGCAGTGTACAAACTTTCTGCAATCTGCTTTGTGAGTTTCTCCAAGGGCTTGAAGTAGAGCTTACCCCCCAACAAAGACTTTAAACTCTTCTGCCTGCAGCACTGGGGACTGTGTATTTTGTGCTGCAACAGAGGGAAAGCAATCCCTGCTGACTCTGTGTCCTGACGGCACTGCAGAGGGCCCCGCTTCAACACTGCACCGCGGCCTTGGTCTTACTGACGCCGCCTGCTGATGCTGCCACCGAGCCGCTGCTCGCACTGCGACCTGTGGGCACCGCACTCCGCACCGCCGTGCTTCATGATGACTCCTTGGCATTGCAGAGGGCACCGCAGCAATGTCGCACCGCAACCCTGGTTTCACGGCAATGCCTGCTGACGCTGCCACAGAGCCACTGCTTGCACCATGACCTGTGGGCACCGCACCCCGCACACCTCACTTCATGAAGGTGCATTGCTATTCCTGCCGCCGCTCCACCCCGAAATCAACACCGCTGCTTGCACAGTGGTTCGAGGGCACAACTCGTAAATACTGCTGCTTGCATCATCACCTGCTAGCACTGTAATGAGCACCGCCTTCATCTCGCACCACGACCCTGGTCTCACCAACGATGCCATCTGACGCCACCACAGAGCCACTGCTCGCACTGCGACCTGAAGGCACTGCACGCCGCACCACTGCACTTCGCACCGCAGCACCCGACGCCTGCCGACGCCAGTCCTCCTGGCTCCAAAAGAGAGGAGATCAACCTACAACGTGTGTGACTTTGAGGGCCCGATGACTCCTGCACTGACACCTAGAACCGAAGCCTGTGGATGCTGTGTTTTTTGGAAACTAAACGAGAGGTGGCAGGCGCCTTGCATTTCTAAAAGGAACTGTTTGCGGGTCTTCCCGACACCGTAGCTGGCCCACGACGCCAAGGTCAGCCAGAACTGTTTGGATTTGTTTGCTCATGATGCTGTGATAGCCCAGGATGGAGCTATCGACATCAAGGAACTGTTTTTAAAGAGTATTTTAATAACTATAGATTTTTAAATACTGTATTGTGGATTTTTATCGTTTTGGTCTTGTATATAAAAATATTGGAAATTTTTCAAAACTGGTGTGGTGTCCTTTTGTAGTGCTTGCACTGTATTACTGTTGGTTAAGTGCAAATGCTTTGCACACTGCCTCTAAGATAAGCCTGACTGCTCGTGCCAAGTTACCAAGGGGGTGAGCGGGAGTTGTTTTTGGAGTGTAACTCCTTTATCCCTACTGGGATGAAGGTTGCCTATTTGGACAATGGTGCAAGCCCTTGCCAACTAGAGACCCCCATTTCTAACAGCTTCCAATTGTAAGCCATGATGCAAGTAAAAGCAAGTTTTGAAAATGCACACTGAAGCACAAATCATAGTACGTGTAACCCTAAATTCAGAAGTGTACACATAACCCCTATTCCTAAACTCAGTGTCTTATTCACATTTCAGAAATACCTAATTTCCTTCATGCTCATTTTTCATTTATTAGATTTTACCACATGAATTGCTACATGGTCTGTGCGCAATGCAAGTCATTATAAACTGCAGTTCAGTTGCTGTCTGGTTATGTCCCATGTTTCTGTAAATCAACAAATGCTATTTATCCCTGCAATAAAAAATGTATGACAGATTTCATGCTATGTTACTTTGGTAAACTACCCATTGAAGCAAAACAAATACACTTGAAAACATTATCATAAATTCCTGGGGTTTCCTGCGTATTTTCACAATTCTTTTATTTCAATGACTTGTACCTGTAGGAAAACCTTGAGTAATATACAGAAATTACCCCTAGCCGAATTTAGAATGTTGCCTAGCATTCAGAAATGTATAGCTTTCTGGGTTTGCCACTGGGCTTTGCACCTGTGTGGACTGCAAGCTGAAAGTTGGTTGAAACCACAGAAAATAGGCAAAAAAGACAACCAATGAGAAAAATGCAAAAACTGTTGTAAAAAAATTTGATGCATCTGTTCTTCTGAACACTTATGACAGGAGTGACGTGGTAGAGAAGCGGAATCATGGTTTGCCTCCAAGAAGAACTTTTGTTAGGCACATTATGTGTTCACAGTTCCTCAAATGCGGCCTCAGAGCCTTGAAAAGCAATCAGTCTTATTGTCATATTTATCTTCTACTTTTATAATTGGGTGTGCTTTTAGTCCTTGAGCTTCTTCTAATTGCTTCAAAATGCATTAGGTTTTCATGACCTTCATTAGTTAAGCCATTTCTCAAGCATGTTTAGAATGCCATTTATTGTGGACAGAAATAGTGCCTCTTAATAGCATTTGCTATGAAAACAGCAAACATGTTTTAATTCTGTTCTGAATTTACCCACAGCACAAAAATGGTAAAATCCATAAAAATATCAATGTTGTTTTTTAAATCCTGCAGGAGTAATGTGTAGAACAAAATTCAACAATTCTTATGAATGGCACCAAAGTTTCTTTGAGAAGCATGACCATATTCTTTTCAATGATTGTTCTTAAATATCAGTCAGAAGTTAGCATTGCCTGTGGTTAGAAACACAGTATGTGTTCAGGCTTCACATAGCTGAGTTATCTCCCTTTCTTCTCATAAGTCAGGTATCAGACTCCGGAGCTACCTCACAGGTGACAATGCTCCATCATCAAACAACAAGAGTTGCACCCATTTTTCATTATCGATTCCTTCTAAAATTGCCATCAGCCCTATATTTAGTGCGGGGGAATCCCACTAAGTATATTGCATAATATGCGTTAATTTAGTATTCATAAAATACAAAGAATGCTCTAAGGCATCTCTGCACTGAACTGCACCGAACTGATGTAAGCAGAAAAGATTTGAAGATAATCAATAAAATAGATATATTTCAACAGCCTTCCTAAACATAGAAGGATCCTCTAAGTTGTTTTTCGAAATGGAAATGGCCCTTACTATGGTGCTTTCCCTCAACTTTTAGCTTTTCTCCTTTACAGTTTTTTGTTGCTCTGGATGTTAGCCTTAGGATTTGGGTGCGTTTGTCACTGCTGTGCAAAGTCACAGCACTCTGCTCACCTTGTACATACTGTGGAGCGGTGTATATATGATTGGCTGATTTGAATCAGCTGTAAATCGCTTTTCGTGGGGTAAGACCCATACCAGAGGCATTTATCTTGATTATGTCTCTGTGCGCCTGCCCTACTGTTTGAGCAATCCACAAACGTAGCTCATTGATTGTGCTACAGGTTCCTGTGTGCACGGGTTACTGTTAATTGACTTTGCATTTGCAAAGCTGTGCGCCAAGGTTCTGCATGTCTCATGCTATATCGGAGATCTCCCTGGTGACTTGGTGTAGTGTTGGGAAGAGGTCAGGCAAGAGCTGTGCATGACACAGGGTGGTGGGTTCGGTATGGTGGGGCCTGCTTCTAGTATAGAATTAACATGAGAGGATGTAGGAAAAGCTGTCTAGCAATATTTCCTATGGGCAGAAAAGCAACAGTATGATATTTGGCATCAAGGAGTTCGTAATGGCGAATCCCCTCCAGTAGTGTGAGTGAGTTTGACATTACGGTGATGGAAATGTCACTTTGAGAAAGTGGGCATTTTGATGTACATTGCTCTGTGTGCCTGGTGGCCTGTGTTGTAATTCACAAATGGATGTTAGGGGATAACCCCATCTGTGCATTCCTTTTAGAGGGCCATAAACTAAGGGCTCTTGGGAAACTGCAGACCTCTGGCTCTGTATGGCCTTTCTAGGATTGTTACGTGGGGGTAGAATTGGAACCTGCATTCCAAGGGGCAGGGTTCTGGCCCCACTAAAGATTGTGATCAAACCTCTCAGGGTAGGATGGCGGACAGGATAACATTTTAATAGGGCTTGTGCATTTCAAAGGTGGCCTTTTGAACTGAAAATATCTTCAAAGGCTATGGTGGGTATAACTATTGGGGCTTCGACCTCTGAAAGTAAAGACACTTTTGGATTTGGAACCATACTATGCTGGTTCGATACTAGGACATTGACAAGAGGAATCATTACGGCAGGAGGGACTGCAGCAGGACAATCTGCATACTTCTGGTGGCTTGGAACTTGTTATGCTCCATGAAGGGGGCTGTCACTTGGTGGATTTTGCTTGGACATTGTCGGCCTGCAGCTATTGCCAACTGTTGTGGCCTGGGTCTCAAAGTACTGTCCGAGGGCTGGTGAGCTGGCTTCCTGCCCACAAGATCCCAGAGACACAAAGGATCTTGCTGTCTTCATGAGTTCATAAGGACGTACTGGGTGCGGCAGAGACAGGTAGAAGTGATTGTGATTGGGGCAAGGACTGTTCTGACATACACCATCATCTTGCTGTGTAAGAGGAGTGTGTACACAAAGATCAGCAGCCATCTAAGGTGCTGGGATGTAAGGAGTTTGAGGAGTGAAGAGGAAGCTTACCATCTGAGTGACCCGTGCTTGAAACCAATGAGAGCTGTGCTTGCTTGTGCTCCAGAGCGTGTGGTGTCCGAAAGGGTGTTGAAGGAACCTCAGCTGGGAGCTGAGACTGTCTCCGTCCTCAGGATTGGGAGAAAACAGTGTTAGTCATCGCGGCCTTTGTCCGAGGCCATTACCTCCCTCTTCCTGGACCCACGTCACAGGGTGCTTTATTTTGCAAAACATATTAGGGAGACCTGAGCAGTTTCATGTGCATTGTGGGCACCTGCAATTGACTCCAGCAGATTTACGTCAATTCACACCTTTTCTTGACGGGTTTCTCCAGATGAGGAGCATGCTAGTTTCCTGGATCCCAATATTTTGTCTACTTGGGGGATAGTTATCACACGCTCGTGCAGGTGTCATCAGGCGCCTTAGGATCTAATCCTGATGGACACAATGTAAGTAAAAGTTTTTTTCTGTGTTAGCTGGTTTCAACTGTCTAGTCAACAGTGTGCCAGCAGGGGCAAAGTGTATCATTGGCTGGTAGAGTTGGGTCATGAGGTATAGTCAGAGACTAGTGATTGCAAGACCTTCCTGCAATGGGAAAGTCTGACAATTGCATATAACTGGAAACTGTAAATACAATGTATGTTTTGTTATGATTTTAATGGAGACTTTTGACCATTGCGTATAGCTATAAAATGTATATACAATGTGCTGTTCGTTTTGATTTCAGTGTTTTTGTGTAATAAAACAAGAGTCTATTTCTACATACGGTGTGGGGTCTTTTTGTGTTGAATGCAGTGTGTTGCGAGGGGGCGTGTTGTGCCAAAGCTGTACACTCGAGCCCTGAGAATAAGCCTTACTGCTCTGTTCCAAGCTACCAACGGGTGAGTACAGGTTATCAGACAAGTGTATCATACTCATCCTATTTGGAATGGTGGGTTCTGGCTGGCTTCGATGTGTCTTAGCCAGCCCAAAAATGCTGGGGTTGACAGTTGTACAGGCCTCGATGGAATGCATTTTAAAAACTGAAAGCAACAAAAGAGAAGAAACATTCCCCTCTATCCCTCGCCACAATGATCCTTTCTAAATTGGGGTACTGATAGCATAAGGAAAGAGCCAAAATGGAGGGATTCCTTAGCCTTGGAAGCACACATATCAGCGATGGGCCTGTTTGATATTAGAATGGATGGACAAAGCAAAGTGTCATATAATGGATCCTTTTAGAAACTAGCAATCAATGCGGCTTACAGCAAGCCTGGCACAACCTATCAAATTTCCCAAAAAATCCTAACAAATTACACTGCCATATTCTGAATGTCTTGCAGCTTTTAAATGACTGACTGTGGAGGACCGATTAGCAAGCATTGAGTTAGTACAGTCTAAAAATGAGTCCCAGTGCCTCAACTAATCAATACGCTAATCCACCATTTTTTCCATTTGGAATGGACAGTGCCAGATAACACAGCTTTAAGGGTGAAGTTAAAAGCAGTTTTAACAACTACAAATAAAGACTTTAGAGTCTGGACCAAACGTACATCATCTAGGGAGCCCATCATTTAGGCTAGGAGGAAACCTTCTCTTCTTCCTTAATCATTGGGAGATCTTTGAGAAGAGTGACAAAAAAGTACAAAGGCTCACAATCATGCTGGATGAGAAAGGATGAGACTGGAAATTAGGAAATACAATCATAAATGTCCTTGTTCTTTTCAATAAAAATAGGTCAGATTGTCCCAAAAAACAAAGGGAAGGGTTAAGACATTTTAACTCAGTGCAGATTTGAGAGATTGGAGACTACCTCGAAAAGAGCCCTTGTAAATGTAAATTGTAAATTGATACTTGTATAGCGCACTACTCACCCGCAAGGGTCTCAAGGCACTTCTACGAATACCACTGTGGAACCCATCCTGTCTTTCCCTGTGAGGCGTCCACTCCTGGGCACCCCCAAGGTGGAGGCCAGGCATCCTTAGCGTTGTGGGGGCCGTTGTGGAGATTAATCAAGCTATTGCCCAGAGTTGCAGAGTGGGACCCATTATTGGAATAGGCACCGAGGCGAGAATTATCAGGTCAGTGGAATTTTGAGCCCAAGACCCGCCGAGGCGGGGAATTGAACCCTGGTCCCGGGCTAGACCTCTGCATCAGGGTCTGCCGCTCTAAGCATGAGAAATAGAAATTAAAAAAGAGGTCATAGTAGCAGTAGGAGACAATGTTTAATGCATGAATTGTTCACATTTATCTGGTGTTTTCAAAGTCTAAATTGTGCGTACATACAAGCTTGTGTATTGATAAATACTACTATTATCATGGCTGCCAAATCTGTAGGCTCACATGCTCTTTGTTCTTTTAAATGGAACCAGAAAATAAACTATGGCCCGTTATAGTGTAGGCTACCATGTTTTTTTTGTTTACAAAGATGGATAGTTAAGATTAGCATGTGGATAGAGTAGAATTCTGATTAAGAATCGCTGAAGACAGTTATTCAAAGGTATTTATCGATATCTATCCTAAGAAACTCGAAAGACAGTATTGTTGTTTAATGCTTCAGCTTAGGTTTAGAATTGAGCTTAGAAATAGCTTCAGGGTGTTGGGATGTCAGAAACTTGCTAAAATGATAGAAACATTTCTTTTGTTATTTTTGCCCATTACATGCCTAACTACTTTTATTTTTGCATTCTGTGTGGTTATCCTTCATGTTTTATGCACAAGAATAAGGATTTAAAAAAAAAAGTTTTCTTCCCAGTTTCATAATGCTATATTTGAGTGTGTTATTCATAAAAATGCATTGTTTAGATTGCAACTGTACCCCTGGACTCATCTAAAGGGATTGGTAGTAACACTAAAACACTGCCTGCACAAGATTCCACAGAGGGCTCGTGTGTAAATGTTGGTGTCATTGGCATACTAATTCGGTGTTGGTGCATTGAAATGAGTCTTTGCATCAGAGGGTAAGAAATCTGGGACTACCTCAAAGTTCAGATCAATAAGGGGCTAACAAAGTGTACAGAGATGAAAGGAGCTACCCATGGGAGGTTTGAACTCAGTAACTCAGGCAGTTAGGAGGACAAGTCTGCATTCAATCAATCCCAAACAAGCTTCCGTGGGAAAAAGCCATGTGAACTTCCCAGTAGAGTAGGTGCCACAGCAAAGGCAACAATTACCTAGTATCAGGAAAGCGGAGAAGAGTGGGATGGTTGAGGCATTAATCAGCATTTTTGCTGAAACCTGGTGAGAGAATATATCATTGTTTCCATCATGTTCTGTTTGAACAATGCCGGATGTTATGAATGGGTTTAAAGCCTTAAAAATAAAACAAAGTAACATTTACACCAGATCTGCCCTCTGCCTCTTAAGGGTTGGAACAGTGCGATACAAATGACAATGCAATATCATTGTCTCCCCATCTCTGAGATCTGGAATATGTACTTCCAAAGAAAACATATTTTTTTAAAGGCTCGTGTCAGGTAAAATCTGATTCCTTATTACTGTAATATATATTTTTTATACATTTGCTTTATCTTGAACCCTAAATCTCTGTACATTTTGCAGCGTCCTATCAAATACAGTGTGCAATATCATTTTAAAATAATGAATTGCATATTCACAACGTACTTACAGCCTGGGACCTCGTAAAACTGTATACTTCACTAATCCCCAGTGCACCAACAAGCATCAAGTTCTCTGACTTTCTTATTACAAACACACACACACATCTGCAGTGATCACATTAACCAACTGAGCTTTCAGAGCTCATAAGAATGTATTTCCCACTGATTACTTTAACTCCCATTTATTTTTCATTTACTATTTATATTCGTGTAATCCTTGAGCATATAATTCATGGACGTATAATTACGATGTGTATAGGTTTTTATTTTTACAGTTTTGGATCCCTAGTCTGATCCAAAAATTAGGACCTTATTTAGAGTTTGTCGAACATGATGCACCATCAAAATAGCCTATAATGCACTCGTAATACGGTGAACAGGACTTCTTATATGTTTCTGACAGAGTATCTTGTCAGCCAAACTATAAATAAGGCTCTTAAACTATATACAGTCAAGTATCTAGGTGGAAGTGCATATTTGCATTATTTACGACTGTTGGAGCGCTGGACGTCCATGGATTGGTGCTTTCACTCCAAAATGATGCTACTGTTAGCAAAAAGAGATATAGCTCTGTGTGCAGAATTGCTTAGGCGGCCTACTGCAGGTATTGCGTAATCCTGGGTGGTCTTTGAGCACTCAATAAATTCCAGTACTGTACAGTGTGGTGTTTACTGGATGGGCACTTTACACATCAGTCAGAGTTTTCGACATAAGACGGTGCATAACACCCAAGCCATGGAGCTCAAATTTAAGTTTTGTACAGTTTGAATGCAAAAGGTGCAAGCGAAAAACACTGATGTGTGCAATTAGCACTGATCTAGAAACTAACGATTTCTACAGTAGTAAAAATAAATTACTTACGTTTATATTTTATGAATTTGAAATGAACGAATTTCTTTATTTTGAGGTCACATTAAAAATGTGATGTGCCACTGAAAGGGAAATGTCACAAGCACATTGGCCAAAAAGATTCTGAGAATAAAGGCAATTAATACATTTGTTTGTAAGTTTGCACACGTCCAACACTAATATCTTCAAACGTGTCTCTGAAATGAATGAAACAGGGTTCACGTCCAACACTAATATCTTCAAACGTGTCTCTGAAATGAATGAAACAGGGTTATTTTATTAATTGAAAATCCGTTTGAAAAAATAATAAAGCATTTCAAAATTAAATATCTTTGACGGGGTAAAGGGGATGTTGACAGGTGTTTCTTTGTGCTATGGATATGAAAGCACTTTTAAATCATTTCAAACAACTAAATAAAAAAAAAATCTTGATTATAGAATTTGATGACTTTTTCATTAAAATGCTAAATGAGCAGTAAATCTGTGGTGCATCTGAATGCACTTCAGGGCTTTTGATTGCCCTTTTTTTAAGCTAATGGAATTCGTTTCAAATATGTTGGTAAACAAATTCATCCAAAGCAAATGCTAGCTTTCAATCGATCTTATTATGATCATATATTACGCATCAATATAGCTAGGTTACACATTTATAGTACATCCCAAAGCATGTGAATTGCATTGAGCAATCCTCAATATGCATTTGGAAAGCGGACGGATTGAGCAATCTGAATCTGAATCTTTATTATACAGTTAATAAAAACCGTAATGTACAAACATTGCAATGCATGTTAAAATAACATTTTAAAATGTATAAAATCATGATCAGATTCTTAATGCTAAATGTTTCTGCAGTGCGGTTAAAATAATATTAACGAACTTCCCAGCTCTTGCTAGGGCCTGGGCTGAATTGTTGCTAAAACACAAAGTCGATGCTTCCCTACAGTGTCTCAGTGATTGTTCCCGAAAGACAGGGATCAGTAGGCGGCGTCGATCCGTAGCAAAGAATGGGCAGCAGCAATGCAGGTGGAGCCAGGACTCATGTATGTAATTGCAAAACCTGCAAATGGGCTGCTCATTCCACCAAGCCCACTGTGGGTTAAAGTCAAAGATTGGTAGGGCTAGCAGCCTCATGTGTAATATTTTGTTGCGAGTCTGGGGGTTGAGGGAGTAGTTAAAGTATAGTTGAGGTTTCCCCTTCAGTGATATAAAGCTCAGATTAATTGCGCCAAAGCTAAATTCCTCGAGGAGACACTGATGCAGGCCACAAATAAATCCCAAACCTTGTTTAAAATTGTCAAGGATTTGTCTCACCCAGTTAGTGTGGCCAATTGTATCCCTGCCTCTCAATCTCTGTGCGACTCCTTGGCAGTAGCCTTTGAAGACAAGATCGCCACCATTTTGAGTGGGCTTTCTGTTCCAGCTTCCCCTGATCCCCAGCTTCAGATGGATATGGGCCTTTCACCTGTCTCTGGGATCTCGGAGAGTATGAAGGAACAAGCTCGGATTAACAGTTTTCTCCTCCCTCTCTATGAGGAGTTTTGCCAATTAGCAAATGGTGTATCTTCTGGATCTCCTATGGATCCTCTACCCCATAGACTGTGGAAGACGTTTCAAGAGGAACTGTTTCCACCTCTGTTTTCCATCTGTTCCCAATCCCTCAGCATGGCAACGGTTCCAGATAGTTGGAAACTGGCTGTGGTCTCCCCCCTCCTGAAGAAGGCAACACTGGACCCCTTTTGTTTCGGCAACTATCGACCAATCTTGCTGCTTCCATTCCCTATTAAGATCTTGGAAATGTGGGTTACAAAACATCTGTCCAGTTTCCTGGAAACTCTTTCCTGGATGGACACGGCCCAGTTTGGCTTCTGCCCTGCCCACGGCACTGAATCTGCGTTAGTGGTTGTCCTGGACGATCTTCGGTCGCGGGTCGACTTAGGTCACGCAGCATTTTTAGTGCTGCTTGATATGTCGGCCTCGTTCGACGCGGTCAGCCACGATATTCTCATCAGCAGATTGAAAGAGGCCGGGGTGGCGGGCCTGGCCAGAGATTGGCTGGTCTCCTACCTTAGGGACCGACATCAAGTAGTGACCCTTCCGCCTTTTAAATCTGGCATAAAAAGAGTGGGGCAGGGGTACCTCAGGGGTCGGCCATCAGTCCCATTTTATTCAATCTCTATCTTCGCCCCTTAGTTAAGCTGATCAAATCTTTTGGTATCTCGGTTGTTAACTACGCCGATGATACCCAGCATATCTTTTCACTGGAAGGCAAAGAGGCAGTGTCTCAAGAGGTGTTTCACCGTTGTATGACATCTACTGCAAATTGGCTGTGTATCAACTCCCTCCAGTTTAACGGTTCAAAAACGGAGGTGTTGCACTGTTCCCTGGATCGCATCCCTCGGCCTCTGCCGGTGGATTTCTGGCCCTGCACTTTCCAAGGCACAGTGGCGGCGGCAGATTCAGCCCGCAACCTGGGTGTCATGATCGGCTCAAATCTGCAACTGAATGCTTTTGTTAATCAAACTATTGCCACCTGTATGATGCTGCTTCGCAATCTGCGCAAAATTCTCCCTTTGCTCCCGGCCCAAGCTAGACCGGAAGTTGTGCGCAGTATTATCCTCAGTAAGTTGGATTACTGCAATGCACTGCTTCTGGGTGCTCCCGGGACTCTGATTACCAAACTACAGCATATTCAGAATATGGCTGCTAAACTGGCCCTTTCTCACCTCCGATCATCTTCTTCATCTCTGGCGCTTAAGGACCTCCATTGGTTACCTGTTTCTCAGCGCATCTGTTTTAAATCGCTATGTATAGTTTTCAAGGCCCTCCATGATTAGGGCCCTGTCCCGCTACAAGAACTCTTCTCCTGGTACTCGACCACTAGAACTCTTTGCTCCTCATCTGCATACTTGGCCACAGTTCCTAAGATTTGGAGGAGTCGGATGGGAGGCCGCTCCTTTGAATATTCCGCAGCCAAGCTCTGGAACTCCCTGCCCCTGACCCTAAGGAGCATGGGGGAACTCTGCTCTTTTAAAAAAGGTTTGAAGACCCATCTGTTCCCCAGGGCAGTGTAGTGAGGTGTGTGTGTTGGTCTGAACAAGTCAAAGCGCCAGGATACCCTCTGGGTGACAGTCTGCGCTATACCAGTAGGCAATACATACATACATACATATGATTAATTCAAGGCGGTAAAAAGCTCGTTTTTAGATAGCCAGGCAACGTCAGTCTGAAATTAAACTAAAATGGTTTGTTTTGTTATTGTTTTTTTCCACGTTGACAGAGGGATAGTTGGATTAGTGAGAGAGGTTGGTTCGATCTTTAATGTGGAGATAGCGAGGTGCAGCTGTTTATGCCTAAGGGAGTGTTCGTCCTTAAACGCAGCTTGTAGTTGCTCTTTTAGGGATTGTCCTGGTGCTCGTAAGGTGTCTATGTAGTATTTGATTAGGTCTCCCAGGCAGTAGAGGTTTGCTCGTGTCAGGCCCAGCTCGAGTCTCAACCTCGACCTCCTCGCGTGCTGCGGAACGGAGAAGATTTTCTTGTAAGCTTTGATTTGTAGGTTTTCCAGAAATACGTCCATTTTCCCGGGAAAGGCCGAGTGGCTGTAGGTCACTGCAGGTAGTAGTTTGGCCCGTAACACCCTTAGGATTGCTTCGGCTGAAGGGCTGTGCAAGTGACGATTCAAACGCATCAGGCTGTGAATGATCCCCATACCCCTAGGCCTTATGTATCTAAGGTGTGCTGCTTGGTTTGCCCTAGCGTTGAACCAAACTCCTAGGTAATTGTAGCTGGTACAGGTCGCTATTTGTGATCCCCCTGCTCTCCAGGTAAGATGTTTCTTTTTGTAGCTCCCAAAATTCAAAATTTTGGTTTTGAATTCGTTCATCACAGGATGGTTCTTTGTATTATATTTGTTGAGAGCAGTAAGCGATCTTTGCTATCCTATTTTCGTATGTTCCATGATGATGATGTCGTCGGCATATTGCATTGTCTGTAGGCGCAGCCCGCCCAGTTTTGGGGTAACCAGGGCTGCGTCTGCCAGTTACTTTGGTAAATCAGGGGTGTAAAGGTTGAATAGTAGCGGGGCAAGTACACAGCTTGTTTTAGCCCGTTTTCGGTTGGAATTTTTTTGGATAATGTTTTTGTGCTAGTTTTAATCCTGACCCAGGTATTGTGGTGCAAGGATATCAAGGCTGAGAGAAGAGGAGGTGGTATTCCCCTGAAATTTAGTTTGTTCCACAGCGTCCCTCGGTTGACTCTGTCGAAGGCTGCGCTGTAGTCCACGAAGCAGCAGAATAAAGGTAGCTGGTCAGCCAGGGTAGCTTTCCGCGACAAATAGGACAGTGCTATTATGTTGTCCATCGTGGAGCAGCCTGCTCTAAAGCCTGACTGGGAGTGAGGCAGAATGTTATTTTCGCTGGCCCAGTTTTCTAGTTCCGCTAAAATACCTGGGCGTATGCTTTGGCTTCAATGTCCAGCAAGGCTATTAGTCTGTAATTGGCCAGATTTGAGAAGTTGCCCTTTTTGTGGATTGGATGTAGAATTGAGCCCTGCCAGGAAGGTGGAATTTTGGCTGTGAGAAAAGCATGTCAAAAAGGGGTGAAAGGAGTTCTACCCAGAACTGCCGGAATTTTTTGAAGACTGCTGCAGGTATTCCGTTTGGCCCTGGCGCTCCATCGTTCTTCATGCGGCTGATGATCTTACTTACTACGTTTTCAGGTAAGGCCAAACCAGGGGAATTTCCGTTGAGTGGGGCTAGGGGCGTAGGGGTAGATGAGCTCTCCCGTGCCCCGCCATTATAAAGTTGATTAATGTGCTCCACCCATACGTTTTCAGGGACTCCGTTTTCTCCGGTGTGGCCGTTGTTACTGAGCTGGTTGATACACCTCTAGAATTGGGGCGGATTTCTTTCCTTTAAGAGGAAGAAAATTTTAGCCAGGCTTCTTCTATTTGTTTGTTCCGTTGGGCCCATGCACGTTTCTTGCGAGCTGCTCTGTGTAGCCCTTTTGTGGTTTGCTGGGCAGCTCTTTCTGCTTTTTTCCTATTATTTAGGCCGTGTTGCCTCTTTCGTTTGTTTTCAGATGTTTCCTCATTATAGGGTTGGTTGAAAGCCTTTGTCATCCGTTTTTTTTTTTATCGGCGGATGACCTCCCCAGAGCCTGATGCAAGTCACTCAAAAGAGCGGGCCAGTGATTTAGAATGGCTTCTGGGCCAATAGTGCTTTTTAGTTGAGCGTTTTTCGTTACCCAATCGGCCAGTTTTGAGTCTAAGTTGATGGACCATTTAATCCTGCGTGAAAATTGCTAATTTTCCTCGCCTGTGGGTTCACCTATTGGTGTGAATCTGCAGGATGCAGTGAGAGAAAGACTAACGGAAGCTCTTAAAGGCCTATGGTCACTCTCGGTTTGATGATCGATGTTAAAATCAGTTAGGTGGTGGGCAAGCGTGTTTCGGATGAACAGATAGTCAATAGCGGAGATGTTTCTATAAGTTGGAGGGGGTGCCCATGTGTGGTCATTTGCTTTTCTTATGTTGGAAGCAGATGATATAGCGCTGTCTTTAAATAGAGCTTGTAGGTGCGCAACCTCTTTGGCGGGATTGTTTTCGTTTGCAAATTTATCAAGCAATCTGTTGTTGAAGTCCCCAGCTATGAGAGGGTTGTGGTTGGGGTATTTATTGAGAAAATCTCCGATTGTGGCGGCCAGGGCGTCCAGAGCTTGGTTTCTCGGGTGTAGGGCAGGATTGACATAGCAGTTGAAGAGAAGCAAACGGAGCGAATTGTTATAGTTTTTTAGTCCGTTAATGCAAACTACTTATGTTCCGGATGGATCAGATCCTATCATAGTTGCTTCAAGTCTGCAAGAGTGTTTAATGTAAACCGAGAGTCCGCCCATTGGCCGCCCAAAGATATTCCGTCTCGTGGCTGGGACATGGAATTCGTAGTATCCGGAAAAGGCAGTGGTGGTGGTTGCCCATGTTTCCTTAAGGCAGATTAGGTCGCCACTTTGAAGTTACTCTACAGCCGGGATGTTCTTAAACATTTTCTGGAGCCCGGCCACATTCCAGGATATGATTGTAAGGCCATTGGTTTGATTGTTCCAAGTGTGATCTGTTTTATCTTTGAGGGAGTCAAAGATACCGTTGAGCTGACTGTCGACCGTTTACAACCTGATGTCCTAGTTGGTAGTTAATGGACTGAGAGCTGGAAAGGACCCTTCTCTGGTTACTTGAGCAAGTGATCCTCAGATGTTCTTGTTGATGAGGAATATTGGCCAGATAGTGTCCGGGGCCCGGATCTTCTCCGCACTTTAGGATGGAATAAGTGTTTTTGGAGTTTTCAGCTAGGACATGAGGGTATCTATCTTGAGGTTGGGGCCTGATCTCTATGCCCCAGTCTGCAAATTGATTTGCTTCACGTAGCATTGCTGTCAGGTGTGTCTGTTGATTTAGCCCCACCATTGTTGACTCGTCGTGGGAATCGCCTGGCAGACTTAAAAATTTCACCCAGGCGATATCAGCAGATCGTATATGGTTCAGAGATGGGATGTGGTTAAACAGACGCAAAATATTTCCTCTGTTCAAGACGTTGAAGTTGCCTTTAGCGTGGTATCTTGGAGTGAGTACGGCAGACACCTCTTCTGGTTTTAGGCATCTGCTGATCCTTGGGATGCCCGATGTAGCTTGGCTGTCAGGCGCAGGTGTTGGTCTGTGTATTAGGAGAGTACTGATAGCCGTGGGTCCGAGGGGGGATGTTGCCGTCTGTTGGTTCTCCATATTTGTATTATGTGTAATAATTGAGGATGGTTGCTCAATGACCTCCGGATGAGGCCTTAGGAGGGCAGTTGAGGTTGGTGGTCCGGGAGCAGGGCTTTTCCCTGCGCCTATAACTACAACAGGTTAAGGACCTATAGGCATAGAACATACCTCGCCTTTTGGTTTATTGTAGGAGCGAACCAGGGAGGTGGTGAGAGAAGGCGCCTCTGTAGTTGGATCTTCAGCAGGGCTCTTGATCTTAATTGATTTTGGTTGTAAGTTAATTGATGCCACTTCTTCGTCTTTCCTGCTTGATGTTTTTTTCAAGAAGATTGGGAGCAGTTTAGCTGACCTGGTGACTGGGTTAGTTGTATGTGTGCGGGTGGTAAAAGATGCTACTTGGTTTTTAGATCTTTCCCTCTTTTGTGCTTTCTTTAGCTTTTTCTTTGCTTTCCTTGAAAGTGGGGCTGCCTTTTGGTTGAGCACTAAGGCTACTTCAAGTTCTTCTATTGTTTGACAGCTATTCGATGGATGTGATGCAGTGGGTGTAGTCTGCGTTGAGAGTGTTGGGCTAGGAACGGCAAATGGGATCAGCTGCGGATTTTTTGTTGGACTGACAGTGAAATCTTTGGATAGGTTGAATAAGTTGTTAGTTGATTCCTTGTGTGTGTTGGTTGACGCCGATGACGAGGAAGGTCCAATAGGGAATCTTGAAGAGCGAACTGAGTCAGCTAAGGTAGTCAGAACGGCTGGTAGATTTGCCCATTGGTCCACAATAGCCGCGCATGAGCATGAGCATGAGCATGAGCAGGTAGTTTGTGAGTTGGAAATCTGGTTTGCAATATAGTCAATTTTTCCTTTCAGCTCAGATAGGCGTGTTGCTATTGTCTGTAGCAGGTCCATTTGTAGCTCCATCTTAGAGGATTGCCAGAGTAAGGCTTTAGCCATCAGATATTGTGGATTGGTGATTTTTGGTGATTCTGGGGCACTCATGAACCTGGAGTTCTCTGTGTGTTCAGGGGTGTGGTGTTGATAGTTTGTCCCGCTAGATAGTCTGTACAACTGAGGGGTGGACTCCAAGGTTTTCTCGATTTTGATTTTGAGTTGCTATAAAAATGATGCTGAAAGTTCTCCCGGGTCCTGTTTTTTTGAAGCAGCCGGGGAACATGTAGCTACATTCGGTGAAGAGGCTTGCCTAATAGGTGAATGGGGTTGATGTATTAATGCCTCAGTTATTGTAGTTCTAGTGTCCCCGCTTGAAGCTGGTTTGGAGAAGTCAGTGTCAAGTAGTTGATGCGGGACTCCTGGGGCAGATCCTGTGGTGATGTGAAAAGCCAAGCCTGGGCCCGACCGCAGTGTGCTGGGACTGTTGGTAATAGCCATGTTATGGTGAAAGAGCGATTGGCTGTTAGTCTCCGTTTGGCAAGGGCCCTGAGTAGTTATTGGTGGAGGAGAAGAATCGTCGCAGACACTTTGGCTGTTTCCTAAGTGGTCTGTCCTGTCATTTTCTGATGGGTTGTTTAGAGACCTCAGAAGCAGGTAGTTGGTTATGAGGCCTGAGTTGTTGGATTTTTGGTTGTTCAATACCTTAGAGGCCCCAGAAAGAGTGCCTGGGTTTGGGAAATTTGTACGATGCATACTTGAACTGTTCATTGTAGGTCCTGCTAAAGCTTCGCCGCTGTTGGCCTCTGCGGCCGATTTTGATCTTGTAACTGCGATCCGTGTTGACATCTTATTGTGGATGGAGCTAAATTGGTGGTTGGTTGAGCCTGCGGTGGTGGGGGAGGCTTTAGGTGGCCTTGAGTCGTGGGCTCACGGGAGTAGGGGTCCAGTTCGGGTTCGCTTGTTGTGCTCCAATTCTCCTGCTGCTGCTTGCTCTCGTGCTCCTATTGCTCCTCAGCTTACTCCTCCCCCGCGCTGGAAGTGAACTGCCGCACCCGGGCGCACTGGAAGACAGTTTGTAGCTCCCACTGCGCTGTGGGTCAGCACCGAGATCTCCGCCGTGCTGCGAGTCAGCTCGCGGCTCTCCATCGTGCTCTCCCATGCTCAGGCATGTCAGGTGTGCTGTAGGTGGGTCTCCGCCACTCTGTGGGACAAGTTGCAGCTCTCCACCACGCTGTGAGGTGACCTGGGGCTCTCTGCGGCTCTCCGCCGCACTCAGTCGTGCCTGGGGGTTTTGCGCATTAAAGGAAGTTTGCGGCTCTTTGAGGGAATTGTAAGGCCCGGCCGCGGGGCACGGCGGAGCTCACACGGGAGCGCTCCACCACCAGCTGCGGCGACCGCTGACTTCTGGCGTTCAGATTAGTCGGAGGGCTGTTGGGGGTGGATTCAGTGGAGGTAGAGATGTGTGTTCAAGCCGCTGGTGCCGTTGGTGCCACTCGAGGCTCAGACCCTCGAGACCCCCACCTCACCTCTCTCCACTCGCGGCTGTGTCCGCTGAAGTCCCCATGCTATGGTGTGCTGCGGCATGCCTTGGTGTCGGTGTCGGTGTCTGTATACGCTACTCTCTCCACTCCTCTCAGCGGGCACCTCGCGCACCTCGCGCACCTCGCTTCGAATCTGGGTCATCTCGACTGCATCTTTACAGCGCCATGTCAGACTTGACAGCCTCACCTGTCTCACCGGTCCCTTGTCACAGACACAGTTACAGTTGGTTGACTCTTATATAGCGTGATGCTACTACTGCTTCTGCCGCTTCTACCGCTTCTGCCCCTTCCGTTCAGTTGCCAAGAAGGGGTCTATGACAGTTGTTTTCCTAACAATTGATTGGTTGCAGATTCTGCACTATGCACTATGCACTATTCTGCTTCTTCAACTTCTGCAGCTTCTGTGGTTTGCTATTTTACTGAGTCCCGGGTACTAGGTGCTGGGTACAGGGTGGTAAAAAGACATGGTAAGGTAAGGCGCAGTTGATACAGTTGTTTCCAATTGTTTCCACAGCTAGGGATGGACTCCAGCTCTCTCACTGCTCACCTCTATCTTCCTCTGCCCTCCTTAGTGCACACCTCCGCAGGAGCCTTAGGCCTTTAGCTCATGCACTCTTCCAAGGTGGCGTTCGTGGCTTCCTCTCGCTGTGGGGGAATCGCGACTCCCACCCTAGCCACTCCGGCTGCTTCAGGACACACCTGCCGCCTGCCTTCGCTGCGAGGACACTCTTGCGGCTCCAGCCACTGTTGCAGATTCTCTTCACTTTGGGAAATACTGGAGGGCTCCTGCTCCCCCTCCCGCAGCCTTTGCCGCCAGCCAGGCTCTCTCCCGCCTGTCAGCAAAGGTCCAAAGCCGGTAGCCCCTAAGCGGTACTCAGCAATGACCGCGGACACCACCAGCGCGGGAAAGCAGAGCCCCAGTAGATTTATTTATTTATTTTTTTATATTTGTATGGCGCACAGCTACCCAAGCAGGGTTTCCCGGCGCCGATGACAAATCGGACAAAAGTAGGAGGAAATTGATGAGTGAAAGGTAAATTTATTTCTGGAAAAGCCAGGTCTTCAGGTTCTTTCTAAATCTGGCATAGTTGTCTTCCTTGCGAATGTGAAGCAGGAGCTTGTTCCAAAGAGTGGGCCCTAGTACAGAGAATGATCTCCCTCCCATTCTCGCTAGTTTGAATCTCGGGGTTGAAAATAATGCCGAGGTCTGGGAGCGCAGTTCTCTAGCTGGAAAGTAGGGGGTTGCAAGAGATTGTAAATACTTTGGTGCAGTGCCAGATTTGATCTTAAACATGTAGCTCAGGGCTTTGAAACTGATGCGGTTTTCCACCCTGAGCCAATGAAGGTCAATCAGATGTTTAGACACACTAGATTTTTTAGGAATGTTGCAGAGTAGTCTGGCAGCCGCATTCTGGGCAAGTTGCAGGCGTTTGGTGACAGCTTGGTTGGAGCCCAGGTAAAGGATGTTGCCGTAGTCAAGCCGAGATGTGATGAGTGCATTGACTACGGTCTTCTGGGTGGCAAGGGGCAGCATCCATAGGATCTTTCTCAACCATTTCATGATGGTGAAACAAAGGCCGACCACTTTGTTTCCCTGACGGCAATGGCAATGGCTGAGCGGTGAGGCCGTAAGCAGAAGCAGAAGAGAGCCGCCGGGAGCCGAGCCTTCTAGCACCTTGTTCTCACTCGATCGCTTTGCGTCTGGTGTCTGGCAAACCGCAAAACCCGACATGGAACCTCGCCTGATCTTAGTTTGGGCATAGCGATCTTAAAGGGTGTAACCGTTTTGAAGAGAGCTAAGAGAAAAGTTTACAAGCATGTAAGTAAAATAGGTGTTTGCATTTAAAAAATGCGTGTGCTCATATCCAGATTTTTAAACGTTCCTCTCACTTGAACTTTGTGGTCCACCGAATATACTTTACATGTGCTCTGTGGGCCGATTTCCAAAGGTAAACAAACTTACTCTTTTTCAGTATTCAGACACAAGCAATTTAATAGTAACTTTACTACTTCGGAGACTCCATAGCTGAGGCAAGGAACTCTGCACATAAAAAGAAAGGACATTGTCCCAACTGCACAGCTAGCCTCATCTTGTGTGAATCTAGTCATGTTGTAGATATGCTGTGCATACTTTAAATCGAAGGGGCATATTCACGAGGAAGTGGCGGTGAGAGGCGTTAGCCACTTTGGAAATGACAGGCTGCACCCTGTTCTCAAGAATGTGGTGTAGCCTGGCGATTCCCCCTGCGACAGCTCTAAGTCTCACGACTTAACGCCAACTCTGGCACCATTGCACCAGAGTGCAAGGGTGTCTGCGAGCAGGGAGGTTTGTTTATGTAAAGGAAGGTGTCTCTTCCTGCACATAAACAAACCTAAAATGCTGTTTACTAACTTACATGTGTGATGCTTCTTGCAGCACACATGTAAGTAATAAGCATGAGCGAATTTTGCGAATCTGGCGTTCGCAAATTTTGCAATTTGCGAACTCGCAATCCGCAAAATCCGCGAATTCTCGCGAATTTGCGGATTTTTTTTTGTGTTCGCAAGGATTTCTGCCTGTTCACGAGGGTTTTGTACCAGTTCGCAATTGCGAACTTACATGTCGGCTCGCAACGGTCGCGATTATGTTGTTTCTACGTCTGGTTCATCATCACAGGTTCCCAGCACCCTCTGTTTCACCCCTGCCACCCTCTGTTTCACCCATACCACCCTCTGGTACATCAATGCCACCCTCTGGTTCATCATCACTGTAGATTATGGGGGGAAAAAGCAAGCACACCTGCCCTGCTTCAACTGACATGAATTAATTTGGGGTTGATTTATTAATGTGTCACTGTTTTAAAATTCCAGTCTGGCACCTGCTTCCTTATCTGTAATTTGCTTTCTGTTGCAGTGCAATTTTTTTTCCCAGGACCTTTGTGGTCTACTTGTAGCTATTTTATGAGCCTGCTGTGAGGGTCAGAGCAGGGTCATACAATTGTTGCAACTAGCAACTGAACTCTGGAGGGGCCCCAGTCAGGAAGCACTACAGGGAATGGTTACTAATGATGAGTTTGAACTTTTGAACCTGCTGAATGCTTTAACTTTTGCAAAACTCGTTTTTCTGCAGAACAGCATTACAGCAACTGTAATGCCCCAAACAAGCTTACTTGTGAAAGTTGATTTCTAATCCAAAAGTGATCCAAAGAAAGTCAAAAGGCCTCAAATCCAAAAAAGTGCAGGCAAATGTCAACCTGAGAAGTTATTCTGATAAAAATCATCCTTTTCAGAAGGTCTATGCTGCTTGCTAGTGGATTTCTTGTGCAGAATTGCAATTTTTGTAATTTCGCGAGTGCGAGATTGTTGCTGCCCGCCGCACCTACATGTTCGCAATTGCGAACTTACACCGCACGCCGCAAAATTGTATCACCAAGAAAAAAAAATCTGCTGTGTGCAAATTTGCGGATTTTCGGTAAATTTGCGAGCGTTCGCGGATTGCGAATTTACCGAAAATCCGCAAAATTCGCGAGCGGAACGGATTTTCCGCCCATGCTTAGTAAGTAACAAAACATCATATTGTAAAAGGTTTGTTAATGTACAGGAAGGGACACGTTCCTGTACATAAACAAATTATGGCATTTTGCTATTTCCATGTGTGCTGCACAAGGCAGCACACATGGAAATAGCAAAAACGAGGAGAAATTAAGCATTTCTCCTCGTTTTGCCACCTTAGGACCAGGATTTTTCTGGTCTTAAGTTCGGCACTGCCACCTATTATCGCCGCCCTTGATAATAGGTGACAGCATCGATTCCAATCGGTGTTGTGGTGGTACGTCCACCGCAACACCCACTGCACACCTCCTTTCACGCTAAGTTTAGCGTGAAAGAGCCCCTATCCTCGAGGCAGCATTAAGCCACTTAACGTGGCTTTAAGCCACGTTAAGTGGGTTAACGCTGCCTTGAGAATAGGGCACTGGCCCTATAGCCATCTCGTTCCCTGTAGATGGTGCTATTGAGCTATTGAGCGTCAGAATCCGTGTTGCACCGAGCGGCGAGGCAGGATCGGTGAGCCAGGAGCTAGGAGCCGTAGCGGGAGCCAAGCCGTTTGGAGCCCAAGCCGGAGAAGGAGCAGGAGTAGGTAGCAGCAGAGACGGAGGCTCAGGAGGCTCAGGAGCTGGAAAAGCCGGCTGATTGAAACTCGCCCACGTTCCAGACTCCCATCAGCCAGCAAGAGCGGAGCAAGAGCAAGAGCGGAGGGAGAGTAGAAGGATCAGGACACAGGAGTCAACGAGGCGGCGAGGCGAACACACTGCGTAATCAGTGTGGGCAGGTGAGTCAGCTTGTGGTCCCTGCCCGCAGCCAGCCGTGTCTGCACTGCCTCTCTCCTGCCTTTCTCCTCCTCACCTGCGCTTGTGACCTGAGATCTGGTGCGCCTCCCGCTGAGCCTTAGGAGATTCTCTGGGAGGCTCCGGGAGGCTCTGGGAGTGCGAGTGCGAGGGGTAGTGTAGCAGCAGTCACCAGAGAGCGGTGCTCCTACCCACCCTGCCTGCACCTGTGCCCCTGTGCACCCTGCCCCCCACAAACCCCTGCCTCATTAGCCCCAACTACCCTCTGACTCCAGAGTTCTCAGCAAACCGGCGGTTTTTTGAGAGGCGGAAAGCCAGTCAGCACTGAGGAGAATGGAGGGGGGGCCTGGAGAAAAAAAAAAAGGGAGCATCAACAGAGGGTGAACAGCGGGCTAACCAAACGTTTGACAACAGGCAAACGAATAAACCACCTAAACCACCTAAAAGTCCAAAAGCCCACCACTTATCTCCCCCAGCAAGGGTATCACAACCTTGCAGTTTTGCCTCTGAGAAGCATATGAGAATCAAAAAGAAGTATATAGAGGCACAAAGAAGTACAAGGAGGCATAAAAGTGCAGAAAGAACAGCGCAAAGCTCGCAATGAGGTCAGGTAACCCCAGGAGACCAACAGATGACGTCCCGGTCAAACAGCACAGGGCCAATAAGAGGAAACTCAATAAAGACAAAGACATAGACATAGACACAGATGCTGTGCTGTTAGAATGAGGAGAGACCCTGCTATTAGACCAGACACCAGAAGTGACGGAAAAAATTGCCTCCATCACCAGCAAAATGGACAGAAAGAACGCTCAACCCAAAATTTACTCAATTTTCTCATTTCTGAAAGAACCTGGCTCCTACCTAAGCTCTTCAAACAGCAATCTCAAGGGACTGCCCTCCCCAATGGAACCGGAAGGGAGTCTGCAAAGCAATCGTTCTGAAGCCGCTGCATACAAGGAAGGCAGCAAAGCGTGGAATCCTGACATACCAAAGGAACGTAGCGTTCAACCAGATACTCCCAAAGAAAGCAACGGTAGAGAAGATAACATCATGATCACAGACACTACCTATAAATGGGGTCATCCCCTGGAGCCCAATATTGTAATCCATGCAACCTCGCAGCACCAACCCACAGCAAGAGGGGCCAAGAACAGCTGCGAGGGGACAAATATCATGAGAAAAATAGAGCCACTAGGAGCTTTTGAGCAAAAAACCCCAACCATGCAAGATTCGGAGACCCCAAAGGAGACGGATCCAACAAATAAAACAGAACCCAACGAAGGGAAAAATACTAGCATTGTGAGCACGGCTCAGACCCAGGCCTTACATTGGGAACTAGACACCAACCTGTTGATCCAGCAAAGCCAAGAACATGCCCATACGGGGTGGGGCATCGAGATAGAATCAACGACAGAAGGTGAGGAAACTGAAGTCACCGAAGACATGGAAAAAATCACCATTACTGTATGAGCCCATCTGGCAAGTGAGGCAGAAAAAACACAGGGAAGGGAGCATATCGAAGTGATTGAACACACTGGAAAAACCAGTGCAATCGATACAACTCAGGCTCCAAACCTACCGGTATCCTCTAATACTGAAGAGAACTCCCAGCTAACAACAGAAGACTGGGAGAGACTGGTAGCATCATACTCACCAGCTGCCTTACATCCCGACCACAACACAACAGAGAGCAAGAAAGACCATGAGAAGGATCCACCAATCGATAATCTCCCAAAAAGTGCTGAAGTTCTATGGTCTTCATCGCTAAACACACTTCAACTATCCATAAAGGCGATGCAGTACCACTCGGAAAAAATGGACATCCAACTATCCCTCTTAAACTTTTTGGCCTTACATGTAGCCAAAATTGATAACAAGCTGGCAGACATGAACAGTATGATAAAGAGGGTGCAAGCAGAAACTAAAATAGAACAGCCGAGTTGTGCATGCCATTCAATAGTGGACAAACTCATCGCCATCCCTCAAATCCTGGGGGGCATCCTGGCGGACCTAAAACAGAAAACGGAAAACACCACCCCAATGAAACAGAAACAGAAAACGGAAAAAACAACCCCAAGCAACCCAGGAACCGGAAAAGAGGGCGACAATCAACACCCCACACGCCCCAGAGAACACCTGGCTACCCCAATCTTACAGAATCTTTCAACTACACCAACTAGTCGAAGAGGTGTACCCAAGCTAACAGGGCAGTAGCCCACAAATAGACATACAACACCTACACTGATGCTCTAGGGAAAACCTAAAGGCAGCGTCCCGTTAACCAAAGGAGTGTAGACCTGGCACAAAAAAAACACACTCTGGACACCCGCAAAGGCCAGAACCTGACATAGCGATAGCTACTCACAATGATTCCATCAGAAAGGAAAGCAAGGAAGAAGCCAGGGCAGAAAACAAAAGACGACGAAAACAAAAACGGAAAGGAAGAAAAAAAATGACCAAGACAAATACTTTCTTCCACAGTTCAATCACGGTCCCCGACACAGCAGCAATAGAAGCAGTAGTAGAAGCATCAGAAGAAGAAGCAGCTGACAAAACAGAGATCCAATCTAAGATCATTAAAACACCAGGAAGATGGACAAACCAACACAAAGTGAAAAACCCACCAAACTAAAATCAAGAAGGGGTGGACCAGCAGACAGATGCAAGGGCTCATCCTTGAAACAAGACTCGAAAGCATCATCCAATATGACACACTGGGAATACCTGGGGGAGGACCAAAAATCCTGGAAAAATCTAGGGGAAGACCCACATCTTGAACTGGCCATAAAAGACCACAATAAAAGGGGTGACCGGGTGAGCAGAAACCAATAGCAGTACCATACTGTTCATTCCAGACTACAAGTCAAGAGGGAGAGGATATATCCTCAACAGAGGAAACGTCCTACTCCTACTATCAACCATCAGCAGTTTGACAGACATCACTACCAAAAATCTTGCGGCAGTGGAATTCATCCACAGTAACCACCTGTCAGACTTGGAAGTCACTAAAACAACATGGACCAGGAACAAAACAGAGACTTAATTCATGGAATTAGAACCTCATTTTCTATCCTGGGGGATACTTCTAAAAAGATTGGAAAAAAACGGGTATCCAGACCCCCTATGCCAGGCATACAAAGAGAGACAAGCACATAAGGCAACTAGTAAGACACTTGAAGGAAAAATAGAAAGTGTATTAAAGGGGGCTCGAAGCCTATCAGTATCAAGGATGACCGTTCTGACCAAAGGGCTGGAGCAAGGCCTAACCGAGCAAGAAGATTGGAATTGGATAGCGAGGACAATCAAAACAAGGGCCCCAAAGTTCTGACAAAATGCACAACAAAATACTCAACACAATATCATCGTAAAGCAACAACTAAGAATCGGTTCTTGAAACATAAACGGCCTAGCAAACAAAAAAGACGACGTCCAGCTATTTTCCTACTTCCAAAAATTTGACATAATAGCCCTACAGGAGACCTGGTTAGAACAAGCACATCATATCCAAGGCTTCAAAACATACCATTTCCCAGCAACAAGAAACGAAAAATACGGCCACCCAAAAGGTGGCCTAACAATATACACTGCTTTAAAGAGCTTCAACGAATCTAAGTACACAAACGTAAAACAGACAGGCAACAATTGCACCCTCACAATAGAACTAGAAGTACGGGGAAAAGACCTAAACCAAAAACTAAGGCTGATGAATGTATACCTCCACCCCCGGAAAAAAAAAAAACAGGAATGAACCTCCTGGTGGAAGAGATCACCGAAACACTGACAAAGACAGCAATCCCCAATCTAGTAGTAACAGGGGACTTCAATATGTTCCTAGGAGGGCCCCAAACAAGGGACACAGTGCTAGAAGAGCTGTTTCTGGTGTGGAACATTCCTCAACAAGCAATAGGGAAATGGGGCAACCAAAACCGGCTGGCAAGGGCTAGCATCAAGGATCTTGAACATCTCACCCTGGCAGCATTAAACGGTCGCTTCCCAAACGATAGGCCCACATCAGCCACTTTTCATAATTCAACAGCTAGCTCCACCTTAGACTATACATTTGTTTCCCTGCAACTCTTTGTGCAAGTCACAGACTTCTAAATTGGCACGATGTCAGCAAGCGACCACCAGCCTCAAGAATTTGGCCTTAATTTCCAGGGGGCCGTGCTAACCAGGCCAGCGACAAACCTGGGATGTTCATTGTCGGTGGCAAAGAAAAGAATTAAATGTAACACGGCAAACTTGGAGGGCTTCATAATCGACGCAAAAAGCAGGTGGGAAGAGTGTATCTCAAATAAGTTCGAGTACCTAAATGCTTGGGAACAATTCACGAGGAGCCTGGGACAGGCTCACACAAGGAAACACATGATCCATCGTCAAAGCTGCAAAAGCCGAGAAAAGAGAACCGATCCAGCGGGCAACTGCGAAAAGCCCCTAAATCAAAACATCAAGTTAAAACTCCTCAAAAGCAATATTAACAAAATACTGCGGAAACTACATTGCGACGGACCAGACGCCACAGCACAATCGGAATTGCAAAACTTAAAAGAGAACAAAAAAAGATTAGTCTGGCAGAAAAAAAGGAAAGCAGAGTACGACCTCTGGGTGAGACTCCTACACGACGCTAAAGGCACCAACACAAGCGGAAGATTCTGGAAAACAGTCAACTCTCTCCAGAACCCCAGGACTCCAACCATCGAATTTTACGTAACCGAGGAAGCCTGGGCCAATCACCTCCAGGAACACTTCAACACAGCACTACAGTTTGCAACAACCAGTCGACTGAATAAGGTTAATAAAAACCAAGCAGTGACAACAAAACCGGTCAGTACCTCATTTGACCCAACTGAAAAACGAATAAAAAGCAGGATCCCCAAGGGGAAAGTGGAGGGGGCGCCAGGCCCCAACGAGATTCCCCCATACTGTATAAACAAAACCCGGATTAGTGGGCAGCGGCCCTATTACCACTCTTCAAACAGATAACAGATACTGCAACAATCCCAGCATCATGGAAAGGCTCAATAACTGCACCTATACACAAGAACGGCAATGTAAACGATCCATAAAATTACAGACTAATAGCCCTAATTGGCAACGAAGCCAAGTACTACGCTGGTCTCCTATTAGAGGAGCTCTTGGATTGGACAGAAGAAAACAAAGTAATCCCTATTAACCAGACAGGATTCCACAAACAACTGGGCACAACATCAAATATGATAGCCCTCTCGCTCCTCATTGATGCAACCAAGGCAGCTAACCTGCCCCTCTACGTATGCTTCATTGACTTTACCTCAGCTTTCGATAACATCAACAGAAACTTACTATGGTCAAAGCTGGAGGAAAGGATTATTCCATCGGGCCTTCTCACAGAGCTGATCTTACCCCACACTGATACATGGGTCCAAGTAAGGATAGGGCCAGGGGACCTACTGTCAAGATAAATAAAGACCACAAAGGGCCTAAAACAAGGCTGTGTGCTGGCGCCAACATTATTTAACATCTTTATGTCAGACCTTGCACAGCAGCTGGACGACACTATCTCCCACGCTCCAAGCATATGCGGACACACCCTATCCAACTTAATGTACGCTGATGACATCGTCCTAATCAGCAGAACACCGATAGGGCTACAACATCTGATCAGCACAATGTTTAAGTACTCAACAGAAAACAGCCTAAGCATTAACCTCTCAAAAACTAAAATAATGAGGATAAACGCAAAAACGTTTGCAGGGTTCCACTGGCATATGGGAGGGTCCACATTGGAAACAGTAGAGGAGTACAGGTAACTGGGAGTAATTTTTGATAGAAAGGGCTCTTTTTTCCCGCAAAAAGAAGCAATAAAACGGAGGGGTATTAGCATAGGGATCGCACTAAGGAGCCTCAAAACAAAAGCAGTCGGCAGAAGCTTTACTCCCCTGCTTCAAGTGCTTCAGGCAAAATTAACATTGGCTTTAACCTACGGAAGCGAATGCCTCCGAGGAAGGGACGCCCAGCAACTGAACAACACAATAGCGAAGGCCATGAGAATGATTTTCAGCCTGCTCAACTATACATCACAGCCACAAATAAGGCTGGAATTTGGCCTGAGAAATCAAACGCTGGAGCGAATGGGTGCCTACACCAAAAGTTGGCATAAGATCCAGGGAGGAAATGCCACAAGCCTAAATCACCATCTATTGAATGAGATGGAAAGAAAGAGCAATAGTCCAGCCGTGAAATACCTCAGGCACTTAATAAATTCCCTGTGCCTACAAGAAGCCTGGAAGCACAGTGGAACTCGCAACACATTTAAACAGCTAGTGAACAAATCAGTCAAATCAATGTCGTTAACTGAAGATAAAGCAAGTCTAGCAACCCGGGCGCATGGCTGGACGGTAATCCAAAGCTACACAAGCAGCCGCAGCCAAAGCTATCTAGGTGTCGGGTTCACTAGGCGTACAATGGAGAAGTTCCTACGCTTACGGCTGGGCCAACTTCCCGCACAAAACCATCTCCCGCCTTGGAAAAGGCCCAAAGAAACAATCAATTGCCGAGTATGTGGGAACACAAAAGAAGACAGCATGCATCTGATATGCACTTGTAAATGCCTGGACACAGAGCGCAGACTCCATCTTAAACAGCATTTCAATCAGCTGGGTATAAGAACACGTCGTCAGGCGATAATAGCTTACTTTGATGGAAAGAGCATTCAACTAGCAAGCCATGTCGTCAAATTCTTGGAGGAGGCAGAAAAGAAACAAGAGCGACAGAGGGCCGAAATAGGATGAGGCTCACTTAAGAAGCAAATCACAAATGGTCACTGAAAAGTGATCAACCACATGATAAGGGTAACAGACTGTCACCTAACAGACTCTATAGAATAAAATTACGCATTTTTTTACGCTTGTAACATTCATCCCAGTTTGGTTCCTATAGAGGAGCCATACAAGATACGCGCTCTCCGTTTTTAACTCAACGTTCAGCCCGAAAGAAGCATAAATCTTTTTGTACTATCTACTATTTTTATATGAAGTTATTCTTATTTTATCTCTTTTTATAACAATTGTATTTAACTAAAGTTTTCTTTTTAATTTCCAATATTTGCAATGGTTTTAATTAACTGTGCAATTAAGATTTACTTACTATAGCCACCGGAATGTCCAAAAAAGTAACGTTCCCGTGGCGATAGGGGCTTGACAATATGCCCTTGAGAATTTCTGCCTCCCACCCATTTATATCTTCATTTGACACCCATTGTATCAGTGACAATGTGTCTGGAAATCTAGAAGGCTTTCACTGCTATTCCAGGCTTCATTTATGTACCCTTTGGAAAATAGCTAGAGCAAAACCCTTAGCACCAACATGAAGACAACAAGCATACGTATAAGGAGTTAAAGAAGCTCTGTGAGCTGAATGTTTGCTGCAGACAAATGTGATCTCAGGACATCAAAAATCCAACCTTCCATCATTCAGGGGTCAATATATTGAGTATTATAACTAGGTAACATCTTTTATTTAAAGTGGCAAAAGTGCTGTCAGAACGATGGCTTTGAATGCTACCCAAAGAGATTACTAGTGGTTAGACTTATTGGAAGCATTCCTTTCATCACCTTTTGTGTGTTTGAAGTGCCACCCTATATGGCAAGGGTATTCCCAGACTTGGCTCCCATACTCACTGTGTGACAGGAACTGACTGAAGAGCCCCAATCAGGGTACAGCTGTGCTTCGGTTGCTTACGTTCAGTTTCAGGGAGTACTAGGCCTGGCAGTTCAGGCTGGGCTTTTTCTATTGGAGCAAGGTCAAGACTGTTTTGTAGCCCCTTGGAAAAATTGTATATGCACTAGCATAACTGGCATAATTTTGGTCATTAAGTGGACCGAAATGTACTAAACGTTACCAAGATTAGTCTATTACACCACATCGCGTAGTGTCAGACAGAAATTTTAATGTGAGATGTACAGTTTGAGTAATGTTTGAACATCTGTAGCATCAGCATTCTGTTACCCAAGCAGAGCGCTTGGGTAATTTATGAGTGTGAAACTACAGATCTGAACTTAAGCAGCAGTGTTTTGAATGCAACTGCAGTTTGTACCATGCGTGGTAAACAAACATTTCAGGTAGATTTTTTACCTTAGCTCACTGCTCAGGTAATTTTGAGTGCCAAAGTACAATTCTGAATGCTAGGAGCAGTGTTTTGAATGTGAGCAACCAGAAATCGACTCAGAATTTCTTGAGCATGAAATGCATTTCATATAATTACACTTAGTTTCATATAATGTTGAAGTAATTTTACATAATTACAACAAATTACATATGTTGTACTCACCCCTACTTTATATATGACTAGTTTCAAAGTGAAATGGCATGGTGGGCAAAAGAATGAACGATTGCAATGCTACCCCGAGTGATTGCCAGAGGTAAGACTTATTGCAATTGTTCCTCCTATTACCTTTTCTGTGTTTGAAGTTCACCTTCTCACCTGATGCCTGTGGATTTCACCATACCGGATATTGATCTGAAGTATCAAACTTACTCTACAAGGTACAAAAGCAGAAAATAGATTTTAAGACATTTGGACAATATCCCACAATCAAGAGAGATATTGACTTTGTTTTGAAGTAGGCTAATTCCTTTGGTGGACCACACAAATACGACTGAGTTTCCCCTGAACACCAGCATTCATTTACCAGGTGATTATATACACAATTTTGAGGCATTACGTATTTTGCAGGGCATTTTGGAGTTAATCTTAAAATTATTTGCGGAAAAAGCACTAAACTCTGATTTAATACTGGACACAATGTCTGCTGTTCTTCTTTCACTTACTTCCAAGGATATAGGTTTGAATCAATTGAAAGAATGCTTGTCTAAATCTTTCCCTTTTTTTCGGTCATTGCAATTACATAAGGTGTTAGCAGATATCAAGAGAGTGGAAAATATGACTTTTCAAGTGGGAGACCCCTTAGAGGTACAAAAAGCTAAGGTGAACAAATATATTTCCTCCTTGATCTTTTTACCGAAGATTCTAGTGTCCCAACTGACAAAACACAGATGCTGTCAGCTTCCCTTCCTGTGAAAGCCTCATTTAACACATAGTCAATATTTAATAAGAACCAGAAATTGTCTAAAATCATGGCTTTACTCAACCCATTGAACTCGATGAGTTGCAGAGATCAAAAGTAGAGAAAACATCTAGGAAAAAAGCAAATGCAGCATGGAAACAAAAAAACAAAAAACAAAAAAAGGAGAACGATTAAAAAGAAGGTGACAATTAACGTTCCTCTAAGGCAGGGGTCTTCAAAGTGCGGGGCGCGACCCCCAGGGGGGCCGTGTAGAGATGGAAAGGGGGTCGTGCATTCCCGATCACACTTCTGCCCGGGCCCATCTGACTACAGGGATTCAGCCCCCCTCCTCCCCCATAGTGTGTCTCAGCTCGAGCTGCTGTGAGCTCCGCTGGGCTGTGTCTGCACTCTTATCTCCAGCACAGCCCGGCAACCCTGAGTTTTTCACAGGCCGTTAACAACCATTTGCATATTTACATACCTTTTGAAAACTAGTTACTGAGGCTTAGTTTGTTTTTATAGTTCCATTACCCCCTGGGCCCCAACTCAGCCTTTTCCTTACATTTGTATTTTACATTTACTGCAATAGTGTGAGAATGCATTTCATGAAAAGAAATAAAAAGTAGGGTTGCCAGAAGAAAAAAATACAAGCCATTTCTCTTGTAACACACTGTTTGCTACCTCTCACATTTTGTTTGCTTTATATACTTGCACAAGTGCCACCATTGCCTACGTAACGTTTGCTCTTGTGTTTGAGTGTCTGCCATTTATTGCAGTATTATACCTCTACTTGTGCTTTTTACGCTTTTTTAACCTGCACATATATCACTTTTTCCTCCTGTAATGTACCGTTTGCTACCTCTTGTATTTTGGTTGCTCACTATTGTCACTTTTGCCTCATGTAACTTAACGTTTGCTTTTGTAATTTGTTTAATTGTAATTTTCTCCTCATGTAACATTACTGTTCCTATTGTGAATTGCTCTGACACCTTCGGGTAAAGTCCGTGCTATAAAAAAACGCATAAATTAATACATTCGTAATGTGACTTTTCCGTCTTTGTTCCCTTTAATTATCAGCCATGGATCATTGAGGCAGCCCTAGAACACAATTAAAAGTGCTTTCTATTTAGATTTGCTGTTCCAAGTATGCACAGATGAGTGCTGAAATATACAGCTTTAGGTGACTGCTTATTTTTGTACCGTCTGGGTCATCAAAATAATGAGCAGGCAACCCTAACCATAGGACTGGAAGTATGTTGCAAAATCAGCATATTATTTATTTCCTCCACCCTCGATCCCTGATTAATGTAATAATAGCAATAGTTTAACTTATATCATAAACCCTACGCCATCGTCAATAATATGTTGAGTTACTTCAAGTGTCTGGAAATGCACCCTGCATTCAGAGAACTCCATTCTCGCACTTCACGTTCATGCTCACCCTGCACTCATAGCGATCACAATGCACTCACACTGATCACCATGCACTCACATCATTCACCCTCTCACCCTGCACTCACAGTGATCACTCTGCAATCACAATGCACTTGCGTTGTTCACCCTGTTCCTCAGCCTAAAGTCACACTACTCATCTGCACTCATGTGACACCTCATTCACCTGCCCCCTCACTGCTCAATTTGCAACTCGCTCAAACAAGCCCATCATTAACCATGCATTCATTCATCCCACTCTGCACTTATATCCACACCCAAATTCATATGGCCACCTTACTCACCCTGCAGTCACTCCTCTTTCCCTACTCTCATACTGTTGCATCGCTCACCGTGCACTCACAAGGGCACTCTTCTCATCCACAGAGTACAGAGGGTTAATGTGCCTGCTACAAAGAATATGTACTATGCAGATCACAGAACTGAGTGTGAGTAAACTATGCTTAGAACTTTAAAAAAATGTTTGTCAGAAAGGTGCTACAGAGAGATGAGGTGCATTGTTGGTGCCACTGCAACTTTAACCACCCACCCATTGCCTTGCCTGTGCGGCCAATGAACATACCTATGCAACTACCAACCATAACACTGTACAAGTGTGACTATTTCAAGCCCCCAACGCTACATGAATGGCATGGATGACAGGAGTTTATCATTTTTAATGTATATTGAATTAATAAACAGCTGTTCTGCTCATCTCTAAATTACACAGACAGAGCCACCATGTGGCAGACGGTCATAGTGCCTGTGTGCAAATTTAGGTGCCAGTGTGGAGCACCGGAAACCCCCTACTCTAATTAAGCACTGGTGCTGAGGTAACAGGGAAGAGGGACATTTGTTCAAGAAGGTGTGAAAGAACAAAGTAGAGATGTGAAAGATGAATAGGGGGACTGGAGAGGTGTAAGATACAAATAGACAACAATTTGAATGGAGAGACTTGAATGTAAATGAGAAGTGAGTGCAGATGGGCACGGGACGTGACGGGACCAGAGCGGCAATGAGATAAATGTGAGAAACTGTTAGAGATGAGGGCAGTGAAAAGACAGAATGGAAAGAGGTGATTAAGGGTGAAGTGAGAAGTTGAATGGGGAGAGTTCAGAAGTTGTAAAAAGGGGTGAAATAAAATGCCGGCCATATGAGAGAGGGATACGGGGTTGAGAGAGGAGAGAGGGATGGAAGGAAGGGGGTGAGAGGAAAGCGGCATGGGTAAATTGCTTAACTCTGCACAAGACCGCCAGGGTTTTAGGGACCCCTGCTGCTTCCGGCCAGGGCCAGGTGAGCTTCTAATGTGGCACCAGTGGAAGGCCCATCACAAAGGTTGACTAGACATCTTTCTGATGTTAATTGCTGTATTTTGGTTGTAAACTGGTACTGATGGGGTGAAATCTTTCCTCTGTGTTATTGTGTGTACAAAATGTTAAAATAATGAAGCAATTCGATCCCAAAATAACGTGGCATCACATAACATTATTTACATTTTCCTCTCACACAATTTAGTCAAGCCTTTCATGTAATTTGGTCCTCACCTGCCTCGTAATTTCAGAAGCCCTGCCTACAGGTTTAGAAATGGTTGTCAGGAGGGGGTCCTTACAACTGAAAATGTTGACAGGGGGGTCTCGGCACCCAAAAGTTTGAAAACCTCTGCTCTAAGGTGATATGGGTACACTTACTCAAGTAATCAATAGGGAAACTCTTAGTAATGATACATCATCTGTGTAGTTAGTGGCCGATTTTAGACTACAGTTCAGGTAGAAACAATGGGCTTGCTAAAAAATAACACCTCTTTCGCCATTGTTGGTCATTCTTTGAGTCTCATGGCAGATGATTTTCAAACTTCTAATGTAGTAAATGAAACTGACAATCTCTCTAGAATGCAAGTAAGAAATTGTAGGCCAGCTGAACCTTCTGTCCATGTCTGTGAAAATTGTGACTCTGTCTGAGTATTCCATTCAATGTCTGATAAGAGTGAAGAGTCTTATCATTTCATTCAGTCTAGCAGCACAACTGCATTTATTACCCTATTCTCAGAGGGACACTGCCCTTCTAAATAGAGCAGGACCTAATATATGACATCTGTCTGCCCGATTGAAATCTTTATCTTCTGCTGAAACAAGAAAGATGTCCCCCCCAGACAAAATGATCTATTACTTACAAGAGCTGAGTTTTAGTCAAGTCTTTTCCAGGGAATTATCTTGAGTAATGAGGGAACTCTCTGTATTCTACAGTCTTCCTGTTGAGGATTACTCCTGAAACCTGCTGCTAAAACCGCCTGACGAGGACCTCTAAGATCTGGGTCCCAGCCCTCCCGCCTCCCGCCGCCCGACTCCTTGCTTGCCCGGGGTTTGGCCGCCGAGCGGAGTGCAGTCGAAGGGCCAAGACTACAAGTCCCAGCACCCCTAGCGGCACACACCGCGACATTTGCGCGCCAGGAGGTGCTCAAAAACAGCGTCACCCCGGTCGAGGGGGGGAACTCTCTGTATTCTACAGTCTTCCTGTTGAGGATTACTCCTGAAACCTGCTGCTAAAACCGCCTGACGAGGACCTCTAAGATCTGGGTCCCAGCCCTCCCGCCTCCCGCCGCCCGACTCCTTGCTTGCCTGGGGTTTGGCCGCCGAGCGGAGTGCGGTCGAAGGGCCAAGACTACAAGTCCCAGCACCCCTAGCGGCACACGCCGTGACATTTGCGCGCCAGGAGGTGCTCAAAAACAGCGTCACCCCGGTCGAGGGGGGGAACTCTCTGTATTCTACAGTCTTCCTGTTGAGGATTACTCCTGAAACCTGCTGCTAAAACCGCCTGACGAGGACCTCTAAGATCTGGGTCCCAGCCCTCCCGCCTCCCGCCGCCCGACTCCTTGCTTGCCTGGGGTTTGGCCGCCGAGCGGAGTGCGGTCGAAGGGCCAAGACTACAAGTCCCAGCACCCCTAGCGGCACACGCCGCAACATTTTTGCGCGCCAGGAGGCGCTCAAAAACAGCGTCACCCCGGTCGAGGGGGGGAACTCCCTGTATTCTACAGTCTTCCTGTTGAGGATTACTCCTGAAACCTGCTGCTAAAACCGCCTGACGAGGACCTCTAAGATCTGGGTCCCAGCCCTCCCGCCACCCGACTCCTTGCTTGCCTGGGGTTTGGCCGCCGAGCGGACTGCGTCGAAGGGCCAAGACTACAAGTCCCAGCACCCCTAGCGGCACACGCCGTGACATTTGCGCGCCAGGAGGCGCTCATAAACAGCGTCACCCCCGTCTCGCGGGACGCCGGGCGAAGCCCGGGCCAAGGGCGGGCCCGTTGTTGCCTGTTAGTGCCCGGTAGAGACCGGACCGGGCCACCCCCCTTGGTTCTTACTGCCAATTCGCCCACCTTTCTGCACACAGGAGTTTTTATATGTCCACTATGCCTGGTAGAACCAGAAGTAAAACCAAAACTGCTCTGGCTGTAGCTCAAATCACCGGTCCAATAGACCAATTTATCTCACGGACCAACGAGGTAATTGATCATAGTATCTCTCTTTTGGAACGCAGAGTGTCTCTGGACCTCATGAATGCAAAACGATCGTCCTTGGGCCTTCTAGCAACTGCAGCATCCCCCATCCAGCAAACTCCACCTACCTGTTCCCTCGCCTTACCTGTGACTGTTGCTGATATCAATACAGTACCATGTTCAGTTGATTTATCAGTAACTCAATCAGAGTCCGAATCACTAATATCAGATGATCTAGAGGCCACCCCGGATCTAGAAGCCTGTCAAACACTCGAAAGACTAGAATCAACTATAGACAAACATCTTCGAGGCGTAAGGGAAGGAGCTATCCCCAAACAAGGTAATTTCAACCCATCTGATAACACAGTAGCTTCTGTCAACTCCATGGGACTTGAGAGGGAACACGGGAGGGATCGATCCAAACAGTTAACACAACCCGCACAATTAATGACAATTACTCCAACAGAAAACAATTTCCTACTACCTCCTATTTTTATTGAGGACACAGATAGCTCCTGTAAAATATGTAAAACTACATCGCAAATACTAACCTCAATCAAAGACCTTCTTTCTCAGCAGCTAAAACCTATACAAATTAGTATAAGGAACCTGGAAGCTCAATTAGCAATCCTATCACGAACATACCCCAGCACAAACAATCGACACTTACCTAAGCAAGGGACAGGAAATGTTACTCATCCCCCAAAAGCATCTCACCAACCACAATCAGCTGTAGTAACCAAACAACCTGTCCCGACTATCCCACCCTCTCAAAAACCAAAACATAGTGTTCCAACACAAAAACAGCAAGATTCAACGCCTAGTGTACAAAAGGCTAAAACCACTACGGAGTTGCCCCAACACACGCCCAGCACAGGCCCGGTAAAAACAGGAAAAACTGGGAAAACAGCAGCTAATGCACCCATAAATCATCCTACAAATAAATCGACACCTACATCCTCTAAACCAACAGTTACACAACCCCAGTTGACATCCAAAAAGACATCAAGATTTAGGCGCCCAGTGCACCTCCCACCAGAGGCAACCCCATATACAATCATTCTCACAGGCGTACCTGAATTAACGGAAGGTATGACTGAAACTGCCTGGTCACTTAAGAACAAGGTCATGCAGTGGCTAAGTATAAACAGACCATTAGAACCATACCACTCTGGAGGGATCTCCACAGTCCGTAGAGTAATATGGATAGGGGAAGAACCCAAGTTGATCCACGGACACTGCATCATAGTAACCTGCAGGGATCCATCTACTGTGGACCACATCTGTTCATGGCCCTCATTGGAGAAAAAAGGTGGAATAGATGCCCAACACCTTTCTTTCTTCTACCCACCATTGAACACACATCAATATATTCCCATCCCGACCTGGCAGCACCCCCAAGAAGACCAATGGAAACAGGTGGGATATAGCTATGGTCACGGTAATAGAAATAGAACTAGAGAATGGCACAAACAGCCTTGGCAAGGTAGACCCTATCATCCACTGGAGAACTGCCAGGTTATTCCAACAAGAAACCGTTATGACTGCCTAGAGATGGTGGATTGACCGTTAAGGCCCCAAAAACTTAAGAGCAAGAACGCCCATATCATGCTTTCTCCACCGAACCCTAGACCCCAGTCATGCCCATCTAAACTCGGAAGTCAATCAAAACAAACTTCGCCCACTAATATAAACTCCCAGCCTGGGACTATAGATACCCGCCACGCCATTCCTAACGAAGCGATGACCAGAGTTCCGGTTATCCTTATGGATAGTATAGATCTAAATTCTCACCAGCCAAATGATTCGAGAGATACTATTAACTCTCCTTTGATTCCAATAGAGAGATTTCCTAGTGAACCCCCTGTCTCACACGTACCCCCAGATTCCAACAAATTGAACCTTTCCATAATGTATTGGAATGTCGCAGGACTGTCTTCCAAATTAACGCTAGAATCATGGTCTGAAACAGTAAGGAAACATCAGGTACTCTGTTTCCAGGAAACATGGTCTATTACAGCAAATCTTTTAACGGGATACAAAACCTTTTTTACCCCAGCAGTGCAGGGAGCTTTGGGCAGGCCTAAGGGGGGTCTTGTGATTTATGTTGCTAATACTCTCCCTTCTTTATCTATTAAAATGCTAAAAGAATTCCCGACCTATCAAATCATGCAAATAAATTTCACAAGTGATTGCACTTATATTTTTATCAATTACTATAATAACTCAACTACAATGGACTGTTTGACAATCCTAGTAGAGATTGCCACTTTTTTAATATCCCTGCAAAATGATTTTAACCTAAACACAGTACACTTACTATGGGGCGGCGACTATATTCTCCCACTTTGTTCCAGCCACAAAAATGGAAACTGCGGATTGCAAAACGAACATGGTAGCCCTATGCCCCATTTTGCTCACTCGACCTGTGGAAACAAGGTAAACGAGATTCTATTTTCCTTAGATATGGACTATGCAAACGAGTTAGTAGAGCCACAGAAGGATTTTTCTCCCACTTTCCATGGAAGAGGTTTCCTAACCACCATAGACTATATACTGTCCTCTCAATCACTCAAGGGACAACTAACCAACTTTGAAACTGGGACAAATGTTACGAGTGATCATTATCCAATCAGTGTAAGAATCACTCCAAAAATGGCCAAAGCGCACCCTGTAAAAATGAGTCTCATAAAACAAAACTCACTAATCATGAACAAACTGAATGGCTACACAGTCAAATGGGCCAAGATTGACCCGGTCGAAGTGACAGAAAAGATTCTCGAAAAATCTAAGCCTTGGATACTTGAATGTTTATTGTCAGATACTTCACCTCTGTCAATCGCCAATAGCTTCAAAAACATCTTGGAAGCAATCGGTAATGAACTCTTTGTCAAGTTAAAGAACATTAAGCCCTCTACCACGAGATGGTTCGACGCAGCTTGCCGAAAAGCCCTCTCAAGCTTAAAAGAAGCCTTACACAGACCCACAAGAAACCAAGTGGAAATCTCCAACTTAAGAAAACTTTATAACCTAGCCAGACGGGAACGCAAAAAAGAAATCAAGAAAGACCTATGGGCACAACTCCATGACAGCTGCCAAAGAAAGGATAGCGCCCTATTCTGGCAAGTTATAAGATCCCCTTTTTTGGCCGACAATGCAGAAGGTCAACATCTAGATGTAGCAGTTACGGAGGATGACTGGGTTATGCATTTCTCTAAAATCTTCGGTCCATCCTCACAAAATGCCACAGAAATAGGAACAGAACCAAGCGAACCCCATACATCGAAGAATAACATCTACCCGATAAATATCCATTTCCATCACAGTGAAGTTGTTAAAGCAATTAAAGCGTCAAAACCAGGCAAGGCTCCGGGCCCTGATGGAGTTCCAATGGACATTTTTCTCCACAATATAGAACTCTGGTCACCGATAATTACTCAGGTTCTGGCAGCAGTAACATCGGATGGGCTCTTTCGGTCGTGGTCAACGTCAATCCTTCTTCCCATCTTTAAAAATGGCGACCATAACGACCCAGCCTGCTACAGGTCAATCTTCCTTCTGGATTCCATGGGTAAAATTACAGGTCGAGTGCTCCTGGACCGCTTACAATCTTGGGCCCAGGAAAATAACATCATGACCGACCTGCAATATGGTTTCCAGAAGGCGCTTGGGACCGTGGAACAGGCCCTGAACCTTGCCCTCCTGACCGGGAAATATGTTGGCGCCAAAGGAGGTAACATCTTCCTCGTCTATGTCGACCTCAGTGGGGCATTTGACTGCGTCCAACACGAAAAACTCTGGAAAGTACTCAGTGACCTGGGAGTGGATCCTCCTTTAATAGTCTTCCTCCGTGAACTCTATTCCAATGCTTCAGGGCGAGTCAGATTCGGTACTAACGATGAACTGTCCCGCTCATTTCCAATAACAAAAGTAGTAAGACAGGGTTGTGTACTGGCTCCCTTCCTGTTCAATCTTTACACCAATGGACTAGAGCAGGCTATGCTGGAAGGGAGCCAGGATCTACCCCAGATAAACCACCGACCAATACCGACACTGCTATATGCAGATGATTCAGTCATCCTGGCCCGTACATTAAATCAACTTTAAAAACAAATCAATAAATATACCAGTATTATGGACTCACTTGGCCTGAAAATTAACATAAAAAAGACTTTTACCATGCATATTGGCCCTAGGGTTAAAAACCCAAAACCAATATTGGTGGATAACACAAAGTTGGAAAAAACCTCTGTCTACCCTTATCTGGGAATTCTTGTGGATGATGCTTTAAACTGGCGTCAAGCTACGGCCACTAGAAATCTTCTTTTTCGGCGTGCAATATCGGCCCTGATCTCTTTTTCGAGAAAACTGGGGAAACCTGCTCCACCAGAACTCCTGAAAGTCTACTACGCTAAATGCCACAGTGTGGCTACCTATGGAGCAGGCGTATGGGGGCATGGCCATATTGATTACCTACAAATAACAGAGAACGGCTTCATCAAATATGTGCTGGCCCTCCCGCAAAGCGCCCCGAATTTTGCTTCCCATAGCGAGCTTGGCATGGAATACATTACAGACACTATCCGTTCCCAACCTATTTTATTGTGGCAACGTATATGGTCCAAACCCGAGTGCCACTTAACACGATCCCTGATCACAGACTGCTTAGCTCTAACAAATTGGCATAAGATCTCATGGTTGGTCTACGTACGGAACTTTTTTAATGACCTCGGCCACAAGTCCTATTTCGATGACCCTCCCAGTATCGAAGACATCTCCAGGAAACAGCTAAAATCGATGTGCTCGGCTCACCTGAGAGAGTTGCGAAACCAGACGGAGATCACAAAAACTTCGAATACCCAGATTTGCGCAATACAACCTCTCAAAGGTATGCAACCCTACTTGTCCTACTTTCTGTCAAATCAGGAGAAATTTTTCTTAACAAGATTTCGTTTCAATACCTTCTTTCGTTTAGTTTCTTTTCCTGAAATTCACAACTGGTCCCGTACGCTCACGAACTGTCCATGCGATGGAACATCTCCACAAACAACAATTCACATTATTTTCTTCTGCAAATATTACAAATCTCCTCGCAAATCTTGGATTCTTCCACTTCTTTGATCTAGTGGTCATAGACAGTGTTATTCTGCACTCCTGTTTCTGCAATGTTTGGACTCGCCGCACGTAGCTACATTTATAGCGACTTTTTTAAAAGCCACTATCACAATACGCCAAAATTTACAAACTGAACAGTAATACCTAAGCAATAAGTTCTTTCTCACTGACTTTTTAAATTTTGTTTTTCCTAAATGTATGTTTATGATGAAATGTTTTGCTCTGTTTTTAAAATATGTACTTTTTATGATTATACAAGTGGTAATCGAATAAAAGTTATTGAACTGAACTGAGTAATGAGGATTTCATTAGAAAGAATGGCTAAGATTCCTCAAAGGGTACTGTGCTGAGACAAGATTCATCTAAATCATTTGATTCAGAAGTTTCTGATGTAGAATCTAGCAGTCCCCAGCAACCATCACTGGCCTCAAAGGACTAAGGGGCCTATTATGATTGCGGTTTTTGTAAATGTAAATGTAAATGTAGGTGTACTTATATAGCGCAACCTGTCACCCAAAGGGCATCCTGGCGCTTGCTTAGGGAACCCGTCCTGGTATTCCCCTGTGAGAGGCCCCGGCAGGGTATCCACAAGGTGAAAGCCAGGCATCCCGCCGCGAGGGGCCGTTGTGGAGATTAAGCAAGCTATTGCCCAGAGTCGCAGAGCGTGAACCCGTGAGTCGAGAAGGCACCGGAGCTAGAATTATCGAGACCGTGGAATTTTTAGCCCAAGACCCGCCGAGGCGGGGAATTGAACCCTGGTCCAGGGCCCATCTCAGCTTCCGGGTCTGCCGCCTCTAACCCCTGAGCCACACTTCTCCACTTTTTTTTCCGCATCCTCCGTGCCGGCGGAAGCCACCGCCGGCCCGGAGGATGCAGAAAAACCGCAGCGGACACACCAAAGACCCACCGCCACATTAGGATGGCTGGTGGGTCCTGGTTTCCGTCTGCAGCTTTTCCGCCGCGGCTGGCTTACAACCACGGTGAAAAAGCTCTAATATGGTGACGGTGTCTCTCAGAAACCGTCCGCCATATTAGGATGGCCTGTTTCAGATGCTTTTCCGCAACGGCTTTTCCGCCGTGGAAAAGCATGTGTAACTTCACTGCGGGGGCCCGTTGCGGGCCCCCTAGGTGAAGGGGGGGGTGGGGGGGTGCACATGGGGGGTACCTATGGTACCCCCCTGCATTTGTATGCGGAAAGCGGCAGGCACCGCGCGGTGCCTGCCTCTTTCTGCATACAAATGCAACACCTGCATTTTTAACATTGCCGCGGGTGCAGCTTGAAGCCGCACCTGCCGCAATGTTAAAAATAGAGGATGTGACCGCCAGGGTGGCGGTCACATCCTAATTGCACAGGAGGGAACTCCGCATGCCATGCGGAGGTTCCCTCCTGCTCTGGGGGTCCGCGATCCTAATGAGGCCCTTAGTGTTTTCAGCGATTGATTGAGGAAGTCAATGCAGTTGGCAAATCCATAAAAACTCGCAAACCATAGTCTGCTAGCACCTAAAAAGAGACCTTTCATAATCCTGGCTATCAGGTTCAATTAATAGAAATACATTCCTGGTCTTGACACAGCAGTCTGTTTGATGGTAAAATAGCTCTCCTATCATGGTCATAAAAAATGATAATTATTTTCTCCAGAAAACTTGGTCAGTACATTATTTCCTAGTAAATTCATATTATGTATTTAAAAGCCCTGCCTATTACTCTATTAGTGGTCATGCAAAAGGGGCTATTGCCATTTACCTCTCAACTATGACTGGACTATTCAGCACATTGTCCATGATAATAATAATTTTCAGTGTTTAATGATTAACTATTCAATGATTAATGAACCATGGGGTTATTCTTGCCTTTTAACTAACCTACACATCCCTCTCTTAACAAAATAACGCAATCCTTACTAATCTATTTGAGTAAATAGACATGATTTTACATAGCGAGAAGACCACCTGGGCGATTATTGCAGGACACTTTAACACCAAAGTATCTTTGCAAACGTGTAGGAACAAGGAACTCCAAGAGAGATGGACTATCCTTGAGTTCAGGTTTCCCAGTACTGGTCCAGCAGAGAAGGACAGAACCCTTCTTCTAAATAAGCTGCAGACCTTTAGTGGTATAATAGTGAATGGAAAAATGTACTTTGACCAGACAAGACCTTTCAGGAGCTGCGAATATTGATTATGTAATTTTATCCTACATGGCATTTTCCTTGGTTCGGGAAATTAGTGTTATATGTTCAATATATAGTGACCATGCATTTCTTCGAGCAATTTTTGAAATAAAGCTTAAAAAAATACATAAACTGGTTCTGGCCTAATCGATATTCAACACAAAAATACCTGATTTTCCTCGGAATATTACTCTTTTTACTGGCCTCTATGAGATCCAACTAGTAAATATTAGTTATTAACGAATGATTTAGTCAAGCACATAAAGGACAAAATGAAATGCAACTTCTGTACAATGAAGTTGAAAAAAGGTGATGTGGAGGCTCAATTGTCAGTTGCACCTAAAGAAAATACTAAACACGGTTTCTATCATTTTCTTCAGCCCGTATGAAAATAATTTGTTGACTAAAAAATAAAAATGTAACAGATATTGTGTCGCATATTCAAAATGAAAACTGGATCTGAATTGATACAATCGTCATCAATTTTCATCAAGCTGCCCAAGAAGCACATTTAAGGTAATTTTGTCATATTTTAGCTCCAAACTGCGGTTCTGAAAGTAAAACTTCAGCTATCGAGATCCCTGCTCAAACCTTAGTTGATTACATTTCTAATTTGTATAAGATAAACACAAATATCAGGGTGCCTCAAATCACCAATCAATCAAACGATTACATCTCTCCTCCTATCTGTGATCAAATCCCTGCTTGCATAATCAGAACAAGAATTTCAGGTTTGAATTATAGTAATGAAAATCAATGTTGAACTGGGGGCAAAATCCTATAGCCACTTTTTGCTCACTGCTTTGAGTCCGTTTTCATCCCTTAATCATGGAAGGGATCTTCATTGTGCTGCGTCATAAAAAGGGAAATACAAGAATTCCTGGAAATTATCAAATTGCTTTACTTGGTAGTGTAGGAAGATTTTTGCAGGAGTGTCTTTGACTGTCTGGAGACGTGGACATACGATGCAAACACTATCCCCTTGGAGTAATCAGGCTTTAAACCCATTCATTTTCAGGCAAAATTTCAGTATTACACAAAATTATAAAAAAAAGATATCATAAGAAACAAAGTTGTCTCTACATTTACATTTCATAATCTTTTATTCGGTTACCACTTGTTTTGCAACCATAAAAAGTACATAAAAATGAAAATGAATTTATAAAAAGAAAATTCAAAAAAAAAAAAAAATTTCCACAGTACCTAAAGAATCAAACGATATTACTGATGGAATCAGAATCAAAAAATAAATTTTAAGATTGATCAAATAAAATATACTACGAGAACAAATATAAAACTTGAAGATAACAGTTGCATACGTAAGAATGAAATATGTGGACATGTAAAAAGATTAACCAAGAGCACGACGGTTCGTAATACAAGCTTTTAAAAAAGTAACTATGCACTTTGCAAAGCATTCAGAGTCCAGGAGCTGTAGAGACATAAATGCTGGGTGACACGACCTTAGGCCAATTAAACGGAGGAGTGGTAGAATCCAGGACTTTCGTGGTAACTTATAGAATTTGCAAAACAAGATAGTGTGGATTGTTGACTGGGGGGATACACCATCACAAGAGCAATTCGTGATGGAATTCGACCAGCTCTGTGTTTGTGGAAAAGAAACCAAACGAAAGAAAGAGTTGAAACGAAACTTTGTCAAAAGATATTTCTCGTAGTTGGACAGGTGAAACGATAAGTACGGTTGCATGCCTATATCAGTCTGGACTGCGCGGATTTGGGAATTGGAGGGTTTTAAGATCTCAATTGAGCCACGATGTTCTCTTAGGTGTCCCAAACACATCCTCTTTAGCTCCTTTCTCGAGATATCCTCCATACTAGGTGGGTCCTCGAAGAAGGAGCTGCGACCAAGGTCTCTAAAGAAGTTCCCCACATAAACTAGCCATGGAATCCTTTTCCAGTTTGTTAAGTCCATACAGTCCATGATCAAAGAGCGCGTTAGATGGCACTCGACTTTTGTCCATATACTGTGCCATAAAAGAATAGGTTGGCAACGAATGGTGTCAGTAACATAGTCCATACCTAGCTCATTATGGGATGCATATGTTGGCGCACTTTGTGGGAGCGCCAACAAATCCTTGACAAACCCGTTCTCTATCGCCTGGATTGGATCTATTGGACCATATCCCCAAACTCCCACGCCATAGGTGGCTACGCTGTGACACTTTGCGTAGTAAATCTTAAGCAGTTCCGTGGGGGCTGGTTTACCGAGTTTCCTGGAAAAGGAGACCAGGGCCGTTGTTGCTCGCTGGAAGAGAAGTTTTCTGCTGGCCATGGTCTGTCTCCAACTTAGAGTGTCGTCCACCAGTATACCTAGATATGGGTAAACGGATGTTTTTTCCAGCCTGGTTTTTTCAACAAAAATTGGTTTGGGATTCTTGACCTTGGGGTTAATGTGCATAACAAAAGTCTTTTTTATGTTGACTTTAAGGCCAAGAGAGCCCATAAAAGAACAATATTTATTAAGTTGTTTTTGGAGTTGGATCAATGTTCTGGCAAAAATGACCGAGTCATCTGTGTATAGCAGTGTTAGAATTGGGCGGTGATTAATCTGAGGTAGATCCTGGCTCCCTTCTAGCATGGCCACCTCAAGGCCGTTGGTATAAAGATTAAACAAGAAGGGAGCCAGTGCGCAGCCCTGCCTGACCCCTTTTCTGATGGAAAAAGATGGGGACAGGTCGCCGTTAACCCCAAATCTGACACACGCCGTTGCATCGGAGTAAAGTTCTCGGAGGAAAACAATGAGGGCTGGGTCCACCCCAAGGTCCCTAAGGATTGCCCATAGTCTGGAGTGCAGGACGCAGTCAAAAGCTGCACTGAGGTCTACGTACATGAGAAAGATGTTACCCCTTTTGGCTCCCACATACTTCCCAATCAGGAGGGCGAGATTCAAGGCCTGCTCTACGGTCCCAAGACCCTCCTGGAATCCGTATTGCAGGTCGGTCATGATGTTATTGGTTTGGGCCCAGGCTTGAAGTCGTTCCAATACCACCCGACCCGCAACTTTACCCATGGAGTCCAGGAGGGAGATAGGCCTGTAGCAGGCGGGGTCGTTACGGTTGCCCTTCTTGAAGATAGGGAGCAAAATGGAGGTCGACCATGATTCTATCAGCCCAGTTGTTATTGCTGCCGCCAAGACCTGGGTAAGGAGTAGAGACCACAGGTCAAAGTTATGTAGAAAAAAGTCCAGTGGGACACCGTCAGGCCCAGGTGCCTTGCCGGATTTTGACGCTTTGAGGGCTTTGACGACCTCTGCATGGTCGAAGTAGATGTTAATCGGGAAGCTGCTACTCCCCGGCTTACTTCCTCCACACCGGTCCTCCCCGAGAGGCTCAGGTTGACAGTCTCCAAAAATTTTTGAGAAGTGGGTGACCCATTCAGCTGCTGACACTGCGACATCTAAATGCTGCCCCGTCGATGAGTCAGCCAGAAAGGGAGATCTAATAACACGCCAAAAAAGGACGCTGTCTTTATTATGACAGCTGTCGTGTAGTTGTGACCAGAGGTTTTGCTTGATTTCCCTCTGCGTTCCACTCTGGCTAAGTTGTAAAGTTTCCTTAGGTTGGAAATTTCCAAAGTGTCCCTCGTAGTTCTACGGAGGGCTGCCTTTAGATTGGAAAATGCCTTACGGCACTGCGGGTTAAACCATCTTTCAGTTGTACACTTTTTATTTTTGTGTTTGCTTATGAGCTCCTCTCTGATTACCGCCAAGATCTTCTGGAAACTGGCCATGATTGTTTGGGGGGTAGAATCTGGTGCTAAGCAGTCAAGAACCCAGGGTCTGGCTTTTGCAAGAACCCTCCCTGTGATTACGGCTGGATCTATCTTTGCCCATTTAACGGAGTAGCCATTCACCTTATTCATAGTTAATGAATTTTGTGTTAACAAACTAGTGATGTTAGATTGTAAGGAAACATTTTTTAGTACAACTACGACGCTAATGGGAAAATGGTCACTACTGACATCAGACCCGGTTCGAAAGTTTTCCACTTGACCCTTCATACTCTGGGAGGACATGATGTAATCAATGGTACTTGACAGCCCCCTACCATGAAAAGTTGGTGAAAAATCAATTGAAGGTTCCACAAGATCGTTGACGAAATCAAGCTCTAATGAAAAGAGGCACTCATTTAGACTATTTCCGCAGATAGTGTGTGCAAAGTGAGACAATGGACTGCCATGCTCATCCAGTAGGCCACAGTTTCCATTTTTATAATTAGTGCACAGTGAAGATTAAAATCGCCACCCCAGACCACATATACTGGGGTTGTCGAAAGGTTATTGCGCTGAGTTATTAAAAAAGTGGTAATTTCATTGAGTATATTTATACAATCCATTGTTTCAAGATTATTATAAAAGTTAACCAAGAAGTAGGTACGATTATTATTAAAGGTTAGTTGTAGAATTTGATAGCTCGGCTCTTCTTTAGACCTACATATCGTTGTGGGAGACAGAGTATTAGCAACATAAACTACCAGTCCACCCTTTGGTCTACCCAAGACACCCTGACTAGCTGGTATGTGGAATGTTTTGTAACCCACTAGATGATAGGGAGTAGTTGACCACGTTTCTTGAAGGCAGACTATCTGATGCTCATTTACCGTGTCTAACCAAGGCTTCAGAGTCGTTTTTGTACGTAAACCTGCAACATTCCAATACAAGATTGAAAAGCTCAGGTTAGTAGTAAGCAGAAGTTCATTTGGCTGAGGAGGTAAGGTTTCTACTGACGAGAGGTCGGGTGCACGCGTGAGCGAACACACCGAGGAGACCACGGTCTATATACTGTGGTCAGAGTCCTTGATCTGGTGGAAGTTAAGGGCGTTTGTACAGATAGAAACCACCGGGGATATATCCACCATTGTATTGGAATAGGCAGGAGAAGTATCTAACGTAGTTCTGACCTCGTTAGCATTTAGTGTAGTCGGGATTATTTGTAAAATAGTATGGCCTTCAGTTGAGTCTAATTGTGTTCCAGGGCTGGATAGAACGCCAGGAACTCTAGGGACCTGGTTTATGCTATCTGGGTTTGCTAACGGTCAATCAACCATTTCCAGGCAATCATAGCGATTTCTGGTTGGAAAACCCCGCCATCCCTCCAAAGGAAAGTGAATTCTGCTTGGGTGCCAAGACTGAGCCTGCCACTCCCTGCTCCCGTTTCTGTATCTATTACCCACATGATTCCAGGACCCTTCTGGGGCTTGTTGCCAATTTGAAGTAGGGAAATATTGATAGCTATTTACTGGAGGGTAAAAGAAGGAGAGACGTTGAGCATCAATTCCCCCCTTTTTTTCCAGTGATGGCCAGGAACAAATATAGTCAACTGTAGTTGGATCGTCACAGTTTACTATAATACAGTCACCTTGTATTGTTTTACGTTCGTCCCCTATCCATGTTACTCTGCGGACTGTAGCGATTCTACTTGAGTAACGGGGCTGTAGGGGCCTGTTTAGGCTAAGCCACTGCAAGACCTTGTTTTGAAGAGACCAAGATGGTTCATCTGTACCGTCGGATAGCTCTGGGACCCCAGTGAGAATAACCGTATAGGGGGACGCCTCCGGTGGAAGATGAATGGGGCGCCCAGGCTGCGCTCCCTTTTTTACCTCCCCCGAGGGATTTAATCCTGGCGTTTTAGGTGTAAAGGGAGTCTGATTTTTATTGGCTACTTGGGCAGGACCTTTCACCAGTCCTGAGGGTGCCTGGGATGGGACAGTGGCCGTACTAAGCGAGGCCAAGCCCACGCCAGGAATTGACTGGGAAGAAGCAGATGGTGTATTGGGCTTAGGTTTCTTCCTTTTATCCATGGCTCTAGCTCAGCATATCTGGAGTTGCTGAAGACTGTTATGAACTATTTTAAATTTACATGGATGGACTTATTCTTCCTGAATCTTGAAAACTAAGGGCCTCATTTACAAAGAATTGACGTAGGGCAGCGCCGCAAGTCGTTTTGCTGTGCTGCCTTACGCCAATATTCAAGGGCAGTAATACACTGTATTTATGAAATAATGTGCGTTCCTGTACTTTCCCCCTGTGTTGGCACACAATTTGCTTCCTAGCACCAATGTAGGCACCCTTGCACCTTGGTGCAAGGGTGCCTCCGTTGCATTCAGGTATGTTTTTGTGCAGGAAGGAGCACCTTCCTGCACAAAAATAATCCCAAGAGACATTTTTCTTCTGCAGCACACATGGAAATAGGAAAACTCGAAGAGCAATAAGAATATTTCTCCTAGTTGCGCCGGCTCTGGTGGAGGCATAAGGTTTTGGCGCTACCCTATGTTTACTTGAATAAGTAAATCTGCTTATATGCAGATGGCCTTCTAATTTACACAAGTCACCTACAGAGAACTCTGAGTCGCCGCATGACATTATTGGCAGACTATAGAAAGATCTCTAGCTATGACAATAATGAAGCGAAGACGGAGATAATGGCTTTGACACAGAGGTAGTGTAAGAGCAGGTTAAAAGGGAAATGAGATACTTAGAGGTTAAGATCACTCAAGATATCACCAAGCTAACCAAGGAAAACTTTGAAAAAGTTAGGAAGGGAGTGGGTGCTTTGTTGAGAAACTGTTCATATCTCCTGCTCACTTTATTCGGCCAAGCCAACTTGGTTAGGATGATGCTCCTCCCCAAGTTTACCTTTCTATTTGATTCAATTCCCTTACACTTTAAGAAAGAATGATTTGTGAAGATACAAAGCCAGATTAGTATCTTCATCTAGTCTTCCAAAGGGCCACCTATAGCATGGAAGAAGTTGAGAAGTAGGGAAGAGAAAAGGGGGCTAGCACTAAAAGACTTGCAATTTTACTCCTGAGCATTCTTGTTAAAGAACGGGTAAATGCTGTTAGACAGTCATACAAGCTCAGAGATTGGGAGGCTATTAAGGGAATGTGGCTGTATGCAAAAAAAAAGTCAAAAGTCAAAAGTTTGCTTTAGTCGGTTTAAACTTTAAAACCATCAAAGCACAGCATAGTATTACCTCATACAATTATACATGATTACATACTAACATATAACACCGCTAAATACATTTGATGCAATTATTGCACAATAAAAATGGCTATAAAAAGTTAATAACAGTTTGTTACCCAATGTTAGGCATATCTTAAAAAGTTATCCAAATTATATAAAAATGACTCTTCAGGAAAGGGCTTACCTAAGAAAAATTACGGTATCTGCAATTTATTTCTACACCTAATGGCCCCTCGCCACTCCAGAACATACCACAGCGGACCCAAGCGTTTGTAGATACGCCATAGCTGGTCTGACTTGCTCAAAATTACATGCCCTTAATAACAGCAAGATAAATTTCTTGCGGGCAGAACATAAAACTTACAGAAAAAAATCATGTGGAGCATATTTTGCTCATAACAGTTATCGCATGGGCAAGGCCCTAAAGTCCCCTTTTTTGTAAAGCCTTTTGGGAAGGATAGCAACCAAGGTAATATGTTGTGTTTAAATCTTAACAACACAAACAAATGGAATGATTTACTTATGTAAGTCAAGTACGGCTGGATGTCTCTCCCTATACTTAACATTACAAAGTTTCTAACTGATGGTTTTAACAATTCCTCTTGTTCCCTTTGTAGCTTTAGTCTATTCAAGAATTGGGCCTCTATGGCCTTAATGCCATTTTGCTTAGCGTTCTGGTGTTCGTGAACAGGTCAGGACAGCCCATAAGATCCGTTTGAGATTTAATATAACAAATCCAAGGTATTGCAAGGCCCTTATCTAGGGATAGACAATCTTGAATGATTAGTTGATTTAAATTTGGCGGTTGTTGTGCCCATATTCTCAGCCACCCTAACAGCGGGGCCACAGCGATCTTATCACAGATATAGGCTGTATGCATAAATATGCTGATCCTAAGTACTTCAAGAAGGTCAGGCTGAAAATGTTATGAGGCATGGCCAAGACATGGTATAAAATTAAAAAGACTCTAAAACTTCCGTACATCCGTCATCTAACCCCAATTTGGGATTCTCCCTGCTCTCCAGAATGGACAAAGGACATGCTGGCAAATCCATTACAGAGGGCGGTATAACAAAATGGGAACATTTAATCCATGTTGGGGACTGTGGTGATGAAAGAAACTGCTGTGTGGTACTGGCTGATGATCAAGCTGGAAGATGGAGATTTTACCTTGCCGGTGGAGTTGTGGGAATGATGCTTGGCGGAGATTTCGCTGGAGTAACAATGGTAAGTATCTATGTCTATGATGTACAAAATAGTAAAACTTGCCTATCTGAGAGGAAATCTTCTTTTCACTATCTACAGGGCTTACTGGACCCCTCAAAGAATTTCAAAATTTGGAAAGGGAGGTGAGGTGGCTAGTCCGAAATGCGGCAGCATGAAAGAAGACTATGTGCATATGTTTTTGCACTGCCCAAAGATCCAGATGTGCTGGGAGGGTGTGAGTAGAGCCTTGTCCAATACTCTGAAGATTTAAATTAAGGTAAGCATTTTGCTGATTATTTTTGGATGCTTGGGCCCACAACAAAAAATTGGCAAAAACCATGCAAAGCTGGTATATTATGCTATATTACTGGTATGCAGAGAGATTTGTAAGCAATGGATGGCTGATACTCCTCCTCGATGCGAGGATTGACTACTACCTGTAAAGAGAATTACCAGATTGGACATGTTGGATGGGGGGCATAGAAGGTATGAGTTTTGGTTAGCTTTACTAGGATGGATTGAGCAACAGGGAAGCTGGTTGGATCAGGGGTCCGATGATTAAGCCTACTCCGCCTCGCCTGGCACTTTTCTGAGAAGCAGGATTGCTCACAAAAAAATTTGCTTTGAAGAAGGGGTCATCACAATCCTAGGGTGGTACCGTGTGAATCCTCTTTCTTTCATTTCCCAAGAAAAAGGGCAGGAGAGTGGCTGTGTGTTGCCTCATAGATATAATTGGGAGATTTGAACCGCCGGAGCGTCAAAAAACGTTATGCTCTGGCAGTGCAAGCCTCTCATAAAAAAGCCTCACAGATTGCAAGTGAAATCTCTGACCAGCCCTTATCTCTAACTTTAACCTTTTGCTCAGTTGCCTGAAATTCTTAGTTGTAAGAGATTACCTCCTGAGTAAAGAGCTGGCCCTAAGGTTTTCTCTTGGAATATCAGCCTAGAACTGATTGAATAAGAGGAAAAAAATATGTACTGTTCACTACTCTGCCTTGTCCACATTGTTCATCTGATCATACAGTAAAGCTTGACAAGAATGTTTGTGCATATTTGTCTTGTGGTTTTATGTCTTCATGTTATGTATTCAGTTGTTTCTTGTAATCCTGTATTTTGTGCTCAGTTCTAGCAATGTGATATTTTTCTGTTTCAGTTTTGACTGTTTTGAGGTAGTGTGCCCTGTTACATCTTAATTTGGAAGTTCTATTACTTTTTTGTACATTATGATGTGTTCTGTTCTTTACTTCAGTATGTCTAAATTGCTGCTAGATTTCCTATCCGAAGCAGCAAACATGTTTAAAGTTCTTGTTAGGGGAAATCTTTTACAATTCTATTTAAGTGATAAAATAGTCCTGCTCCTGCTCTTCAACAATTTAAGACATCATTCAGCCCAAAACTGTGGGAGAGACTCTGGGATTTTCTAACATTTTGCGCTCAGTTTGCATCATAATAGTGACATGAACCAGCACAAAATGTTTGCGCCGGAATTTGAAAAGAGTAACGCAAAGTAGCGCAAAGCACTGCTTTGCCTTACTTAGCATCAAGGCGACATTACATGGGCATTCCCATGCAAACACCCACCTTTTTTGATGCAAAACCCTGTCTACCAAAAATGTGTTAAAAGGAGAAATGTTTTAATTTCTCCCTTCTATCCCAACTGTGTATGTGTACTGCACTGTACAGCATGCCTACAAATTAGAAAAAGTTTTAGAAGTTGTCTAGGCATAGTAATTTGCACAGGAACGTAACCCATCCAGTACAAGACCTATTCTGGACTCTCACACACACCCTTGCACAGTGGAGCAAAGATGTGTGCTTGAAGCACGGCAGCAAAATGCTGTGCCTGCACTAGGGAGACAGGAGGAGAGAGCCATAACTCGGTAGAAATGTGGCCCTCTCCTCCTCCCTCCCTATCATGCAACGCAACACAGCATTTTTGGCGCCTGCACTGCTTTGGATAACAGTTTAGTAAATCTGCCTCCATGTTAAATTAGTGCTTACAGTGATTCCATTATGTGATACGCTCTGGTGTCATTTAAATATTGAGACAACTTGCAAAGATGCCGATTTCTTGTGTCTATAAACATTAACCTGTGTGGAAACACTTTTTTTTAGAGTTGGACATCCTCCAAGCTAGACAAGCCACTTGGCCAATTCAAACAGGTTATGTTTGTTTTTTGGATAGGTTGTGGTGAGGCTTCCTACGCCCCAAAGAATCTTAAAAAAAGTAGAAAAACTCTGAACAACTGGGGGCATATTTAGAGATTAGGATGTAGTGCTATGCAGCAAGTCACTTTGCTACGCCGTGCAGCACTAGAGGAAAAGGGCAGGAATGTGTGATATTTAAGCAACATGGGGTGTACCTGTACTTACCTGCGCTGGTGCCATTTTAGCAGCCTTGCACCTATGCAGCCACCCTTGCTCCATTGTGCAAGGGTGCCTATTTTGTAGGCAGGATTGAGGCTTCGTCCTGCACAAAAACAATCCATAGAGGTGCTTTCCTCTTTCAATTTGTGCAGCAGAATGCAGCACACACAGAGGAAAAAATGAGGAGAAATACATATAAATATATAAATATAAAACATATATATATATATATATATATATATATATATGTATATATATATATATATATATATATATATATATATATATTCACTGAAAAAACCATGGGTTATAGACCATATATAGTTAGGAATTTGCATTTACAGAACCTTATTTTACTCACACAAAACCATTGAAATTTCATATATAGTTAGTTGCACTAACTATATATCGCGCACCCGCAATCCACTGCTGATCATGTCACATATTACATCATTCATGACATGATCAGTGACATCACTGATGACATCACTGATGACATCTCAAATGACATCACTGATGACATCACTGATGACAACATCCAGTGACTGTATGTTTCTGAAAAGTCAAAATATGTCTTACATATTGAAGAATGAGTGGATGTATAAGTGTCTGGATGAAGGATTTAGTAGGTGCATGACTGACTGTATGAGTGAGTGATTAAATGTGTCTCACTGAGTGCATGGGTTAGTGACTAAACTGTCTTAATTTGTGCATCATTATATTTGTTGTTCTGTAAACTGCTGCATGTGTTGATCAGTAGCTTTATGATTAAGTATATGGGTTATTGATTGGTTGCCCAAGTATTTGTATGGGAGAGTGTGTGTGTGTGTGGGTGGCTGTGAGGTGTGTGACTATGTGCATAGATGTGTGAGCAGTTGATTCACTAGATGTATGGGTTCAAAAGTGCATGTGGAAACAGCTGTATGGGCGGTTGACTGTGTGCATTAGTGTATTAGTGAGTGAATGGATATCTCAGTGCTACATGTCAAAGTAAGTACATATGTAAAACACAGTACATGTGAGAGTTGACATATATAAATAACTGTGCATAAGAGCCTGTGAATGTGTGAGTGGCTGTATGGATCATTGTGAAACTTGTATCAGGGATTGTATAACAGAGTAAATATGTGTTAGTATATGTTTGAATAAGTAAGGTGTGTATAACTGTATAGTTGAGGAAATGGAAGTGTGATTGATTCTTTGCATGACTGACTAGGTGTGTGAGTAACTCCATGGATGAGTGACAGTCTGTGAGTGTCTATTTACTCTGAGTGTATCTAAGATTATATTAGAGTCTGAAGAGGTTCACCGTATTATCACATGAATGATGTCATCAGTGATGTAATCAGTAATGTCAAATGAGATGTCATCAGTGATGTCATCAGTGATGTCATTTGAGATGTCATCAGTGATGTCATCAGTGATGTCATCAGTGATGTCACTGATCATGTCATGAATGATGTAATATGTGACATGATCAGCAGTGGATTGCGGGTGCGCGATATATAGTTAGTGCAAATAACTATATATGAAATTTCAATGGTTTTGTGTGAGTAAAATAAGGTTTTGTAAATGCTAATTCCTAACTATATATGGTCTATAAACCATGGTTTTTTCAGTGAATTTTCAAGGTTTTGTAAATGCTAATTCTTAACTATATATGGTCTATAACCTATGTTTTTTTTCAGTGAATTTCAATGGTTTTTTAATAGCAAATATCAAAAGCTATAAAATGTCAAGTACGTGGTAGGTAAAAACATTTTCGTGTTTATGCACGCTGATGTGCTTTGAACGCTGCCCCCCCCTCCTCTTTTCTTCTAGGAGTATTCTCTCTTTGCAGATAGTGAAGGGTAGGTAACGCAGGCCTTTGCCCCCGTTGTAATCCGTTGTGCCTGCTTCCCTCTCCATTTGATTGATTGTTATCCTAGCATTTATTGTTTTGGAATTGGTTCTCTTTGGTTCATTCTCTATTTACAAACAAGCACAGAGTTGCAATACTCTGTTTAGTCTTTGCAGATAGTGAAAAATCGTTAAAAAAACAAAAGGTATCAAGCAAAATCAGTAGGCCACTAATGGGATCTCTTTTTGACCTCTCTAAAATAGAAACATTATGAACAACCCCTCATGAGAAATACGAAACTAGTGGGAGGAACTGAGCTCGACACCATGATGGCTGCAAGACAGCTCGGCTCCGCCGCCCACCCCACCCAAAATAACGACAAACCCTATGCAAATATTCTAAATATATACAACACACCAGCAAAGTAACAGGGTAAAACATTTTATTAAATAACTATTGCACCCAATCTTGCGGTACAGCGACAGGCGGCTGCTACGGAGCTCACGAAATGGCGGTCGGCTCCACAGACTTGGGCCTGGCCTGCAAGGATGGCTCTGGGCAACCGTGGAACTCGGACGCTTGACTGCTAGGGCATGGGCCCCATTCCCAAAAGAGTCACCTCAGCCTTGAAGATTCTACAACAGTCACCGGGACCCCCGACTCCCGCAGACTTCCGGTGGGGAGCGACTGGCATGATTGCTCGCGGAATGGCCACGACGTAGCCACGAGATGGTGGTGCTCTCATGCTGACGCCAGCTTCAGTCTAAAACATCCAGAAACACTGTAGACTACCAATTCGATCAGTTCCGGTGGAGCCCCAACGTGACCCGGTAGAGAAGAACTTGCCCTCCTCTCTTTGACTGATGGTTCTTGTTGCCTGTCCCTTCTGTTGTCATTTAACAGAACTTTTTGGACTGCTGAAAGGGGTTGTGTTCCGACCGCTGGTTGGTGGAGACATTTTGACTATATTCTGGACCTGCGTTGTCGCGTAATGCGTCATATGACGCGCCGCGTTAGCGCACCCGGAAGTGCTCCGGTGCGCGAGGCGCAGCTTCCCGGAAGCGATCCAGGGCGCGGCGCGCAGCGCGTAACGTAAGCATAACAGGTCATGTGACTTGTTAATAAAACTTTTCATTGGTTCATTTTACTTTTGTTTTTCTAATGATGGAAGGCTTGGTCATATGACCTAAAAATAACACTTTTCATTGGTTTAGAACATTTTTTTTCCCCAAATGATGAAAGCCCCACCTTTTTTATTCTCACTCTGACTTGTAAAGCAAAGGACCCAGATGCATTTACAGTTTATCACTAACAATGTTCCAGGCTAATGTATTTTCCCGGGAAATTTACAACTGTCCTGCAAGTAAAATATTCCTATTTCGAGAAAAAGGGCGTTTCTTCGTCCCATGAGGGAGCCGTTGAACAAAAGAGGCTCGACCTGCTGTCTTAGTCGCTGATAGGCATGAATATCGGATTCTTATCGATCACTTTATGTTGCAGGAGTGGAAAACACAACAGCCCTTGACCATTTATCTTTACTGCTTTCCTGCGTATTATACCTTTTAACCGTCATGTAATCGGGCTGCTTTATTTCACTTGCCTTTTACTGATTCGAAAACAGTGGCTATTATTCAAAACTTTACCAATCTAGGTACTACTACCATGTTTTGTTTTAAAAACCTTTATTGTGAAAATGTCAGTATACAAATACGGGCCTATAACCACCTGGGCCGGCCACGGAGCAAACTGTAATCGTATATGATGAGGGGACATTTACACTGTAGAAGAACGTAACGGGCGGGCCATTAGGTTGCAAGAACTAAGGTGTCTAACAGTTGCGGAATCGGTGGATGTACATTTTATAATTAAAGTACGACAGGGCCAGTTACAATAAAATTATCTAATTATACATTTGCGGGCAAGTACCATGGGTGACGTTAATTCGAACTTTCAATAGTACAGTAATCAATAACACATCAGAACTTAATATCAATAGGGATGTCCAAATGTTCAATCAGTACTCGTACCCGCCCACCATGTGCTTCAAAACTGCATACGTATCTCGTGATATCAAGGTTTGGCAACCAGTACACAACAAGGAGTTACGAGTCCCATTTATACCGGCGCCATTTTGGGCGAGGCCGGGCAGGTCCAGGATATAGTCAAAATGTCTCCACCAACCAGCGGTCGGACCAGAACCCCTTTCGGCAGTCCAAAAAGGTTCCGTTAAATGACAACAGAAGAGATAGGCAACAAGAACCATCAGTCAAAAGAGGGGACGCTTTCGGGAATGGGGCCCATGCCCTAGCAGGCAAGCGTCCGAGTTCCAAGGTGTCCCAGGGCCATTTTAGTGGACCAGGCCCAAATCCAAAGAGCCGGCCGCCATTTTGAGAGTCCTGTTGCAGCCGCCTATCGCTGCACCGCAAGAGTGGGCGCAATTCAGCTGGATGGTGGGCGAGACGCTGTAACAGCAAGAGCAGGCGCAACTCAGCTGGATGGCGGGTGAGGCACTGTGCCGCAAGAGCAGGCGGAACTCAGCTGGATGGCGGGTGAGGCACTGTGCCGCAGGAGCGGGCGGAACTCAGCTGGATGGAGGGTGAGGCACTGTGCCGCAAGAGCGGGCGGAACTCAGCTGGATGGAGGGTGAGGCACTGTGCCGCAAGAGCGGTCGGAACTCAGCTGGATGGCGGGTGAGGCACTGTGCCGCAAGAGCGGGCGGAACTCAGCTGGATAGCGAGTGAAACGCCAAGGGGCGCCCCACTGCAGCTGAGGAGCCTCCACCTGGGGAGGCGGGAGAGGCCCATTCGCGCCGCCTCCCCCCCCCCTCCGGGGCACCCCACGCCGTCTTTCGGCGCAGCATTGTAGGATGGCCACACCAGTGCGGCAACTTGCTGGACACCACCTCGGTGCCATCCGGATCTCGGCGCGTTGTGCTACCTTCGGCCTATTCGCACATCGGTCCGCCACTAACGCCGCCTCACAGGCCAAGGGATTTTGTAGTCTTTTTATAGCCCAAAGCCGCATAACAGGTCATGTGACTTGTTTATAAAACTTTTCATTGGTTCATTTTACTTTTGGTTTCCTAATGATGGAAGGCTTGATCATATGACCTAAAATTAACACTTTTCATTGGATTGAAACATTTTTTTTTCCCAAATGATGAAAGCCCCACCTTTTTTTTCCCACTCGGCAGTCCAAAAACTTTCCGTTAGATGACAACAGAGGGGACAGGCAACAAGAACCATCAGTCAAAAGAGGGGAGGGAAAGTTCTTTCCTACCAGGTCACGTTGGGGCTCCACCGGAAGTCATCGAATTGGTAGTCTACAGTGTTTCTGGATGTTTCAGACTGAAGCTGGCGTCAGCATGAGAGCACCACCATCTCGTGGCTCCTTCGTGGCCATTCCGCAAGCAATCATGGCAGCCGCTCCCCACCGGAAGCCTGCGGGAGTCGGGGGCCCGATGACTTTTGTAGAATCTTCAAGGCTGAGGGGACGCTTTCGGGAATGGGGCCCAAGGACTAGAAGGCAAATGTCCGAGTTCAAATGTGTCCCAGGGCCATTTTAGTGGACCAGGCCCAAATCCGAAGAGCCGGCCGCCATTTTGAGAGTCCTGTGGCAGCCGCCTATCACTGCACCGCAAGAGTGGGCGCAATTCAACTGGATGGTGGGCGAGACGCTGTAGCCGCAAGAGCGGGCGCAACTCAGCTGAATGGTGGATGAGGCACAGTGCCGCAAGAGCAGGCGCAATTCAGCTGAATGGCGACTGAAATGCCAAGGGGCGCCCCACTGCAGCAGAGGAGCCTCCACCTGGGGAGGCGGGGGAGGCCCGTTCGCGCCGCCTCCCCCCCCGGGGCACCCCACGCCGTTTTTCGGCACAGCATTGTAGGATGGCCAGACCAGTGCGGCAACTTGCTGGACACCACCTGGGTGCCGTCCGGATCTCGGCGCGTTGTGCTGCCTTCGGCCTATACGCACAACGGTCCGCTACTGACGCCACCTCACAGGCCGACGGATTTTGTAGGCTTTTTATAACCCAAAGCCGACTAAAAGACAGACCAAAGCAGCCCATTGTTGCTACTCCGGGGAAGGAGGGGCAAGGACAGTATCAAGCGTACTTTGAATGCTTTGAGATGGATGTTGCAGCAGGCTGCCATGTAAATAGTTGTTTAAAATGTTTTTTTTTAACGTGTTTACTTTGTTGGAGCGTTGTATATATTTATAAGTTATTAAAGTGTTATAATCCTACTACTTTGTTGGAGTGCTATATATTTATAATGTGACACATAATTGTGAAGACTTTGATGTACAAAAAGGCATCCCTGGAATCTTCCGCTTCATGCTCGGTCCAACACACCCTTACAGTGAGAATCCCCTCCCCAATCACAATACAGGATCGTTATCAGATAGTAGGAACGCGTGTGGTGTAACGGATTTCATGGGGTGGGGGCCTTGATCTACTGTAACTCCTTTGAAGAGTGGTGATTCTTTACAGTTGGGGCCATAAACTACATCCGCAGGGCTAGGTGATAGCCTGGGACCGGCCTGGACAATCGGACACAGAGGAAGAGGAGTGTCAGAGGGTGCGGTAGTGAATAGGGTGAAAGGGAGGTGTCGGGCGGGTGCAGGGTGTGATTCTCAGGGAAGAGCAGCGCAGATGGGGGGAGGTTTATGGCCCATGCATGAGAGAGAGAGCGGGGGTGACCAGTGCGTGGACTGTTTAGAATGTTGACAGACACCGGAGAACCAATCAGCTTCGCTTCGCAAAGTTCCGTTACGCGAAAAGTACGCGAACCGGAGCGCTACCCGGGACGCTGTCACAGATATATCTGTTTTTTAAAACGTTAATTTCTCAAAATCCACTGGAGCACATATATTGAGACCTAGCAAAGGCACATCGGGCTAACAGTCCCTACAATTTTGCCAAGTTTCGTATAAAATCCATTCAGCCGTTCGAGCTAAAAGTGAGGCCAACCGCCCTATGGAAAAATGAATAGGAAAAACATGTTTTGGGACCCCCCTTTTTTCTCTTCCCCCCTTGACGAAACCCCCCCAAATTTTCAGGGGCTGCTCAGAAAAAAATGTGCCCATTTCCTGAAAATTTCAGCCGATTCCGTCCACAAACGCCAAAGTTATTAGACATAGAATTTTCAAAAGTCCCATAGAGAAAAAATCCTAACTATATTTACCTACTAGCGACCGCCAGTAGGTAATATATATAAATATATATTACCTACTGGCGGGCGCCAGTAGGTAGTTATAGTTAGGATTTTTTTCAATGTTAAATCTCAAAATTCTATTTGGAATAACTTTGGCGCCGGTTGACGAATCTGCCTGAAAATTTCCTCAAAATGGCCTCGCGGTGCACCGGTCCTTCCCTGAAAGTTTGAGGGGGATTTGTCAAGCGGGGGCCGAGATAAAAGGGGGGTCCCAAACATGTTTTCCCCATGTTAATTTCCATAGGGCGGTCGACCTCACTTTTAGCCCGAACGGCTGAATGGATTAACACCAAACGTGGAAAAATTGTAGGGAATGGTAGCCTGATGTGCCTTTGCTATGTCTCAAGATATGTGCTCCAGTGGATTTTGAGTAATTTAAGTTAAAAAAAAATATATATCTGTGACAGCGCCCCGGTACGCGCACCGGGGCGCGTACCGGGCGCGACGCGGCTTGCGCACCGAATGCTGATTGGCTGTCGGGTGTCTGTAAACATTCTAAACAGTCCGGAGCGGCCGCCATCTTGTGTCTCGGTAGGATCAAGACACAAGAGGTGGCCAAAACAAAGGGGGAATTAACCATAAGGGGGCAGAGTAGACCCTCCCTGACCCCCTAGGTTTGATGTGGGGGCTTTAAAAGGGCTCCGTTTTTTTTGCGGGGGAGCGACCGGTACGCGCACCGGGAAGCGGACCGGGGGAGCGTACTATGGGGAAAAAAGAATGATAGACTTTTCAAATATTGTATGTTTATTAATTGTTCTTTTTGTTGGGTTTTTTTTTTTTTTTATTTAAGTACCAACATGTAGGTACCAATGCATAGTCTAACATTTAATGTACACTGTCTCCTTTGTAGATATCTTACATGTTGTTACAGAAGTTATTGTGGTATATGGAATTCATAGCATAGTCTGTCAGGAAAGCAGAAACAATATGGAGGCAGGAGATGATAAAGAGATGTTAAATACACATTGGAGATAATATAGTGGGAGAAAGGAAGTAACTATGAGCAAACTTACTATGTAACACAAAAAAGTTGCACAGTATATTTTAAGTCTGACTTTACATTATAATCAATTTGGTACTAGTTTAAGAAATACATATAAAAATGAATAATGTCTCAAAACAATTTTTGAATTATTAAATATAAATTTATTTTTCAGATTCCTTTTCCAAATTTAACAGAACTTCTAATATTTGATTTTCAGAAATGTCCTCATTTTGAATCAGGAAATCTACTGATTGTACACATTGAAGTAGTTCATAGTCCCGTGATTCATCCATGAATTCTGAGTCATTGGGTTCAATAACTTTATTATTGTTGCTCTCCAGAACAATTGCGATGGAATTTTTTTGCTCTCCTTCCATTTTTGTGCTGTAATTTGCATTTAAAAAAAATATATCAGTAGAGATAGGGCACTGTTGGGTTTAAGTTCAGACAGGTACTTTGGTCTTTTTTAACAGTGATTTTATCTTTGGGCAGTGTATGGTATCAGACTGGAAGTAGAAATATAAAAAAGTGTATGTGATAAAGCCTAAGAAAATTCATAATTATACAAGACAAGCCTAACTCCATCCATAACTATAACAGAGAAGTCTATCTTATTCTATAACTATTACAGAGGGATAGTATATAACTATCAGAAAATGTTTTCCAAATTAACTTAAAGTGCACCACATACTTCAGTTTTTAAAATAACATCTTACCTTTCAAAAAGAAGTTTAAGTTGTCAGTGAAAATGCTCTTGAAATATACTAACAATACAATAAATTAGAAATGTATTGGAAAAGGCAAGATGGCGGCCGCTAGTGTGGCTGTGTGAAGTGCTCTATCCACAAGCTCCGTGTGACTCTCCTCTACCCCCGGTAGCTACCGATTCTTCCAGGTGCAGCGGTGTGGGAAGATATCAACGTGAGCCTGAGTAAAAGTAAAGCGGAATTGTGCTATTTCTGCACTCCGTGCAGTGTGTGGGAGACTTACCGAGTTGCTCCCGCGGCATCCTGGCGTCTGGACGTTCCCTGCAGTGGACGCTCGTGGTGGAGCTGTTGGAGGGTTGTATGACTCGGTGACGAGCTGCGCTTCGGTGAAGCTTCCGCGTCTCGGATTTGCAGCAGCTGGAGGCACTTTTGCAGGGAGGTGGCTGGCTTCTGTCGGTGTGAGGAACGGACAGAGAGTGATACGGCAAGTGACTGTTCTCCCTCTACTTCCCCCCCCCCCGGTCTCTGATGCTTTCGCAACTTACAGTCCTACAGTCAACCATTAAATCAAAGGCTTGAAGCTATTAGAGGCTTGACTATTTTTCTTTTGGCACTCGGGGCAGGGCGGCTGTAGTGAGTGGCAAAAGGGGAAAAACAAAAGACTGATACAGAGTTGCAGAAATGGCGAGGGGGAGAGGATCGAAAAAACAAGGGGGGGCTTCCCCCTATGGAATCAGCCGAAACTGCAGTGCCTGTCTCTGACATACATACAGTGCCTAATAATGTGGTAACTGTTGCAGGTGCGAGTAATACCAATACCATTACTGTGTCAAGCACTCATGGAACAGGTTTGAGTAAAGGCAACCAAATAAACAACCAGGCAAAAGATAAAGCTATCAGTAAGGGGAACAGCTCTGCTATGGATTTTGAGGCCAGTAACAACCAGCATGGGCTAGCAGCAGTTACAAAGAAGCAAAGTGGCTCTCATGTTCAAACAATGCATGTAAATCAAGATACTCCTGCTAAATCACTAGCTGTTCACGCAATATTTAACAAAATGCAGGGCGTAAAGGTAAGAGTGAATGCGGACTCTGGGACTATGAGGGACGATCGTCCACTTCCCACTACACAGCATGAGCATGAGCTCCGGTCGGCTGGGGGAACCACTAGTACTTCTATTGGAGCTTCACCAATTTTGTTACCTGCAAATCCTGCAAGCAATGACAATGAAACGACAATGTCTGCTACATTAGATACCAGGTCGCTACCTGGCCCTGGCCTAGGTTCAATCATGGAGTTGACCACTGATACTTTTACTGATATCACTACTGGTCTAATGGATAAAGGCAATGAGTCAGAATATGCAGGTTCGGATGGTAAATTTTACTCTATGTCCGATTTAACGGTAGCATCGGATAAAGAACATGATGCTGATGAAGATAGCTCTAGCAACCCTGGTGAGTGGGGAGATTTACCAGAGGATGAGGAAGGAGAGGAGTATGAGCAATCTTCCCCTCATAAAACCGTAAGAAAGGTGGTGTGTGAAGGGTCAGAGCAGGATCGGACTCTTCCTTTAACTCAGCTCAATTTAGAGGAAGATCTGGAAGAGAACTCAATCACCCTTAGCTGTATATATAAAAGTATAATGGCACACCGTAGTGAGACCAAGGCTGAAGGGTTACGTACACAAGGGGCTGTGAGGAAGCTCCAGAATACAGTACGACGATTGGTTAAGACATGCGCTGAAGTTACTACCCGGGTGGTAGAGGTAGAGGAGAGGGTCTCCTCAGCTGAAGACAGTTTGGCTAAGCAACAAACGGCTATTGAAACTTTACAAAAATCTAAATCGGATGTGGAGTGGAATCTTACGGATCTACAAAACCGCGCACGCCGTAATAATCTACGCGTGTAGGCATAGCCAAGACAAAGGAAGGATCAGACCCACGGAAATTTATTGTCCAACTATTTAAAGAAGCCTTCCCAGAACTTAGTGCTTGGGATTGGGAAACGGAAGTGATCCGGGCACATAGGTTACCTTTTGTGCTACGACAACGTGGAAAGGAGAGACAAGCTGCCGCAAACGCATACCCCAGGGCAATCTTAATTTGTTTGAACAATTACTTACTCCAGGAAGCATTATATGACTTAGCACGTCCTGAGAAAAAGCGATCCAGTATGGGGTTTGAGTTATTTGTGCGCCCTGATTTTTGTCCGGCAACTGTGCATGAACGATGGCAACTCAGGAAATTAATTACCCCTCTCCAAGCTAAGGGCGCTCAAGTTTTTTTGCTCAATCCTGCTAAATTAAAGATTATCTTTAGAGGCCAAACAAGATACTTTATGTCAGCGATGTCTGCGCAAGAATATATGAATGACATGGATAAGAGTCCGAAACGATAAATGACAATAATAGTATTACATCTGTTTAATAAGCTTCTTTTTTTTGTGGTGACAGTAATAGTAGGTATAACAGCTGCATCGAGGAGTGAAATGTGTAACTCTGGTCTATGCTGTTATAGGTTATTGTGGCTCTCTCTTCATTATTTATAGATACAGATTGATTATGTGTCTTTATGTGTTTTCTTTTATTTTTTTTTATTTTTTTTTGTCCCTTGCTCCAGTTGATGTTGATTTATTTCTAGGTAGCCCCTTGTAATAGGGTTCAACTTATATATGCTCTTCTGAAAGTTGAATGAAAAAGTTGTAACCAGGACTTTAGTGCAAAGGAGCATAGATACTTACACTAGTTGCCATTAACTGGAGAGGTGTCAATTGATTTCTAAGTCAATTAGTAGGCTCTGTGATGTAATGGGGAGAGAGAGAAATAAAGGGTGGGGGCAGGGGAGTCAACTGGGGGGCACGTTGGAAAAAGCACTTCTACATCAACGAGGACATGTTCCTTAAGCCTTGATTTGGGAGGTGGGGGGATGGGTTGGAATGGGGTGCGGGGTGGGGTGGGAGGTGTGGTAAAAAAACTGAAAATAATACATGAGTACAATAGGGAAATGAGTTTTTTTGTGATAAGCTATGTCTTTTTCCAGGTAGATTGTGGAGTTAAACGATTGAGATATGATGCAAGTAAATGGCGTGTAGGGGTATTGGGATAGGTACATTGAATGTGAGGGGGCTGAACTCATTGGAAAAAAGACGCCGTGTGGAGCTAGAATTGCGTGCTATATATTGTGATATAATTTGTCTCCAAGAGACTCATATGGTTTGGGCGAAGCGCCATCTACTTATGGAGTTGGGATTTAATCTTTTAGCCTCTACTAAATTTTCAGGCTTGGCTAGAGGAGTTGCAATTTTGGGTAAACAGCATATAAGCAACACAGGTAGAGTTTTAACTGATGTACTGGGCAGGTGGGTAATTATAGAATGCATTGTAGGTAACACAATTTTTACGATCTGCTCAGTATATGGGGCAAATTTAGATGAGGCAGATACTTTAGAGTTTCTAAATTTGGAATTAGCATCTTGGCCCACACCAGTGATCCTATGTGGGGATTTAAATATAAATTTGACACCCAATATTAAATGCAATGAGAAGGCGAAATATACCGGTAGGAAACCACGTGTATTTAAAGCGTTACAGGCACTATTGATAGCCCATGGGTTGGTGGACGTGTGGGCTTATTTAAGAGGATCGGTACCAGGATATACTTTTTTTTCCTTTCCACATCGTAAGTTAGTACGGCTCGATTATTTTTTGTGGCAAAGTCATTATTAAATCAAGCAGGGATTCAGGTGTAGCCAAGAATTACATCTGATCATGGGCCGGTAGTCCTATCTATACCTGGCATAACACCAGTTATAAAGCCCAGAGGCTTTTCTTTTGACCCCAAACTTTTAATAGAGCAGCAATTTATTGAAAACATGCTGCAATGGATCACAAACTTTTTTTATGAAAATCGTGGGACTAGCAGTGTGGGATATGTGTGGGACAGTTTTAAGGCGGCGTTTAGAGGTTAAGTTTTGAGTTTTGGTATATACAACCAAAAAAAACAGGTAGCTAAGTTCCAAGAGCTATACCAAGGATTGATGAAGGCTGAGGAGTTACTCGTTCAGGGAATTCAGACTGGCGAGGATATAACGGAATCAATTACGTTGGTGGCTCAGTGTAAAGCAAGATTAAACCTCTACTGGTCTAAGGAAACAGCAAAAAAGTTTCTTATTAAACAGCAACAACATTATGAATATGGCGAGGCAAGTGGCAGATGCCTCGCCCAAAGGTTAAGAGTCAAGGAAGTATCTCAAAGGATAGATAATATTCTGGATTCTAATGGTAACTCTGTTGAAAATGGTAATGGTACTGGCATTTTAGAGGTGTTTAGGCAATACTATGAGAAATTATACTCTAGGGATGAGTGTGATAGGGAGGCGGCCGCCACTCTGATAAATCAGTTTTGCAGGTCTGATCTGTCTATAGAGGAGTCAGCAGCTCTAGAAGCCCCTATTTCTTTAGTAGAGTTGGAATTAGCAGTACATGGATTGGCAAGTGGTAAAGCGGCAGGACCCGATAAACTTCAGGTTGAAGTATACAAAATCTTTTTCTCTGTTTTAAAGGAAGATCTTCTCATAACAATGCGTATGGCCCAGAAAGGGGCCCCCCCTAAGAGTTGGAGTGAAGCTTGTATAGTTGTATTTCATAAAAAAGGCAAGCCGGTGAATATGCCTAGTTCTTTTCGTCCCATCTCACTTTTAAATGCGGATGGGAAGATTTATTCTAAGATCTTAGCCAATTGGTTATCATCTGTTATCACTCCGTTAGTTTCTACTATACAGCACGGGTTTATCCCACATCGAGGTACGGTGAACCATGTTCGACGAGTGATAACTATGTTTGATTATGTTAATGTAACCCGGGATCCATTAAGTTTAATTTTGTTAGACGCAGAGAAGGCTTTCGACCGGGTCTCATGGTGCTTTTTATGGGAGGTTATGAGGCAACGTGGATTTGGTCAAGAGTTTATAACATCTTTGCAAACATTGTATCGCCAACCGACCGCCTGTATTAGCACCATGGGACTCATGTCAGAGGTGGTTCAAATACAAAGGGAACTAGGCAAGGTTGCCCTTGCTCCCCTCTTTTATTTTCTTTATATATCGAGCCGTTTTTATGAATGTTAACAGTTAGTACTAAGATTCAACCAGTTACGATACAAACCTATCAATTTAAGGTCCTTGCTTACGCGGACGATGTTGCCATCATTACTTCGTCCCCAAGTACAGCGATGCAGGAGATTGAAGATTTAGCCTTAAATTTTGGTTTGGTCTCTGGTTATAAGTTGAATGCTGCCAAGACCCAATTGTTATGTGCTAATATGTTAAAGTACTCAGACCCAAGAGTATGCCAGGAGGTTATCTATTTGGGAATTAAGTTAAGGGTCTCTACAACTGCCTTGGTCAAATCCAATTGGGAGGGGCTTATTTCGGGGGTGAAGAAACAACTAGATCAGGCAGAATGTCTGCATCTCTCCTTGGTGGGGTGATGCAATCTTTTAAAAATGATGATACTCCCGAAAATACTTTATTTTTTTAGATGTGTTCCTCTTGAAATCCCCAGGGTAACTTTGATACAGCTCCAAACTATCTGTATGCGTTTTATGTGGGCTGGTGGCAAGGCCCGCAGGGCGGTACGATACATGATCCTATCAAGAAAATTAGGTGGCTGGTCTGTACCAGACTTTACGTTATATTACTACGCTTGTATGCTACAAGGAATGAATGGTTTGCTAACAGGGACTCCTCCTTTGGATATCGCTGAATGCCCAGATATATATCAGATGCTTCTAGGGGTGAATGCGAGAAATTGTTTGTTCCTGCATTATGAGTGGAGCTATTACAAACGCACGAGATTTAAGACTTTGGCAGCAGTATTTAAAATTTGGCGGGTTGTACGGATTATGTTTGGTTTTGGGAAAATCTCGTGGTATACTCCCTTGGTCTCCTCGATATTTCTGCCTTTGGACTTATGGGATCGGGTGGTTTATTACTGGCGGGGAAAAGGTATAAGGTTGGTGGGGGATTTATATGGTGATGGATGTTTGAAATCTTTCGAACAATTGAGGGAACAATATCAACTCCCTAGAGACCATTTTGCTAAGTATTTACAAATCAGAAAACATTTGGAGAAGTGTGGTGGTATTTACCAAGCTAATAATTTGATAGAAGACATTGGGAAAAATGCAAGGATTGGCGTATTATATGGTCATATGTTAAGTATGAAGGCGAATGACATTGAGCAACAAAATGTTAAATGGGGAACAAAACTTGGTAGACAGGATATTCAGATTGAAACCTCTTATACTACACACCTGACAAAATCTCAAAATGGCCGGGAGATGCAATTGGTAAATGTTTTCGGTGTGGATATCCATCTGCAGATGATTTACATGTTTTTTTTAGCTGTTCAAAGTTAACACCATTATTACTGCAGGTGGAGAAATGCTTATCAGACATTACTGATACCCCACTTCAACTGACAGCCACGCAAATTTTGTTAGGGGTAGAAATGGGAGCAGTTGAGACTCTCATACCCAGACAACATGTGTATCTAATAGTTTTGGCTACTGCTGTATATAGACTCAGTATTGCATCTTTCTGGCTGCAGCAGGAACCCCCCTCCTTTGAAATGTGGAGGGCATGTTTTTTCACAATATTTAACATGGAATATTGTTTATATGCCCTGAAGGGTCAGCGTAAGAGAAAGCTGGGTGAACAAATATGGGGATGTGTGAGACGGCACTTAGAAGCTTGAAATTTAAATTCTGATTATCTTTAGTTAATTTATTCTAAAATGTTTGCATTTCTTATGTTTTTTTTTACTTTATCTTCTGAAGACTATGCTTATCCTTCTTCGGCTCCACATGACAGTTACAATCATAATTTATTATGGTTTTTTCTCCACTTAGTCAGAGCATATAGTTAGCGCTATGTATTATAAAAATCTTTGTCATTTTATATTTCTGATCTGATGGCTCTGATATTGACTCTGTATATTGAAATGAATGATTGCAATTTTAGATGTATACTTGTATAATTACTCATACCGATTGTCTCATGTATTACGTAGAAATAAATAAAAATTAAAAAAAAGAAATGTACTTCAGGAAGTAGTAGTCAAAATGGCTGTGTTTCTCTCTCTTTCTTTATATATATTCAGGTACATAACCAATCAAATGTTATGAACTATTAGGAGATAATGAAAGTAACATTTTAATTGGTTGTCAATTCTAACACTTCATATGTGTTTTTGTCATGTAATTTACCTCAGGATATTTAGTCAGGCCTACAGCATAAATGTCTCAATGGAATTCCATCAAATTTGGGTAAATGGTAGGGATTGCTATGTATTTGGGCCTATTCTATATTTGATGAAAGTGTCTCCAGTGGTTTTTCTGTAAATTACTTTCCCACCTTTTTTTAGGGAGCGCTTACCGGTGGGCGCCCCGGTACACGCACCGGCAGCGTTACGGGAGTCCTCCATTTTGTGTTTTGGTAGAATCGAGACACAAAATGGAGGACAAACAATGTTGGGAATGGGTAGAAGGGGGCACGGTAGTCACTTCCTGACCCTCTAGGTTTTCTGAGGGGGGCTTAGGACGCTCATATAGGCCAAAAATGAAATTTTCGGGGGAAAAACTTCACGGGGGAGCGCTCTGTACGTGCACCGGTAAGCGTACTGGGGAGCGTACTTTGGTGAAAAATAGTGAAAAAAGTTAGAAAAAGATAAACGTTTTGAATGATCAGAGGTAGGGTAGCTCTGAAAAGAGCTTTTGGGTTCTGTGGCTGATTTAGGTACCTACAAGTAGGTTCCAATGCAGTCTTAAATTCAGGAGGAATAGTCTATTCCCCTCATCTGAGAAGTGCACACCATCTCCTCTGTAGATGTCTTGCATTTTTTAACGCAAGTTGTTGTTGTATATTGAACCCATTCCAAAGTCTCTCATGTAAGCAGAAACAGATTTATTCACATGTTTCCGTGCTTTCTCAAATTGTGGACAAAATTGGTTGGACCAGTTCCATTTCTGTCTTTGGCATATATTGGAATATACCAAGGCAGTTTGTGGAAAAAGTGTCATCAATTGATCAAAGGTGTCATTTAAAAGCATTTCCAGACCAACCCCAGTCATAGTGCCCAAATCATTTCCACCACAGTGCACTATTAAGAGGTCAGGGTTTGGCAGATGCAAAAAGGTTTTCACCAATGGTATCAATTGATGACATCTCAATCCTCTCTGGCCAATCCACTTGATTTCTACATTTGAAAAATCAAGGTTGTGATATTTTCTGCTTGCTGCATACCTTTGAGCCCAGTGGATGTAGCTATGTCCAATAATCCATACAGAATACATGATGTGAGAAGGTTCAGGTGCAGTCAGATGAAGTGTGGGAATGAAATGGCAGTTGGAACAGTAGGAGATTACAAAAAAATAATTGTGGAGTTTCCCTGCTGTTGAATCACAAGCAATGATTGGTGGATTCAGTTAGTTGAAAACAGAGAGTTAAAGTGAATGGTTGTGTTGTGTGTAAGAAGCAATTTGAATGGTTAAGAAAAAGTCACTAAAAGCAATAATGCCCTGGATAAGCTGGTGTATTGAGAGGTCAAACATCCTTGCTGACTTAATTTGCAACATTGTAGAATAAACTTTTGAACCTGAGAGTTCAGTTAGGAGGGAGTTGCTATGGTAACAGATAGAAAGGTCTGAGAGGGGGAAGTGTGTTGGTTTGAAAATAGTGAGGGAAGACTTTTGATTGGTTGAAATAAGGCATATGTGTGTAAAGTTAGAGATTTTCTATGCCAGTCTTGGTTTCAGTGTATTGAGTGCACACCTTTTGCTCTGCTAAAGAAAAATTGGTGTGTGTGTCTGACACTGTTTTCAATCTCCCAAAGCATTCGTAAAGGTAAGTAATGATTTATTTAATTTAGATAGAGACTTGTTTGCTCTATGGAGAATATTTGATAGCATATAGTTAAGTTTCAGTAGTGAAATTGAATGCTTGTACATAGGTCCTGTGTTGTGTTTCTAAAATGTTATTCAAAAAACGATTTGGGAGGCAAATCAATGGTATTTTCATTTGGGCCTTATTTATGATTGCCTTGTGCTGCTGGTACATCACTTTAAACATGGGAAAAAAGTGACGCTCTGGTGACACAAGGCCTTCATAAATAAGGTCCAGAGTTTTTTTGTTGTTGGTTTGTGTCTTGCTTTTTGATAATGCTTGATATCAACATTTGCAAGATAGAGGATTTGTATTTTGTGAAATAGTGAGGGTTCAGTAGTGAAATGGAGTGCTTGTACATAGGATCTTTGCTGTGTTTCTAAAATGTTATTCAAAAAACGATTTTGGGTGCAAATCAATGGTATTTTCATTTGGCCCTTATTTATGATTGCCTTGTGCAGCCGGTGCATCACTTTAAATATGGGAAATAAGTGACGCTCTTGTGGCGCAAGGCCTTCATAAATAAGGCCCGAGTTTGTTTGCTGTTGGTTTGTTTTTTGCTTTTTGATAATACTTGCTATGAACATTTGCAAGATAGAGGATGTGTATTTTGGGAAACAGTGAGGTTTCAAAAGTGATATTGAGTGGTGGTACATAGGTTCTGCGCAGTGTTTCTTAAATGTTATTCAAAAAACGATTTTGGGGGAAAATCAATGTTATTTACATTTAGCCCTTATTTATGATTGCCTTGTGGCACCAGTGCGTCTCTTTTAACATGGGACACACTCGTGGCGCAAGGCCTTCATAAATAAGGTCCTGAGTTTTTGTTGTTGTTGGTTTGTGTCTTGCTTTTTGATACTGCTTGATATCAACATTTGCAAGATAGAGGAATTGTATTTTGTGAAATAGTGAGGGTTCAGTAGTGAAATTGAGTGCTTGTACATAGGATTTTTGCTGTGTTTCTAAAATGTTTTTCAAAAAACGATTTTGGATGCAAATCAATGGTATTTTCATTTGGCCCTTATTTATGAGTGCCTTGTGCAGCCGGTGCATTACTTTAAACATGGGAAATAAGTGACGCTCTTGTGGCGCAAGGCCTTCATAAATAAGGCCCTGAGTTTGTTTGCTGTTGGTTTGTTTTTTGCTTTTTGATATTGCTTGATATGAACATTTGCAAGATAGAGGATTTGTATTTTGGGAAACAGTGAGGTTTCAAAAGTGATATTGAGTGGTTGTACATAGGTTCTGCGCAGTGTTTCTTAAATGTTATTCAAAAAACGATTTTGGGGGAAATCAATGGTATTTTTCATTTGGCCCTTATTTATGATTGCCTTGTGGCACCGGTGCGTCTCTTTTAACATGGGACGCACTGGTGGCGCAAGGCCTTCATAAATAAGGCCCTGAGTTTTTTTGTTGTTGGTTTGTGTCTTGCTTTTTGATAATGCTTGATATCAACATTTGCAAGATAGAGGATTTGTATTTTGTGAAATAGTGAGGGTTCAAAAGTGATATTGAGTGGTTGTACATAGGTTCTGCGCAGTGTTTCTTAAATGTTATTCAAAAAACGATTTTGGGGGAAAAATCAATGGTATTTACATTCAGCCCTTATTTATGATTGCCTTGTGGCACCAGTGCGTCTCTTTTAACATGGGAAATAAGTGATGCTCTTGTGGCGCAAGGCCTTCATAAATAAGGCCCTGAGTTTGTTTGCTGTTGGTTTGTTTTTTGCTTTTTGATAATACTTGCTATGAACATTTGCAAGATAGAGGATTTGTATTTTGGGAAACAGTGAGGTTTCAAAAGTGATATTGAGTGGTTGTACATAGGTTCTGCGCAGTGTTTCCTAAATGTTATTCAAAAAGCGATTTTGGGGGAAAAATCAATGGTATTTACATTTAGCCCTTATTTTTGATTGCCTTGTGGCACCAGTGCGTCTCTTTTAACATGGACGCACTGGTGGCGCAAGGCTTTCATAAATAAGGCCCAGAGTTTTTTTGTTGTTGGTTTGTGTCTTGCTTTTTGATAATGCTTGATATCAACATTTGCAAGATAGAGGATTTGTATTTTGTGAAAAAGTGAGGGTTCAGTAGTGAAATTGAGTGCTTGTACATAGGATCTTTGCTGTGTTTCTAAAATGTTATTCAAAAAACGATTTTGGGTGCAAATCAATGGTATTTTCATTTGGCCCTTATTTATGATTGCCTTGTGCAGCCGGTGCATCACTTTAAACATGGGAAATAAGTGACGCTCTTGTGGCGCAAGGCCTTCAAAAATAAGGCCCTGAGTTTGTTTGCTGTTGGTTTGCTTTTTGCTTTTTGATAATACTTGCTATGAACATTTGCAAGATAGAGGATTTGTATTTTGGGAAACAGTGAGGTTTCAAAAGTGATATTGAGTGGTTGTACATAGGTTCTGCGCAGTGTTTCTTAAATGTTATTCAAAAAACGATTTTGGAGGAAAATCAATGGTATTTACATTTAGGCCATAATTATGATTGCCTTGTGGCACCAGTGCGTCTCTTTTAACATTGGACGCACTCGTGGCGCAAGGCCTTCATAAATAAGGTCCTGAGTTTTTTTGTTGTTGGTTTGTGTCTTGCTTTTTGATAATGCTTGATATCAACATTTGCAAGATAGAGGATTTGTATTTTGTGAAATAGTGAGGGGATAGTAGTGAAATTGAGTGCTAGTACATAGGATCTTTGGTGTGTTTCTAAAATGTTATTCCAAAAACGATTTTGGGTGCAAATCAATGGTATTTTCATTTGGCCCTTATTTATGATTGCCTTGTGCAGCCGGTGTATCACTTTAAACATGGGAAATAAGTGACGCTCTTGTGGCGCAAGGCCTTCATAAATAATGCCCTGAGTTTGTTTGCTGTTGGTTTTTTTTTTGCTTTTTCATAATGCTTGCTATGAACATTTGCAAGATAGGGGATTTGTATTTTGGGAAACTGAGAGGTTTCAAAAGTGATATTGAGTGGTTGTACATAGGTACTGCGCAGTGTTTCTTAATTGTGATTCAAAAAACGATTTTGGGGGCAAATCAATGGTATTTACATTTGGTCCTTATTTATGACTGCCTTGTGGCACTGGTGCGTCTCTTTTAACATGGGACGCACTGGTGGCGCAAGGCCTTCATAAATAAGGCCCAGAGTTGCTGTGGTATAAACTTTAATATGTTGCAAATTTGTGTTTATATTGTTTTCTTTTTGTCATTACTTTGTTGTTTGCTAATAGTGGTCTTTAATGTGTTATTTTTTTCAGAACCACAGATTGAAATCAACATTTTAAAAGCAAGCAAAAATGCCATCAAGGCAAAGGAATAGAAAAAATACCATACGTAAAAGAACAAAATCATCAAAGGAATTAAAAGAATCCTCAAGTACTTCAAAAAACAACAGAAAAGCTCCTGGTAAGACAATTAAGTCTTTTCTTCACAATTTATGTAGATCAAAAAGTAATGTTAATGGTAATAAGAAGATCCAGAAGCAGAGAACAAATCTAAAAAGGAAGGAGAGGCCCTCAAAAAATTTCTCTATTGGAGCAGGAGATAAGACTATGGATAGCAATAGAAGATTAAATCAATTTAGGGACATTTGTAGACGAATGTTTCGCAATAGGGTAGTTTTAAATTTGCTAAAAAATGAAAAGAAAGGTAAACAGAGAGCTGCTTTTTACAAGAAAAAGAAAAGTGTGGAGAAGATTGTTGATCAGGCTTTTGAAGTTAAGAAAAAATTATTTATTTTAGTAATCAATAGAATTAGGATACTTAATTGATGTTTTCAAATCGAACAGTAGATGGAAAAGAATTATGAATCGGACTAATTTTTGTGAAGTATTTTCTGGAGAATGGATGCATAGTTCAAGTTCTGAGCCCTTTTTTAATGAGGAGAGTTACTTTCAGGAAAATTATTTTGTGCATGCAGTTGACACCAGTGGTCGAGCATATGAGGTGAAAGATGGTTGTGTGATGGAAAAAGAGAAACTTGTGTCTAGAGACGCAGAAGAGGTGTTAAGTGATGAAGTTTTGGGGAGATGTACTAAGGGTCCAGTGTACACATGGAAGTGCCGTAGTATTTGTAGTGTGCGACAGGATTCAATCGATTTGCTTCGAAATTTCTTACGTACATATAGTAAGAAAAATCTAAAACAAAAAATGAAGATCTTGCAAGAGTTAGATCCTTGCAGAGTGAGAGAACGCACAGGTTTGCATGGGCATTCACTGGCTTGTCTTTCTAGAAAAGTATGTCAGAGTGTTTTTCATCATTTTAGGATGATAGCAGTGCATCATAATAAGGTGCGGAAATTAGTGAGAAGGTTGTATTATGCAAAAAGTCCAGCACTTAAGCTTAAACAGTTAAACAGTGCTCTTTTGCATGGATCTGAAGTGGATGTGAAGACTATTTGTGAAGAAATTGAGTTTTGTTATTTTGGGAACAAAGAGGACAGTGTAGAAATGGATATAGTAATGGATGATAATGTGGAAGATAATGGACAGATTTCAAGTACAGAAAAGTTTGACGAGGAAATTACCAAGTTTAAGAGGAAATCAAGTGAAAGGCCTAATTTAACTTGTGTGTGTTGTCGACGGACTCATTATAAGATTCAGACTAGGTTAGTTGATTTATATGCAAAATGTGAACTGGAAAATAATAGTGAATGGAAGGATTTTGTAAGTTATTTGTTGGTGGAGAATTCTTTTGATTTGAGTTTTGATCAGCGTATTTGTAATTATTGTTTGAAAAAATGAAATGAAAATAGAATGCCTGCTAGAGCTGCTCATAATAATCTTCAGTTGATAGATATTCCTTCTGAATTGATGGATTTAAATACTTATGAATCAATTTTGATTCAATGTGTCCATCCTTTTCAAGCTATTGTTCGCATGGAGCCTAAGATAGGGAAATGACCTCCTACAGATTTACAAAGAGGATTAAAGGGAAGAGTTGTTTATTTGCCTCTAGATGTCAAGAAAAATATTGATACAATTGGTGTAGAAAGAGTAGAAGAGGATCCTCTGGTTATTCGAGTTAATGGGGTTCCGACAAAGAGTAAAAAAACTGGCAAGATTTAGTGGATGTTAGGAAAGTCAAAAAGGCAACGTTGTATTTGGTCAAAAACAATAAGTACTACAAAGATGTAAGTGTTGGAGCAGAGGAAACAGCTACAGAAGAAGACAGTGATTGTTCAGTTGGCCAAATTGAAAAAGTTGATGTGTCTAGAAGTAAAAAAATATATGAACATTATACTGTTCATCCTTTGCATTCCAAAGAAGTAATGGGGAATGCAATTGACTTATTTCAAATGAAAGCAGCAAAAGGAAGTCCCATTAGTGTATGGGAAGAAAGTTTGGAAGCTCGTTGTTTTCCACAGTTATTTCCAACAGGTCATGGTGGACGATATGACGATCGACCAGTTCAAATTCCTGCAGCTGAATACCGGACTTTAAGATTATATGCTGAAGATCCAAGGTTTTAGCAATGCATTCCGTATTTGTTTCATCCACTGTATGAAAGTGATTTGTCTGGGCTTTCTTATGCAGTTAATCATATATTGAAAAGTGGAGCTCATCTGCAAAATGTTTCAGCAAGGGACTTTATGGAGAAAGTCAATCTGCAAGACAGTATTTTGGAATCTCAGCTAATCAATCTCATGGCATGTCAGCGTGGAACAAATGAGTATTGGTTCCATCGTCATGGGGAATTGAAATGTATGCTAAGAAACTTAGGAACTCCTACATAGTTCCTCACTCTTAGCTGTGCTGAGTATGCATGGGATGACTTACTTCAATTTCTACGAGAGGCAAATGGAAACATACAAAATATAGAATTGAAAACACCTGGAAAACTGTGTTCTTTGGATCCAGTGAATGTTTGCAGATATTTTAATCATAGATTTGAAGCTATGATGTCTTTTATTACGAACAAAAAAAATCCTCCCCTTGGAGAGGTTTTGGATTTCTTTTGGAGGAAGGAGTATCAAGCGAGAGGTGCTCCTCATATACATATGCTGTTATGGATTAAAGATGCACCCAAATTTGGATTAGATTCGGATGAAACAGTGATGAGTTTCATTGAAGAGTATTCAACATGTGCTTTTCCAAAAACTACTGAAGAAAACAGTTTAAGGCAACAAGTTTTACGTTTTCAATCTCATCGTTGTGGAAAGTACTGTTGTCGAAAATTTAAAAACAAGGAAAAGTACTACACGAAATGTCGTTTTGCGTTTCCACAACCCGTGATTTCTAAGGGAAGAGTAAATAATTTGATGTCATCTCTACGACATACTGTGATGAGGAAATCTCCCAAAAATACATATAATTTAAAAAGAAACGAAGAGTCCAAGTACATCAACGACTACAACCCAGTGATTTTGTCCATGTGGAATGCTAACATGGATATTCAGTTTGTTGCTGACAACTCTATTGCTGTGGCTCAATATGTGACATCTTACATCACAAAAAAAGAAAAGACAGAACTGAAGGAAATGTGGGAGGACATTTCACATGAAAAGAGTCTAAGCAAGAAATTATACAGTTTCAGTCTGAAGATGTTGTTGCATCGAGAAATTGGAGCATATGAATGTTCTGATCGGTTATCATCAGCAAGTCTCTATGCCAAATCAAGAACAATCATTTGGGTGAGTCTAGGTCTTGCTGCAACACGAAACCGAGTTTGAATATTTGGCGGAGAAAGAACCAAACAGTACAGATATTTTGAAGATAAATATGTTGGATACATACTATCCAAATAGAAGTACTCACCTTGAGAACACTTGTTTGTATGAAGTTCTGCAAAACTACAGTTATAAGAGGAACATCACAGAAGATATCAATAATGGAAAATATGCTATCATTGGGTATGAAGGATGTCTAGTGAAGCAGAGAAAAGGCCATTTGATGAATCATCGAAAATTGAGTTGCGAAGCTCCAGACAAAAGAGAATTTTACTATTTAGCTCTTTTGCAACTCTTTAAGCCATGGCGTACAGAAGAGGAACTACTTGGAGATTTTCTTTGTTATGAAGACTCTTTTAATGCAACTAAGGATACCATAGAATGTCCTGTTTTTCCAAATTATCTGCAAATGTTGAACGAAGAAATAGAGCAAGAAACCACAATTGCTGAAGAGATTGCTAGAGACAGTTCTGAAGACAGTCAGAGTTCTACTTCATTGAGTCAGGATCCACTAGGAGGACCAATTATCCAAAATGAAGCTGCAACTGCCATGGATGAGGTGGAAAGAGCTATGGAACAAGCTCAAGAGGAAGGAGTTAACTTAGAAGATTTGATAAAGCAACTAAACGTTGAGCAGAAAAAGATATATGACGAAGTTACAGAACAGATTGAACATGGATTCAGACATGAGAAAAAAGAGTGCTCATGTACATCATTTGAGCCTGTCCGACTGTACGTAAGTGGAGAAGCGGGAACAGGAAAAAGTTTTCTGATTAAAGCCATTTCAACTTATCTGCAGAAAAGGACTGATTCACCGCTGTCTTGTGTTGTAACTGCTCCAACTGGTCTGGCAGCACATAACATTAAAGGGATTACTCTACATCGTTTACTGATGCTGCCAGTTGAGCATGATAATAAATTGCATTACAACAAGTTATCTGGAGATGCGTGTTCTGAAGTTTCAAGAGTCTTGAAGAAAATGAAACTTCTTATCATTGATGAAGTAAGCATGGTCTCAAATCTAATGCTTGCTTTTGTGCATTTGAGAATGCAAGAAATTCTTAGAACAGAGTATGATGTGTTATTTGGAGGAAAACACATTATTGTTTTTGGAGATCTATTGCAGTTGACTCCAGTAAAAGGACAACCAGTGTTTAAAATGCTCACGCATGAAGATACCAGGAAGTCCCTTGGAAGCATTGGAAACGTTAATATATGGTTACATTTTAAATATGCTGAACTGCTTCAAAATATGCGACAGGCAAAGGATGAAGATTATAAAAATATTCTACAAGATGTAAGAATTGGAAAAGTAAGTGAGCTTGGGAAAGAAGCATTACATGCTCGATTAATTTCAAATTTGTATCCAAATGAAAACATTCTGCCAGAGAATATTTTTTAAAAAATGACTGAGAAGAAATCTGGGATATGTTTGATGCCAACTCTGCAAGAATGTTCCATCTTCAACAACAAAATGTTAAAGTTAGAAAATGAAGAGATTGTGAAACTGGAAACAACAGATAAAATAGAGCATATGGGTGCAACAATTGTTTTGTCAGAAAATTTGAAAACAAAATTGGATTCATTAGAGAAAAGTATTTCTAAAACAGCTGGTTTTGAAAAGACTCTGAATGTGTGTTTAAATTGTCGTATCATTTTGAGAAGGAATTTAAATGTTGAAAGAGGTCTGGTAAATGGAGCAATGGGTTATGTTGTTGATTTTGTGAATTATAGAAATAGAGATGGAATTGAATTTTAAAAAATTAAATTTGATGGTATTGAGCAAGTACAACAAATCAGTCGTTGTTCTGCTAGATTTTTACTTGTAAAAGACTTATATGTTCGCCGAAAACAGTTTCCTGTTTGTTTGGCATATGCAGTAACAATTCATAAATCTCAATGTTTAAGAGTAGATAGTGCTTTGGTGAACATTGGAAGCTTTGTGTTTAAAGAGGGTACGGCATATGTGGCATTATCCCGAGTCAGAACTTTATCAGGATTGTACTTGATTGAGTGTGATGAGACAAAGATTTGTGCAGATCTAGATTGTGTTAAAGAATGCAACAGGTTAAGAAGAGAGTATGCTCCACATTTGCCTCAATATCCTCTGTTTGAAAAACGTGTGGTAGGCCAAAAAAGAAGAAATGAGAATAATTGCAGTGAGGTAGTAGCAAAAAGACAAAAAGTAGATGAAACTGTAATTCAAAACAGAAAGAAAAAGGATTGTGATGAAAATGTTGTTGGATTTCAGTTTGAAAATAGTTTTGGTGTCAACTGCTATGCTAATGTAGTGGGTAATGTTGTTTTTTTTCTTCAAACTTTACAAGAACAGATTGTTGAAAATCGGGATCAAAGATTGTGTGGTTTATTGAATTCTGTGTTTGAGAAATGTAGCAGTGATAGAGCAAAAATAGAAAGTGTAACAGGAATTCGAAATATTTTAGATATGTGTTCTGGTCAAGATAAATTTTCACAGAACATTCAGCAGGATTGTCAGGAATTTTTAATGTATATGTTTGGTGTTTTGGAAGATGAAGATGAAGGTGTAGATGTAGATAATCTTTTCAGCCTTTCTTATCAATGGCAGCATGACTGCCACAATTGTAGTTCATCAAGTAATACTAGAATAGACACTGAAAGATTTATATATTTGACTTTATCAGACTGTAAATCAGTGTCATTTAAAAATCTAGTTAAAGCAGCAGATCATAATATGGTGTGTACCCAATGTAAGTGTCCAATGCTATCCACATTATTTATACAAAGTTATGGACAGTATATCATTTTAGTTTTCCAACGATGTAGACCTGATGGAACTAAATTGACAACTTGTATCAAAAATTTTGTGGCTTCTCAGTTATCAATTTCAGGAAGAACCTTTACAACTGAAGCTATTATTTATCATGACAGTCCTTCAACAACATCAGGACATTATACATGCTACTTAAAATGTAAAAAAGGTTGGACTTACTGCAATGATTCTCATTTGACTTATAAACAACGTTTGCCTTATGACTTTAAAAATTCTTACCTAGTGTTTTTTAAACCAAAGTTTTAGTAAAGGGAATTGGCCTTTGAAGACGGGAATAGTTAATAAAAGTTAGTTAGTTAGTTAATCTAATGTTTAAAATTATTTATCTCATATAGGTACTGTAAGTGGATCTCATAGTAAAAAATACTCATATATCTCACACGATTTGGCCGTAAGGAAAGTTTAAGATATGATGTTCTTAGATCTTTTTTCATAGGAAGTCGATGAAATGGATGTTATAGAGAACAGAAGACTTTTTGTCCACCAAAAGGACCTTCACTATCTTCTATTTGGCCTCACGGAAAAGTAAGTGAATCAAAGATTAGTGTAGATATATGAGTTGTAAGTTTTTATGTTTTTTTTTAAACACAATCTTTTAGATTGTGTTTTTTTCCCCCGCTGTTATATGATGAAAGTTTGAACTCACTTATTTAAGTGAAATTAAATATATTCTGAGAACAGCAAAGTTATTCTATAGTTTGCATTGTGCAATTTATATTGTATTCCCATTGTCTCACACTCATTTTCCTTTTTCCACCCTTATTTAGCTCTCTTTACTCATTTACACTGCCTTTTTTTAACTTTGTTTCATCGCTGTTCCTTTACTCCACTTCATTCACAACTCCTCAATCCAATTTGAACTGTCTGCATTTCCTCTCTCCCTTCCACCACTTTTCATCTTTCTCACATTCTCTCAGTACCACTGCTTTAGTTTTCTTCCCCTCTCTTTCTTTCTTTTGGTCCTTTACTCTTTTTCCTTTCTCACTCATTGTTCTGCAGTTCACTCAGTCCTTCCCTTTGTTCTGTGTACTTACTCACTCACTCCTTTTTCCTCCATCGTTCTATATTAACCTCATTCCCTTCATCCCTTCACTCTGTGACTTCCCTTCACTCACTCTCAGTCATCTTCTATTCCTTTTTCTTATTAATAGTTCCTCATTTAGACTCCTCTCCTTTTCACTCATTCTCCTTTTACTTTCTTATCTTTCCTGATTTCGTTTTGGTATCTCGCATTCTTTTAGTATCTTACTTACCTTCAGTAATTTGTTCTCCTTCTATTTCTTTTTCCCTCTTTTTTCTCTTTCTATATTACTTTATTTCTGTTTTTTTATCCTTCACTCTTGCTTTTTTTCTTAGTACACTTTTTTTGATGTTTTACCTCTTGACCTGTTTTTCTATTTTAAAATATATATTTTACTAATTATACCTTGTTTTTTCTTTTGTCTTTCACAGATACAAGTACGTTTTCATTAATTATATGGTAAGTGTGTCTACAAAATGTAGTTTGTCATCACCCTTTGCTTTAACCTCACTACTTTTCTCTCACCCTACCTCACCCCTGTTTCCTTACTCTGCTTCCCTCACTTATTCTTATCCTCCATGTTTACTTCTCTTTTCCTTACTTTCCTACCACATTCAACTTCTTTCAGTGCCCCTGCTCATCCACACTCCTTCACTTACCTTTTTTACTGGTTCACTTAGTCCCTTTCTGACACTCCTTCCTTTACTCTCTCTCTTCTTTCTCTCTGTCACTCCCCATGTCTTACCCTTATTCACTTTTATCCACCCTCTTTCACTCCTCTTTACTTACACTCACTGCTATTTTCTTTCCCTCCGTCACTACTGTTCCTTTTCTCTGGTTCTGTCACTACCTGTCATTCCCCATCCTTAACTCTCCTTCGTTTTACTTTCATCACCCATTCACATTCTCCCAGAACCTCTGCTTTAGTTTTCTTCCTCTTTCTTCTCTTCTTTTGCTCCCTTATTCATTTTCCTTTTCTCAGTTACTTCCTCTTACACCTTTTCTCTGTTTTACTATCTATTACACAGTCCCTCTGTGTTTCTCCCTCTAGCTCTCTTTCTCTTTACACCACTCTCTTTGTCCCCATTCCTCATGCTCACTCCTTCATTATTTTTTTTTATTTTTTTTTTAATTGCGCTAACGGAACGCGCCCTGGTACGCGCACCAGGGCGCTCACCGGTACGCGGACCGGGAGCGCTCCAGAGTGAAATATAAAAAAAAAAGAATATACTTTAAATATATATATATATATATATTATATTAATATACAATATAGGGTTCATTTTTAGAAAAACATACCTTTTTCAGCTATAGACATTTGCGAAAAAATAACCTTAGAAATTCACTAAAAAATACATAGGTATGAAGCCCTATAAAAAGTTAGGAATTAGCAGTTAAAAAACTTATGAAATTCACAGAAAAAACCAAAGGTTTCACACCAGTTATAGTTAGGAATTAGCAGATAAACAACCTATGAAATTCACTGAAAAAACCATAGGTTTCACACCAGTTATAGTTTGGAATTAGCATTTAAAAAAACTATCAAATTCACTGAAAAAACCATAGGTTTCACACCAGTTATAGTTAGCTGGAAATTTTACTGACATAAAACCATTGAAATTCCCACGTTATAGTTATTTGGACTCACTATAACTTGCGCGTGTAATGCACTGCTGATGATATCACATATTACATCACTCATGACATGGTCAGTGTCATCATTCATGACATCACTGATGACACCATCCTTGTGACAGAGAGACTGACCTCCTTTCACTGTAAAGTAACCCTTGAAACACATATTGAAAAATAGAAACTAACATTTTCAAAAAAGTGGAGATACCTATACCAGTTACAACAACCAATTCAGTAATTCCACCATTTATATACACATCCACTCATTCACCAACACCTCTATATAGTCACTCATACATATACTCACTCATCATATGTAGTGAGACACCTATACATCCGTTAACATACCGACAGTCTTCCAAAAGTTGCTCACACACATACTCACACATGCAAATAAACTATTGAACATCCATTTATTTGCATATACAGCTATACATACACTACCACCTCACTTCTAAGGAAACTTACACATACTTACTCTCTTAAACAATCACTTATAGAAACACATAATTATTTAAACAGGAACTCTTTCAATATCTCACTCTCACATATACTCACTTATATACATCAATAATCACATATACTAGATTAAAACATATGTAGTTACTGATAAAGACAATAGTAAGACAGTCATTCACTTACTAACACATACATATACACACTCATTCCCCCATACAGTCCGGCACATATGCTGTCTTCAAAACACATACAAACAGTGAGTCAGTTATTGATGCATCTGTGTGCTAAGTAACACCCCCACCAAATCTTACAGACACTCATACTGATACTAAAAAAAAACATCTAATAACCCATATACACACACATGTAGCTACTCACCAACCCATGCAGCCACTTATACACAAAGTGAAACACTGATACAAACATTTAAATATTTAAACAATACTCGCTAATATATGTATTTACTATGATACACTTAATAAGCCAGTTAACCAATCAATTTTTTTTTTTAAAACATCCATTAAGACACTTATTTAAACATTTATTCTTCCATCGACCTTTACATATACATATATTAAACATGTTTATTTTTCGTAAAGACACACATTCACTGGATGGTGTCATCAGCGATTTCATGAGTCAAAACAAAACCCTTTCAGGCATATATCAATCATGGGCATTTGTATAGCTCGCTACTCACCCGGGAGGGTCTCAAGGCGCTGGGGGGGAGGGGTCCGTTACTGCTCGAAGAGCCAAGTCTTGAGGAGCTTCCTGAAGGGGAGATGATCTTGGGTCAGCCGGAGGTGGATCGGGAGGGAGTTCCATGTCTTGGCTGCCAGGTAGGAGAAGGATCTTCCCCCGGTGGTGGCTTTGCAGGTGCGTGGTACGGCGGCGTGTCCGGACGATCGTAGCTGGCCACCCCTTTCGCCAATTTTAACCCTCTCCAGGATGAACCATCTAAAGTCGCACTCACCATGTTTTTTCTCCAAAAAGTGAGCAACAATAGGGGAAGTTATCTTTTTAGTTTTAATCGCTGACCTATGCTCTTGAAGCCTCGTCCGGGCCTCTCTTCTAGTTTCTCCAACATAGCATTTGTGCATTTGGAGAAAAAACATGGTGAGTGGGACTTTAGATGGTTCATCCTGGAGAGGGTTGAAATTGGCAAAAGGGGTGGCAATATTGTGACCACCCGTAAGGACAGAGAACAGTGGTACATTTCCTATCTCAATACTGTGAGAAAGGGACTCAACTCACAGGAGGAATGGGATTGGATCATTGGGGCGAATTAGTCTCTCTGTGAAATAATGTTCATAGGTTCCCCAGCTGTTACGATGTACATAGGATTGTACCTATATATTATTACCTGCAGCTTGTCCGTTAATATACTTTGTCTGCAATGTCTCTTTGTAGTCTATGTTAAAATTTCTCTGATTGGGGTGTAGTACCTTTTTGAGACAGATTTCATAAGATTAGCCCGTAAGGTCCTTATAGATACGCATGTAACCGTGCAATTAAAGTTTTTGGTATATCGGGTTAGTTGGATCCTGAATACCGTCCCCGCTGTAGCTTTTATTTTTTATTTTTTATTTTATCTTTATATTTATCTTTATTTTTATTTTTATAGATTTGTAGTGCGACTTACATTTTAGAAATAGCTTGTTGCCATTTAGTATAAATTTGGTTCACACTATTGACATCATCTGCAACCCTATTAGCCAAACATATGTGCCGTGAGATATATGGGAGTGAGCATTCTGAGATAGATCGTCTTGGTCCTATGTTTGTGTTTATAGGCATAGTCCTTTGTTTATGTCAGTAGTGAGGTAGTACCCGTATATTGTAACAGGAAGTAGGAGGTACGCTATCCTGTGTATTTAAACAGCGTTGTTCCCGTCCGACTTGTTTGTTCACTTGGAGGTAACCGGGTCTGCACGCGGGACGTATGCGCATTAAGATTCGATGTAAAGTCGGGTTACGCTCGGGTAGAGGGAGCTGTCGGCTATTTAAACACACGATTATAGTCTGTGGTTGTTTGTTATCTCCTACAGGGGGTACACGCTCGTACTTAGACGTGTAGAAGGCTGGATATAGCTTCCAAGCTCCTGTGCCAGACCGCAATATAATGTAAGTACAGTCTTGGACGGTGTGGTGCTTTAACGCGGCCGTGTTTAATAGCAGTTTTAAAGGTTGCCGTGTGTTAATTTTATTCCATTCTCCTTTCCTAGAATCGGTGGAAGGTGTAGACGCGCATTTTGTAAGTCACGTTCCACGCCATTCCGAGGTCTTATTCTACCGCGTGCCTAATTGGAACCGTTAGAACGCTTGATGCGTAAGTAAGGGGTTTTCTCCTGTTTGACTATGCACAATAATTTTTGCTCGGGTTAGCTGTCTTTTACAGTGACTTAGTGCCTGTGCGAATGTCTTATAGGTCAGAATTTCGTGCAGCTGCAGATTTTTGTCATCGCGCTCCTCATGAAGTTTTAAGTTAAGCTTCCTGTGCACTTTTATACAAGCACTGTTATCTGGAGGATGTGAGTATATCATCTCTGCTGGTTGCAATAAAATTGATATGATCGTCACGAGTGACAAGAGATTGATGGAGAATTTGCTTCCCCCTTTTTTCTATAGGAGAGTGTTAAATACGATTTACCTTCAGCTCAATTACAATTGAACGAATCTCGGTGCGAGTACTATTGGAATATTGAGCAAGGTAGATCCAGGGAGCTCTTTTGGAATTTTGACTTTGAAACACAGATATTGTTTACGGTGTTTAATTGTGCTCTCTGTGTGGTGTGTTTTATTCCAGAACTATATGTTTTAAATGAAAACCTTTATTCTCGCTGGACGAGAACAACCTGAATAGAAAAGGAGGTATATACTCCAAGGTTGAAAGGGTTCTAATCGGATTAGAGGTATGTGTTTGCAGATTCTCTCTTTAGAGATCTTTACATTGAAGTAATGCCTGGGGTGTAATTAAGATATTCCCTCCCATCTGAGCTACCTCTTGCCAGGATGAACCATACTAAAGTGCGAATGATAGTACCAATGAATGTTGTCAACTTAGCACAATCAACATAATACTAGTGCCCTGCAACTCTATGCCAACAGAATGTGATATAGACTGTAACCTGAAGGGCTTTTATGCTTTAGGTGATAGGTGCATCTTTTAGATACCCAACATGACTACTATGCTTATAGCAAGTGACTCTGATTCAATATGGACATGGTGTCCTGATCAATTGCAAGGGTTTTATGTAATATACATAATTAATCAGTGCAAAATGTTTAATATGTGAGCTGTCTAAATGCGGTGTTGTGTCCAATATTGTAATATGTCTACTATAGAAGCAATGGGAATATGAGTTATACTGCATACGTTTTTTTGTTTATGTACACTGTTTTTTAATTACATGAATTCTGTTTTTAAAATAAATTTTGTTTAAATTTCAGAACTATTGTGGAGACATTATATGTATTCCTGATGAAGGTGGCTATATGTTAGTGTCCGCCGAAACGCGTCGATGCAAAAGGAGAAATACACCTTACATTAACTGAGGATAATTCTGACTTGTGGCTGAATTAATTTTCTGTTCTGTATCTCCTTTTTTACTAATAGGAAGTTTATGATTTTTGTATGTAATTTTTCCTTTTTTAAATAATGTCTGTTTCCCAATTTTAATTATGTTTCAATGTATATGAATAAACTGTGCAGGATCATTTTACTATAGTGTTTTTACTGTTATACTTTTTGCATTGCTTCTATAGTTTAGCTTTTGTTTTTCATTAATATTTGACTAATGTGTTTGAAAGAATTGTTGTTTCTAGAATAAGGTGCCCAAACTTTTTTTTTTTTGACGAAAGCCAGTTGTGGTACCCTATCCCTTTGGTATTGGGGGTCCCTCTCTCTTTTATTAGAGTGAGTGGGTGAGGAGTCTGAATGTGATCCTCTTGCTGACGGGGAGCCAGTGCAGGTCTCTCAGGTGGCTGGAGATGTGGCTGTGTCGGGGGATGTCCAGGACGAGTCGTGCGGAGGCGTTCTGGATGAGCAGGAGTCTTTTCTGAAGTTTGGCTGTGGTTCCGGCGTAGAGGGTGTTTCTGTAGTCCAGCCGGCTGGTGAAGAGTTCCTGGGTAATCGTCTTCCTGGTTTCGGTGGGGATCCAACGGAAGATCTTGCGGAGCATGCGCAGGGTGTTGAAGCATGATGATGAGACGGCGTTGACTTTTCTGGTCATCGAGAGGGAGGAGTCCAGGATGAAGCCCAGGTTGCGTGCGTGGTCCGTTGGTTAGGGAGTGGTGCCCAGGGCAGGGAGCCACCAGGAGTCGTCCCAGGCAGAGGGCGATGATCCCAGGTTGAGGATTTCCCTCTTGTCTGAGTTCAGTTTCAGGCGGCTGCTCTTCATCCATTCGGCGACGTCTTTCATCCCTTCGTGTAGGCTGGTTCTGGCGGTGGCGGGGTCGTTGGTGAGGGAGAGGATAAGCTGGGTGTCGTCGGCGTAGGAGATGATGTTGAGGTTGTGTTTGTGTGCGATGGCTGCGAGAGGGATCATGTAGACGTTGAAGAGGGTTGGGCTGAGTGATGATCCTTGTGGTACGCAGCAGATGACTTCGGTAATCTCGGATCTGAACAGGGAAGGCGGACTCTCAGTGTTCTTCCAGCGAGAAACGAGATGATCCACTCCAGTGCCTTCTCTTGGATTCCGATGTTGTTGAGGCGCTGTACTAGGGTGCAGTGGCAGACAGTGTTGAAAGCTGCAGAGAGGTCCAGGAGGATGAGGGCCGCTGTTTCCCCGTTGTCGAGCAGGGATCTGATGTCGTCAGTGGCTGCGATGAGGGCGGTCTCGGTACAGTGGTTTGCTATGAAACCGGACTGCGAGGGGTCGAGGGATCCGTTCGTCTCGAGGAAGGCGGCAAGCTATCTGTCTTCTTGATGACTTTGGCAGAAAAAGGGAGGAGCGAGATGGGGCGGTAGTTTTTGAGGTCGGTGGGGTCCGCTATTGGTTTCTTCAGGAGGGCGCTGAGCTTGGCGTGCTTCCAGATCTCCGGGAAGGTGGCGGTGTTGAAGGAGGTGTTGATGATGTCCCGGAGTTGGGGTGCCATGATGGAGTCGGCCTTGTTGAAGACGTGGTGGGGGCAGGGGTCAGTTGTGATCCGGAGTGGATGGTGTTCATCGTGCGGGTGGTGTCTTAGGTGCTGACCGGGGTCCAGGCACAGATGGTGTTGGTGGGGGGTGTTGGTTCGGTGGTTGGGTGCCTGGTTGGTGCGCCGAAGCTGTTGTGTATATCGGCGATCTTGCGGTGGAAGAACGAGGCGAGTGAGTCGCAGAGGTCTTGCGAGGGAGTGATGTTGTTGCTTCCGGCGCTGGGGTTGGAGAACTCTTTGACGATGCTTAAGAGTTCCTTGCTGTTTTGGGCGTTGATACAGCCGTTCTTTGAATACTGTCTTCTTGGTGGTGCGGATCAGCTTTTGGTGTTTGCGGGTGGCGTGCTTGAGGGCCATCATGTTGTCTGTGGTCTGGTTGTGGCGCCATGCTTTCTCGAGGGTGCAGCAGTTCTTCTTGGAGATCTTGAGTTCATCAGTGAACCAGGAGGCTTTCTTGCTGCCGGGTCTGCTGGGAGGGTTCTTCAGTGGTGCGAGGTCATCTGTGCAGTTGGTGAGCCACTGTGTGATGTTGTTGGCTGCTTTGTTGGGGTCCGTTGTGTGGGTGGGGGGTTCTGGCAGAGGGATATGGTCAGTTCAGTGGTGATCTTGCTCCAGCTCCTGCGAGGAATCTGTTGCGGGTGGTCATGGTTCTTCTGAAGCTAAAGTGGATGCAGCTGTGGTCAGTCCAATGGAGTCCGGTGGAGTGGCTGAAGGAGATGTGTTTGCTGGAGGAGAAGACGGGGTCAAGCGTGTGGCCAGCGTAGTGGGTGGGGGTGTTCACCAGTTGCTTGAGTCCGAGGTTAGCGAGGTTGTCCAGCAGGGTGCTGGTGTTGCTGTCCTTGTTGTTCTCCAGGTAGAAGTTGAGGTCCCCTAGGAGGATGTAGTCAGCGAAGGGGAGGGCGTGCGGGCTGATGAAGTCGGCGATGTCTTTGCTGAATTGGGTGCGTGGTCCCGGGGGTCTGTAGATGAGGATGCCTCTGAGGGTGGTCTTGGGGTCGGTGTGTATCTGGAAATGGAGGTGTTCGGCGGCGGTGAAGGTGTCGTCGGGGTTGGTCGTGATGCGGATGGTGTTCTTGTGTATGATGGCGATGCCTCCTCCAGTGTGGTTGACGCGGTCCTCCCGGGTGATCATGTATCCGTCCGGGATGGCTATGGCGATGTCAGGCGCTGAGGAGGCGTTCATCCAGGTTTCTGTGAGGAAGGCGACGTCTGGTGATGTTGTGTCGAGCAGGTTCCAGAGTTAGACAGCGTGTCTGTGGACGGAGTGGGTGTTGAGCAGGATGCACTTGAGGTGGTTGCTTGTGGGACACCCCCGCGCCGCACGGCCACCAGCTGCTGCGTGTGTTCCCCTCTGCCTGCCTTCTGCCTCGCCGCCGGCCTCGCTGACGTGTGGTCGCTCCCCTCTGGTTTCCCAGTTGTTTTGCCCTAAATTTGTGCTTGTCTGTTTCTGCCGTCTGCTCGCGTATTTTGCTGTTTTTCCTTGTTTTGCCCTAAATTTGTGCTTGTCTGTTTCTGCCGTCTGCTCGCGTATTTCGCTGTTTTTCCTCGTTTTGCCCTAAATTTGTGCTTGTCTGTTTCTGCCGTCTGCTCGCGTATTTTGCCGTTTTTATCTGTTTTGCCCTAAATTTGTGCCTGTTAATTTCTTTGTATCCCCTGTGCCGTGTCCAGTTTCCTTCCTGATTGGCCGCCTACCTCGCCGCCCTCCGCTCTCGCTTCCCGCCACCGCCATTGGCCCCGCCCCTTTTTCTCTTCTGTTCCCTCCCCGCTCCCGCCTCCCAGCTGCTCCGCCCACCCGCGCACTTGGCCTTAAATGGCGACCGTGCGGACGCGCAGCGGTCACGCGCAGCGGGCGCGCCGATTGTGCGCCGAAGGCGCGCCAAAGGTAAGCCCGTCTACGCCCGTCCGCGACCGGATCGCGACCAGCGCCAGGACCCCTGGCCCACGAAGACCCCGACCGACCCGCCTGACGTACTCCGCCGCCACCCTCACCGCTCTCAACACCGGCCGACTCCCAGAATGCCATCAAGCCTCTCCACGACGTACCCACGGACCCTTCTGCTGCCACGCCTGCAAGTTCACCTGCATCCGGACCTGCCTCGCACCAGCACCCACCAAGCCGAACACCAGCAGTACCCACCTCAAGTGCATCCTGCTCAACACCCGCTCCATCCACAGACATGCCATCGAACTCTGGAACCTCCTCGACACCACAGCTCCAGACGTTGCCTTCCTCACGGAGACCTGGATGAACGCCTCTTCAGCTCCCGACATCGCCATCGCCATCCCAGAGGGCTACAAGATCGTCCGGAGGGACCGAAACGCCAACCAGATGGGAGGAGGCATCGCCATCATCCACAGGAGCACCATCCGTCTCACGACCAGCACCGACAACTCCCTGACCACCGCCGAACACCTACATTTCCAGATCCACACCAACCCGAACACCACCCTCAGAGGCACCCTGATCTACCGACCCCCTGGACCACGCACACAATTCAGCGAGGACATCACCGACTTCGTCAGCCCACATGCCCTCCCCTCCGCTGACTACATCCTCCTGGGAGACCTCAACTTCCATCTGGAGAACAACAACGACCGCAACACCAGCACCCTGCTCGACAACCTCACCAACCTGGGACTCAAGCAACTGGTGTCCACCCCCACCCACCTCGCCGGACACACACTCGACGCTGTCTTCTCATCCAGCAAGGACATCAACTTCAGCCACACCACAGAGCTTCAATGGACGGACCACAGCTGCGTCCACTTCACCTTCAAGAAAACAACGACCCACCACCACCAGCAACAGACCGCCCGCAGAAGCTGGAACAAGATCACAGCAGACCAGCTCGCCACCTCCCTGAGCCAGCACCCTCCTGCCAGCTCAGCGAACCCCAGCCAGGCCGCCGACAACCTCACGAAGTGGATCAGCAACTGCGCGGACGAACTCGCCCCACTGAGGACCCCGCCCAGCAGACCCGGCAGCAAGAAAGCCCCATGGTTCACCGACGAACTCAAGAGCTCCAAGAAGAACTGCAGAGCCCTCGAGAAAGTCTGGAGAAGGGAACCGACACCGGACAACAGGACCTCCTTCAAACTTGCCACCCGGAAACACCACCAGCTGATCCGCGCCGCCAAGAAAACAGCATTCAAAGACCGGTTGGATAACAACGCACACAACTGCAAGGAACTCTTCAACATCGTCAAAGAGCTTTCCAACCCCAGCGCAGGAAACAACGACATCACCCCATCGCAAGACCTCTGCAACTCCCTGGCTTCATACTTCCACAACAAGATCGCGGACATACACAACAGCTTCAACAACCAACCAACGCACACCATGACCGAACAACCACCCCCCACCACCACCCTCCACGCCTGGACCCCGATCAGCACCGAAGACACCATCCGCACGATGAACTCCATCCACTCCGGATCACCGACCGACCCCTGCCCTCACCACGTCTTCAACAAAGCCGACGCTGTCATCGCACCCCACCTGCGAGACATCATCAACACATCCCTCGACACCACCATCTTCCCCGAGAGCTGGAAACACGCCGAACTCAGCGCCCTACTCAAGAAACCAACAGCGGACCCCACCGACCTCAAGAATTACCGCCCCATCTCGCTCCTCCCGTTTCCAGCCAAAGTCATCGAGAAGACCGTCAACAAGCAGATGGCCGCTTTCCTCGAGACGAACGGATCCCTCGACCCCTCACAGTCCGGCTTCCGAGCCAACCACAGCACCGAGACCGCCCTCATCGCCGCCACCGACGACATCCGAGCCCTGATGGACAATGGAGAAACAGCGGCCCTCATCCTCCTAGACCTCTCCGCGGCATTCGACACGGTCTGCCACCGCACCCTAGTACGGCGCCTCAGCAACGTCGGAATCCAGGACAAGGCGCTGGAGTGGATCACCTCCTTCCTCGACGGGAGAACATAGAGAGTCCGCCTACCACCGTACAAGTCAGAGGCCACCGAAGTCATCTGCGGCGTCCCCCAAGGATCATCTCTGAGCCCCACCCTCTTCAACGTCTACATGAGCCCCCTCGCGGCCATCGTACGCAAACACAACCTCAGCATAATCTCCTACGCCGACGACACCCAGCTGATCCTCTCCCTGACCAACGACCCCGCCGCCGCCAGAGCCAACCTGCACGAAGGGATGAAAGAGGTAGCCGAGTGGATGACGACCAGCCGCCTGAAACTGAACTCGGACAAGACGGAGGTCCTCATCCTGGGCTCCTCTCCCTCCGCCTGGGACGACTCCTGGTGGCCTCCCGCCCTGGGCACCGCACCCAAACCGACAGACCATGCACGCAACCTGGGCTTCATCCTGGACTCCTCCCTCTCCATGACCAGGCAAGTCAACAACGTCTCCTCGGCATGCTTCAACATCCTACGCATGCTACGGAAGATCTTCTGGTGGATCCCCACCGAGACCAGGAAGACCGTCACCCAGGCCCTCGTCACCAGCCGACTGGACTACGGCAACGCCCTCTACGCCGGGACCACCGCCAAGCTCCAGAAGAGACTCCAGCGGATCCAGAACGCCTCAGCCAGACTCATCCTCGACATCCCACGAACCAGCCACATCTCCGGACATCTGCGAGACCTTCACTGGCTCCCCGTCAACAAAAGAATCACCTTCCGCCTCCTCACCCACGCACACAAAGCCCTACACGACCAAGGCCCGAGCTACCTCAACAGCCGAGTCAACTTCTACGCTCCCAAACGCCACCTCCGATCAGCCAACCACGCCCTCGCCGCCGTCCCCCGCATCCGAAGAGCGACTACAGGAGGAAGGTCCTTCTCCCACCTGGCCGCCAAGACCTGGAACTCCCTCCCGACCGACCTGCGCCTGACCCAAGACCACCTCTCCTTCAGGAAGAAGCTGAAGACCTGGCTGTTCGAGCAGTAGCGGCTCCCCCCCCGCCCCCCCAGCGCCTTGATACCCCACGGGTATGTAGCGCGCTTTATAAGTGTCACTGATTGATTGATTGCTGCTGGTGCTCTGCTTGTCGGGTACAGAGCAGGTCCGGAGGCAGGTGAATTTGCAGGCTTGGCAGGTGAAGGGTCCGTGGGTGCGTTTCAGGGTGGCTCGGTAGCAGGTGGGGGTTCGGCCAGCGTTGAGTGCAGTGAGGGTGGCGGCATCATAGGTCCATCGTCTGGTCTGGTGTCAACGGGGGCCAGGGGTCCTGGTGCTGGGCACGGTCCAGGTGCGGACGGGCGCAGACAGGCTTGCCTTTGGGGTGCCTTCGGCGCACCATCGGCGCACCCGCTGCGTGCGTCCGCTGCGCGGTCGCTGCGTGGCCTCCATATGTAGGTCAGAGGGAGGGAGGAGCAGCTGGGAGGGGGAGTGGGGCGGCCAATGGGGTCTGGGGGCGGGGCCGCAGGGACACAGTGGCGGGAAAAAGCGGCGGCAAAGATGCGGAAAGAAGGTGGCGGTGGGGGCACAGAAGGCAGGGGGCACAGGAGGGGAAAGCAAGGCAGAAACGGTGGTAAAAAGGGGCGGGAAGAGGTGGCGGCGAGGGCACAGGGGCCCAACAGGAGTCACAGGGTAGGGGGTCAGCAGGCACCGGGGTGAAAAATAGTTAGCTGTGGCTAGCAGGGGCGGCAGTGGCAGCAGGAGACCGGACACACAGGGGGCTGCGTGGCGGTGAGGAGAGCGACCTGCCTGGTGACCAATCCCACCTCCCAAGAGAAACGGGCTGACACATGCACAGGAACTATTCAGGTAAGCTTCTTTTTCACCATCTGGCCCCATCAAGCTTGTTGTAATAAACGACATCGCTGTAACACCTGGCAGACGCGTTTCGGCATCCTTGCCTTCCTCAATGCCAGATATGTGCGACAGAGAACTCCATCAGGGTTTTTGAAAGATCAAATAGTCCCTCCCAATGGAGAATAGTTGCTGTCATAGAGAGAGGACTGCAGTATCAAAGTTCGTACTCACACCGCCAGTTGTACAAATTGCCCCCTCTGACTCGCAATGTTAAAAAAAACAACGTGTTGCAAGATGTGAACAAAGTCTTGCCTCTTGTGAGGAGAAACGCTGTCCAAATCCGTGGATACAGTTTAGTGACCATTGTTCCATGCATATGGTAATGCCCTGACTGAGTCTGCTGACTGGCTGCATTCTCCCCACTCGGGCAAACACGATGGTGATTCTGCTCACCTGAAAAGTCCTGTTCGGCAGACATACTGCTGCTCTTTCCCCTGCGCAGCACCAAAATGACATAGCAGAGGGGGCGCCGCGGTGCGTATTCTCTTACGCTCACACCACAGTTGCCGGTAAGCCGCGGAGCACCAAACCAAGAGGCGTGTCAATATTCAAGCGCCGACCGCTTGACCACATACTCCACCAATCCCACCTCCCAAGAGAAACGGGCTGACACATGCACAGGAACTATTCAGGTAAGCTTTATTTTCACCATCTGGCCCCATCAAGCTTGTTGTAATAAACCCCATTGCTGTAACACCTGGCAGACGCATTTCGGCATCCTTGCCTTCCTCAATGCCAGATATGTGTGACAGAGAAATCCATTAGGGTTTTTGAAAGATCATATAGTCCCTCCCAATGGAGAATAGTTGCGGTCATAGATAGAGGACTGCAGTATCAAAGTTATATATATATATATATATACATATTTATATATATATATTACCTACTGGCGGTCGCCAGTAGGTAGTTATAGTTAGGATTTTTTTCAATGTTAAATCTCAAAATTCTATTTGGAATAACTTTGGCACCGGTTGACGAATCTGCCTGAAAATTTCCTGAAAATGGCCTCGTCGAGCTCCGGTCCTTCCTTGAAAGTTTGGGGGGGATACGTCAAGCGGGGGCCGAGATAAAAGGGGGGTCCCAAAACGCGTTTTCCCCATGTTAATTTCCATAGGGCGGTCGATTTCACTTTTAACCCGAACGGCTGAATGGATTTCCACCAAATTTGGCAAAATTGTAGGGATTGGTAGCCTGATGTGCCTTTGCTATGTCTCAAGATATGTGCTGCAGTGGATTTTGAGTAATTTAGGTTCCCAAAAATATATATATCTATAGCAGCGCACCGGTGCGCGCACCAGGGAGCGCTCCGGGCGCGTGACGCGAGGTGCGCATGGAAAGCTGATTGGCTCTCGGGTGTCTGTTAACATTCGAAACAGTCCAGAGCGGCCGCCATCTTGTGTCTCGGTAAAATCGAGACATAAGAGGTGGCTAAAACAAAGGGGGAACTGACCATAAGGCATCAGGGATAGACCCCTTTGACCCCCTAGGTTTGATGTGGGGGCTATAAAAGGGCCCGCGGGGCATTTAAAATATTTTTTTTTTTTTCGTTTTGCGCGGGGGAAGCGCCCGGTGCGCGCACCGGGGAGCGGCCCTGGGAGCGTACTATGATGAAAAAAGGTGACAGAGTTTTTAAAAAATTAAGTTTTTATTTAGAAATTGGAGGTAGTTCTAAAAATAACTTTTTTTTTCTTCTTTTTGTTGTTTTATATTTTTTTTGTGTTTTTTGAACTTTTTGAACTTTTTTTGGCTTTTCAAAACAGTTTTATATTTTTTTTTGTATTTTTTTTAGGGGGAGAAACAAAAAAAGGGAATTGAAACTGGCTCAACTGGAGCAAAAAAACAAAAAACCCAAAAAATTACTTCTTTTTGGGGCACTTGTGATTATCACCTGCAAGGACGATGAGCTTAACGCTTTTTTCGCCATAGGCGATAAGCTTGCCACATGCAGAACAAGTGATTTTAAAATCAGCAAATCTCGGCTGAATGCAAGGCATCACCTCGGATGTTTCTGGTTCCGAGGAAGTGGGTTGGTTTCTTTGGGAGGGGGTCCTTGATGACTGGGGGAGGTTACTGGCCAGTTCCCGGAACTCTGCACGAGAGTAGTTGATTGGGTGCTTTCTGGTCATGTGCCGAATCATGGTATAGTTACCAAATGAATATTTCTTGTTTGGGTTGCCCCGTGAAAGTTCATAATTGCAGATGAGGCAAGTCACCTTGGGCGCATTCACCTTTTTTTCCCCTCTGGAATTGAAAAAAACTCCCATACAATGTGTGGTTTGGGTTTGTATGGGGTATTTTCTTCTGGCAGCCATCTTCTTCTCCCCTCCTCCTCTTCCTCTTCCTCCTCCTCCTGTTCTTGACCACCAATATAATTTGGAGCTGGTCCTCTTGGTGGTTGTGGTGGTGGTGGTGGGGCAGATGCACCAGCTGATGCTACTAATGAAGCCATTATTTGGAGCAAAAAAGTAGAGAGAGCAACAAACAGGTCTTCCTCAGTCAAAGGACAAAGTCAGAATAAGGAAAAAAGGTGGGGTCTTTCATCATTTAGAAAAAAAAACTGTCCTGAACCAATGAGAAGTGTTATTTTCAGGTCACAAGACCAGGGGCTTCATCATTATGAAACTAAAACTGTTATGAACCAATGAAAAGTGTTATTTTCTGCTCACATGACCCGACGCGCTTACGCTACGCGCCCGGGGGCGCGCCCCGGGTCGCGCAGCGTAAGCGCGTCGGAAGTTTACGTTGTGCGATCGTATTCGCTCGAGTACTTCCGGGTGCGCTTACGCCGTGCGTATCACGCGGTCGCGGCTACGCGATACGTCACGATCATGTTTTCGTTTGCGATATTGGCGCTCACGGGACGCTCCCCGGAGCGTGCCCCGGGGCGCTTTTCAGAAATACGCTTTTCGGGGCGCTCCCCCCAAAAATTAAAAAAAAAAAATGGGATAATTGTAGGGACAGGTAGCCCTATTCTGAAGTGGTTTGTAAAAAAATTAACTTTAGAAAAATATGTATTGTGCTACATTGGGCTTAATATATGTTAGAGCCAAAATGTAGCCCAAATGTAGCCCAAAGTAGCCCAATGTAGCCCAAAGATGGCCACCAGAGACCAAAAATTGTAAATGTAGCCCAAATTTCAACTAGATGTAGCCCAACTGTAGCCCAAAGACAGAATGTACCAGAGTGTTAAAAAGAACAACTAGAGTGCTAACAGTCTTATTTATAAAGTGAAACTTATAGTTAGGAATTAGCATTAAAAAAACCTATGAAATTCACTGAAAAAACCATAGGTTTCACACCAGTTATAGTTAGGAATTAGCATTTAAAAAACCTTTGAAATTCACTGAAAAAACCATAGGTTTCACACCGGTTATAGTTAGGAATTAGCATTTAAAAAACCTATTAAATTCACTGAAAAAACCATAGGTTTCACACCAGTTATAGTTAGCTGGAAATTTTACTGATATAAAACCATTGAAATTCCCACGTTATAGTTAGTCGGACTCACTATAACTTGCGCGTGCAATGCACTGCTGATGACATCACATATTACATCACTCATGACATGGTCAGTGACATCACTCATGACATCACTGATGACACCATCCAGTGAATATGTGTCTTTCTGAAAAATAAATATTAGTGAGTTATGTTTAAATATTTAAATACATATATTAGTGTTTCACTTTGTGTATAAGTGGCTACATGTGTTGATAAGTAGCTACATGCATATGTATATGGGTTATTTGATATTTTTATTAGTATCAGTAAGAGTGTCTATATGGTTTGGTGGGGGTATTACTTAGCACATAGATGCATGAGTGACTGACACTTTGTTTGTATGTGTTTTGAAGACAGCATATGTACAGGACTGTATGGGTGGATGAGTGTCTATATGTGTTTGTTAGTGAGTGAATGACTGTCTCACTAGTGTCTTTATCAGTAACTACATATGTTTTAATCTAGTATATATGAATATTGATGTATATAAGTGAGTATATGTGAGAGTAAGAGATTGTAAGATTTCCTGTTTAAATAAGTATGTGTTTCTATAAGTGATTGTTTAAGAGAATAAATATGTGTAATTTTCAATAGAAGTAAGGTGGAAGTGTGTGTATAACTCTATATTCAAATAAATGGTTGTTCAATAGTTTATTTGCACGTGTGAATATGTGTGTGAGTAACACTTGGATGAATGTCGGTGTGTAACAGGATGTATAGGTGTATCTCTTCATATGATGAGTGAGTATATGTATGAGTGACTATATAGAACTGTTGGTGAATGAGTGGATGTGTATATAGATAGTGGAAGTACAGAATTGCTTGTTGTAACTGATATAGGTATGTCCATTTTTTAAAAATTTCAGTTTCTATTTTTGAATATGTGTCTCAAGGGTTACTTTACACTGAGAGGAGGTCTGTCACTGTGTCACAAGGATGGTGTCATCAGTGATGTCATGAGTGATGTCACTGACCATGTCATGAGTGATGTAATATGTGATGTCATCAGCAGTGCATTGCACGCGCAAGTTATAGTGAGTCCGACTAACTATAACGTGGGAATTTCAATGGTTTTATTTCAGTAAAATTTCCAGCTAACTATAACTGGTGTGAACCCTATGGTTTTTTCAGTGAATTTAATAGGTTTTTTAAATGCTAATTCCTAACTATAACCGGTGTGAAACCTATGGTTTTTTCAGTGAATTTCAAAGGTTTTTTAAATGCTAATTCCTAACTATAACTGGTGTGAAACCTATGGTTTTTTCAGTGAATATATATATATATATGTGTTTACCAGGTTTGGTAAATCTGGGAATGCGTCAAAATCATGGGATTTGAGAGGGAACACCTACCGCAACACCCAACACCCATGGAACACCTCCCTTACGCAGAGGTATGCAAAACATCGATTTGTGCTGTGTTACCTTACTCCAGATTTTTTAAGCCATTCATAGCCACGCAATGTGGCTTTGGATGGCTTCATAAATCTGACTTTGAGGCTTGCATCACGCATGTACCACTTTTCATGGAGCACACTTGACACAAGCCTCATACATATGCCCCCTGGTTCCTTGCAGCTTACACAATTACCGGCCAAGCAGATGTGATAGCTTCTGCCCTTGACTGGTTCCGCCCACTCATGTTTGGCAGAACGAACGTGGTCTCGCTCCCCCTTTCAAGTGAGTTGTTGGTGTGAAATCTAGTGTACCCAAGGGCTTGCATTTTCCACATATTTTCCAAATTTATATATTTTACCACTTGGTGAGCCCGTGCACTCCTTTGGCTTTAAGAATTATTCATATGCGGATAGAACCCTGCTGGTTCTCAGATTGACTTCTGCTATTAATTCCATCTGTTACCTGGATTGTTATCTGGGCACCATTCACAGCTGACTGGGGTGCAACTAACTGACTGAAATTAATGGCAGCAAGAATCTCCATAGTGGTGGGAAAGGTCACCTCATAGTCCTGTTTATCCTTAGTGGGTGAAGTTGCTCAGTGATGAAAATCTAGGTTGAGTCCGTGGGAGACAAATTACCATAATGTATGAGAGGAGAAGGTGTTGGAGTTTTTAACTGTTTCTGTGAAAAGTGGCCAAGGCTAATAAAACAATTGTAAAGTTGACTTTAATTGCTTGTAGAAGTCAGACAATGCAGGATGTAAAAGCCTCAGGAGGAACTGAAGTAATGGTAAAGAGGAGGAATCTGAAGTTGCTGCACTTTCTAAATGTATTATTATAAAACTATAAAGGTATGATATGTTCCTTCAAAATATTCACCTTTCATGTTTCTTATAAATGTAATACTTAATAACGTTCAGATGTCCCACTGGTCTATTTTAGTATTTCTCCTGAGCTGTACTTCAAAGTTATTGCAGAAGTGTTATCATATTTCAAAAATAGAACACATTAAACTTCATAAAACCACCTAAACTGAATCAGATTTAGCCACATGCTAATTAAATAATATAACTGCACAGAACTGTGTCATAAAAACATTTCTTCAATCTGAGGTTGCCACTGCAAAATCTTTGGCCGCTGAGGTGACCTGCTAAATAGAGGGCAGAATCACTAAATTATTTCTGCGCATGGAACACCTTGAAAATTCAATACTGCTTCGCAGGGACAGCATCAGTATGTTTTTCCATAGAAAAATGTCATCAGAGGATTCTGAACGTTCTGCCAAGAATACCGATGTTTCTGTAACTGCGACACTTATGGGAATATTTAGACTTTGATAATAATAATTTCAGGTACAAAACATTCCATGGCAGCTGGGTGCTAATACATTTAGTACAATTACTGGTTGGAGTTGAAGAGGAGAACAAATGCACACATTTATTTTGCACAACTTTTGCCTGTGCTGTTTGTAGTTTTGTGCTCACTTCTAACACTATCTAAAAAGGTTGGTGACACTGAATTCAAAACACAACTGAAAAGAAACAGCACTCTGCTATTAATATGCGACAGTGCAAAAATAGACACCCATACAATTTTAAGTTCTAGTTGATATTCTTACATGAAGGCCATTTCCCTAAAAACATATGTGAAAAACTTAATTTATATATTAAAATTCCCAAATTCACAGGAAACGTGTGTTAGGGAACATTGTGCCTCTTGTAACCAGACATAAGTTTAGGGGCTACATAGATATTTATATTTATGCAAGAGCAGGTGCATTACTCCTATATGAACCGGGGTCTAAGTGATGACTTGGCAGAGCAGATAACCAACCATGGCAACTTAAGCACAACAACAACAAAAAAAAATGTCAGCAGACTGCCCCTAAACCGTTTTGTATTTAAAGTGTTAAATGTTTAGCAGTTATTGACACAAAAACGCCATAATTTCTACTAGAGAAAATATTCCATGCAGTAGTATGAGAATTTACATCTTGAATAATAATTTTAGTGATTTACACGCTTTTTGCAACTAAAGGCAGAAAATTAACCTCAGTAATTTAAACACTAGAGTAACTGGCCAGTGCAAACCCAGAAACACACATAATACTCAGATCCGTTCACAATGAAGCCACATTTAAGATACTTCTGTGGCCATCATGCGCTGCAGCATAAACGTGGCTTAAATTGAAAGACTATCAGCCTAAAGCACCCCTGTTCATGAATAAAGTAAAATTTGGATGAGAAGACTAAGGGGCATATTATCAAGGGCACAATCGTCGCTTTAGCGGGAAAAAAATCCAGATAAACGTACCGAAAAAACTATCGCCCTATTAGCAAGCTGTCGCTAACTACTGGTGGCGACAGTTTTCCGGCAATAGTGAACAAAAAAAATATTGCCATGCATGGAAGCGATAAATATCGCTAATGATATGCGAGGTACGTATACCATCGCTAAATCTCACTAAAAAAGTCGGTAACACACAATCGCACTATTATCAACGATCGCCTGGACTTGCTTAGCGTAAAAAAAATCCTTGCTAAGACCCCTTAGCTGGAGATAAATAAAAACTTCCTAAACCAGTTCTAAAAAAGAAAAACTGGAGATAAAAAGGAGACTATAAAAAGGGAGACCAGCCTAGCCCAGTCAGGCCACAAAGCTGAGGACCTGCAGATGCCATGGAGGCAGTAATCATTCAGCTCGGAGACCCACAAAAGCAACAACCACCACCGCCACCACCACCGCCTCCCGGACCACCACCAAGGCAGCGCCAAAGACGTCGGCGGCCAATACGCAGACAAATCATCCATGGAGACCTACAACCACAGGATGTCATAGCCCACTACAGGCTGAAACGGACATCAATTGACTACATCCTGAACCACATAGCCCACAGGCTGACACCACCAACCCAGCGGATAACTAATATCCCCCGCAAAACAAAGCTGCTGGCTGTGCTGTATTTCCTGGCCTCAGGGACATTTCAACCCACAACATCCAGATTCGGCGGAGTCTCACAGCCAGCCTTTTCAAGATTTCTCCCTATTGTGTTGGATAGCATAATCCGCCTGATACCCCAGCAACTCTACTTCCCCAACACTGTGCGGGAACAGCTTCTGGTCAAGCAGGGTTTCCATACCTTAGCTGGATTCCCACAAGTTCTGGGTGGCATAGACTGCACACATGTCCGATTAGTGCTACCTGTGGACAGTGCACACATATATTGAAACCGAAAGCACACTCACTCAATTAATGTGCATGCGATAGTGGACCACCGTGGACTGTTCACAAATGTCATTCCCAAGTTTCCAGAGAGTGTGCATGATTCGTACATCTACCAGCAGTCAGTCTTTAACCAGCGCTTCCAGGGGACATGGGACATATGGGAATGCTGTCCTAGTTGGTAAGTAGCAATCCAACATACCACTTGCAGCAGCATTACACACATGCAAAACAGAAATGTGCTACTCTACATTTCACAATATTGCATACAAGATGTCAAACCAAATCACCCCACACCAGACACATGAACACCATGAACTGTGGGAACTGCAGCTAGATACATTGACCAAACTCACTGTAAGTCGTACACAGCTGCCCCCCCATCAAATGTTGCGAGATGTATGAAACATGCATGTGTGATGGAGAAACAGCATTCACAAAGAAACTTGCAACACAAGTACCACTGTGCATGTCTTGTGCTGGACAGGCAGGATGAATACCACAGCAGAGTTTGACATGTTGCCATATAGTGTGCAAGTGTAGTCCAGCTACATGTCACTTACCGTCAGTGACCCAGTAGCACACAACAATGTGTGGAAACTTGTGAAGGCTGCATGGAGGATGCAGAGGCATGTGAGGCAGATGCAGACCACCCGGTACACCTGTAGGTATATGGAGATTGATCCTCAAATATGGATCAGAGTCTGGACTTGCAGTGTACATAAATATGTCCCTGCTTCTTCACTCATTCTGCTCACATATGGAATGTGGAGTCATGTCATATGATAAAGTAAATCCAGTCTAACTTGTGATTGGTGAGTCAACAAAGTGTATGAGGCCAACAAGCAGATGACCATATGAATGACGCTACTTTTATGAGCAGCAACTCTTTTGAACTGCCATTAACTGACAGGCAGTGATTAGCCCTCCATGTAACAACTGCCTCCATACATGATGCAAATTGTCATGCGATGAGGTCTGGCTATTGGAACAGTGTGAAGATAAGCAGAGTAACATCAGCGTATGATACAATTGCGACCCCGTGCACCTACAACCATGCAGGAAAGTGGTAACAAATAAAGATCAAACTGTCTGGTGTCCAATAGCCAGTCATGAGGGTTACCATGTAGGAGTGGAGTAATTCCAGAGGAAATTCTTGCATGTACCACATGAACGCCCCTTGATGTAATGAAAAAACTCATCGATCTAAGGGCTAAGGTCTTCACTTTACATGACTCCAGTCACAGGAGAATTAGCCCATGAGAGATGGTGGCAAATGCTGCACTGAAATTCTACAGGATCTGTTCATAAGTCTGACCCACGGCTGCTCGTTGTCCCAGAGTTACACTAGGCAAGAGCAACGCAGTTTCAGTGGAGTGTGTAGTTTGGAAAAAAGATAGCAACATGTGTAGCAGGGCCTTTTAAGTGCAGTGGTTGCTGAGCTGTTGATTAATTCAGTTTTCATCAACTATCCCCCAGGAAAGATAGTGTCAAAATGGGCCACAAGCAAAGATGCAGCTCATGGTCCCTGTGAGGTAACATCTCAATGTACAGACCATGTCTAGTTGACATTGAAAGGGGACAGTACATAATTAGAATGAGTTGGAGGACATAATGACCTCAATGGCATGATGCAGTGACCTACCTGCATCTGAATTACTCTGTGTGATGGTTCCTGCAGTTAGCCTGTAATGCCAACAGTTGCTAGCTTCATAATCACATCCTTTGCTAGAACTCAAAACTCGTGTGCGGTTACTCCTTTGACTGCTATATCCACTGTGGTTATGCAGCCCATGCCCTGGAGATTCTCCAGATGCAACTTGACAGTAACCTCTTCCACCTCATCAGTCAATAAATTGAATAATCCATTACAGGACCTGTCAGATGTATGAGGGAGCTGAGTCAATCTCACATCACATTGTAAGACTTTCAGTAAGCTAAACATGTTTGCAGATGAGTATTCCGACATATTGATTTACGTGTCATACAACTTGCGTTGAATGTCTTTTTTTTCCACTTATACCATTTGGGATTGTCATTGCTTGTAAGCCACCTTAACTATGATACAATAGTTATTAGGCCATTATCATGTCATCTGTTTGCACCATTGCCAGTCCCTAGTGTGAGTTCCTGTTGATTTTGGGTGTAGACTTCATAGCTGTCCTGGCATTGTCATTTAACCATGGTGCTAATTCATTCAGTGCCTCTGTGAAGCAAGTATCTACTTGCCTGTAGGCAATGTCAAAGTCCTGAACCAATATGCTTTCACAATCATGTAAACCCAGAGCAAATGTGCTTGTCATAAATCATCCCACTGCCTGTGGGTCACTGTTTGATTGGGTGTGCATGTTGTTACAACTTGACTTGGCATGTGAAAAGGGATACAATGTTGGTAGGACCATGGAAATGCCCACGAGCACTACCAATTCCATGTTAGTCATGTCAGTGAAGAATGCAACCAGGAAGTGGACTGCTTGGTGTGTGGGAGCAATGTCTAATTTGTGTCAGGTGGTGCACCATGAGCCCATCACAGACTATTGGTACCTCTGTTTTCACAAAATCCTCAAAGTGTATGTACAGATACCCTAAAATGATTTATAATCTGTGATGGTAGCTCAATTTAGCTCTATGAATAGCTACAGCAAATGAACAATGTGTTGGCCCTCATTGATTAATAACATCGGCCCTCATTGATTAATAACACGCCAGCCCCTTCATCGAGGGTCACAGTCCAGGCCCAAATTGCTCCTGTCCAGCCCCCGGCTGTCACCAAGGGACCAGCTAAGGGCACTACTGGAGTTAATAATCTCCCTGTTAATACCCACTTGGGAGTTTCAGCTACCCAGCAAGGTGTCCAGCGGGTCCCCTTGGTGACAACAGTAAAATCAGCTGCATTGGCGACTAGAGAAACTCCGAAGGGAGGGGAAAGTATGACACCCCTTAACCAATGAGCGGGTCGGGGAAGGTTGTGTCGACCTAATAAAGTTAAATTGCAGGGCCCCAATGTCGAATTGCCACCCTATTCTGTGCCCTCTGTGGTTGTGCTTACTGGCGTCCCACCCTTAGAGGTTGGTAAAAGGGAGGGGTATTCCCAACTAAAAAACAAAACTATGCACTGGTTGGGACTAAATAGACCACTCCCATATTACGTCAATGGAGAGATTGTTCACATTAGGCGCATCCCATGGTTGGGTAGTAGGGAAAAAAATGTAGAGGGAGACCTTATAGTTATAAATTTTAGAGACCCAGAGGCAGTCAGACTTATACTGAACGGGTCCACGGGGAACTCGAGCAGTGCCATAGTTCCACACGATCTAACTTTTTTTTACCCAAGATATCTCGTGTGTGTCCCCTTTTTTCCGGGAGGTTTAGCTAACACCCAACTTAATATGTATATGCCATCCACCAACAGTTACACGGGGCAACCCTTTAGACCTTTGCCCATTAGGAACAATCCTGGGTGGAATACAGTTCCCGTTAGAAACTATTGTATGCCACCAGGGAGGTTGGACCAAGTGTATGGTGACAGTAGAATGGACCATCTGATTCCATTCACCCCGTTAGAAACTTCCAACAGATTCAATATTCTCTCTTGCTTCGATGGGTGCGATTGACAGCCGGGGCAATCTGTTGGCATTCCACCGGGTACGTTCACTCCTAGGTCAAACCCACTATCAGAATCAGCATATGAGTGGTCTCTACTTGCCTTATCTACAGAGCTTACAACAGCTCTCCCCTCTGCTGATTGTCGCATATTTGCTGAGGGATCTGAACAGGGGTTATTCGTTGGTTCAAATGCTGACAAAGCCATCCTTGGTGATTTATTATCTCCAGTTTTGCCTGTAGGTTCGCAACCATCTTGCTTTGATGCTAGTCCTACTCTTTGTCCACCATGCCCCGCCATACTTGGCTCGGCAGGAGTGGGGATGGGGGTAACCGACCCTTGTTTGTCGAAGCTACGGATATGCTCCTGGAACATTGCTGGTCTTGAATCAAAGCTTGATCTGCCGGATTGGGGGACCTTTATAGATAATTCTGACATTTGGGCATTCCAGGAAACCTGGGCCCTTGGGCCTATTTTTCGTGTTGGGTTTCTGAACTACTCTAGACCTGCAGTGAAGGGTGCAAGGGGTAGACCAGTGGGTGGTCTAGTCATGTGGGTACGCCAACATGCAGGTGTAACAGTGGAAGAGTTCCCATTGGATATCCCCGATATGTTAGCCATACAGGTAATCTCGTCTTCAGGACTGAATATGGTGATTGTAAATACCTACATGAGGGGTATCCAAGGGGGAAAATGTTCTCCTGCTGCGTTGATGTTGGACGGATTCCTAAGCTCTTTACCGGTGAATACAAACAGGGTGGTATTGGGGGATTTTAATACCTGTTTCGAACCTATGGGGTTGGATGATGGTATGCTCACCGAGGACGAGGATTCTTTGTGGGGCATCCTGGGTCTGGAACTACAACCCATCAAGAAATGTTCCCAATCAGCCATATTTTTGAAAGGTCTTTGTTTGAACCAGGGAATGCGTGCAGTAAATGGGCGTCTGAAGTCCGATAGGATGGGGGCAATGACTTTTGATAATGGTAGATCTGGCTCTCGCATTGACTATATCCTGGTGAATGTGGAAATGTGGCCTAGTTTGCTGGATATGGTGGTAGTAAATAGAGTCGAGAGTGACCATCATCCCTTGGTTCTATCGATTAAAGAAGGAGCTTTTGCAGTGCCCACGGTGGCAGAGGCGTCCCTGCCACAGGTCCTATTGACCAACAATGAAAGAAGGGTTAGTTGGCCCAAAATAGCCCTGGATGAGGAGGTTCTGTTAAGGATTACAACCATGTTGAGGGATACAATGACCCAAATCAGCGGGTTCAGTCAGGAGTCGGCCCTTCTGGATAATATTACATCACTACATAGTGATCTTTTTTTAAATCTCAAAACCTTCTTTAGTAAATCTATTGCTCCTAGTAGGCATAAGCTGAAACCCTTAACTTGGTATGATAGCGCCTGCAGGGAATCACAAAGGGCGCTACATTCAGCCTTAAGATCAAGAGATCAGACCTTAATTCGCTGCTGCAGGGCCACTTATAAAGTTGTGCAGGCCACTGCCAAGAAGAATTGGGACGAGATCCGTTGGAAGGAATTGTTGGAGGCTTGCCAGAGTAATAACATGACCAAATTCTGGCGGCAGCTTAAATGGGGCAATCGCCCACAGGACAGATCCCCCACAAATAGTGTAGAGCCAAGGGAATGGGTTGAGTACTACGGGAATCAATTCAAAGAGAATGTTTCAAGTCCCGCTAATTTGACGCATTTTACTACCAACGAAGCTTTGGTTTTTACGCCTACTGAAGTTAGGGCAGTGCTAAGGGTTATCCCGGGGGGTAAAGCACCAGGTCCTGACTGCATACCAGCTGACATGTTTAAGCAGGAACAGGACCTTTGGGTCCCATATATTGTTCTCCTGGCCAATGCATTGGCAAGGGGTGCGAAAGTCCCTGAATCATGGCTTGGGGAGGAGATCCTCCCCATTTATAAGAAGGGTGACCGTTCAGTAACGGCAAATTACCGACCCATAAGCCTCATTGATGCTGTACAAAAGTTTGTGGCCCGCCTTCTTTTAGGTAGGATCCAGACCTGGATTTCTGACCATGATGTTTTAAGTCCTCTCCAGGCGGGTTTTCGGCAACATATGGGGACCTTAGAGCAAGTTTTTAGATTTATGTTAATATATTGGAAGGTGGTCCTTCTTGGGGGAGGCCTGTTGTTTGCGGCATTCGTGGACCTCAGGTCAGCCTTCGACCTTGTACCCAGGATCAAGCTCTGGGAAGTTTTGCTGGATCTAGGCATGCCCAAAGAGCTGGTGGTGCTGCTGATCAATTTGCACACAAATACCTATGCCAAAGTAAGATGGGGTGGTCCAGGGGAAGTCACTGATAGTTTTAAAGAAGCTAAGGGGGTTAGACAAGGGTGCGTGTTGGCCCCCACCCTTTTTTCTTTGTTTATTAATGGGGTGACCAAGTATTTTTCTAACTACCCAACGGACGCGCCCACCCTTGCTGGAAGGAAAATTCCCCTCCTCATGTTCGCGGACGACACGCTTATTATTTCTAAAACGAGGCAGGGATTGCAGTCCGCCCTGGCCCGTTTTGAGTGTTTCTGCAGCGAGCACGAGTTAGAGGTGAATGTCAGTAAGACCAAATTCATGGTTCTGCAAGGCCCCAAGGCTGTGAAGGCCAAGGTGTCAATGAGCGGCGCCATTTTGGATCAAACGGAGGTTTTTACATACCTGGGTGTCACATTAAGTGAGAATTTGAGCTGGAAACCTCAAATGGATCTTATGACCCTGAAACACGCGCAACTTGGGGGAGCCTTATTGAAGGAGTATGCAAAATCTCTCACCAAACCCATGGCACCGTTGGTTAAAATTTATGGTTCCAAGGTAATTCCTGCAACTATCTACGGTGCCGAACTGTGGGGGTATAGTGATTTATCCTCTTTGAGGGTGGCTCAGAATAGGTTCCTGAGAATGGCAACTGGTCTCCCACAATCGACACCCTGCTTACCCCTGCAGCTAGACCTAGGTGTCAAATCCATAGAGGATGAGGTACGGTATAGACCACTGGCGTTTTGGCGGCGCCTGTGGACTACACCGGAATTATCCTTGTTCGCTGAGGCCATTGATGATGTGAGGGGTCTTGAAGGGTCTTACAGGGTACCCTGGTTCAGTCACCTCAGGAGGCTCTTGAAAAATCTAAATTTGGAGGCATTATGGGTTGATCCAGCACGCGCGACCTTTCCCTCAAAGAAGGCACTCAAAGATATTTACTGGCATTGGATCACTGAGAGGAGATCCGCTATGGTTGATGGTCCTACCATGAAACTGAAATTTCTGGTTGTAAAAGATGTCCCTCAATATGAAGCCTATTGGGACTTAATCACCAAGCCAAAGGATCGCAAACTGTACCACCAACTACGAGTAGGCTCGTTACCTGTGCGGGGGCTTACGCACTCTTGGACTACTGGTGGTAGTGATAAGTGTCCCTTCTGTGTAACAGCAGTGGAAAATATTGAACATCTTTTTTTCTGCTGCCCTATGTATTTGTTACCCAGGAAAGTTTGGCTTTTACCAGTCTGTCGGTTACAAGGCACCAGCTCTGCTCTTGCAGCGTTTAGGATACTTAAAACTGATACTTCCCCCTCCATCGCTATTGGTGTAGCAAAATTTGTGAGTTGGGCGTGGTCAATCCGAACCCGTAACCTTGGCAAATGATGTTTTTATTGTATAGTTTTTATGACTATTTGTTTAATGTAGCACTATTTTTATGTAGCAAGGGGTCTTCTCGTTCATCAATGTCTAAAAATGTAATACTTTTTTTAACTTGCTTTTAAATGTAATGTATTTATTATCTTATATGCAAAATGAATCGTTTTTTTTAAATATATATGTATTTGTCTTTTATGATGTGAATCGAATAAAGACCTCTTGACTGACTGATATCCTGGGCCAGTGGTGTGTAAAATCAGGAAGCATGCTGTGTTGTTATCGTCAATGATGTTGAGTGTGGATACACATCCTTCACATTTGGACATGTCTGACTCTCCCATGCGGCATGGGAAAGAAAGTCTCTAACTCATTGCTAGACCATCCCTCCTTGTCACACACAATCCTAACTTGTGATCCCATAGCCTCCAGGTACAGCATCAAGGATGTCAGGGTTGGAATAATCAACAAGCAATGTCTTGGCAATGAGCATCATACTTGGGCTTTTGTCCCTTGAGTATGGTGTGGTCTACAGATTCATGGACGCTAATGGTTTGAATATTCATCTTGCGGAAGGACATCTGTGTGACCATAATCAAGTGTGTGATCTCATTGTTGCAGTGTACACCATTTTAAGTATTCTTTGCTACCTTGAAAATCTGCTGACATACATTCACAAACTTAGCAGCCCTGCTCTGCAGTGCATTGGCTGTGTACCCAATGCTCTTATGGTGTGTATGACTTGCATGATTTTTGGACCTGGTCTGGGCTGGGTGCAGACAGGTGCCAACGTGATGGCCCTAGCTGTGCATTATGACAAGTCCAAGGTGTGCCCTGCATTGTGGATTAGTGTAGTGACAACCGTGGTCAGCCTGTCAGACATGTCATATGACAACATGGACAATATGTTGAGGACTCATGGCATGTGAGTTGGAGTCCAAGACAGGAAGGAGCACATAGTACAGGTAGTGGATGGTGTTGCATCTGCTGAAGTAGATGTTGTTGGTGAAGCTAACAAGGCCACAATGGTCCATGCATGTAAGAGGTAGCTAACTGTGGTTTTGGCTCAGCTCATGACCGGAAACAGCATGTGTTGTGCGTAGCTGCAGGCTTGCCGAATGCAGCAGCACAGAAAGTCAAGTGTGTGTTGTGTGTTATCATGCCTCCTACATAGCTAATGATAATGACAGTGCATTAGGTGGAACAGTGTCAGTGGCAGATGGGAGAAGAGCCACTCATGCAACTGAGCAACACACCAAAATGATGTTGGATGGAGTCACAGCAGAGAGCCAATATCATTAGCAAACATGCACTTAAGCATTCTGCAGCAACAAATGGCCAACTTTATAAACCACTTAACATAAATGCCAACACACAAATCCATGTACATCAACAACACATCCAGCACAACCAATGACTAATTCCGCTTTCCCTTATATGTCCACCTAAGGCCAGAGACAGTACAATGCGGCACACAGACGCGCACGGTCCATTGTGGAGCGGACATTTGGTGTATTAAAGTCAACGTTTTGGTGTTTGGATATCTCAGGTGGCAGCCTGCTGTACATGCCAGAAATTATGAATACAATTATTCTGGCATGTTGTGTGTTGCACAACATATGTGTCCGTACTAAAGCTCCATGGATCCAGGTGCCAGAACCACCTGATGAAGATGAGGATGAAGAAGAGGCTGGTTATGTACACCCCATACCTAATGCTGCAGGACTTGCACGGAGGAACCGAATCATTAACAATTATTTCGACTGAGTCAGTGACAGTGGAAATATGGAAATGGGGCGTGAAATGTGACACCATATGAAATTGGGGCGTCAGGTTGGGGTGGAAAGATGGAAATGGGGCGTGAAATGTGGCACCATATGAAATTGGGGCATCAAGTTGGGGTGCAAAGATGGAAATGGGACGTGAAATGTGGCACCATATGAAATTGGGGCGTCCAGTTGGGGAGCAAAGATGGATATGGGGTGTGAAATGTTGACCATAAAGAAATATAGGGGACAAATTGGAGTAACACGGAGATGTGGCGTCCAATGGGGTTACAACATTTATCTGACTGTCTGAAGACATCAGCCAGGAAACAAGTACCACATACAGATCAACAAGGGCAAGCATAACTATGCTGACCAGCTACTTGCCAAAAACAATGGACCACCACCACCACCAAGACATGCTAAACACCAACATCAAAAACAGGACACCATGCATGGGTGAAGACACCTCCTACGCAGGACTGACAAGTGTATGAGGATACACACTGGCTCCTGGGTCATTCATAGCTACCAGTGAGACACATCTGCCATTGCTTATGAACCACTACGTAACATCAACATCTGACAATAGACATACAGGTACACACACCTGGATGTGTCCCCCATGGGTGAGAAGCACATGTAAGAAGAATAAATCATCACTGATGGCCCACTTGTGAGCAATACCAACATGACGTGACATGTGTGGTGGCTAAGCTTCCAAATTGTGCAGACATGACAGGAGCTACCTTCCTACGTGCACATACATTCGTAGTATGCTGAGCTGCTGCCCATGTTGGTGAGTGGTGGTCAAACTACACACCTGCTGCAGCCCTTAGCCCAATTCAATGGCAATTAAAGGCATGCTTGTTGCGCCTCCAAGCCACGGACTCATGAACCACAGACTACACTCATAACAGATGTGAGGCGCAGGCCATGTGAGGGCATGGATTAGCTCTGCCCCCCAGGCTGTGGCAAGTGGTGCAGTTACCAATACCATGCCACTGGGAGGAGGACTAGGGACCCAATCCACAGGGGATTGCAAAGTTTGCCATGGACATCTGATCCACAGGACTGGAACATTGTAGCTACTTGGACCCTGACGCCAAACCTCGGTGTGCCTGTTTGGTCCTGCACAATGACGCACAATGACGGAAGGATGACCCAGATGGTCACACACTATATCCTGTGACCAAACACTACGCTCACAGATATGTGAAAAAGAGACCTAGATGGAACACAGCATACTCAAAGAGTCCTGCAGCCAAACTTTCGCATGGTGAAAGTGGGGACGCAGACATAGGATAAACTTGTGGGGTATCATAATGACTCACAGTGCAACTGGACATCCCTGATGGCCTTCCCAGAACCCCACACACCCCTGACCTCTCCTGAGCTTACACTGTCTGATCCTGGCCACTCTGGATCCAGGGAGACAATTGAATATCCGTTTTGATCCCGCATGCTGGAGTGGTGCAGTTGTGCCTCTGCTGGCCCAGCCGCATTACACAGTCTCTGCATAGCCCCACTTCCACCTACTCTGCCTCCCTATACTGTGTGGACTAGCTATGACTGCATCCATGTCCCTGCACTCACCAACTGCTGTGCCTTTGGCGTGGGTGCACAAGTGTGAGGTTGAGTACTTGAGAAAAACATTCATAGGTGTGTCTACAGACTCTCAGTACCTGTGGCATACTTAAAATACACAACTAGTCACTTTTACTGGACACTTTGCCAGCCAACCCTACTCACACTGCAGATGAGCAACACACTGTTGTGCACACAGACGGGAGCTCTTGCATGTTCATCATGACATAGTAGTGCATGTAAGGCCTCCGCCCCTGTGATACAGAGTCAGGCAGATAGGGCAACCAGCGCAATTGCACCACACACAGCTGTGCCTTAGCAAACAACATCCCACTCTCCAGCTGGACTGTCTTCCAACCCCAAAAATGTGCAATGATCGTGTTAGGCAAGACAAGTTTCTGGACCCTATCCTGATCCCAGCATGTCTACATGTAGTATCAAAGGGAAATACTCACTTAGTTAAAAAATCCATGACAGGCTAAATATTGGATTGACTCATACGCCTCCACAAACACTGAGACTGTGCCCACTTATCCGCAACAGCATTAGCACAATGCATCCTCCCACACAACCAATGCTGGTCAAACACAGAGCCAATCTTACACTTCACAATCTTCATGACCGCCATTGAGGCAAGCGTAGATTTAATGTTGCAAGGTACTCAAGGCCATAGCGGACATCATAGGATCTCAACTGGACCACCTGGCTCTACCATGAGCCAACAGGACGAGATCAGCCACATTCATTCCTCCAAAGAGCCACAGGTATCTCAATACTCTCACTAACTGTCCAATGTCACTCCACAAAGGTGCTGCGACATCGCCTAAAAAGCTGCAGTTGTGCACCACTTGGGTGACACACCCTTTGTGAACTACATGGACCAGCAGTCATTGCAAGCATATCCTCAGCTGTCTTGTGTCTCAATCCATGGGAACTCCCACATACCTGTTTTTGGCTGTGTCACAAACACTAACTCCATGACGAGCCAGAGTGCCCTCTCACTCCCAAGCTGTGCTCCCACACGTTTCACATATGTCGGTATGTATCTTCAGGCTGGGATGTAGCACTGTGCACACATGCCCATTTGCAACTGTCTGTCAGCTGTGAACTTCACAAGAACCAGGCAAGGCAATTGCATATCCTACGTCCATAATGCGGTGCGTTGCACACACACCTGTGTCATTGTGTGAATCTTGCCTTTGGACAAGGTTTTGTGGATTGGCTGTAGCACATTTTCCCAATTGTGATCACTTATGCTTTTGGAACTGTTTGCATTGATATCTAACATCTGTAGTACTTCAAGTTACAAACTTTCACTGCCATGGTAGGCAACACTGTGACCACATTTAATAGTTTCAACTTCTACATGCACATGTGCTCTCAAATTGAACACAGTCTTTACCTACTAAGACCTCCGTCAAAAAGGTGCACATGGAATGTCCGGGCCATAAACACTCCAACATGTGGTTAGTAATTGTACTCCTATCCCAAACAACACCATAGAGAGCCAGCACAGCTACTGGAAATTCATTTGTCTAAAAGCAGAAATGCCACATCTACATCGTCGTTGTGTGTCAAAGTGGGATGCTACGGGATACTCAGTGTATGCTGGAGTGGAACAAATATGGGTCAGACAGGGGGTACCCTTTCAATTTGTGGACGTCAATTTAGAGATCAAACACTGGTATGTAGCAGTGGATGGCATACTATACATGAGGCCAGTAGAACTTGCCTTGCTGCATCCAAACATGAAACAGGGGGTGTTCTCATATCACATTTTGATTATACTCGCTCAATGGCGTGTCCCAACAGATTGCCTTGCCTGATGGGCTATTGACATCGTGACATTGCTATAGCATTGCATTGGTGCAATGGTGGCCCCACATGCTTACACATATCAACCTATTTTTCACCATCTCTGGATCTGTTTCAACATGTACACTGCTTGTATTTACATTGGTGTACTTTCTGGATGTATCAGTCTCCAGACCCTATTTGCCAATTTTGTACCTTTACGACATTTTACAAAAGCACATATGTGTGATTTAAGTATGATTTATTTACAATATTTACAAATGTGGTGACCATATAGGGCAAGTGCAGAGGGTGCTCTTTGGAGGGCCATACAGAGACAATTGATGTTATCCGGTCCAAGGGAAGAAGCATAGTTCAGTCCACAGGCTGGTAGAAGTGGCAAGGAATGGGGTGATATGGCAGTCCTTGGGGGGTCCAAGGATATTCCAGGGAACAGTGGAAGTAAGTGTAAGAAGTGCATGTGTGGCAGGTTACTGAGCACAGCAGAACACAAGAAACTGGGGCTGTGGCACAGAGGGATGCTACCGTTTCCTCCTCAGCAGAAATGCGCTGTCATCATCATCTCCATCATCTTGTGTGTCATGTGCCTCACAGGTGTCAGTTGGTGTTGTGGCTGCAGCCCTGTGAGGCACTGAGACACCTGGTGTTGGAGCTGAGGATGTGGAGGCCGCTGCAGCATGCTACTGCACCAAACCCTATGGCAGCAAGGAGGCACAAGCAGATGCAGGGCATTATAGATCCCAGCAACCTGGCGCATGAGTTCAGCCCTGTGTTCAGCCCTGGCAGCCAAATCTTGGACCTGCATCCGCTCCATGCTCTCCTTGCTGACACTGCTGGAACCACCCTGAGCAGACAGTGACTGTTGCCTCAGGATCATGACTCCGGCAATGTCAGCCATGGACCGCTGGAAAGCATTGAAAGGGCTGTGAGTGTCTGTGAGTGTCTGCATGCAGTCCCTAAGGGGACTGAGACACCCACGTAGGCCCGCAATTTGGTCTGCCATTTGCTGAAATGCTATTTAGAAAAGGGGGTGGTGATGAACAGAGTGTCTGAGTTAAACAGACAACTCTTACCCAGTCCAAAGATCAGGGCTTGATCCATCACCGTTATTTATCTCACTGCCCCATCCCAGCTCAGAACCTGGCTATATGCAAATCAGTCTGTCCCTGGCCCAGTGCATCATGGGAACAGGGCAGACTAAACTACCAAGCCAATTCTTCACCAGAAAGGAGACAAGCTACCGGGGACCGGTTTCTGGCATTTCAGCCTTCTTCGGCTTGCTGAAATGCCACCTGTACCCTTTCCCCCAAACGTTCCTGGAGTTCGATGATCTGCAGTTGGAATGCGCGGGTGGTGGGATCTGGCTCCTGGGAACTAGCTGGGCGGTAGGTGCCTGCTGCTCATTGGTGTGAGTAGGGGGTGGGGTCTGCCGAGGGCTGCTGGGTTACCCTGCACCGGAGGCTGGTGTGGTGAGGTCGAGTTGCAGGGTGTCGATGTTGATGTTCGCATACGGGTCCTGTCATCAGCAGGTTCGAGGCCAGGAAGTTGTTCTAGAGGTGCTGTCTCGCCCTCTGAAAGGTGATATGGGAGAGAAATGACATGAGTGTTTGTCATCAACAATCATGCAGTAGTTCATTAAAGTTTCAGACAGCAGGACAATATTAGACCCTGCTGATTTGGAGGGGAGGACATTTATTTTTATGGGGAAAACATAGAAGATTTTGCCTATGTGAAGTTTTTTTGGGACATGGTGGTCTCAAAGTGCCCTACTTGCATGAGGACATAGCTCGATGGCTTTGCTTTAGTGCAAGGAAACGGGCTCATGAGCGGATATTATGTTAACACCTTGCTTGATGATGTGCCCTTTGATGTTAATTGACACATCGGGCAGCCTTTGTGAGCTATCGTCACATATGCTCTTCCTTGCCCACAATACTGTTCCTAACCTCCCTTCCCCCTTAGTGTATGGCTCTTCTTTGTTCCGCTTAAAATTCATGCTGTAGAGAAAATGGATTACCGACATCCATTTCAATGAAGAAGCCACATCCTTAGTAGGGACAGAGTAATGGAAGGCTGATACGTGTCCTGGTGTCATAGTGCCTTTCTGCCAGCCTATCTACCATCCTGACTTCAGTATTCCACTATGGGAGTTGCTATGCATCCAGTTAGCTAAAATGCCTATGATATGGTTGCTTGCATTACGTAATGGTGTCCTACATGTATCCTAAGGCCCACAGTGTCCGACATTAAGGGGCAGAATTTCAATAACTGGTGCCTCCCTGCATGTCTGCAGGGATGCCACAGTTATTGTGCACAACGCCGCAGCCAGCATGGATGTGATGCATATACAATGCGGCGCAACATGGGCCAAAAAAATGAGGCGTTCCACCACCGGAACACCACCTCCTGTGCATGAATGCCTTCCCTGGGGCCCGGGCTTTGGGACTTTGCATATCTCAAGGAGGCATGACCTTGTGGATAGCCCGAAACATCTGGCATCCTTTGCGCCACAGCTGGCTCACAAAAAGGGACGCAATTGCAGACTTTAAGATGCGCAACGACTTGTAAATCTGCCCCACGATATACGTTTAGTGGCGTTGAGATCTCCCCTAATGTGTGTTTCCTTATAACAACTGCATGATGCAGTTTCACGTAATACACAATGCTTTACAAGTAATGTGAAAAATATGAACAGTAACCTAAATGTAAATGCTCTTAAACTTATTCCAATAACGTCCAGGCATACTTTTATTCATCACCATGAATAAGCACCACTCTAGCATGCCCTTTGCGACCTATCAGCGTGAATTTTTCTGTCGCTTTTCAAAAAACGCCTGCTTTCACCTATCATTTTCACTGGGTAAACCTTTGCGGCCTGTTAGCGTCAATATTTTCGTCACTATAGCTATGTTTTTGACACTAACACACAGGTAGTGATGTATTACTGCTTCCTGTCACAGGGGTGTGATTTTGACTTTCACTTTCTCTTTTCAGCACATTGCTTGTGTATGTGCTGAGGGGAGGAGGTGTATGGTGGTTGCTGGAGTTGGTTTAGGATTTTGAGAGTGGTGCTGTGTGCTGTGTCCTGTCTGAAGTGTCTGTTTGGTCTATTTGTATAATTTTCAATTGTTTGTGTGTCTACTGTCCTCAGTTTTGTGGTGTTTTGTGTGGGGTTAGTGAGTTATTTAGATATAGTTAGTTAAGTGGGTTAATATTTATTAGTAGTAAGTGTGTTAGGGGGTGGTGGAGATGCCGGCTGTGGGAAGGTCAGGGAGGATGAGTGACAGTATTACCAGCCATTGATGTTGGAGGCTGGGGACGGATCCTGCAGGGCTATACTATGCCTGTTCGGAAGGTGCGCTGGGAGCGGGTGGGGGTCCAGATGGAGCGATATTTTGGAATTGCCCGGAATGTGCGCCAGTGGAAGCACCGCTGGCAAGACATGCTTGTGCGTGAGGCAGACCTACTGGATTACACTAGTGATGGCATGCCTATATGGTGGTAAGTACTAAACCCATTATTTTACTTCACAAAACATAGGTATGTAAGTGAGTGGTGTGTGTGACAAGTGTGTATGAGATCTACATGCTGTCTTCCAACTGTGATACTGTGACAACGTGGTCCTGACAATGTCATTAGCCTAAGAGATTTGCTCATGATTCACATTACTTAGGATTGGGAGCACTACCTTTTCCAAACACATTGTGTGCAACAGTAGAGTAGGTGTGTGAGTAGTCAATCCAAAGAGCCCTATTTGTATAGCACCATAAAGTGCCAGTTGGAGTGAGTAGTCACATTGTCATTTAGATGTGAACACATATTTGCGCTGTGAAGACCACATATGGGACTGAGGTCTCCTGTGTGTCACTTACCAAAACATGACTATGTAATGATGAGTGCCCACATGGCAGTAAGGGGGGCAAGGCACAGAGGGTATTTGCATGTATAAGTCCTTCACGGGTGTAGTCAGTTGAAGAGATGTGGGCAAAGACATGCCGTGTGTGTGTCCAGTATGGGCAACTGTACAGATCGGAGCAGAGCCATTGTACATAACACAGTGTGACAAACGCTGAACTCCATGAGCAGCAGGTCTGTACCTACATGGCCCCTGTACATGGGTCATGTGCAGAAATGTCCTTGTCAGGTGGAAATGCACTACGTGAGCTTTACTGCTCCAGAGTGTCTTACATCCCAATTGACTGCGTATCAGCCTCTAACAAACTGCATAGTTGCCCTCATACGCATTACAACTTAGACATGATGCCTGTGTGGACATTGTGCATTGAATTTGCGTGACACAACTCTTATGTGTGGGCCACCACTGCATTAACAGGCCATGTGCGCATGGCAGTCAAAGTGAACAGGGTCATGGTTACAAAAAGTCATTCACCTACACAGTGAGGTTGTTTTTCCTGTGACTGAAATGTTGTTCCTCATGTTTATGTCACGTTTCTGGATGCCATGTAATGACACATATCTACATTGTTCACTCACAGATGGTTCACAACCCATCTCACAGGGAGACGTTGATCGATTCAGGGACCCAAACGCCACTGGTGAGTATTTGCATTTGAAATTGCCATGTTGTGGTGTCATGAATGTAATTACCAAATGGTAACCAATAATTATAATGGGTTGACCCAGTAACCCTCAGAACCTGGGTTCTAAAGTTTTGACAAAAAAAATTGGTTCTGTCGGAACATAGGAAAATTTCTTTGTTATACTTAAATATATTCGTAATCTTTACGCATTTCACATCATTATTCATGGAAATGCTGTATGTAACATTTGTAAAAGAACACACACCACAGTTCTGATTTGACAACAGTTTTATTAATTTTTAGATGTCTTGCATGAGTTACTCAGGAATTAACTTTGTATGGACAGATTAATAGTGCAACATTGTACTATTAATATGTCCATGCAAAGTTTCAACAGGAAAGAAGAAGAATTGTTTTTGTTGAGACTATTGATTTCAAGTTATGGACTGATACCAATTTATGTTTATATATGTTATTGCGTCATCCTTCTTTATCACTGCATAGTAAGATCATCACCTGTCACTACCACTCACTTTAGCACTTCAACTTATCTGTGATTCCATGTCACCATTGTTTTGGACAGGCTAATTTTAGTTTTGATTTACTCATGCAAGACATCTAAAAATGCGAAGACTCTTGTACAATCAGAACTGTGGTGTGTGTTCTTTTACAAATGTTGCATACAGTATTTCCATGAATATAGATGTGAAATGCGTAAAGATTATAAAATATATTTAAGTATAACATAGAAATTGTCCTATGTTCAGACAGTACCAAATGGTACACGTGGTTGCTTGAAAAAATGAGAAGTCTTACACCGAGTAAGAACTGCCCTGAGCACTCTTGAAGCACTGAAAGTGCGTGATAATAAATGAACTAGGAGTAGATAACGTGAAGATCAAAACTTCATGGATATTTTTATTCCTTTGATTAAATCCAAAACGATATCCATTGAAACATATTTCATGTTATGTAGATTAAACATCCATTTCAGAATAAATCCCTTGCATATTCATGGCACATATTCAACATAAGGTAGAATGGAAACCCCAATGCATTTCGTGCTAAAGCAGCACTTCTTCAGGGGGATATATTTCTAGGAGAAAAGGAAATGAAACAGACTGTAGGTATGCTGAAGAACAGGAACGCGATAACACGAAAATATAGACTAAACGGACTTAAAGGAAAGTAGGAAAAACTCACAGGAAGACCCAGTATGAACGACCTAAAGAAAATGGAGAAGGAATACCAAGTGGATCAAAATTCAGTGCTCGTGAAAAAACGAAGTGATCTTAGAGTGAAGGAAACGTTGTCACGGGAAATCCCAGTTGTGGTAGAAAATGGCCTTGAAAAGAAATGAAATGAAATGAGTGCACAAATTTTTAGGAACACACCCAGTGTGGGAATATAAATGCGGTGTGTGAAAACGATACAACGAGGGAACCGTCACCTAAACCGGGGAAACTACAATATAGAACTTACCCATCACCGAGAACAGGCGCGTGAAAAGAATCACGCCGTGGTGAGGTCAGAGTGCAGCGGTTTTTCTCTATTGTACACGTGGTTGTTTGGCCATATGGGTGTGTACCACATGTCACTCTGCCACAATCTTCAGATGTAATTCTTGATTACGATTAGTCTGCTAATAGGTATTTGGATGTGGGAAGACACATATCATTCTCAGTTGAGACTTTGCCCATCAAGGGACAATGATACAGCTTTGATTTCCTGTGCATGACATACAGTACAGGTTCTAGCTAACTAGTCAACGATTCAAGGATCCGGCAGGCAATACACTCCTTGATTTTCACATTTGGGGGCATATTAGCAAGAACAGCCAAAAGATTTATTGCTGCTTCATCTGCAGGAAACTTCTACTGAAGCGTTGATAAAGGGCTTGATGATATGCCCTTGAAAATTCCCATAGGAGCCCAGGTTAACACCAGAACCTGGGCAGCTATGGGAATTCTCAAGGGCATATTATCAAGCCCTTTATGGCCGGTTTAGCGGCAGTTTCCCGGCGATGAAGCTGCAATAATTTGTCACCCTTTCTTGATATTATAGCCCCCCGTTGTTAGTAGGGGTGTCCCAGTCTTGTTCCTGTGCATATAGGCTAAGCTTAAAATCGGTTGCCATTGACACCTGCACACAGCCACACTAGCACTCATGTAAAAGAGTGCCAGTCTTGTCACTGACTACATGAACTGTACCCATTTGCAGGTAGACACACATGTCTGCACATGTGCATTGTACAGAAGTAGCAGCAGTGTGCCACAGGATCAGATGAGAGTGGTGCTGGCCATGGAGGGGTAATGCCGCACTACTAATGTGAAGTGGACTAGTTGCACACACTCAGGATGCACAATGGTGACATGTAATGACAGTCTCATTTTTATATTGATTTGTCAGTACATCTCACCTGCCGTGCACTATCATGTCACTATCCATAGCCTGTATTGAGCAACAAATGGCTTGACATTTATGTTGTCAGGTCACTTAGAGACTTTACAGAACGTTACTTGTGTGTTGCCTTCCATGTTGTATATGATGTGTGCAAATAATGAATAATTGGCCAGATGACCTAGTGTCCTTGGGTGGGACTTAACATTTAACATATCATATTTTTCAGACAACATGACTCCTGAAGAGGTGCATTCCTACCAGATGACAAAGGACAGGTGGCACCATGTACGACGTGTCAAGAAGGGGTACAGAGAGATGGTGCGGAAGCACCTGTCTGACAGGAAGGCAGGGAGGTGGCCATCTATGCCAGAGGCTGTAGGAGTGCAGGACAAAGGCACAAGCTCCAAAGCTGGTGCCAGTGCTGGACCGATTACTTTTGTGGAGGCAATGGTGACACTCGTCATCGGGCCAGTACCAAAACCAAGCAGCCAGGGGACAGTTGCCACAACAAACAGTCGGGTGCCGAGTCCATCAGCAAGCAGCCAGGGGCCCGTTCCAGCAACAAGTAGCCAGGGGCAGGTTACAGCAACAAGAAGCCAGTTGCCGGTGGCAGTTGCAACTAGCCAGGGGACAGGCCACCCCAAAACCAGCAAGGATCTTGTCCCACCCACAACTCTGCCTCAAATGACAGAGACGCTGATGTTGCTGTTGAAGGAACAGCAGCGTAACAATAACTTGCTGTTGGATGTGAAGAACGAGTTTGTAACACTAAACTGGCACTTCCATGAACATTCAATTGTTAACCCCCACGCCCCTCTTCTGCCTTCCCTCAATGATCCTCTTTTTTAGATGTGTAAATAGTGTTTGTTGTAATTAGATATAGAATAGTTTTAGATTAGATTAGTTTTAGATTAGGTATAGTTAGTTTTGTAATGTAACATATTTATAGGATAGGTTAAGATAGTGTTATGGCTAAGTTTCTTTTATCTTTGGGTGGGGGGTTGATGTCCTTTTTTAGTATGTGTAGTAGTGTATAGTTAGTATTTCTTGTGAAGGTTAGTTTAATATGTGTTTAGGTATTTTAGATATAGTGTTAGTTGTAGGGATTAGTGTAATTTTTTTTAAGTTAAATTTGTAAGAATAAATACTGTTGAATTTATTACTGCTTGCAATGATGTCGGGTATGATGCAGAGTGTGGATCTTGATACATTGTATGCTACTACTGCCATTTGTTGAGTTATCCCTGTATGTGTGACTATGGATGCGACCTGTTACCCTGCTGCATGTATAGTGTGAAGTAAACCTTAGCTGTGGGATCTATTGACTTGCATGGTTGACAGATTACGTAGGAATTGGAATGGCCTAGTCTATTGACATCTAATTTTTGAACACAACATATGAATTGTGATGCGCAGAGTTGCACAGCACAATGTTGCACATTAGAAAATGTACATAGGAACATGGCATTGTGAGTGTCAGAGCCAGGGGAAGTGGATGAGTTTGCTGTGCGATAGTCAATGAATGGTATATTTTCATCCAATCCATGCATGTGTCCCAGGTGAGTGTTTGTGGACATTGCAGGACAGTGCAATGAGGATTGGTCAGCGGAATGAGGTTAACAGACTACTAAGGTAAGACAGACCTTTGTACGTGACTGTCTGCAATTTGTTGTTGATAGACACAAAAATGAGGCTAGGCTCACAGCATACACTGAATCGGGGATGCAATTCTATGGGGGAATTCATCACGCCTCTTGCACTTTAGTTGCATTTTTGTACTGCAAGGCAGGGATGTTTTTGTCACTGATCTGGGTAATGTGGTCACACATCTCATAGCACGGCCCGGACGCACACTGCATGTGATCGCTGGTGTTGTGTAAATCTTCTATTTTTTGTATCACCACACATATTTGATTTGTGTGCACACAGACACATGCAACTGTGACGGAACATTGTGGATGCACTGTGTATGTTGATGTTCATGTGCACAATTAGGCATGGTGCCTCGGACATTGGCACACAGGTGACATTGGGTAAAAGTGCTTGAGTACTCTGCAGTCAAGTGTGTATGTGTCAGGCTGGCAATGGTTGCACATGCTTTGACACTACTCAGACACATGTGGGTAATGCTGCAGGTGTGCAGATGTTGGTGAAGGGCTGCCTGATTGTGTGCAGGGGCATTGACATTTCCTGCACATACACAATGTGGCATCCGAGTGACATGTGTAGTTGTGCATTCATTTTGTATGTGCATGGTGATGTACAAGGGGTCCATTTTGGCAATGTTCTACATGTAATGTTGTTGTGCCACTGTGTGTTTTGCAGATGCACTCTTACACAGCTTGCAGGCTGGTTGCTCCCCCCACCACCACATGGCCACCAGCTGCCTGGGGCCTGCTCCCTGCTGCACGCCTGTGTTGCTGCCGTTTTCCGCTCCTTCACGCAGCTGCGCCCCTGCACCTCCACAACCTGCTCCCCATTGAATACCCCGCTCCCAGCTGCTACTCCCTCCCTATCCCCCTCTTATGTAGGCCACACAGCGGGTGGGCTGCTGGTGTGCGGAAGGTGCAACAAAGGCAAGCCTGTCTGCACCTGGACCTCGCCCAACGCTAGACCCCTGGACCGCACAAACGCCACAAAACCAGAGTCTGCTACGACGCCAGCACCCTCCACACACTCAACCCCATCAAGATCAACACAGTTTCCAAGCTGCAAAAATAACAGACTCACAGACCTTTCTCTTGCCACACCTGCAGCTTCACCTGCAACAGTACCATTAAACCTCCTAGGACTGGACCCAAAAACCTCCGCTGCATAATCCTCAACACCTGCACGATACTCAACCACACTGTATATCTCAGGGATTTGCTCAACACCTCCACCCTACACGTGGCCCTCCTGATTGCCACGCGGGGGAACAACTCCTCTGTACCTGAAATCCCCATAGCCATCCCGGATGTCCACAAGATCACCCACAGTGATCACACCAACTGTACCAGAGGATGAATACTTGAATGAAATACTGTCTAAAAAACTAGTAGATAGAGGATACCCAAAGAAAATGGTCAATCGTGCACTAAAAAGAGCCAAATACTTTAATAGGGACAATCTGTTCACAGAAAAAACAAAAGACACAGAAACAGAAAACAAGCTAGTGTTTGTAACAAACTACAGCGGAGTGAGCAATAAAATTAAAAACATAATAAACAGAAATTGGAACTTGGTGAATACCAACAGCAGCAAGAAACAGATTCCAAAACCAATCTTTGCCTTTAGAAGAAACAAAACAATCAAAAACAGCCTAGTACACACCTATCGAGATACTACCCAAATACAACGAACTATAGATAATAACCCACTGCCAGTCGGGACATTCCCATGTAGTAACTGCTCGAATTGTAACAATATAATCAGGGGCAACCCGATAGAACACAACAAAATAAAACACTTCAATAAATCCTTCATAAATTGCAGATCAAAAAATTTAGTATACTTAATTAAATGCCCTTGCAACTGTGTATACATCGGCGAAACATGCCGAGAAGTCAGGATCAGACTTAATGAACATAAATCAGCAATAAGATGCAACAAATCAGGAGCCCCACTCGTAGACCACTGGAAATCAGCTGGTCATAAAATTGAACAACTTACGTGGTGTGGACTTGAGATAATAACACAAAATATGAGAGGAGGAAATATAAACATGAAACGAAAAAAACGGGAGCAATTCTATATGTCCCGGTTTAATTCAGTAAACGCTGGACTTAACACTAGGGAAGATTGGGAGAGAATCCTGCAATAGTACAATGTGGTTAGACCACCCAGAGACCATCCTGCACAATAAACGATAGCGATAACCATAGAGGCTAGTTTATTTCCTCACTAAACATGACCACAACCAGGGGCACTGTATTTATGAAGAAACCTATCATAAATGACTCGAGGTGAAAATAATGTCAGACACCGTTTTCCGCTAACCTATGCAATGTCAGTGCACATACTGAAATTAGCGGCGTACATATCCACCTGTAGGCACGAGCACAAATGTTTGAGAAAACACACGTAGAAGGGAGGAAAAGACCAGATAACGACATCCGCCAATCAATAGGTTGATATTTCATACACAAAATAGCCTCTCAGTATTTGCCCACATCATTACGTATGTTGGACAATAAACACGCCGTGTTGTTTATAAACAGTGACGTGTCATCACTGTGTGCCGTGCAGACTAAAAACTACAATTGTAGTTCCATTTCCCTATGGATCTGAAAAGAAAAAGTCCCGCGGAAAAATACCGTCATCCAATTGACAGCGTTTCCCGCGAAAATGAACTCCTTTAAAAAGAAGTACGGACGAGCGCCAAGATACACACTTGACTGCGCGACCGGTGCAAGCAGACGCCGAAAATACCGAGAGGGGAGCAGGGAGGCCGATCTTAAAGACGAAGGTAAGAGAAAAAGAGACCGGTTCTCACAAAACAGCCTCTCGTAGACATAGGTCGGCGCCTCAGTTTTAATTAATTAGTTTTAATTAAATCCACCACCCGTAATTCTGAGCAGAACTCAAACGTGAGAAAATATATGTCACCCATATGGATCTGCATATAGCACTGGTGCCACTGAAAGATTCTTGCAGGGCAGCCATTGGACTATCGACTATAGAGAATAAAGGGTAGTCTTCCATCAAAGAATAACACATTTATTTGAACTCCTAAACGGGGGATAATAACAGCTTAAGAGAGATGTTAAAACTAACACTGTTAAGCAAAGAAGTTTCGAATATTAAAATGATCAAGTAAGCTAAATAATCTGTCTCTTTGTAGTAATGCATTCAATACAAACATAGCACAATCTATGATTATTTCCAGGTTGCATTTGTGAACAACCACAACTACGAACGCAACATCGCTGCGGACAAAATTGAAAGCATCCAGCGGCGGTTACAAGCGTTATAAGCATAACAAATTGAAAAATTTTTTTTTTATTGGTGAGTAGCATTGGGGATAAAATCACCTAGGGTACCTTATCCTATAGAAGTATGAGTAGTTGGCTTAATAAAGAAACCTGGAATTCTAGAACTGTAAGACCACTTCCTTATCCCAACAGTGCTCCTTCTTACATCTCGGTGGCCCCCCTCCGGTATCATCAATACAGAACTTCTGACAGAAGAAGGTAAAACCAATACTTGTTCTTAAAGAATGTCCACAAAGGCAGAATCGAGTCCATAAATTAGGACCCAGGAGGAAATAAAAAGTAATAATTATTTTTTCTCCATTAAGGAACCACATTTTTGGAAATTAAAAAACTCCAGAAGTCAGATTGAAGCTGACCTGAGCTAACCCCTCAAAATTAACACTGTGAGGATAGCGTCAAGAGCACACACAGGTAGGCTATAGGCATCCTGAATTCCATAGCCCACCCTCATGAGGACTAGTCGTTCTCATTTCTTTAAAGACCCAAGTGTATAGTCACATAGACCCAATGACTCATGTAATGTTCTCAAGAGAATGTGTTCACGATAACTATTTTTTTAAAAAATACTGCCTCCCTTATGTGTCGTAATGTGTACCTAGATATTAAGATTAATGTTAAAAACAATATGGTAGAATATGCCAGTTTGTCATATCATGGCATGTTTCTAATTACAATGTTCTTTTATAGAATTGTTTGTCCTGAGGAAGGTGCTATCACCAATCCACCGAAACGCTGCGTCGACTACAAGAACATCTGTGACATTCATGATGAAATGTTTTTTTTAAACTGTGATTTTTAATTGTTTTTAAATGAATTAGAAACTGTTTGTTAGGGCACATTTATTGTTCAAACTATTTGTTTTTATATTTGATTTGTAATAAATTGCATATTTTTATAAGACACACATTCTTTATGGTTGATACTTTCTCTCAACATTTGTTTTAAGTTTGATGGTATTAAGTTTAATGTCAGAACTGGTATTTAGTGAAAATATGTGTACTACACTTGGGTTCTTTCTGTTTTGAGCTGATTTGCTGTGGGACTCCCTCTTGTTCCTCCCAGAGGATGAATAGCCATCGTCCACAAGTCCACACTCAAGCTCGCCACCCACGCAGACAACATCCTCAACACCGCCAAACACCTGCACTTCCGGATCCACATCGACCACAACACCTCCCTCAGAGGGACACTCTTCTACAGACCCCCAAGAGCCCAAAATCAATCAGCAACTTCATCGCCAACCTCACCAACACCCACTCACATCCACGGAGTACATCCTCCTTGGGGACCAGAAATACCACCTCAAAAACAACAACAACACCAACTCCACCACCCTGATCGACAACCTGGACAATCTTGGCCTCAGACAACTCATCACCCCACCCACCCACAATGCTGGTCACACGCTGTACCCGGTCTTCTCCACAGGCACCCGCGTCACCTTCTGCCACCCCCAAATTCCACTGGACTGACCAGCACAGAATCCATTTCCCATTCAAGGCACAAACCACGCAGCACTGCACCCAATAGTTACCTCACCACTGCTGGAGCTCAGTCACCAAAGAGCAGCTGATCACCACACTCATCCAAAACCCACACACCGACTTCTCCAACCCAGACACCGCAGCCCGCCACCTCAGACAGTGGATCGATGACTGTGCCAACATCCTTGCCCCACTGATGAACACCTCCAACAACCACACCAGCAAGAGAGCCACCTGCTTCATCGATGAACTGCAGAGCTCCAACCGTGAATGCTGGAAACTGGAGAAGATATGGCGCCACTAACGCACTCCGGACAATCACGCAGCCCACAAGGACGCCATCTGCAAATATCACCACCTCATCAGATTAGCCAAGGGATCCTCCTTCAAAGAGCAACTGGATGGCAACGCACACAAGAGCAAGGAGCTGTTCATCATCGTTAAGGAACTCTCCAACCCCAGCAGCAACACCAACAACATACCTCCCTCACAGGAACTGTGCAACTCACTAGCCATCTTCTTCCAACGCAATATCGCTGACATCCATGACAACTTCAACACGAGACATGGCCCAAATATGCCAGATTCCACCTCCCCTGTGATCACCACCAGCGTCAACCCCCTGACCTCCTGGTCCAACATCAACGACAACAAGATCCACAAGGTCTTGACCTCCATCCACTCAGGCTCTCCGTCAGACCCGTGCACAGCACCATGTATTATACAAAGCAGACGCTGCCATCACACACCAACTACGGAACAGCAACATTTCGGGAAAGCTGGAAACACCCCAAATTCAATGCCCTCCTCAAGTTGGCCAAGGCTCACCCCAAGGACCTCAGGAAATTCCAGCCCATCTTCCAGCTCCCGTTCCCAGTGAAGCTCACCCAGAACAACATCAACATGCAACTGGGCTGCTACATGGGAGACAACAACATCCTGGACCCATCCCTGTCCACGTTCCAACAAGACAACAGCACTGAGACAGCCCTCATCACTGCCACAGACGACATCAGGTACCAACTGGACAACTGTGAAACCTCACCCCTCATCGTCCTGGACCTGTCATCTGCCTTTGACCCAGTCTGCCATCGCACTTTAAACACACGCCTCCATGAGCCAGAATCCAGGAGAAGGCCCTTGACTGCACCATGTCCTCCTCTTCGGCAGGACCCAGAGCATCCACCGCCCGCCCTTCCAATCCAAGGACACCAACATCATCTGCAGCATCCCCAAGGGCTCATCCCTCAGCCCAATGCTGTTCAACGTCTACATGGCCCCACTTGCACAAGTGGCTCGCCAACACAACCTCAAATTCATCTCCTACGCCTATGACACCCAGCTCATCCTCTCACTCACCAAGGACCCGCACCCCAACAAAACCTACCTCCACGAGTGAATGTAGGCCGCCGCCCACTGGATGAGGAACATCCGTCTGTAGCTGTACTCGGACAAGACGGAGGTACTCGTCCTGAGAGCCACCCCATCAGCCTGGGACTACTCCTGGTGTCCGACCACACTGGGAACAGCACCAATAGCCACCATCCATGCACACAACCTAGGATTCATCCTCAACTCCTTCCTCTAAATGTCTAAACAGGTCAACGCCGTCTCCTCCGCATACTACAACACCCTCCACATGCTCTGCGGGATCTACAACTGTATCCCGAGCTAAACAGGTAGAAAGGTGACACAGTCCCTCGTCAGCAGCAGACTGGACTACGGCAATGCCCTCTACGCAGGAATCCCAGGCATACACCTACGTATCTACAACGCATCCAAAACGCATCCGCCCGACTGATCGTCCACATCCCTCGCCACTGCCACATCACCCCTCACCTGAGAGACCTACAGTGGCTCCCCGTCGACAAGAGGATCACCTTGGGGCTCCTCACACACACAGATGAAGCACTCCACAACACCAGACCTGCCTACCTGAACAGCCAAATCAACTTCTACACCCTCAACCGCCAGCTCTGCTCCACCAGCCTCCCCCTCACCGCTGTCCCCCGCATCGAAATGACAACCTCCGGCAGCATATCCTTCTCCTACCTTGCCGCCATGACCTGGAACCCCCTTCCTACCCACCTATGGCAGACCCAAGACCTACTTGCCTTCGGGAGACTCCTCAAGGCCTGGCTCTTTGGCAGTAGCGGCACCCCGTCCCCTCAGCACCTTGAGACCCTCACAGGTAAGTAGTGGGCTTTACATGTACTCTGATTGATTGATAGATTGTGGTGCTCTGGCATTGTGATTTGACTATGTTTGCCTAGCTTTTCGGGGCACATTTGGGGTTCTGTCTGGCTTGTACAATGGTACATGATATGACATGTGTTCAACAACATTGTAGTAGCTTTTTCATGAGGTAGATGCTGCTTCTACAACACAACAGTGCTTGCTGATATGCACCATTGTATTCAAATTTCAAAAGAGGCTTCTGGTGTGCACCAGACCTACTATTTACATTCAATTAATCATATTGGCATGCCCCTACTTAGTGCTTTGTGAGCTGTTACTTCCGCTAATGCATTGAATACACTACCATCATTCCTGTTACTGTTACCCTATGGGGCATATTATCAACCAAGTGTGGTAGAGAGGCGGTAGCCATCTTGGCTTGATGGCTCTATTCGCTAATTTGGAAACAGTAGCCTGCAGCATATTACCAAGGATATGATCCAGCTTAGCGTTTCCCCCTGCCATGGTGGTAGTTTTTGCTACTTATCGTAAGCACAGGCAGACTTGCACCAGCGTGCAAGGGTGTCTGTGAGCAGGGAGGTTTGTTTATGTTCCGGCAGGTGTTCCTTCATGCACATAAACAAAGAGTAATTGCCATTTTGTAACTTACATGTGTGATGCTTTATGCAGCACACATGTAAGCAACACATTTGCAAATTTTTAATGTTGTTTGTTTATGTACAGGAAGGGAGACCTTCCAGGACATGAACAGGCTGTGCCATTTTTTGTTTTCCATGTGTGCTGCACGAGGCAGCACACATGGTAGAAACAAAAACTAGGAGATATGAAGCATTCATCCTCGATTCATCACCTTCAGGACAGGACTTGCCACCTGTTGTCACCAGGCTTGTTAATAGTTGGCAGCGTCAAAGTGAATGGGTGTTGCAGTGGAATGCACACCACAACACCCACTGCACAGCCCCGTTCAGGATGAATTTATTGTGATAGTGGCCCTATTACAAAAGCAGCGTTAAAATATTTACATGGCTTTGCGCACAGTTAATTGCCTTAACACTGCCTTGATAATAGTGTGATGCACATATTTCCAAGTTATCTGCAGTAAAGTGCCAATGACGCAGCAATGAGGGGCTTGATAATATGCCACTGTGTGTTGTGTGAGTTGCTGTTTGCGATTGGTGATATGTCCCTATGCCAACATGCACAGGGGTATCCAGGACTTGTTGTACAGTTAATGAGGGTATGCAATACAATGACTTTCATAGGACATGTGTGGCACTGTGCCCATCCAGCCCCTTCCCCCGTCCCTGGTTGCCGCTCACCCTGGTGTTGTTGTGGGGGTACCAAATCAGCACTATCCTGGCCTGCGACTCCAACGACAGTCTCCTCACTGATGACATGGGACACCTGCTCCTCCAGCACATCCAGCTCCTCCTGTGGAGCTTTCCGCCTCCGGTCTCCCTCGCTGCCCTAAGGTCGGCTCCCAGTTTTTTCTTGGTCTTGCTCTTAGTATCGTGCCACCGCTTCTTGCACTCGTCCACTGTCCTCCTTTTCTCTCCCATGGCATTGACTTTGGTCATGATGTCCTGCCATATCTCCTTCTTCCTTGCCATGGTGATGGTGGAACTCACAACAAGTTTCTGCTGATGTTGCGTCACCTCTTCAAACAGTACCTGGTTCTCCATCGGACTGAACTTTGGATTCCTCTTCCTCTTGGCCTTTCCTTGGGTCTCTGCCTGGCCTGCCTGGGTGTTGTTTCTGCCCTCTGCACTTGTCCCTGCTTGCTCACCATCATCTACAATGTTGGGCATTTTGCTTGGTAAATTTTCTGCCTTAGCGTGCGTTTTTTGGGTCACTAACGCGTTTTATGTAAGCCTGGGGCCTATTGGTTTGCGGTATTTATCGCTGATAGGCCCAGGGTCCTTTTTTCATGTTAGCGTGCGTCGCGTTAGCGACGTCACGCTAAATGTATTGCCTACTTTTATTGCATTGGATGAAAAATATCGCCAGCTAGCTACGTATTGACAATACGTTGCTCCAGCGGCGATAATTACAGGCGATGCACGTCGATAAAAAAAATCGCGCTAAATGTGTTTTGCGATAATTTTCGACTCTTGTTGGTTATATCCCCATAGGATTCCATAAAATAGCAATTAGTCAACATACATAGCTATAACCACACAACGCTCACTATTTCTGCTATCCACCACACCGTGCCACACTTAATACAGACCCTTAGGAAACACCCAGGGCCAAATACCCAGAGAGCCCCCTCCAAAGTGATAGAAGATTAAAGAAATCCCTCACATAGGGCGTTCTTTAAGATTTTGGTAGAAACTGAAAACTCTGTTGTAAGTGGCCCTTATTAGGGGATTTCCCTAAAACTGTTTGCTTTTTTTGCTCCTGGTTTTTGATAATTCTCTTTTTGTGACCTTAAGACTCTGGGCGCTTCCCCGCTGTAATGCTATGTAAAAGTGCGCACTCCCTTCCTACACATGCTAAGAAGTGGTACTTACTAGATTGGTTTAGGTGTTGTACCTCTGAGTGCCCTGTAAAAAGATACGCCATCCACCCATTTGCAGACTGCCTACTAATTAGCCCTGCTACCTACCTCCACCTTCTTCCCCTGACTAAGTGTGACTCCGGCTGTTAGTTGTCAAGGGGTCTTCACGCCGGCCGAGCTCTCCCTGCTCCGCTGAGGCGTTTCATCTGTCTCCTGTTTAGCGTGGCAGCTGGGCTCTGCTCCACCGAGTAATCTGAATTGGACTTCCTGACTGGCCGGGCTTGGCTCCGCCGGTCAGGACTACACCTTTCAGCAGCCTCATATGCAGGACGCCGCCCCCCTCATCACCCAGCGCCAGGAGACGCATAAAGCACCGCCCACTCCCTCGTCCCGCGAGGACGCGTGCGGGATGCGCCGGGCTAAGCCTGGTCAAAGGGTGGGCCCTCAGAGGTCATTAGTGGTAGGGCGGGCCCGGGCGGGCCCCCCCTCTAAGTTGTCAGAACAGGTGAGCCAGAAACATTCACTAGTATAATGGGGAAACAAAACATTTGCACTGTGACACAGGCACCTGAGGGACCTTCTGTTCTCCCGCCTTCTCTTGAAAGCATGTTGGAAAATGCTTTCAATATGGTAACAAATGAAACTGCTAATACCGAGAGGAGAATGTCAATGGGCTTTACAAACATACATTCAGAGTCATCACAAGCAAACCCTGATAATGTTTTGCCGCTTTCCCCCGTGGTTACAGTTTTGAAACCATGCCCACTTGTCAATTTATTGGTCCCGCTGCCCGGGGGTAGCTGCTCTACAATTATCATTGACTCCTTACCTGATCCTGTTGCACAAACTGTTATTACCCTTTCGCCCACGAGCAATAAGACAGGAGGCGAGAAGAGAAAAAGAGGTGCATCAAACCAACAGTAAATAAGAGGAAACAACCCCCTCGCAACAAGAGCCAACCGACCCCACAGAGTATGTTGTACAGAGGAAACAAACAACAATCAGAGGGTGGCACCAACACCAATGAGTCCACACACTTGACGATGTGGCTCTTGTATAGCCAAAAAATCCTTTAAAAGATGGATATACTTCTGCTTGCACACAGACTGAGTCACTAATTGAAAGTACTATCCAACCAAAGACCAATGGGAATCTTATAGAGACTACTGTTGATACAATTTTTAAACAAATGGAAAGTCAAATGATCAAACAGTTTAATACTATTTTTAAAAGATTGGATAGATTAGAAAATCTTGTTAAAAAGGAAGATGTAAAAAGGAAAGGGGTGATTAGTCTTGATCTAATGGGGGGTGATCGCCTATTGAAAGATCTGGAATCTGTTAGTAAGGTCATCCTGGGCAGTGGGCCCAATATTGCTAGCAGCAGCATACCAACATCTAATGCTGCACCTAGGAGTAACACCGTTGTGAAAGCTCAAACTGTCACTAAACCACTGCAAACACCAGCAGTAGTAGCTGGCTTCCCCAGTTTTATTAGTACGGCTAGCGGCACACCTAAGGGTGGGCCTATACCAACTACCACTAAATCAGGAGTAGCAACTAATACAGGTCCTGACAATAGCCATGCTGCTGCTCCTAGGCCCATACAATCCCAGGGTCCTGCCCTTCACCTACCCCCGGACGCATGTCCATATTTTTTAATCCTAGCAGGCGTACCCCCACTTAAGGAGGGCCAAGGAGAGTCCTGGGTCCAGCTGAATAAGAAATGCATCGACTGGCTGTGCAAACATAAAGGGGTAGGTCATGACATCTCGAAGGAAATCCTGTCAGCACGCCGAGTAAGCTGGGTTGATCCCTTATTTAAGAACATCAACGGTGATTGCATCGTAATTAATTTCAGGCACCCTGGTACAGCTAAATATATATTCAGCAACATCTACCCCGGTCCATCAACCGTCATAACTCCTCTACCATTGGGCTACTTTTATAGGCCCCCTCAAAGAGCATTTAGCCAAACCCCACCACCATATCCACTATTCAATAGATTTAGCGTAATATCTGAGCTGGGTACCCTGGACTGACCACAACCACCAAATACCTCCCCTGATATAGCTGTCAGTGATTACCCGAACGTGAAATTCTGTGTGGAAGAATCACCAATCTGCCCTGATGTAATGGCACCTATTGGGCCTATAGTGCATGTGTCACCATCTAATTATTTAACATCTTCCCAGGGCACCACCACACACACACCATCTGATGACCTAACCATTTTGAGCTGGAACATAGCCGGTCTTAATGCAAAAATGAAAATTAGGGAGTGGATAGACTGGGTTACCAATTTCGATGCCTTAATGCTCCAGGAAACTTGGTGTACCAGCCTCCTACTCCAAAGAAGGATACAATTGTTTCCATCAAATTGTACCTACCCCGGCCATGGGTAGACCTAGCGGGGGTTTATCTATTTGGGTCAAGATCACGTCAGGAGTTAAAAGTGAAATAATGGTAACTAACGATAAATCTTTCCAAGCACTGATATACACCAGCAGGATAAAGCTTTTACAATAATGATTTCACAACTCATCCTAATGTCAATTATATAAGAATATTTGATTTTATTGATGAAACTGTTGATGGTCAAAAATATGATACATTTGATGGTATTTGCATAGGAGGCGATTTTAATGCACACATTCACCCTAGAACTCCTAGCTGTAAAAGAGGAGAAGAATTGTTCAATTATTTAGCCACACGAGACCTAGTTAATGCTATGGAGATGGCAAACATGACCGTGAATAAAGGACCTGTGGCCACCTATGTAGGCGGTGGGAGTTTAACTACAATAGACTATGTATTTTTATCCTCTTTGTTGGGGGACCTCTTACTAAAGGCCGAGGTCATCAGTGCTTCATATAGTAACCACTATCCCATTTTAATTAATCTTGAATCCATTAAAAAACAGGGGAAGCACAGAGAAATTGGGGCAAAAAACCTGGTGGCATCTACAGATAATCTGAGGGTGGTCTGGAGGGGGATAGATAACAAGGGGGTCTTAACTCGTATAATTAAAAAGTACCCCATATTACTGTCTGTTTGCCTATCCACTGATAACCCTGAACATGCCATCATTGAGGCTTTCTCAGGTCTTTGTAAGGCCATAAAAAATGAAATTTCTAAACCAACCCTAACTAGTAGCCACAAAAATCCAAGGAGGTTCGATACCTCATGTTCAAAAGCCAATCGGGAACTTAGGGCTGCCCTCACAGCAGATCCACGGGATCAGTCCGTGGTGAGGAGACTGAGGTCTAGTTAATAGCGCACTCTGAAAATAAGATCAGAGGAGTTACTAAAAGATCGCTGGGACTCCCTTGTTCACACAGTGCCATTGAGAGACACTACCGGGTTCTGGAGCGAGGTTAAGAACTTAAGATCAATGGGATCGAACATCACCCCCATAAATTGTAATATATCTGTGGATGTCTGGGAGGACCATTTCTCTAAAATGTATGAGGCACCTCTTAATTCCACGGGTACCGCCCACCCCTTAATTCCACTGAATATCACCATAATGGAGGTGGAAGACGCCATATCAGAAAGTGCAGGGAATAAAGCTCCAGGGCCTGATGGTTCATCCATCGACCAAATCAAATCAGAACCTGACTTCTGGGCACCTTTATTGTGCAACATCTTTAATAATATATCACACACCCCAGTCCCAGTAACATGGTCAAATAGCATTATTTTGCCTAATTTTAAAAAAAGCAATAGATTGGACCCCGGCTGTTATCGCCCGATATCTTTATTAGATAACACCTTAAAGATTTTAGGTAGGGTCATCTTCAGCAGGATTAGAACTTGGGCAGAGGATAATGCTATTTTACATCCATGTCAATTAGGTTTCAGAAGCAGTGTGGGAACAGTGGAGCAATGTCTAAATTTAAATTTATTAATGGCTAAATATACCATACAGATAAACGTGATGCGCTTGGCAATACTGCTCCTTAAAGAGCGTCTTTTTCTGTTTAAAAGAAGTGGAAACCAGGGGCGCTTTCGTCTTGTCCTCCCGGCGGAAACAATTGTTTCCCTATTCGGCCGAAGAGAACTGCCTGCTTCTCTGGTTTCAGTCCGGTTACTGGAGACCTCTGAAGGGTCCACTGAAAAGTCTTTTTCTGTTTAAAAGAATTGGAAACCAGGGGCGCTTGCGTCTTGTCCTCCCGGCGAAAAAAATTATTTTGTTTCCCTGTTCGGCCGAAAAGAACTGCCTGCTTCTCTGGTTTCAGTCCGGACTGAAACCAGAGAAGCAGGCAGTTCTCTTCGGCCGAACAGGGAAACAAAAAAAAAATTTTCGCCGGGAGGACAAGACCGATCTACCTAGATGCATCACTTTTTAAATATAGCGCAACGAGGCGCATTTATTTATACCGCTGGTGCGATGCGTCTCTTTTCTGTGCGCACTCCTTACAACATTCCAGATGTGTCATATTTAATATATGACGAATCATGTCGCAAGGAGTTACAGATAGACCGGAACTCGACGAGGCCATTTTGAGGAAATTTTCAAGCAGATTCGTCAACCGGTGCCAAAGTTATTCCAAATAGAATTTTGAGATTTAACATTGAAAAAATTCCTAACTATAACTACCTACCTACGCGTTTCGGACATCAATCTGTCCCTGATCACGGTAACAAACAATTGTCCATCATTGGTGTTTACCTTAAGTAACTGAATGCTCCACCTGGCAATTAGGATGCATTGTGGGCTCAATAGTTTATGGATCAGTATCATTCCAAATCATGCACTGTGATCTGCCGGATCGCAGCATTTCCGCGGCGCAATTAGAACACTGTAAGTACATTTGGCGAGTGGACTCTAATGCGCAAAGAATTGTCCTACGGACATTACATGATCGCATGGCTAAGTTTGCTCATACTGACTAGCGCATGTTGCCACTGAATGGGGAGTAAAGGACTGAGTGTCCATGTGTGGGTATTTTGGCTGAGTGCCTGAGAGTTCCATTGTGCCGTTTCGTGCTTTGATCTACAGCTATCACCGTGCAGGAATGATTCAAACATTTTTTCTTTATATAACTGTCACATGTGTTTCAATTCATTATCTTTTTTAAGATTCACTAATTATCTTGATTGTGTGTCTAGATGGTATAAAAGTCATTATGAGTTATAAGTGTACATAAAGTTCCTCATCAGCGTTGAGGCCCCACGGATTTCTAGTTTTGAATCTTATTATTAGCTTAGATTCAAGCCTTCTTAGTCGAGTGACTCGATCACCACCTCTTTCATTTTCACCAACCATGGCAATTCCAGCATATTTCATGTCTTTCCAAGTTTTTCCTGGACGAGTTTTTAGATGTTTTGCTGTCGCATAGGTTGAGTCATTATTTTGAATCGCCCTAGTATGTTCAAGGATTCTCTTTTTTAGTGGGTAGATCGTAGAGCCAATGTACTTCTTTCCACAAAAACACTGTATTTGGTAGACCACAAATTGTGACTCACATGTTATTTTATCCTTATTCACAAAGGTTCTTCCTCTAGGATCTATTAGAGTTTTGATATTTTGACCAATTTTGCACACTTTGCATGTTGCACATTTGCTGAAGCCCAATTGTCGTTTTTCTAGCCAGCTCTGAGTTTTTATTTTCTTGAAATGGCTGTTTACTAGCCTGTCTTGAATCGAAGGAGCTTTGCGATATGAGACTAGGGGTCTATCGCCAATCAAAGTACCTATTTCAGTGTCTTTTTTAAGCACGTTCCAGTATTTCAATAGAATTTGGCGGATTTTATAACTTTCCTTGGAGTAAGTTAGGATTAGGCGTGGTTGGTCTTCCTCTGTATTGTTTTTTGTGGATTTGTTTTTAGGTATTAAAGTTTCTGCTCTTGATTTGGCTCTTGCTTTTTGTTAACCTTTTATTATGTCTGCATGTTTGTATCCACGTTTAGAAAATCGATTTTTAGTTTCTTTAAACTTGTTTTCCATTTCATTCTCTTCTGAACAGTTCCTTTTCATACCTAAGAATTCCCCATAAGGGATGCTTTTCTTCAGTGAGGTAGGGTGAAAGCTGGTTCCGTGTAGCACGCTATTTGTTGACGTTTGTTTCCTGAATACAGTTGTTTCCAACTTGTTGTTCTTGACATAAATCTTCGTGTCAAGAAACTATATTTCCTTTTTTTTTGGATGTTTGATGTAAATTGTAATCCAACTTCATTTGTATTCAGGATTTCAATGTATTCTAAGAGTCTTTGTTTCGTACCTTTCCATAGGAGGAACAGATCATCTATAAATCTGAGCCATGTAACCACGTCCGTGGTATATGGTTCGTTTTCTTCTCCCCAAGCTATGTTTTTCTCCCACCATCCCATGGTGAGATTAGTATAGCTTGGAGAGAAGGAAACTCCCATGGCACAACCGCAAGTTTGTCTGTATATTTTTCTGTCAAAGGTGAAAACATTGTTCTCCAAACAGAAGGTCATCATGTCTATTACCATGTTGGTATGCCGTAGTTCTGATATGGGTCTTTGGCTTAGAAAGTATTTGGTCGCGATTAGACCTATGTCTCGTTGGATTGAAGTGTAAAGCGAGACCACGTTGATGGTTGCTAGCCAGTACTCTGGTTGCCACTCTACTCCCATGATGATTCTCAGAAAATCCCCAGTGTCTTTAATGTAGGAGCTGAGTGTTGGAACTATCGGAGCCAGGAAGTAATCTACATAGGAAGATACATTCTCACATAATGAGCCACAGCTGGATATTATGGGACGCGCTGGTGGTTTGAACAAGGTCTTATGGATCTTCGGAACAAAATAAATTGTTGGCATTATTGGATGTGTGACTGTCAAAAAGTTTTTCTCTTCCATGCTTAGTAGGCCATTTTCCTGCCATGTTTGTATGCATTTATGTAGTTTGTTGGTCATATTTACAGTTGGGTTGTGCTGTAATACTTCATAGTTGGTTTCATTGTTCAGCTGGCGATAGGCTTCTTCCAGGTAGTCTGTTTTGTTTTGGATTACGATGTTCCCCCCTTTGTCTGCTGGTTTTATTTCTATTATTGCATTGGACTGGAGGCTTCTTAAAGCTGTACGTTCTTTTTTTGTTACATTTTCTCTCTTGTTCATGGTGTTGTTCATTGTCTCCAGTTCTGCCACAACCAGATCATGAAATACATCTATGCGGTTGCCAGGGTGTAAGACAGGACAAAATTTTGATTTATTTTTGAGGTTAGTTTTAGGATGTGCTCCTACCACATGACCCATTTGGGAGAGCGTTTGAGTGTTGGTTAGCTCCGTGTGTTCAATTTGATGCGATAATTCAAAAGCAACTTGTAGGCTGGTCGCATCCGCTACTACAAAGGTTTCAGGTTCTTTCTCTGGAGTAGTTTCGATACTTGAAGTGGATGGCTCACCACGTTTGTTTTTTGAAAAAAAAAATTTAAGTTTACGTTTTCGACCATATTTATATACATCAATTCTGGTTTCGACCTGGTCCTGATGTTTGTCTGGGCAGAAAGTTAAGCCTTTTCTTAGTAGGGTCTCCTCTGATGTTGTCAAGTTGTGGTCTGAAAGGTTGATTATCAATTTAGGGTCAGATTTGGTTGCTTCCTCTACTTTCTGACTGTCCTGTTGCGGAGAGGATATCTTTGATTTCTTACTTCTCCGGGTTTTCCTCCTTGGGTGGGGTTTGTCATTTGTCCCCTTCCACCTCCTCTCATTGTTGTACTGCCGCGTCCTCTTCCCCTTGTATTTGGGGTTTGTTGATCTTTGTGGAGCATTTCTGGCTCCTCTGCAAAAGTAAGTCTTTTTGAGATCACTCTGGTTTGTTCCCCCTCACTTACTTCTGATTCGGTTTCGCTGACAGTAGTGTCACATTGTGCATTTGATGGTCCCGCCTGATGTTGTTGTTTAAGTGTATCAAAGCGCTTGGCAAAAGTGAAGATAGTGCCATTTTCAAAGTCAGCCTCATCGCGTTTGAATTTCCGCTGTTTCCTCTCCTGGATTTCACTGTCGTGTCTGTCTAGGTTTTTATCCATATTTTGGCGTAAGTTTTTAATGGTTTCTTCGTTTTCACCTTGTGATTGTATCTGATCTTCCAGCTCTTTTATCTTGATATGTAAATTATCAACATCTTTTCTAGCATGTTTCAAGATAATGAGTATCATTTTTCGTGAACAGTCCATGTTATTCTGTCCCCACTCCTCCAGCATTTCCACGCTGGTGTCCGGATGATTGGGTAAGGTGAATATACGTAATCCCCTTGGGACTAAACCTAGTTCAGTGTATTTATCTAGTGTTATTATTTCCCAACTTTTGGAGATCTCTTTTCTCTGCAGTTTTTCTAATTGTTGGAATAGCTGCTTGGTAGTTGGTTTCACATTTGCATTTGCAGTGTTTTTCGCAGCTGATGGATTAGATCCAGTCGCATTTTTGGAAAACATATTCTCCGCTTTCTCGAGGCGTTTTGCTGTCCTTTGTTCCATTTTTAAGAAGAGATGTTGGTTCACTGTGTGTTTTTAAAATGTTCAAATTTAAACATGACATTTGAAAGTTGCGTGACAAGTGTTTGTTGTGTGGGGATATTGCTTGTTTTATTTTTTGCTGAACATGTTTGTTTGTACCCACTTCAGAAAATTGGTACAACTTGAAGTAAGTGATATACTGATTCCGACCCGGAAACAGAGACAGAAATACGCTTTAATCGTTCAAAGACGTACGCTGTTTAACACTCGCTGCAGCAAATAGGCACGTTTGGCGTATTTAGACTGAGTTTTCCACTTACCCGGGAGTCTCCCGTCGCTGGTGGTGCCCTCCGACACTTCCAGTCGGCGCTCGACCGGTGGAAAAACAGATTGTTTTCGCTGGCGTGCCAGTTGTCGTTTGTGCCCCGGGAGCCGCCCGTCAGGAAAGACAAAGTTCCGCTGTTGCTTTAATCCTGTTTAAATATTTACAACAAGGGGTGGTGATGGGCAGAGTCTCTGAATTAAGCAGAAAGCTCTCACCCAGTCAAGAGATCAGGGCTAGATCCAACACCGTTGTAGGAGAGTAGGGTCTGCTATCCTATGGTCACCCCAAATTTTTGCTTTTTGCTTCACTGGTTTCTGACTTAATGTGGCTGTGGGCCTGCTAATCAGACCCACAGCCTGCTGTTCTCTCTCTAAATTGATGCCAATGCACTCTAGGTGCATTACGAATTGGAACTGGTTCACCTTATGAGCCCCTGTAATAGTGCACCCTAGGTGCCCAGGGCATAGGTGTATCCAAGGCCTACCAGGGGCTGCAGCACGTATTGTGCCACCCCTGGCCTGGCCTCCATCTTTGACACAACTGGCTGAACACTCAGCTGGGGTAAGTCGGTGTAACCACCTCTTACTTAGGTACAGTATGCCTGTGCCTAACCCTAAACTGGACACATATGTTCCTATCAGCCACTCCTATGGAAGGCCTCATCAATCCTGGAGGCAGAGTGCTTGGAAATATGTGAGATGGTGCTCTAGCATGAGCTGAGCCTGTCTGCAGCTGTCGGGAACCACTCCCTAAGCTGTTCCGGGATATTGCCATACCATATACTCTTAAGTGCATTATAATCCTCGCGGTTAAATGCTATCTTTGGTTTGGCTTTATCAAAACATGTCGAGTAAGGTGTCATACGAATTGGAATACTATCCCCTCGCCAGTTCTGGCGACGGGGATAGCATTCCACCCTTCTAGAGGGACACGACATGTGTGTAGCCTTAACCCCGGTTAAAGTTAAACAGAGCCTCAGCATCACAAAATGGATGCTGCCACCACAGACACAAGTCTGGCCTCCTGCTGCTGACCGAAACTCGGCAGATGGTGGCCTGGACAAAGGGTTTCCTGCCTTGGGAGGTGCGAGCACCACCCCAGACAGGATTTTGTGTATTGGGTAGGACAGGGCTGAATAGAATCAGACATGCCCGGGGCACACAAGGTGTCCCCGTGCATAGGCCAGCCCAAACCGGTTCTGGGGCCTTCCAGCCCCAGTCCTGGCGCGGAGCTGGACAAAGGAAAGGGGGTGTAACCGCCCCCCTTCCTGGTTCCTCCCAGAGGAGGGACCTAGTAGGTGATCCACCCCCTAGATTGGAATAAGAGGGGGAGCAGTGCCATTGCACAGCAGATCATCCCGAAATCAACTTAAACTAAGAAGAAGACTGGACTTCGACATTCTGCTGCACAGAAGACTGAAGAAGAATCTCCCTTGTGGCCAAGGAGTGACCACCCTGTGAACACAGGTACCAACCAGCAACTCGACGTCTGCTTTGCCGCCGCCTCCCGCCGGAGCCCGAGCCCAGAGCCCGACAAGAACCAGATTCCCAGACCTCTCAGAGCCCGATCCACAGTCCCTGCAAAGAAGGGACCCGTGGAGGCACCGAGTGACGTGGGACCGGACCTCTTGGAAGACACTCGTAAAGCTGACTGCGCAGCTTCTGAGGCATCCTCGACGTTGTGCTTTGGGGATTGAGAACCCCCACCACCGAGCAGCCCTTGCACCGAAGATCAGCCCCCCAGCATCTCCACGATCTGCGTGGGGCCCTTTTGCATTGTGCCACTCGACGCGCCATCCCGGCCACTAGCCACGCGGCCAGCGGCCATCTTGGCGACGAACCCGAAGATTTAAACAGCAGGTCTGGTTGCTCCAGACCTACCCAAGCTCCTGTGAAAAGGAGCACCCGCTCTGACCTTGCTGGTCCGAGTGAACAGCATCTTTCAACTTCTGCGTGGCTTGCATTTGCCAAGGCCTGTTTGCTCCGATCAGGTCGCCGACACCGCCAACAGCGAGAAGCCTACGTGGGACAGCTCGTGACCGACTCCTGGACGTCCTCGACCCCGGGTATCCACGTGGCTGCAGAAAGAAGCTACCCGACAACGCCTGTTTGCACCCGACATCACCTGGTTCCACTCTGGTTCCACGGCAGTCACTGGCTAGTGACTTTGAACACTGTCCCCTCTGCTTTCAGGTCTTCACATCTACAGATCCACCCTTGGATCCACCGGAACTCTTCTCATCGAGCCGCCTGCAGCATCTCCTGCTCCAAGCACCATCGACCAGCGTGACGAAACCCGACACATCTTCGACCCTGTGCACCCGCTTCCTGTGGGTGAGGTAACTCAGCTCCGCCGGTGCTCCTGCACTGGTACACATCCCAAGGGCCTGTGTTTTAAGTTTCAGCTCCGTAGGTCACTCGGAAGGTTCCTAACTTTCTAACTTTGTGCTTTTTACGCACCATAGACTTTGTATTGAGAAGTGCGTGCACTTTGAACACTGCACCCGAGTCCCGTGGGCCTTTCCCGACTTAGTTAACTCCAGTCTCGAATAGCTCCAGCGATTCCCAAGGCCCTAGGCCTCTTCACTTTCCTTTAGGTATCTCTTATACCACTTATTTAGTATATGGTTTAGGTGGCCCCTAGGGCTCATCCATATTGTGCAACTTTTGTGTATTTTAAACTGTCTTGTGATTTTACGCTTGTGCTTCTGTGCTCATAAAGAGTCCAGGGGATTTTAATAGTTAATAAATCAATATATATTTTCAATATATATCTGTGTGGTGTCCCTTTCATTTGGTATTCAAGGGGGTTGTGTATGGTATAACAGCTGGCTTCACATGCCTTTCAGAGTTTAGCCTAAGACTGCTTTGTCCACGTTACCACTAGGATAACTGGTCTACAAGGTTGAATTACAACCATCATCATAAGGGTTGCTTGGCATGGTACAAAGTGGTCACTAGAATTAGTGAGCATTATATACCAGGCCAACTTCTCACATTGGTGAGCAGCGGATTGGGATCTGAGCTTGCTGTTGTTTTACCATTACAATCTTTGAGATTATCATTTGAAAGATCATACAGGTACCTGCTAGGTACATATAAAACAAGACTAGTATACTTAAGTTCTACTGAACTTAGTTGTTGTAGAGCAAAGGGAGTAGCACACCCTAGCTACAACTACTAGATAGGTTTAGTAGGTAAACACCAGTGTAGGTAGATTGCAACACATCCACCCACACTAGAGCAATGTCTGGAACAGAGGGGTCCAGTGGACTTACTCCTGTTGAGAGTGACCCTCCAAGGGCACCATCCCAGTTTGCTATTTTTCCTTTTAAGGAATTAAGACAGCTTTGTGTCTTAAGGGGTCTGAAGACAGGGCCTACCCCTACTACAGACCACCTAAGAGAGCTCTTGGATCAGTCTGAGGCTCTAAAGACCTCTAAAGCAAACCCCACAGGGAATGCTGAAGGAGGCCATCCTTCAGAGGATGACACTGTAGACACCCCTACCCCTATCATCCTAGTAGATGAGGAAGCCTCCACCACTGGAGCTCCTCAAGTAGATGTAGAGGAAGAGGAAGAAGAAGAGGAGGAGGAGGTGGAAAGCAGTGAGTCAGATGATGACAGAGATAGTCAGGTGCTGGTCAGTAGACTGAACCAGGCTAACTTAAGTCAACTTGGGAATGAATCAGGTAACAACCCATTCAGACCCCCAGGTGGACTTAACCAGGGCCATAGGAGGAGAAGGCATCACTCAGGTGAATCCAACACCTCCCATGTCTCTAGAGGCTCTCATGGTCACTCCAGAAAGGAGATGACTAGCCCTCAGAGAAGGGAACATGAGGCCAAGATGAGAGAGGCTGAGCTTAGGATCCAGAGGCAAGAGTTAGAGGTTGCCCTGGCTAAGGAGAAACTTGCTAGAGCAAGACAGCCTAGAGAGAGTGGGGTAATAGAACCCACTGGTGGCAGCAATATCCACAAGGATAAAGACAGGTCTTTTGATAATAGAAACCTGAGTAAGATTGTGCCCCCCTACAAAGCTGGGGATGACATCCATAAATGGATTACTGCAATGGAGAGAGCCTGCAGAGTACAGCAGATCCCTCAGGAGCAGTGGGCAGCAATCTTGTGGCTCTCCTTTGAAGGTAGAGGCCGAGACAGACTCCTCACAGTTAGTGATGGGGATTCTAGAAACTACCTGGTCCTGAAGAGTGCTCTGATTGATGGGTTAGGCTTAACCACTGAACAGTACAGGTTAATGTTCAGAGATACCCAGAAGACACAGACTCAGGACTGGTCTGAATTTGTTGAGTGTGCCACTAAGGCTCTGGAGGGATGGTTGCTGGGAAGCAAGGTTACAGACTATGAAGGATTGTACAATTTGCTGATGAGAGAACAAATTTTAAATAATTGTCAGAACCAGCAGTTGCATCAACATTTGGTTGACTCAGATTTGACCTCTCCCCAAGAATTGGGAAAGAGGGCAGATAAATGGGTAAGAACCAGAGTTAAGCAAAAGAACCAGAACCAGAACCAGGGTGGTGACCAGAAGAAAACAGACCAGAAGGGTGGAGAGCAGAAAGCTAAAGACCAGAAGTCTTCAACAGGGCCCCAAACTGAGACAGAGGGTGGGTCCCAAACTTCCAAGAAGAAGAAGAAAGAAGGTCAGAAGAAACCCTGGTGTAAAACTTGTAAGAACACCTCTCACTGGACAAGTGAGTGTAAAAAGGGTGGAGCCCCCAGCACTGCAGCCCCTAAGGCACCTGCACCCACTAGTACAGTTAGCAGTGTTGGTCCTCAAGCCAAGGGTTTAGTGGGAATCACTTTGGGAACTGAAGGAGATTCTGACCTAGTCAGAACCCTTACACAGGCTGTTCTGGTTTGTGAAGGGGACATAGATTTGACCCCTGACATAAGTCCCAGTAACCTGGGCAAATACAGACAGACACCTTTGATTAACAACAAAGTGGCTCAAGCTTACAGGGACACATGTGCCAGTGTCACTATGGTGACACCTAACTTTGTGGACCCTGGACAATACATGCCAGGCGATGATTACCTGGTGACCAATGCCAGCAATGTCACTACTACACATAGTGTGGCACTTGTTAACTTTTCCTGGGGAGGGGTAACTGGCCTAAAGAAAGTTGTGGTTAGTGCTGATCTCCCAGTAGAATGTTTGTTGGGCAATGACCTGGAGAACTCTCTATGGTCAGAAGTTGAGTACAGGACTCATGCAGAGATGTTAGGGATATCATCACATGTCCTTGCTGTGACCAGGTCACAGGCCAAAAAGTGCCTCTCTGAACCTCAGGTCTTGGATCCTGGAACAATGGACCAAGTACCTCCCAAGAAGAAGAACAGGAGGGTTAAGGCTGTGCCTTCCCAACTGCCTACAAGTGAGGATCAGGCTTCACAGGAAACTGATCTAGAGACCCCTGAAGGAACTGTCCCTGAAGAACTTGAACCTGATCAGGTTGAGTTTCTGGGGACAGGGGGACCTTCTAGGGCAGACTTGGGGCAGGCTCAGTTAACCTGTCCTTCTCTTGAACCCCTCAGACAGCAGGCTGCTGCTGAGGCTGCTGGGAATGCTCAAGGTGCCCATAAAGTATATTGGGACGATGGACTCCTTTATTCAGAGGCTAGAGACCCCAAGCCTGGTGCTACCAGGAGGTTGGTTATACCTCTGCAATTTAGGGGCTTCCTACTCACCTTGGCCCATGATATTCCTTTAGCAGGACACCTAGGCCAGAACAAGACTTGGGACAGGCTTGTCCCTCACTTTCACTGGCCTCACATGTCTGAAGACACCAAGGAGTTTTGTCGCTCCTGTGAAACCTGCCAAGCCAGTGGTAAAGCAGGTGGAACAACAAAGGCCCCCCTGATACCACTACCTGTGGTGGGGGTTCCCTTTGAGAGAGTGGGGATTGATATTGTTGGTCCAATGGATCCCCCTACAGCATCTGGGCACAGATTCATACTGGTGGTAGTGGATCATGCCACCAGGTACCCAGAGGCAATTCCCCTTAGGACCACAACAGCTCCTGTTGTGGCCAGGGCCTTACTTGGAGTTTTCTCCAGAGTGGGGTTTCCTAAGGAGGTAATATCAGATAGAGGTACCAACTTCATGTCTGGATATTTGACAGCTATGTGGAAGGAATGTGGTGTAAACTACAAGTTCACCACTCCTTATCACCCACAATGCAATGGGCTTGTTGAGAGATTTAACAAGACCCTAAAGGGCATGATTAAAGGATTACCTGAAAAGCTCAGGCGAAGATGGGACATCCTTCTGCCCTGCCTTTTGTTCGCTTACAGAGAGGTCCCTCAAAAGGGGGTTGGCTTCAGCCCCTTTGAATTGTTGTTTGGGCACCCTGTAAGAGGACCCCTGTGTCTTGTGAAGGAAGGATGGGAGTTACCTCTCAAAAAGCCTAAACAGGACATAGTGGACTATGTACTTGGTCTCCGCTCCAGGATGGCAGAGTACATGGAAAAGGCATCCAAAAACCTTGAGGCTAGCCAAGAATTACAAAAAGCTTGGCATGACCAAAAGGCTGTCCTTGTTGAATTTCAGCCTGGACAGAAGGTATGGGTGTTGGAGCCAGTGGCCCCAGCAGCACTCCAAGACAAATGGTCTGGACCCCATACAGTTCTGGAAAAGAAGGGAGAGGTTACCTACTTGGTGGACCTAGGAACTCCCAGGAGCCCCCACAGGGTGCTCCATGTGAACAGATTGAAGGCATATGTCAGCAGGGCAGACATGGGCTTGCTCATGGCTACAGATGAGGGACAGGAGGAAGAGAGTGACCCTCTCCCAGACCTGCTCACTCAGAACCCTGAGGATGGCTCAGTTGATGGTGTGGCCTTAGGTGGCAGCCTCACTGAACATCAGCAACATGACTGCAGACAAGTTCTACAGGCATACAGGCATATGTTCTCCTTGACCCCCAGTCAGACTAACTGGTGTACCCATGTGGTGGACACTGGTGACAGTCTTCCTGTAAAGAGCAAGATTTACAGGCAACCTGACCACGTCAGGGACTGTATAAAGACTGAGGTGCAAAAGATGCTGGAATTAGGTGTCATTGAGCCTTCAGAGAGCCCCTGGGCTAGCCCAGTGGTTCTGGTCCCCAAACCTCACACCAAAGATGGCAAGAGAGAGATGAGGTTCTGTGTGGATTACAGAGGACTCAATGCTGTCACCAGGACAGATGCACACCCTATTCCAAGGGCAGATGAGCTCATTGACAAGTTGGCTTCTGCCAAATATTTGAGCACATTTGACTTAACAGCTGGCTACTGGCAAATCAGGTTAGCTGAGGAGTCTAAAGCCAAGACAGCATTTTCTACCCCTAGTGGGCATTATCAGTTTGTGGTGATGCCCTTTGGTTTGAAAAATGCACCTGCCACCTTCCAAAGGTTGGTGAACCAAGTCCTCACTGGGTTGGATGACTTTTGTGCAGCTTATCTGGACGATATTGCTGTCTTTAGCTCCACCTGGGAGGATCACCTGATCCACCTGAAGGAAGTGCTTGAGGCTCTGCAGAAGGCAGGCCTCACTATCAAGGCCACAAAGTGCCAGATAGGGCAGAGCAAGGTTGTATACCTGGGCCACCTTGTAGGTGGAGGCCAAGTTCAACCACTGGAGAGTAAGATCCAGACCATCAAGGACTGGTCCCCTCCAACTACCCAGACTCAGGTCAGAGCTTTCTTGGGCCTGACTGGGTACTACAGGAAGTTTGTTAAGAACTATGGGTCCATTGTGACTCCTCTTAATGATCTGACATCCAAGAAGATGCCCAAAAAGGTTCAGTGGACAGAAATCTGTCAAAAGGCATTTGATGACCTGAAGAAGGCCATGTGCTCTGCACCTATCCTGAAGAGTCCTGACTACTCAAGAGAGTTCATTGTCCAAACAGATGCTTCTGAGTTGGGAGTGGGAGCAGTGCTTTCACAGCTTAATGTAGATGGCCAGGACCAGCCCATTGCTTTCATTAGCAGAAGGCTGACCCCCAGAGAGAAACGTTGGTCAGCTATAGAGAGGGAGGCCTTTGCTGTGGTGTGGGCCCTGAAGAAGTTGAGACCATACTTATTTGGCACTCACTTCAAGATTCAGACCGACCATAAGCCCCTCCTATGGCTTAATCAGATGAAGGGTGAAAACCCCAAACTACTCAGGTGGTCCATTTCCCTACAGGGGATGGACTTTACAGTGGAGCACCGCCCAGGGACTGACCATGGCAACGCAGATGGTCTCTCCAGGTACTTCCACTTAGAACATGAAGACACAACTGGTCAAGGTTAGTCTAATGTCCCTGCGTTTGGGGGGGGGTTATGTAGGAGAGTAGGGTCTGCTATCCTATGGTCACCCCAAATTTTTGCTTTTTGCTTCCCTGGTTTCTGACTTAATGTGGCTGTGGGCCTGCTAATCAGACCCACAGCCTGCTGTTCTCTCTCTAAATTGATGCCAATGCACTCTAGGTGCATTACGAATTGGAACTGGTTCACCTTATGAGCCCCTGTAATAGTGCACCCTAGGTGCCCAGGGCATAGGTGTATCCAAGGCCTACCAGGGGCTGCAGCACGTATTGTGCCACCCCTGGCCTGGCCTCCATCTTTGACACAACTGGCTGAACACTCAGCTGGGGTAAGTCGGTGTAACCACCTCTTACTTAGGTACAGTATGCCTGTGCCTAACCCTAAACTGGACACATATGTTCCTATCAGCCACTCCTATGGAAGGCCTCATCAATCCTGGAGGCAGAGTGCTTGGAAATATGTGAGATGGTGCTCTAGCATGAGCTGAGCCTGTCTGCAGCTGTCGGGAACCACTCCCTAAGCTGTTCCGGGATATTGCCATACCATATACTCTTAAGTGCATTATAATCCTCGCGGTTAAATGCTATCTTTGGTTTGGCTTTATCAAAACATGTCGAGTAAGGTGTCATACGAATTGGAATACTATCCCCTCGCCAGTTCTGGCGACGGGGATAGCATTCCACCCTTCTAGAGGGACACGACATGTGTGTAGCCTTAACCCCGGTTAAAGTTAAACAGAGCCTCAGCATCACAAAATGGATGCTGCCACCACAGACACAAGTCTGGCCTCCTGCTGCTGACCGAAACTCGGCAGATGGTGGCCTGGACAAAGGGTTTCCTGCCTTGGGAGGTGCGAGCACCACCCCAGACAGGATTTTGTGTATTGGGTAGGACAGGGCTGAATAGAATCAGACATGCCCGGGGCACACAAGGTGTCCCCGTGCATAGGCCAGCCCAAACCGGTTCTGGGGCCTTCCAGCCCCAGTCCTGGCGCGGAGCTGGACAAAGGAAAGGGGGTGTAACCGCCCCCCTTCCTGGTTCCTCCCAGAGGAGGGACCTAGTAGGTGATCCACCCCCTAGATTGGAATAAGAGGGGGAGCAGTGCCATTGCACAGCAGATCATCCCGAAATCAACTTAAACTAAGAAGAAGACTGGACTTCGACATTCTGCTGCACAGAAGACTGAAGAAGAATCTCCCTTGTGGCCAAGGAGTGACCACCCTGTGAACACAGGTACCAACCAGCAACTCGACGTCTGCTTTGCCGCCGCCTCCCGCCGGAGCCCGAGCCCAGAGCCCGACAAGAACCAGATTCCCAGACCTCTCAGAGCCCGATCCACAGTCCCTGCAAAGAAGGGACCCGTGGAGGCACCGAGTGACGTGGGACCGGACCTCTTGGAAGACACTCGTAAAGCTGACTGCGCAGCTTCTGAGGCATCCTCGACGTTGTGCTTTGGGGATTGAGAACCCCCACCACCGAGCAGCCCTTGCACCGAAGATCAGCCCCCCAGCATCTCCACGATCTGCGTGGGGCCCTTTTGCATTGTGCCACTCGACGCGCCATCCCGGCCACTAGCCACGCGGCCAGCGGCCATCTTGGCGACGAACCCGAAGATTTAAACAGCAGGTCTGGTTGCTCCAGACCTACCCAAGCTCCTGTGAAAAGGAGCACCCGCTCTGACCTTGCTGGTCCGAGTGAACAGCATCTTTCAACTTCTGCGTGGCTTGCATTTGCCAAGGCCTGTTTGCTCCGATCAGGTCGCCGACACCGCCAACAGCGAGAAGCCTACGTGGGACAGCTCGTGACCGACTCCTGGACGTCCTCGACCCCGGGTATCCACGTGGCTGCAGAAAGAAGCTACCCGACAACGCCTGTTTGCACCCGACATCACCTGGTTCCACTCTGGTTCCACGGCAGTCACTGGCTAGTGACTTTGAACACTGTCCCCTCTGCTTTCAGGTCTTCACATCTACAGATCCACCCTTGGATCCACCGGAACTCTTCTCATCGAGCCGCCTGCAGCATCTCCTGCTCCAAGCACCATCGACCAGCGTGACGAAACCCGACACATCTTCGACCCTGTGCACCCGCTTCCTGTGGGTGAGGTAACTCAGCTCCGCCGGTGCTCCTGCACTGGTACACATCCCAAGGGCCTGTGTTTTAAGTTTCAGCTCCGTAGGTCACTCGGAAGGTTCCTAACTTTCTAACTTTGTGCTTTTTACGCACCATAGACTTTGTATTGAGAAGTGCGTGCACTTTGAACACTGCACCCGAGTCCCGTGGGCCTTTCCCGACTTAGTTAACTCCAGTCTCGAATAGCTCCAGCGATTCCCAAGGCCCTAGGCCTCTTCACTTTCCTTTAGGTATCTCTTATACCACTTATTTAGTATATGGTTTAGGTGGCCCCTAGGGCTCATCCATATTGTGCAACTTTTGTGTATTTTAAACTGTCTTGTGATTTTACGCTTGTGCTTCTGTGCTCATAAAGAGTCCAGGGGATTTTAATAGTTAATAAATCAATATATATTTTCAATATATATCTGTGTGGTGTCCCTTTCATTTGGTATTCAAGGGGGTTGTGTATGGTATAACAGCTGGCTTCACATGCCTTTCAGAGTTTAGCCTAAGACTGCTTTGTCCACGTTACCACTAGGATAACTGGTCTACAAGGTTGAATTACAACCATCATCATAAGGGTTGCTTGGCATGGTACAAAGTGGTCACTAGAATTAGTGAGCATTATATACCAGGCCAACTTCTCACAACCGTTTTTTAGCTCACTGCACCATCCCAGTTTCAGAACCTGGCTGTATGCAAATTAGTCTGTTCCTGTCCCAGTGCATGATGGGAACAGGGCAAACCAAACTACAAAAGCCAATTCTTACACTGGGAAGGAAACAAGCTCCCGGGGACCGGTTTCTGGCATTACAGCCGTCTTCGGCCCGGTTTGCTTGAATCCTGATGGTGCAATGAGCAAGGGTTTCACATCTGAGAATACCCTTCCACGCTTAGGGTGGACAAAAATATTTACAACAAGGGGTGGTGATGGACAGAGTCTCTGAATTAAGCAGAAAGCTCTCACCCAGTCAAGAGATCAGGGCTAGATCCAATACCGTTTTTTAGCTCACTGCACCATCCCAGTTTCAGAACCTGGCTGTATGCAAATTAGTCTGTTCCTGTCCCAGTGCATGATGGGAACAGGGCAAACCAAACTACAAAAGCCAATTCTTACACTGGGAAGGAAACAAGCTCCCGGGGACCGGTTTCTGGCATTACAGCCGTCTTCGGCCCGGTTTGCTTGAATCCTGATGGTGCAATGAGCAAGGGTCTCACATCTGAGAATACCCTTCCACGCTTAGGGTGGACAAAAATATTTACAACAAGGGGTGGTGATGGACAGAGTCTCTGAATTAAGCAGAAAGCTCTCACCCAGTCAAGAGATCAGGGCTAGATCCAACACCGTTTTTTAGCTCACTGCACCATCCCAGTTTCAGAACCTGGCTGTATGCAAATTAGTCTGTTCCTGTCCCAGTGCATGATGGGAACAGGGCAAACCAAACTACAAAAGCCAATTCTTACACTGGGAAGGAAACAAGCTCCCGGGGACCGGTTTCTGGCATTACAGCCGTCTTCGGCCCGGTTTGCTTGAATCCTGATGGTGCAATGAGCAAGGGTCTCACATCTGAGAATACCCTTCCACGCTTAGGGTGGACAAAAATATTTACAACAAGGGGTGGTGATGGACAGAGTCTCTGAATTAAGCAGAAAGCTCTCACCCAGTCAAGAGATCAGGGCTAGATCCAACACCGTTTTTTAGCTCACTGCACCATCCCAGTTTCAGAACCTGGCTGTATGCAAATTAGTCTGTTCCTGTCCCAGTGCATGATGGGAACAGGGCAAACCAAACTACAAAAGCCAATTCTTACACTGGGAAGGAAACAAGCTCCCGGGGACCGGTTTCTGGCATTACAGCCGTCTTCGGCCCGGTTTGCTTGAATCCTGATGGTGCAATGAGCAAGGGTCTCACATCTGAGAATACCCTTCCATGCTTAGGGTGGACAAAAATATTTACAACAAGGGGTGGTGATGGACAGAGTCTCTGAATTAAGCAGAAAGCTCTCACCCAGTCAAGAGATCAGGGCTAGATCCAACACCGTTTTTTAGCTCACTGCACCATCCCAGTTTCAGAACCTGGCTGTATGCAAATTAGTCTGTTCCTGTCCCAGTGCATGATGGGAACAGGGCAAACCAAACTACAAAAGCCAATTCTTACACTGGGAAGGAAACAAGCTCCCGGGGACCGGTTTCTGGCATTACAGCCGTCTTCGGCCCGGTTTGCTTGAATCCTGATGGTGCAATGAGCAAGGGTCTCACATCTGAGAATACCCTTCCACGCTTAGGGTGGACAAAAATATTTACAACAAGGGGTGGTGATGGACAGAGTCTCTGAATTAAGCAGAAAGCTCTCACCCAGTCAAGAGATCAGGGCTAGATCCAACACCGTTTTTTAGCTCACTGCACCATCCCAGTTTCAGAACCTGGCTGTATGCAAATTAGTCTGTTCCTGTCCCAGTGCATGATGGGAACAGGGCAAACCAAACTACAAAAGCCAATTCTTACACTGGGAAGGAAACAAGCTCCCGGGGACCGGTTTCTGGCATTACAGCCGTCTTCGGCCCGGTTTGCTTGAATCCTGATGGTGCAATGAGCAAGGGTCTCACATCTGAGAATACCCTTCCACGCTTAGGGTGGACAAAAATATTTACAACAAGGGGTGGTGATGGACAGAGTCTCTGAATTAAGCAGAAAGCTCTCACCCAGTCAAGAGATCAGGGCTAGATCCAACACCGTTTTTTAGCTCACTGCACCATCCCAGTTTCAGAACCTGGCTGTATGCAAATTAGTCTGTTCCTGTCCCAGTGCATGATGGGAACAGGGCAAACCAAACTACAAAAGCCAATTCTTACACTGGGAAGGAAACAAGCTCCCGGGGACCGGTTTCTGGCATTACAGCCGTCTTCGGCCCGGTTTGCTTGAATCCTGATGGTGCAATGAGCAAGGGTCTCACATCTGAGAATACCCTTCCACGCTTAGGGTGGACAAAAATATTTACAACAAGGGGTGGTGATGGACAGAGTCTCTGAATTAAGCAGAAAGCTCTCACCCAGTCAAGAGATCAGGGCTAGATCCAACACCGTTTTTTAGCTCACTGCACCATCCCAGTTTCAGAACCTGGCTGTATGCAAATTAGTCTGTTCCTGTCCCAGTGCATGATGGGAACAGGGCAAACCAAACTACAAAAGCCAATTCTTACACTGGGAAGGAAACAAGCTCCCGGGGACCGGTTTCTGGCATTACAGCCGTCTTCGGCCCGGTTTGCTTGAATCCTGATGGTGCAATGAGCAAGGGTCTCACATCTGAGAATACCCTTCCACGCTTAGGGTGGACAAAAATATTTACAACAAGGGGTGGTGATGGACAGAGTCTCTGAATTAAGCAGAAAGCTCTCACCCAGTCAAGAGATCAGGGCTAGATCCAACACCGTTTTTTAGCTCACTGCACCATCCCAGTTTCAGAACCTGGCTGTATGCAAATTAGTCTGTTCCTGTCCCAGTGCATGATGGGAACAGGGCAAACCAAACTACAAAAGCCAATTCTTACACTGGGAAGGAAACAAGCTCCCGGGGACCGGTTTCTGGCATTACAGCCGTCTTCGGCCCGGTTTGCTTGAATCCTGATGGTGCAATGAGCAAGGGTCTCACATCTGAGAATACCCTTCCACGCTTAGGGTGGACAAAAATATTTACAACAAGGGGTGGTGATGGACAGAGTCTCTGAATTAAGCAGAAAGCTCTCACCCAGTCAAGAGATCAGGGCTAGATCCAACACCGTTTTTTAGCTCACTGCACCATCCCAGTTTCAGAACCTGGCTGTATGCAAATTAGGCTGTTCCTGTCCCAGTGCATGATGGGAACAGGGCAAACCAAACTACAAAAGCCAATTCTTACACTGGGAAGGAAACAAGCTCCCGGGGACCGGTTTCTGGCATTACAGCCGTCTTCGGCCCGGTTTGCTTGAATCCTGATGGTGCAATGAGCAAGGGTCTCACATCTGAGAATACCCTTCCACGCTTAGGGTGGACAAAAATATTTACAACAAGGGGTGGTGATGGACAGAGTCTCTGAATTAAGCAGAAAGCTCTCACCCAGTCAAGAGATCAGGGCTAGATCCAACACCGTTTTTTAGCTCACTGCACCATCCCAGTTTCAGAACCTGGCTGTATGCAAATTAGTCTGTTCCTGTCCCAGTGCATGATGGGAACAGGGCAAACCAAACTACAAAAGCCAATTCTTACACTGGGAAGGAAACAAGCTCCCGGGGACCGGTTTCTGGCATTACAGCCGTCTTCGGCCCGGTTTGCTTGAATCCTGATGGTGCAATGAGCAAGGGTCTCACATCTGAGAATACCCTTCCACGCTTAGGGTGGACAAAAATATTTACAACAAGGGGTGGTGATGGACAGAGTCTCTGAATTAAGCAGAAAGCTCTCACCCAGTCAAGAGATCAGGGCTAGATCCAACACCGTTTTTTAGCTCACTGCACCATCCCAGTTTCAGAACCTGGCTGTATGCAAATTAGTCTGTTCCTGTCCCAGTGCATGATGGGAACAGGGCAAACCAAACTACAAAAGCCAATTCTTACACTGGGAAGGAAACAAGCTCCCGGGGACCGGTTTCTGGCATTACAGCCGTCTTCGGCCCGGTTTGCTTGAATCCTGATGGTGCAATGAGCAAGGGTCTCACATCTGAGAATACCCTTCCACGCTTAGGGTGGACAAAAATATTTACAACAAGGGGTGGTGATGGACAGAGTCTCTGAATTAAGCAGAAAGCTCTCACCCAGTCAAGAGATCAGGGCTAGATCCAACACCGTTTTTTAGCTCACTGCACCATCCCAGTTTCAGAACCTGGCTGTATGCAAATTAGTCTGTTCCTGTCCCAGTGCATGATGGGAACAGGGCAAACCAAACTACAAAAGCCAATTCTTACACTGGGAAGGAAACAAGCTCCCGGGGACCGGTTTCTGGCATTACAGCCGTCTTCGGCCCGGTTTGCTTGAATCCTGATGGTGCAATGAGCAAGGGTCTCACATCTGAGAATACCCTTCCACGCTTAGGGTGGACAAAAATATTTACAACAAGGGGTGGTGATGGACAGAGTCTCTGAATTAAGCAGAAAGCTCTCACCCAGTCAAGAGATCAGGGCTAGATCCAACACCGTTTTTTAGCTCACTGCACCATCCCAGTTTCAGAACCTGGCTGTATGCAAATTAGTCTGTTCCTGTCCCAGTGCATGATGGGAACAGGGCAAACCAAACTACAAAAGCCAATTCTTACACTGGGAAGGAAACAAGCTCCCGGGGACCGGTTTCTGGCATTACAGCCGTCTTCGGCCCGGTTTGCTTGAATCCTGATGGTGCAATGAGCAAGGGTCTCACATCTGAGAATACCCTTCCACGCTTAGGGTGGACAAAAATATTTACAACAAGGGGTGGTGATAGACAGAGTCTCTGAATTAAGCAGAAAGCTCTCACCCAGTCAAGAGATCAGGGCTAGATCCAACACCGTTTTTTAGCTCACTGCACCATCCCAGTTTCAGAACCTGGCTGTATGCAAATTAGTCTGTTCCTGTCCCAGTGCATGATGGGAACAGGGCAAACCAAACTACAAAAGCCAATTCTTACACTGGGAAGGAAACAAGCTCCCGGGGACCGGTTTCTGGCATTACAGCCGTCTTCGGCCCGGTTTGCTTGAATCCTGATGGTGCAATGAGCAAGGGTCTCACATCTGAGAATACCCTTCCACGCTTAGGGTGGACAAAAATATTTACAACAAGGGGTGGTGATGGACAGAGTCTCTGAATTAAGCAGAAAGCTCTCACCCAGTCAAGAGATCAGGGCTAGATCCAACACTGTTTTTTAGCTCACTGCACCATCCCAGTTTCAGAACCTGGCTGTATGCAAATTAGTCTGTTCCTGTCCCAGTGCATGATGGGAACAGGGCAAACCAAACTACAAAAGCCAATTCTTACACTGGGAAGGAAACAAGCTCCCGGGGACCGGTTTCTGGCATTACAGCCGTCTTCGGCCCGGTTTGCTTGAATCCTGATGGTGCAATGAGCAAGGGTCTCACATCTGAGAATACCCTTCCACGCTTAGGGTGGACAAAAATATTTACAACAAGGGGTGGTGATGGACAGAGTCTCTGAATTAAGCAGAAAGCTCTCACCCAGTCAAGAGATCAGGGCTAGATCCAACACCGTTTTTTAGCTCACTGCACCATCCCAGTTTCAGAACCTGGCTGTATGCAAATTAGTCTGTTCCTGTCCCAGTGCATGATGGGAACAGGGCAAACCAAACTACAAAAGCCAATTCTTACACTGGGAAGGAAACAAGCTCCCGGGGACCGGTTTCTGGCATTACAGCCGTCTTCGGCCCGGTTTGCTTGAATCCTGATGGTGCAATGAGCAAGGGTCTCACATCTGAGAATACCCTTCCACGCTTAGGGTGGACAGAAATATTTACAACAAGGGGTGGTGATGGACAGAGTCTCTGAATTAAGCAGAAAGCTCTCACCCAGTCAAGAGATCAGGGCTAGATCCAACACCGTTTTTTAGCTCACTGCACCATCCCAGTTTCAGAACCTGGCTGTATGCAAATTAGTCTGTTCCTGTCCCAGTGCATGATGGGAACAGGGCAAACCAAACTACAAAAGCCAATTCTTACACTGGGAAGGAAACAAGCTCCCGGGGACCGGTTTCTGGCATTACAGCCGTCTTCGGCCCGGTTTGCTTGAATCCTGATGGTGCAATGAGCAAGGGTCTCACATCTGAGAATACCCTTCCACGCTTAGGGTGGACAAAAATATTTACAACAAGGGGTGGTGATGGACAGAGTCTCTGAATTAAGCAGAAAGCTCTCACCCAGTCAAGAGATCAGGGCTAGATCCAACACCGTTTTTTAGCTCACTGCACCATCCCAGTTTCAGAACCTGGCTGTATGCAAATTAGTCTGTTCCTGTCCCAGTGCATGATGGGAACAGGGCAAACCAAACTACAAAAGCCAATTCTTACACTGGGAAGGAAACAAGCTCCCGGGGACCGGTTTCTGGCATTACAGCCGTCTTCGGCCCGGTTTGCTTGAATCCTGATGGTGCAATGAGTAAATCGATTTTGGCCACTATAGGTGTGGCAGGGTATACTCAGACATGAGTCCCTTTCTCACTGCTCCATCAGGATTCAAGCAAGCCGGGCCGAAGAGGCTGAAATGCCAGAAACCGGTCCCCGGTAGCTTGTCTCCTTTCTGGTAAAGAATTGGCTTGGTAGTTTAGTCTGCCCTGTTCCCATGATGCACTGGGCCAGGGACAGACTAATTTGCATATAGCCAGGTTCTGAGCTGGGATGGGGCAGTGAGATAAATAACGGTGATTGATCAAGCCCTGATCTTTGGACTGGGTAAGAGTGGTATGCTCAATTCAGACACTCTGTTCATCACCACCCCCTTTTGTAAATCGATTTTGGCCACTATAGGTGTGGCAGGGTATACTCAGACATGAGTCCCTTTCTCACTGCTCCATCAGGATTCAAGCAAGCCGGGCCGAAGAGGCTGAAATGCCAGAAACCGGTCCCCGGTAGCTTGTCTCCTTTCTGGTAAAGAATTGGCTTGGTAGTTTAGTCTGCCCTGTTCCCATGATGCACTGGGCCAGGGACAGACTAATTTGCATATAGCCAGGTTCTGAGCTGGGATGGGGCAGTGAGATAAATAACGGTGATGGATCAAGCCCTGATCTTTGGACTGGGTAAGAGTGGTCTGCTCAATTCAGACACTCTGTTCATCACCACCCCCTTTTGTAAATCGATTTTGGCCACTATAGGTGTGGCAGGGTATACTCAGACATGAGTCCCTTTCTCACTGCTCCATCAGGATTCAAGCAAGCCGGGCCGAAGAGGCTGAAATGCCAGAAACCGGTCCCCGGTAGCTTGTCTCCTTTCTGGTAAAGAATTGGCTTGGTAGTTTAGTCTGCCCTGTTCCCATGATGCACTGGGCCAGGGACAGACTAATTTGCATATAGCCAGGTTCTGAGCTGGGATGGGGCAGTGAGATAAATAACAGTGATGGATCAAGCCCTGATCTTTGGACTGGGTAAGAGTGGTCTGCTCAATTCAGACACTCTGTTCATCACCACCCCCTTTTGTAAATCGATTTTGGCCACTATAGGTGTGGCAGGGTATACTCAGACATGAGTCCCTTTCTCACTGCTCCATCAGGATTCAAGCAAGCCGGGCCGAAGAGGCTGAAATGCCAGAAACCGGTCCCCGGTAGCTTGTCTCCTTTCTGGTAAAGAATTGGCTTGGTAGTTTAGTCTGCCCTGTTCCCATGATGCACTGGGCCAGGGACAGACTAATTTGCATATAGCCAGGTTCTGAGCTGGGATGGGGCAGTGAGATAAATAACGGTGATGGATCAAGCCCTGATCTTTGGACTGGGTAAGAGTGGTCTGCTCAATTCAGACACTCTGTTCATCACCACCCCCTTTTGTAAATCGATTTTGGCCACTATAGGTGTGGCAGGGTATACTCAGACATGAGTCCCTTTCTCACTGCTCCATCAGGATTCAAGCAAGCCGGGCCGAAGAGGCTGAAATGCCAGAAACCGGTCCCCGGTAGCTTGTCTCCTTTCTGGTAAAGAATTGGCTTGGTAGTTTAGTCTGCCCTGTTCCCATGATGCACTGGGCCAGGGACAGACTAATTTGCATATAGCCAGGTTCTGAGCTGGGATGGGGCAGTGAGATAAATAACGGTGATGGATCAAGCCCTGATCTTTGGACTGGGTAAGAGTGGTCTGCTCAATTCAGACACTCTGTTCATCACCACCCCCTTTTGTAAATCGATTTTGGCCACTATAGGTGTGGCAGGGTATACTCAGACATGAGTCCCTTTCTCACTGCTCCATCAGGATTCAAGCAAGTCGGGCCGAAGAGGCTGAAATGCCAGAAACCGGTCCCCGGTAGCTTGTCTCCTTTCTGGTAAAGAATTGGCTTGGTAGTTTAGTCTGCCCTGTTCCCATGATGCACTGGGCCAGGGACAGACTAATTTGCATATAGCCAGGTTCTGAGCTGGGATGGGGCAGTGAGATAAATAACGGTGATGGATCAAGCCCTGATCTTTGGACTGGGTAAGAGTGGTCTGCTCAATTCAGACACTCTGTTCATCACCACCCCCTTTTGTAAATCGATTTTGGCCACTATAGGTGTGGCAGGGTATACTCAGACATGAGTCCCTTTCTCACTGCTCCATCAGGATTCAAGCAAGCCGGGCCGAAGAGGCTGAAATGCCAGAAACCGGTCCCCGGTAGCTTGTCTCCTTTCTGGTAAAGAATTGGCTTGGTAGTTTAGTCTGCCCTGTTCCCATGATGCACTGGGCCAGGGACAGACTAATTTGCATATAGCCAGGTTCTGAGCTGGGATGGGGCAGTGAGATAAATAACGGTGATGGATCAAGCCCTGATCTTTGGACTGGGTAAGAGTGGTCTGCTCAATTCAGACACTCTGTTCATCACCACCCCCTTTTGTAAATCGATTTTGGCCACTATAGGTGTGGCAGGGTATACTCAGACATGAGTCCCTTTCTCACTGCTCCATCAGGATTCAAGCAAGCCGGGCCGAAGAGGCTGAAATGCCAGAAACCGGTCCCCGGTAGCTTGTCTCCTTTCTGGTAAAGAATTGGCTTGGTAGTTTAGTCTGCCCTGTTCCCATGATGCACTGGGCCAGGGACAGACTAATTTGCATATAGCCAGGTTCTGAGCTGGGATGGGGCAGTGAGATAAATAACGGTGATGGATCAAGCCCTGATCTTTGGACTGGGTAAGAGTGGTCTGCTCTATTCAGACACTCTGTTCATCACCACCCCCTTTTGTAAATCAATTTTGGCCACTATAGGTGTGGCAGGGTATACTCAGACATGAGTCCCTTTCTCACTGCTCCATCAGGATTCAAGCAAGCCGGGCCGAAGAGGCTGAAATGCCAGAAACCGGTCCCCGGTAGCTTGTCTCCTTTCTGGTAAAGAATTGGCTTGGTAGTTTAGTCTGCCCTGTTCCCATGATGCACTGGGCCAGGGACAGACTAATTTGCATATAGCCAGGTTCTGAGCTGGGATGGGGCAGTGAGATAAATAACGGTGATGGATCAAGCCCTGATCTTTGGACTGGGTAAGAGTGGTCTGCTCAATTCAGACACTCTGTTCATCACCACCCCCTTTTGTAAATCGATTTTGGCCACTATAGGTGTGGCAGGGTATACTCAGACATGAGTCCCTTTCTCACTGCTCCATCAGGATTCAAGCAAGCCGGGCCGAAGAGGCTGAAATGCCAGAAACCGGTCCCCGGTAGCTTGTCTCCTTTCTGGTAAAGAATTGGCTTGGTAGTTTAGTCTGCCCTGTTCCCATGATGCACTGGGCCAGGGACAGACTAATTTGCATATAGCCAGGTTCTGAGCTGGGATGGGGCAGTGAGATAAATAACGGTGATGGATCAAGCCCTGATCTTTGGACTGGGTAAGAGTGGTCTGCTCAATTCAGACACTCTGTTCATCACCACCCCCTTTTGTAAATCGATTTTGGCCACTATAGGTGTGGCAGGGTATACTCAGACATGAGTCCCTTTCTCACTGCTCCATCAGGATTCAAGCAAGCCGGGCCGAAGAGGCTGAAATGCCAGAAACCGGTCCCCGGTAGCTTGTCTCCTTTCTGGTAAAGAATTGGCTTGGTAGTTTAGTCTGCCCTGTTCCCATGATGCACTGGGCCAGGGACAGACTAATTTGCATATAGCCAGGTTCTGAGCTGGGATGGGGCAGTGAGATAAATAACGGTGATGGATCAAGCCCTGATCTTTGGACTGGGTAAGAGTGGTCTGCTCAATTCAGACACTCTGTTCATCACCACCCCCTTTTGTAAATCGATTTTGGCCACTATAGGTGTGGCAGGGTATACTCAGACATGAGTCCCTTTCTCACTGCTCCATCAGGATTCAAGCAAGCCGGGCCGAAGAGGCTGAAATGCCAGAAACCGGTCCCCGGTAGCTTGTCTCCTTTCTGGTAAAGAATTGGCTTGGTAGTTTAGTCTGCCCTGTTCCCATGATGCACTGGGCCAGGGACAGACTAATTTGCATATAGCCAGGTTCTGAGCTGGGATGGGGCAGTGAGATAAATAACGGTGATGGATCAAGCCCTGATCTTTGGACTGGGTAAGAGTGGTCTGCTCAATTCAGACACTCTGTTCATCACCACCCCCTTTTGTAAATCGATTTTGGCCACTATAGGTGTGGCAGGGTATACTCAGACATGAGTCCCTTTCTCACTGCTCCATCAGGATTCAAGCAAGCCGGGCCGAAGAGGCTGAAATGCCAGAAACCGGTCCCCGGTAGCTTGTCTCCTTTCTGGTAAAGAATTGGCTTGGTAGTTTAGTCTGCCCTGTTCCCATGATGCACTGGGCCAGGGACAGACTAATTTGCATATAGCCAGGTTCTGAGCTGGGATGGGGCAGTGAGATAAATAACGGTGATGGATCAAGCCCTGATCTTTGGACTGGGTAAGAGTGGTCTGCTCAATTCAGACACTCTGTTCATCACCACCCCCTTTTGTAAATCGATTTTGGCCACTATAGGTGTGGCAGGGTATACTCAGACATGAGTCCCTTTCTCACTGCTCCATCAGGATTCAAGCAAGCCGGGCCGAAGAGGCTGAAATGCCAGAAACCGGTCCCCGGTAGCTTGTCTCCTTTCTGGTAAAGAATTGGCTTGGTAGTTTAGTCTGCCCTGTTCCCATGATGCACTGGGCCAGGGACAGACTAATTTGCATATAGCCAGGTTCTGAGCTGGGATGGGGCAGTGAGATAAATAACGGTGATGGATCAAGCCCTGATCTTTGGACTGGGTAAGAGTGGTCTGCTCAATTCAGACACTCTGTTCATCACCACCCCCTTTTGTAAATCGATTTTGGCCACTATAGGTGTGGCAGGGTATACTCAGACATGAGTCCCTTTCTCACTGCTCCATCAGGATTCAAGCAAGCCGGGCCGAAGAGGCTGAAATGCCAGAAACCGGTCCCCGGTAGCTTGTCTCCTTTCTGGTAAAGAATTGGCTTGGTAGTTTAGTCTGCCCTGTTCCCATGATGCACTGGGCCAGGGACAGACTAATTTGCATATAGCCAGGTTCTGAGCTGGGATGGGGCAGTGAGATAAATAACGGTGATGGATCAAGCCCTGATCTTTGGACTGGGTAAGAGTGGTCTGCTCAATTCAGACACTCTGTTCATCACCACCCCCTTTTGTAAATCGATTTTGGCCACTATAGGTGTGGCAGGGTATACTCAGACATGAGTCCCTTTCTCACTGCTCCATCAGGATTCAAGCAAGCCGGGCCGAAGAGGCTGAAATGCCAGAAACCGGTCCCCGGTAGCTTGTCTCCTTTCTGGTAAAGAATTGGCTTGGTAGTTTAGTCTGCCCTGTTCCCATGATGCACTGGGCCAGGGACAGACTAATTTGCATATAGCCAGGTTCTGAGCTGGGATGGGGCAGTGAGATAAATAACGGTGATGGATCAAGCCCTGATCTTTGGACTGGGTAAGAGTGGTCTGCTCAATTCAGACACTCTGTTCATCACCACCCCCTTTTGTAAATCGATTTTGGCCACTATAGGTGTGGCAGGGTATACTCAGACATGAGTCCCTTTCTCACTGCTCCATCAGGATTCAAGCAAGCCGGGCCGAAGAGGCTGAAATGCCAGAAACCGGTCCCCGGTAGCTTGTCTCCTTTCTGGTAAAGAATTGGCTTGGCAGTTTAGTCTGCCCTGTTCCCATGATGCACTGGGCCAGGGACAGACTAATTTGCATATAGCCAGGTTCTGAGCTGGGATGGGGCAGTGAGATAAATAACGGTGATGGATCAAGCCCTGATCTTTGGACTGGGTAAGAGTGGTCTGCTCTATTCAGACACTCTGTTCATCACCACCCCCTTTTGTAAATCAATTTTGGCCACTATAGGTGTGGCAGGGTATACTCAGACATGAGTCCCTTTCTCACTGCTCCATCAGGATTCAAGCAAGCCGGGCCGAAGAGGCTGAAATGCCAGAAACCGGTCCCCGGTAGCTTGTCTCCTTTCTGGTAAAGAATTGGCTTGGTAGTTTAGTCTGCCCTGTTCCCATGATGCACTGGGCCAGGGACAGACTAATTTGCATATAGCCAGGTTCTGAGCTGGGATGGGGCAGTGAGATAAATAACGGTGATGGATCAAGCCCTGATCTTTGGACTGGGTAAGAGTGGTCTGCTCAATTCAGACACTCTGTTCATCACCACCCCCTTTTGTAAATCGATTTTGGCCACTATAGGTGTGGCAGGGTATACTCAGACATGAGTCCCTTTCTCACTGCTCCATCAGGATTCAAGCAAGCCGGGCCGAAGAGGCTGAAATGCCAGAAACCGGTCCCCGGTAGCTTGTCTCCTTTCTGGTAAAGAATTGGCTTGGTAGTTTAGTCTGCCCTGTTCCCATGATGCACTGGGCCAGGGACAGACTAATTTGCATATAGCCAGGTTCTGAGCTGGGATGGGGCAGTGAGATAAATAACGGTGATGGATCAAGCCCTGATCTTTGGACTGGGTAAGAGTGGTCTGCTCAATTCAGACACTCTGTTCATCACCACCCCCTTTTGTAAATCGATTTTGGCCACTATAGGTGTGGCAGGGTATACTCAGACATGAGTCCCTTTCTCACTGCTCCATCAGGATTCAAGCAAGCCGGGCCGAAGAGGCTGAAATGCCAGAAACCGGTCCCCGGTAGCTTGTCTCCTTTCTGGTAAAGAATTGGCTTGGTAGTTTAGTCTGCCCTGTTCCCATGATGCACTGGGCCAGGGACAGACTAATTTGCATATAGCCAGGTTCTGAGCTGGGATGGGGCAGTGAGATAAATAACGGTGATGGATCAAGCCCTGATCTTTGGACTGGGTAAGAGTGGTCTGCTCAATTCAGACACTCTGTTCATCACCACCCCCTTTTGTAAATCGATTTTGGCCACTATAGGTGTGGCAGGGTATACTCAGACATGAGTCCCTTTCTCACTGCTCCATCAGGATTCAAGCAAGCCGGGCCGAAGAGGCTGAAATGCCAGAAACCGGTCCCCGGTAGCTTGTCTCCTTTCTGGTAAAGAATTGGCTTGGTAGTTTAGTCTGCCCTGTTCCCATGATGCACTGGGCCAGGGACAGACTAATTTGCATATAGCCAGGTTCTGAGCTGGGATGGGGCAGTGAGATAAATAACGGTGATGGATCAAGCCCTGATCTTTGGACTGGGTAAGAGTGGTCTGCTCAATTCAGACACTCTGTTCATCACCACCCCCTTTTGTAAATCGATTTTGGCCACTATAGGTGTGGCAGGGTATACTCAGACATGAGTCCCTTTCTCACTGCTCCATCAGGATTCAAGCAAGCCGGGCCGAAGAGGCTGAAATGCCAGAAACCGGTCCCCGGTAGCTTGTCTCCTTTCTGGTAAAGAATTGGCTTGGTAGTTTAGTCTGCCCTGTTCCCATGATGCACTGGGCCAGGGACAGACTAATTTGCATATAGCCAGGTTCTGAGCTGGGATGGGGCAGTGAGATAAATAACGGTGATGGATCAAGCCCTGATCTTTGGACTGGGTAAGAGTGGTCTGCTCAATTCAGACACTCTGTTCATCACCACCCCCTTTTGTAAATCGATTTTGGCCACTATAGGTGTGGCAGGGTATACTCAGACATGAGTCCCTTTCTCACTGCTCCATCAGGATTCAAGCAAGCCGGGCCGAAGAGGCTGAAATGCCAGAAACCGGTCCCCGGTAGCTTGTCTCCTTTCTGGTAAAGAATTGGCTTGGTAGTTTAGTCTGCCCTGTTCCCATGATGCACTGGGCCAGGGACAGACTAATTTGCATATAGCCAGGTTCTGAGCTGGGATGGGGCAGTGAGATAAATAACGGTGATGGATCAAGCCCTGATCTTTGGACTGGGTAAGAGTGGTCTGCTCAATTCAGACACTCTGTTCATCACCACCCCCTTTTGTAAATCGATTTTGGCCACTATAGGTGTGGCAGGGTATACTCAGACATGAGTCCCTTTCTCACTGCTCCATCAGGATTCAAGCAAGCCGGGCCGAAGAGGCTGAAATGCCAGAAACCGGTCCCCGGTAGCTTGTCTCCTTTCTGGTAAAGAATTGGCTTGGTAGTTTAGTCTGCCCTGTTCCCATGATGCACTGGGCCAGGGACAGACTAATTTGCATATAGCCAGGTTCTGAGCTGGGATGGGGCAGTGAGATAAATAACGGTGATGGATCAAGCCCTGATCTTTGGACTGGGTAAGAGTGGTCTGCTCAATTCAGACACTCTGTTCATCACCACCCCCTTTTGTAAATTAATCCTGTTTAAAGCCGCTGGAATCTTGAAGGCTTTTCAAGGGCGAGATGCAGTTCCCAAGCTTTTCATAAGCAAAAACGATGATGCTGGGCTCCCTCTCATGAATCAATTAATTAACGAGAAAATGTCCCAAGATGAGAGGAGCAACAATAGCTGGTGCTGGCGGCGAGGTTTAGGACACCCTCGCAATTAATGTTTTCAGCAAACACTCTCAAACAAGAGAAAACGCCGCACACTACTTCAATAGTTGAATTCACTGGTTTATTTTCTGTAGGTTCTACACCTATGCGTTTCGGACATCAATCTGTCCCTGATCACGGTAACAAACAATTGTCCATCATTGGTGTTTACCTTAAGTAACTGAATGCTCCACCTGGCAATTAGGATGCATTGTGGGCTCAGTAGTTTATGGATCAGTATTATTCCAAATCATGCACGGTGATCTGCCGGATCGCAGCATTTCCGCGGCGCAATTAGAACACTGTAAGTACATTTGGCGAGTGGACTCTCAGTTAACCAATCAATAAAAAAAAAAATAATCCATTTAGACACTTATTTAAACATTTATTCTTCAATCAACTTTTACATATACATATATAAAACATATTTCTTTTTCAGAAAGACACACATTCACTGGATGGTGTCATCAGTGATGTCATGAGTGATGTAACTGACCATGTCATGAGTGATGTAATATGTGATGTCATCAGCAGTGCATTACAGGCGCAAGTTATAGTGAGTCCAACTAACTATAACGTAGGAATTTCAATGGTTTTATGTCAGTAAAATTTCCAGCTAACTATAACTGGTGTGAAACCTATGGTTTTTTCAGTGAATTTCTTAGGTTTTTTAAATGCTAATTCCTAACTATAACAGGTGTGAAACCTCTGTTTTTTCAGTGAATTTCATAGGTTTTTTAACTGCTAATTTTTAACTTTTTATAGGGCTTCATACCTATGTACTTTTTAGTGAATTTCTAAGCTTATTTTTTCACAAATGTCTATAGCTGAGAAAGGTATGTTTTTCTAAAAATGAACACTATAATGTATATTAAGATAATATTTTTGTTTTAAAATAGAATTTTACTTTTTTTTTATATTTGACTCTGGAGTGCTCCCGGTGCGCGTATCGGTGAACGCCCCGGTGCGCTTACCGGTGCGAGTCCCGTCAGCGCACCAACAAAAAACAAAAGAAAAAAAATAATGAAGGAGTGACCATGAGGAATGGGGACAGAGAGAGTGGTGTTAAGAGAAAGAGAGCTAGAGGGAGGAACACAGAGGGACTGTGTAATAGATAGTAAGACAGAGAAAAAGTGTAAGAGGAAGTAACTGAGAAAAGGAAAATGAATAAGGGAGCAAAAGAAGAGAAGAAAGAGGAAGAAGACTAAAGCAGAAGTTCTGGGAGAATGTGAATGGATGATGAAAGTAAAAGGAAGGAGAGTTAAGTATGGGGAATGACAGATAGTGATGGAACCAGAGAAAAGGAACAGTGGTGACGGAGGGAAAGAAAATAGCAGTGAGTGTAAGTAAAGAGGAGTGAAAGAGGGTGTATATAAGTGAATAAGGGTAAGACATGGGGAGTGACAGAGAGAAAGAAGAGAGAGAGTAAAGGAAGGCGTGTCATAAAGGGACTAAGTGAACCAGTAAAAAAGGTAAGTGAAGGAGTGTGGATAAGCAGAGGTACTGAAAGAAGTTGAATGTGGTAGGAAGTAAACATGGAGGATAATAATAAGTGAGGGAAGCAAAGTAAGGAAACAGGGGTGAGGTAGGGTGAGAGAAAAGTAGTGAAAATAAAACAAAAGGTGATAACAAACTACATTTTATAAACACACTTACCATATAATTAATGAAAACTTGTATCTGTGAAAGACAAAAGAAAAAACACGTTATAATTAGTAAAAAAATATATATTAAAATAGAAGAAACAGTTCAAGAGGTTTAAAAATCTAAAAAAGTTTACTAAGAAATGAAGCAATAGTGAAGGATACAAAAACAGAAATAAAGTAATGTAGAAAGAGAAAAAAGAAGGAAAAAGAAATAGAAAGAGAACAATTTACTAAAGGTAAGTAAGATACTAAAGGAATGTAAGATACCAAAACAAAATCAGGAAAGATAAGTAAGTAAAAGGAAAATGAGTGAAAAGGAGAGGAGTCTGAATGAGGAACTATTAATAAAAAAGAGGAATAGAAGATGACTGAGAGTGAGTGAAAGGGAGTCACAGAGTGAAGGGATGAAGGGAATGAGGTTAATATAGAACGATGGATACAACAGGAGTGAGAGAGTAAGTACACAGAAAAACAAAGGGAAGAACTAAGTGAACTACAGTACAATGAGTGCGAAAGAAAAAAAAAGGAGAAAAAGAAAGAGAGGGTAAGAAAACTAAAGCAGTGGTACTGAGAGAATGTGAAAAAGATAAAAAGTGGTGGAAGGAAGAGAGGAAATGCAGACAGTTCAAATTAGATTAAGAAGTTGTGAATGAAGTGCAGTAAAGGAACAGCGATGAAAAAAGAGAGTGTAAATTAGTAAAGAGAGGTAAATAATGGTGAAAAAGGAAAATGAGTGTGAGACAATGTGAACACAATATAAATTACACAATGCAAACTACACAATAACTTCTACAATATGTTACATTATTTATTTTTGCTGTTCTCAGAATATATTGAATTTCACTTAAATTAGTGAGTTCAAAGTCTTCATCATATAACAGCGGGAAAAAAAACACAATCTAAAAGATTGTGTTTAAAAAACCCATTCAAACATACATCTCATATATGTACACTAATCTTTGATTCACTTACTTTTCCGTGAGGCCAAATAGAAGATAGTGAAAGTCCTTTTGGTGGAAAAAAAGTCTGCTGTGCTCTATAACTTCCATTTCATCGACTTCCTATGAAAAAAGATCTAAGAACATCATACCTTACACTTTCCTCACGGCCAATTTGTGTCAGATATATCAGTATTTTTTACTTTGAGATCCACTTAAAGTATCTACATGAGATAAATAATTTAAAACATTAGATTAACTAACTAACTAACTAACTTTTAGTATCTATTCCCGTCTTCAAAGGCCAATTCCCTTTACTAAAACTTTGGTTTTAAAAACACTAGATAAGAATTTGTAGAGTCATAAGGCAAACGTTGTTTATAAGTTAAATGAGAATCATTGCAGTAACTCCATCCTTTTTCACATTTTAAGTAGCATGTATAATGTTCTGAGGTTGTCGAAGAACCGTCATGATAAATAATAGCTTCAGTTGTAAAGGTTTTCCTGAAATTGATAACTGAGAAGCCACAAAATTCTTAGAATTATGGGAAAGTAATTTTCAGAAAAACCACTGGAGACACTTTCATCAAATATGGAATAGGCCCTCCTACATAGCAGTCCCTACCATTTGCCCAAATTTGGTGGAATTCCATTGAGACATTTAGGCTACAGGCCTGTCTAAATATCCTGAGGTACATTACATGACAAAAACACATATGAAATGTTGGAATTTACAACCAATTAAAAAGTTTCTTTCATTTTCTTCTATTATTTCCTGACGTTTGATTGGTTATGTACAAGAATATATATAAAAGAAGAGAGGGAAACACAGCCATTTTGACTACTGCTTCCTGAAGTACATTTGAAAAGAAATAACACTGACAACTTCAACTGATTTCTCAAAGGTAAGTTGTTATTTTGGAAAGTGAAGTATGTTGTGCACTTTAAGTTAATTTGAGAAAAAATATTCTGTTAGTTATATACTATCCCTCTGTAATAGTTATAGATTGAGATAGACTTCTCTGTAATAGTTATGGATTGAGTTAGGCTTCTCTGGTATAATTATGAATTTACTTAGGCTTCATCACATGCACTTTTTAATAGTTCTACTTCCTGCCTGAAACCATACACTGCCCAAAAATTACTTCACTGTTAAAAACTCAAAAGTACCTGTCTAAACTTAAACCCAACAGTACCCTAACTCTACTAATATAGTTAATTTTTATGCAATTTTCAGAAAGAAAATGGAAGGAGAAAAACAAGCAAATGTTACTTCTATCGAAGTAAAGGTGGAAAATCCAGAAGAGCAAAAAGATAAAGTTGATTTCATGGATGACTCTTTGGACCAACAGTTTATAGAATGTTTGGAACAAATGGAATCACGTACTTATAATTATGAGGAAATACCGGACAATATTATGTTACAAGTTTTATTAAATTATGAAAAAGAATCAGAGGAATACATTTATATTTAATAATTTTAAATTGTTTGAGACAATATTCATTTTTATATGTAATTCATGAAGTATTACCAAAATAATTATATTATAAAATGAGACTTATAGTATACTGTGCAACTTTTTTTCTGTTACATAGTAAGTTTACTCATAGTTACTACCTTTCTCCCACTATATTATCTCCTATGTGTATTTTACACCTCTTTTTCATCATAAGGGATCAGGATAGACTACCCATGATCCCCTAGGACTTCTCAGGGAGTGCTTAAAAGATCTGTTTCTGCTTTCCTGACAGACTATGTTATGGATTCCATATACCACAATAACTTCGATAACAACATGCAAGATATCTACAGAGGAGATGGTGTACATTAAATTTAAGTCTCTGCATTGGTACCTACATGTAGGTACTTAAATAAAATAAAAAAACAACAAAAAAACAATTAATAAACATACAATTTTTTTAAGTGATTTTTTTCCCATAGTACGCTCCCCGGTGCGCTCCTCGGTGCGCGTACCGGGCGCTTCCCCTGCAAAAATCGAAAAAAAAAATTAAATAAATTTGAGACCCCGTGGGGCCCTTTAATGGCCCCCACATCAAACCTAGGGGGACAGGGGGTGTCTACTCTGCCCCCTTATGGTAATTTCCCCCTTTGTTTTGGCCACCTGTCATGTCTCGATCCTACCGAGACACAAGATGGCGGCCGCTCCGGACTGTTTAGAATGTTTACAGACACCCGAGAGCCAATCAGCTTTCCGTGCGCAAGTCGCGTGGCGCGCCCGGTGCGCTCCCCGGTGCGCGTACCGGATCGCGCCTATAGATATATATATTTTTTTGAACCTAAATTACTCAAAATCCACTGGAGCACATATCTTGAGACATAGCAAAGGCACATCGGGCTACCAGTCCCTACAATTTTGCCAAGTTTGGTGTAAATCCATTCAGCCGTTCGGGCTAAAAGTGAAATCGACCGCCCTATGGAAATTAACATGGAGAAAACGTGTTTTGGGACCCCCCTTTTATCTCGGCCTCCGCTTGACGAATCCCCCCCAAACTTTCAGGGAAGGACCGGGGCGCCGCAAGGCCATTTTGAACAAATTTTCAGGCAGATTCGTCAACCGACGCCAAAGTTATTCCAAATAGAATTTTGAGATTTAACATTGAAAAAAATCCTAACTATAACTACCTACTGGCGACCGCCAGTAGGTAATATATATATATATCTATGCCATGGTGTATTAAAGAATGAATCGCTGTGTAAGAGTCAGGATGCATGATTAAGTAGGTGTGTGACTGACAGTATAAGTGAGTAATTAATTGTGTCTTACTTAATGCATGTGTTAGTGACTGATACAGACATTCACACAGTTTAGGTTGTCAGATGCTGAGTAAGTGGTTGCATGGTTTGGTTAGCAGCTAAATGAGGATCTATATAGGCTATTGATTCCTTGTCTGAGTATCTGTATGGGTGCCTCAGTGTCTGTGTGGGTGGGTGGGGGTATGACTCTGTGCATAAATATGTGAGTGGATAATTAACTGCTTATATGTGTTCAAGTCTGTATCTGTGAAGGGCTGTATGTCTGGGTGAGTTTGTGTATGGGTGTCTTGGTGAGTGAATGGATGCCTCAGTGGTACATGTGTGAGTAACTGCACGTTTGAAAGGCAGTATATGTGAGTGTTGGACTGTATAAATGACTATATGTGAGAGTGAGTGATTGTGAGACTGCCTGTATGGATCAGATTGTGCTTGTTTTAGTTATTGTATTAAAGTGAGAGTATGTGTTAGTATATGTTTAAATAAGTTAGGTGGTTTGTGTATAACTGTACAGGTGAGTAAATAAAAGTGTGATTCATTATTTCCATGACTGACTAGGTGTGTGAATAACTTTATGAATGAGAGGCGGTGTCTGAGTGTCCGTATAGATATGTGACTGGATATGATAATGCTACATTGATGGCTGACTGTAAGTATGAGTGACTGTATAGGTGAATGAATTGATGTGTAGGTAGACCTTGGAATTAGTCTGTGGATATGTAGTAACTGGTATTGGTGTGTTCAAGATATCAAAAAATATAGTCTGTATTTTAGAGTTGGTGCATCAAGTGTTAAATTAAGGTCTAATGAGGAGCATCAGATTGTCACGTGGATAATGTCATCAGTGATGTCATTTGAGATGTTATCAGTGATGTCATCAGTGATGTCACTCACCATGTTATGAATTTTGCAATATGTGATGTCATCAGTAATGCATTGCAGGGACGTGAGTTATAGTTTGCTCAACTAACTATAACAGCGGAATTTCTATTGTTTTGTATGAGTGAAATGTCTAACTAACTATAACGTCCCTTAAACCTATGTTTTTTTCTGTGAATTTCTAAGGTTTTTTAAATGCTAATTCCTTACTATAACGTTTGTAAAATCTATGTTTTTTTTTGTGAATTTCAAAGGCTTTGTAAATGTTAATTTCTAACTATAACGTACATGAAACCTATGTTTTTTTCAGTGAATTTCAAAGGTTTTTTAAATGCCAATTTCTAATTATAATGTTCATTAAACATTTTTTTTCTGTGTTTTTTAATTATCATCCCATTCTCAACCTGATGAAAACTGCAAATCTCACCATGCTTCCATTGAGACCTTCCTCCAACAAAATCGCCACAAACGAGAGCCACAACTAACGCTAATGATATGCAAAGTAGGCATTTCCATGCAAAAAAAACAAGAAAACACTACTTCCCCATATTTTCAACAACCAGCCAAATGTATGTATGTATGTATGTATTTATGTATGTGTGTTCTTATATAGCGCTCGACTTACCCTAGGGCATCTCGGCGATTGCCTTGGGAACCCGTCCTGGCTTTTTCCCTGTGTAATAACCCGTACTGGGCATCCCCAAGGTGAAAGCCAGGCATCCCGCCGCGGGGGGGCATTGTGGAGATTAAGCAAGCTAATGCCCAGAGTTGCAGATTGTGAACCCGTGATTAGAGTGGGCACTGAAGCGAGAATTATCGAGTCCGTGGACAATTGGGCTGAAGTAAGCATGGGCGGAAAATCCGTTCCGCTCGCGGATTTTGCGGATTTTCGGTAAATTTGCAATCCGCGAACGCTCGCGAATTTACAGAAAATCCGCAAATTTGCACGCAGCGGATTTTTTTTTCTTGGTGATACAATTTTGCGGCGCGCGGCGTTCACTTACCATCATTCAGCGTTTGCCAAGTTGTTTTTCTCGATATTTTGCGAGTACTGCACCATTTTGGATCTTGCTGCGGGATACTGCGGGAGTTTGGCGAGCGCGATTACGTCATCGCGGCTTGCCACCTTGCACTGCGAGAGTTTGTCAACGCGAGTACGCCGTGATCACGTATCGCGGGAGTTCGCAATTGTGAACTTGTAGATGGGGCGGGCAGCAACAATCTCGCACTTGCGAAAATACAAAATTTGCAATTCTGCACAAGAAATCCACCAGCAAGCAGCATAAACCTTCTGGAAATGATGATTTTTATCAGAATAACTTCTCAGGTTGACATTTGCCTGCACTTTTTTTTGCAAGGAGTCCATTTTGGGGGGGGGGGGAAGAAAGTGCCCCACAGTCTCCAACTTCCTGTTCCTGTCCAGCAGGCTCCTCCCAGTGCTTTCTTCATGTGCTGGTCACTTTCATTCGGATTCTTCACCTGGTAGGATTACTTTTTGTGGATGCTACTGGATATTTGGATTTGAGGCCTTTTTGACTTTCTTTGGATCACTTTTGGATTAGAAATTTCAGAAGTAAGTTTGTTTGGGGCATTACAGTTGCTGCAACTACAATTTGGGAATTTTCGATTTTTGGGCTGTTTTGGGGCCTTTTGCCCATGGGTACTCAGTGGTGAGTGGACTGAGTCTTTCTGTGGGGTGTCTTGAATTTAAACATCATGGAGGGCCTGGATGGCTTGGGAGTGTGCTGATTTTTCTGTGATTTTCGTTTATTTGGGCTGTTATTGTGGCCTTTTCACCAGGGGTAGTGAGTGGTGCATGAGCCTAGTCTTTCTGTGGGGTGCCTTGAATTTATACATCATGAAGGGCCTGGATGGCATGGCATTGTGCTGATTTTTCTGTGTTTTTCGATTTTTTGGGGTGTTCATGGGGACAGGCCATGTGGGTGTGGGCCATTTTGAATGCTGCTACAGGCCCTGGCCATGTGCTGGGAGGGAGGGGGCCATTTTGAATGCAGGCAGTGTTCTTAGGTCTGCAACCATTTTGCCTAGCTTTCAACCTTTATGCCCAGGGGTACTGAGTGGTGCATAGGCCTAGTCTTTCCGTGGGGTGTCTTGAATTTAAACATCATGGAGGGTTTGGGATTGTGTTGATTTTTCTGTGATTTTCGTTTTTTTGGGCTGTTGTTGTGGCCTTTTCACCAGGGGTAGTGAGTGGTACATGTGCCTAGTCTTTCTGTGGGGTGTCTTGAATTTAAACATCATGGAGGGCCTGGATGGCATGGGATTGTGCTGATTTTTCTGTGTTTTTCGATTTTCTGGGGTGTTCATGGGGACAGGCCATGTGGGTGGGGGCCATTTTGAGTGCTGCTACAGGCCCTGGCCATGTGCTTGGAGGGAGGGGGCCATTTTGAATGCAGGCAGTGTTCTTAGGTCTGCAACCATTTTGCCTAGCTTTCAACCTTTATGCCCAGGGGTACTGAGTGGTGCATAGGCCTAGTCTTTCTGTGGGGTATCTTGAATTTAAACATCATGGAGGGCTTGGGATTGTGCTGATTTTTCTGTGATTTTTGTTTTTTTGGGCTGTTGTTGTGGCCTTTTCACCAGGGATAGTGAGTGGTGCATGTGCCTAGTCTTTCTGTGGGGTGTCTTGAATTTAAACATCATGGAGGGCCTGAATGGCATGGGATTGTGTTGATTTTTCTGTGTTTTTCGATTTTTTGGGGTGTTCATGGGACAGGCCATGTGGGTGGGGGCCATTTTGAGTGCTGCTACAGGCCCTGGCCATGTGCTGGGAGGGAGGGGCCATTTTGAATGTAGGCAGTGTTCTTAGGTCTGCAACCATTTTGCCTAGCTTTCAACCTTTATGCCCAGGGGTACTGAGTGGTGCATAGGCCTAGTCTTTCTGTGGGGTGTCTTGAATTTAAACATCATGGAGGGCTTGGGATTGTGCTGATTTTTCTGTGATTTTCGTTTTTGTGGGCTGTTGTTGTGGCCTTTTCACCAGGGATAGTGAGTGGTGCATGTGCATAGTCTTTCTGTGGGGTGTCTTGAATTTAAACATCATGGAGGGCCTGGATGGCATTGGATTGTGCTGATTTTTCTGTTTTTCGATTTTTTGGGGTGTTCATGGGGACAGGCCATGTGGGTGGGGGCCATTTTGAGTGCAGCTACAGGCCCTGGCCATGTGCTGGGAGGGAGGGGGCCATTTTGAATGCAGGCAGTGTTCTTAGGTCTGCAATCATTTTGCCTAGCTTTCAACCTTTATGCCCAGGGGTACTGAGTGGTGCATAGGCCTATTCTTTCTGTGGGGTGTCTTGAATTTAAACATCATGGAGGGCTTGGGATTGTGCTGATTTTTCTGTGATTTTCGTTTTTTTGAGCTGTTGTTGTGGCCTTTTCATCAGGGGTAGTGAGTGGTGCATGTGCCTAGTCTTTCTGTGGGGTATCTTGAATTTAAACATCATGGAGGGCCTGGATGGAATGGGATTGTGCTGATTTTTCTGTGTTTTTAGATTTTTTGTGGTGTTCATGGGGACAGGCCATGTGGGTGGGGGCCATTTTGAGTGCTGCTACAGGCCCTGGCCATGTGCTGGGAGGGAGGGGGCCATTTTGAATGCAGGCAGTGTTCTTAGGTCTGCAACGATTTTGCCTAGCTTTCAACCTTTATGCCCAGGGGCTGTTGTTGTGGCCTTTTCACCAGGGGTAGTGAGTGGTGCATGTGCCTAGTCTTTCTGTGGGGTGTCTTGAATTTAAACATCATGGAGGGCATGGGATTGTGCTGATTTTTCTGTGTTTTTCGATTTTTTTGGGGTGTATAACTGAACTGATGTTCCTCTGTCTTCCATTGCTTATAGGTGCACAAGACTCCAGAGAACCACCAGTGCCAGGAAGAAGTCCTGCAGCGGTGTGTGTGTGCAGCATAACGTCACGAGACGTCAAGTCTGGCCACAGACAACTCTGCAGCTCGTGCAACTGCGGCCTGCTGTTCTGACCTGCTCTGAAGAAGATGGCCCCAAAAAAAGTTCCCCGTAGCTCCTCTAGCAAGAAAGTTGCCAGTAAGGAGCAGAAAAAGCAAGTTACCAAGGAGACTGGTGTGCCGCCCGCCACATTTTTTGGGAGTAAAAAAAAAAGTACGCCTGCAGCAGCAGCTGGATCTGCTGGGGACCAAGCTGGGAGCAGCACCCCTGCTCTATTGGGCTCAGTGCCACCACCACCACCACGCCAACTTAAGTCCAAGCCCTTGAGTGCTGCAGAGGCAGTCAGTGTACTTCTTCAATCACCATCGACCAGTGACGTTGGCTCATCGCAAGAAAGTAGCAGCAATGTCCCTCAATCAACACAGGTTGTTGTAACTCATCTGACGAGTGTTGAACAACCACAGCCGCAACAACAACCACATGTGCAAGTACAAGCCCAAGTACATGTGGAAGGAGAGGCAGCGCAAGGAGATGCGCAAGCAGAGGTGCATGTAGGGTCACAAGTGCCCACAATAGTAGTTCCTCCCGAAGTAGGGGCACATCAGGAAATCGACAATCAAGCCGAGGTATCATTTGAGGAAGCCTCTCCTCCTGATGATCATTCATTGTCTTCCACATCCCTAGCAAGGAAAAGATCAAGGCTGGTGTCTACATCTTCTTCAAGCCCACCTCCTTCTGATGATATGGATGAAAATTGGGAACCACCACGGCCGTCTGAGAGTAAGGCGCACCATGATCTGACAAAGGTAGGTAAGCGCAAAAGGAAGGTCGTCGAAAAACTCATAGTTATGGAGTGTGATGAGGATCAACAAGAAGTGGTGGATACTGCTGCTGATGAAGGCTCTCACGACGACGACCCAGTCATCATAAAGGTCACTGCAGCCCCAGCGGGCATGCAGCAAACAGACATTTTGACCCTAGCCCGGGAAGCTGCTGAGCGTGATGATATTGTTGACGAGGAGGCAATGGAAGAAACACCACAATCATTGGAGTTAACTAGTACACCAACACCTACCGCTTCCATATTTCTTACTCACCAGAAGGGACCTCCATCCACCTCGACCTCAATTAGTGGTGGTGAAAGTGCAAAACTTACTTAAGTTCGGCAATCCACATCCTCCATTTCATCTGGCATTAGCAGCAGGACCACCACCACCAGTATCGCCGCCTCCTCCGGCCCCCAAAGACATTTCAAGTCCGCAGTTTGGGACTTCTTTAGTGTTTGCCCAAAAAAGGAAAACCTCGCCATTTGTAGCATTTGTAAGTTTGCAGTTAGTCGTGGTAAGTTTGGTTCCAACTATGGTACCGGAGGCCAGAGAGGTCATCTTGAAAGAAAGCACGCTGTCAAATGGTTTGCACACCTACAGGTGATCAAGGAAGCCCGAATTGCACATAATAAAAACGTTGATGTTTCATCTGATGATGACGAGGAGGAAGAAGACGTGTCAAACACTTCACTTACACCCAGTACCCCTGTCAGCAGCACACCCCATGTGAGCCACACTAAGAGTGTGGGAGAGAGTGAGACACCAATGCGAAAAAGTTCATCAGCGAGCGTAACTGGGTCGAAGAAATCATCATCATCCCGTAAATGCTTGGTCCAGGGCAACATTAAAAAGATGTTGTTTACAGAAGCGCCATATGAACGCAACCACCCACTGACGCGTCTGAATAACACTAAGCTGGCTAAAATGCTACCTCTGGACCTTCTCCCTTTTTCTTTTGTAGAAGGGGTTAGTTTTCTAGAATTAGTGGCAGCCCTCTGCCCTAAATGGAAGGTTCCTAGCCGGTTCTATTTTGCCAGAGTTGCAGTTCCAGCACTACATGAAGATGTGCTGGAGGTGATTGGGGCAGCTTTGCAGAAGAGTGCTGTTCACACTATACATCTGACAACAGACATGTGGACCAGTGGCGCAGGCGCTGATTACATGTGCATCACTGCACACTGGGTCTCTTTTTCATGGGTTAAAGCCAAGCTAAACGCAGGTGTTGACCGGACCAAGTTTTTAAAGATGCTCGGAAACATGCAACACTAGCCATGTTTGGCTTGGAGAAACGTCACACAGCACAAAACATTTTGGATGAGTTTAACACAAAGGTCCTTCACTGGCTGTCCCCAAATAAATGCCAGATTGGTTATGTTTCCACGGATAATGGCGCCAATGTAGTTAAGGCCATGGAGCTGGGTCACTATTTCAGAGTGCCGTGTTTGGCGCACTGTATAAACCTGGTTGTTAAAAAATTCTTGAGTGATAAAGACAGTCCAGCATGCGAGGTAGTGGACACCTACCGAAAAATGTGCAACCATTTCAGCCATTCTTTTAAGGCCCGGAAGCATCTGAGGATCCTGCTACATGAACGTTGAATGCCAGTGAAAGCACTCATCTAAGAGGTGGCAACACGTTGGAACTCAACCTTCTACATGCTTGAGCGTCTGTATGAGCAGTATACGGTACTCGATCACTATTTCTTAAAACAGGGTACAGCTCAGAAGGACCTGAGGATGGATGCGGCGCAATGGGAAATAGTTAAAAGCCTGACAGACATGCTTCGTCCTTTTGAGGTCTTCACGCGTGCAGTCAGCAAGGAGGACTGTAATTTGGGAAAAGCTATCCCATTGTTGTACATGCTGGAGCACCAACTGAAGGCGGTGTCTTCTGTGTTTCAAAAAGATGAAAAAAAACAAGACGCTTTTGTTTTGGTGGAGAAATTATTAGAGCGCCTACAAGGTGATGAACGTCTTAAAATGATCCACTCAGACAGCATTACATTTGTGCTACTATTCTGGATCCACGCTACAAAAAGGCGCTGGCAGGCCGAGCATTCTTTCCTTTTGCTGATGAAGATGTTACAAAGTACAAACGTTGGCTAGCCTTGTCAGCCAAGAGGTGTGAAAGAGAACGGCAGCTCATTGAAGGAAAAGGTAGTACATCAGCATCAGCATCAGCAGGCCATCCCCAGTCAAAACAATCCACTTCTGCACCTGTGGCTGTAGAACAAGTGACCTCTCAGCGGTTAAAGACACCGGCAACCGGATCATCTGCACCAGACACAACAGTAACATTGGATGCTGAAGAGGATTGGCTAACTCTGCTTGGGTTTGGTTCTCAAAAGGTCACAGCAACAGCTAAGCAAAGTGGAGGAACCTTGGAGGACCTTGACCCGATGGTGCAAGACTATCTGAATGGCTCAACAGAGGTCTATGTTAATGCTGACCCATTGGCGTATTGGCATGGGAAAAAAGAATTGTGGCCACAGCTCTCCAACCTGGCTTTAAACTACTTGTCTTGCCCACTCGCAAGCGTGTCTTCTGAACGTGTTTTCAGTGCTGCTGGTGGCATTGTAACTCCCAAACGGAGCTGCCTCTCGCCCAAAAATGTGGAGAGGTTTACAATGATCAAGATGAATCAGTACCTCATACCACCAGATTACAAAGTACAAGAAAGCACGCCGGATGAAGACGAGGTGGACAGCAACATAGATGAGGGAATTTCTTCTCTGTTAGGTGACACTGAGCTCACCCTGCCTGAATTCGCAGAGTATGATGACGAAGCCTTATTCTTTTTCCAGGACCCTGACACCGAGCCCTGAAAATGAGACAATGAATCAATAACTTTCTTTTTCGTCCTTATTCACTTTTATTCCTGTGTGTCTGTCTTTCTTTGTTGTGCACAGTTAATATAATTCAAACTTTAATCACCTAATCACAAAAACAAGCCCATCAGCAGAACTGTCTTCACTTCTTTGCTTATTGATTTGAAGGTGCCGCAGTCTGCATTCCTCAGGTTCACAAGTTCAGAAGAACATGCTCCTCTATCCTCCTCCTCCAGACTCCTATTTCCCTCAAAGCAGAGGGCTGGATTACGCCCAATAAAGAAAGACTCAGCACTTGTGGGCGTGTTCTACTTCTTTGCGGGTGAGTTGACGGCTCTGGGGCCATTGCTGGGAAGCTCTAATACCGGATAAAAGTGGTTTGGACCAAATCGGAGGCGGAAATTTGTTGGTGTTTTTGCTGACTTGCTTGCCTTTCAGGTGCTCTTTGGGGGGGTACTGGGTGTTTGTGGGTGAGTTTTGGGGTCTGGGAGCACTGCTGGGACAGTCTAATCTTGATTGCATTTGCTTTTCAGGAAATCTGTGGTGGAAAACGGGAGTTATGACCTAGCTGAACAGCGCGTTTGGACCGAAGGCCGAGAAATATTGTAAGTATGAGATTTTCCTTTTGAGCTGTTTGGGGGTGTTGTGCTTTTTGGCGGGTGGGTTGGCTGGTCTTGGGGCATTCCTGGGAAGGTCTAATACCGGATAGAAGTGGTTGGGACAAAATCCATGCAGAATTTTTTTTTTGCTATTTCTGACATTTTGCTCAATGTACCGTTTTCGGGGGCCTGTTTGGGGGGATTCCTGGTGTTTGTGGGTGGGTTTCGGGGTCTGGGAGCACTGCTGGCTATGGATACTTTAGTTTGCAAGAGGTTTGAAGCAAATCCATGGTGCCAGAGGGGAGTTAGGGCCTAGCTGCAGAGCGCGCGCGGAGTGATTTGGGAAATTGGCAAGAAAATGACTAAGTCCCCATTTTTGTACTTTTGCTTTTTGGCTGTTTGGGGGTCTTCTACTAGTTTTCTCCTGGGTTGATGGCTCTGGGGCCATTGCTGGGAAGCTCTAATACCGGATAAAAGTGGTTTGGACCAAATCGGAGGCAGAATTTATTTTGTGTTTTTGCTGACTTGCTTGCCTTTGAGGTGCTCTTTGGGGGGGTTCCGGGTGTTTGTGTGTGAGTTTTGGGGTCTGGGAGCACTGCTGGGGCAGTCTAATCTTGATTGCATTTGCTTTTCAGGAAATCCGTGGTGGAAAATGGGAGTTATGGCCTAGCTGCACAGCGCGTTTGGACCGAAGGCTGAGAAATATTGTAAGTATGAGATTTTCCTTTTTGGCTGTTTGGGGGTGTTGTGCTTTTTGGCGGGTGGGTTGGCGGGTCTTGGGGCATTTCTGCGAAGGTCTAATACCGGATAGAAGTAGTTGGGACAAAATCCATGCATATTTATTTTTGTTGCTGTTTCTGACTTTTTTCTCAATGTAGCGTTTTCGGGGGCCTGTTTGGGGGGCTTCCTGGTGTTTGTGGGTGGGTTTCGGGTTCTGGGGGCACTGCTGGCTATGGATACTTTAGTTTGCAAGAGGTTTGAAGCAAATCCATGGTGGCAGAGGGGAGTTAGGGCCTAGCTGCAGAGGGGGGGCGGAGTGATTTGGGAAAATGGCAAGAAAATGACTGAGTCACCATTTTTGTACTTTTGCTTTTTGGCTGTTTGGGGGTCTTCTACTAGTTTTCTCCTGGGTTGAAGGCTCTGGGGCCATTGCTGGGAAGCTCTAATACCGGATAAAAGTTGTTTGGACCAAATCGGAGGCGGAAATTTGTATGTGTTTTTGTTGACTTGCTTGCCTTTGAGGTGCTCTTTGGGGGGGTTCCGGTGTTTGTGGGTGAGTTTTGGGGTCTGGGAGCACTGCTGGGACAGTCTAATCTTGATTGCATTTGCTTTTCAGGAAATCCGTGGTGGAAAACGGGAGTTATGGCCTAGCTGCACAGCGCGTTTGGACCGAAGGCCGAGAAATATTGTAAGTATGAGATTTTCCTTTTGGGCTGTTTGGGGGTGGTGTGCTTTTTGGCGGGTGGGTTGGCGGGTCTTGGGGCATTCCTGGGAAGGTCTAATACCGGATAGAAGTGGTTGGGACAAAATCCATGCAGAATTTTTTTTTGCTATTTCTGACATTTTGCTCAATGTAGCGTTTTCGGGGGCCTGTTTGGGGGGCTTCCTGGTGTTTGTAGGTGGGTTTCGGGGTCTGGGAGCACTGCTGGCTATGGATACTTTAGTTTGCAAGAGGTTTGAAGCAAATCCATGGTGCCAGAGGGGAGTTAGGGCCTAGCTGCAGAGCGCGCGCGGAGTGATTTGGGAAATTGGCAAGAAAATGACTAAGTCCCCATTTTTGTACTTTTGCCTTATGGCTGTTTGGGGGTCTTCTACTAGTTTTCTCCTGGGTTGATGGCTCTGGGGCCATTGCTGGGAAGCTCTAATACCGGATAAAAGTGGTTTGGACCAAATCGGAGGCAGAATTTTTTTTGTGTTTTTGCTGACTTGCTTGCCTTTGAGGTGCTCTTTGGGGGGGTTCCGGGTGTTTGTGTGTGAGTTTTGGGGTCTGGGAGCACTGCTGGGGCAGTCTAATCTTGATTGCATTTGCTTTTCAGGAAATCCGTGGTGGAAAACGGGAGTTATGGCCTAGCTGCACAGCGCGTTTGGACCGAAGGCTGGTAAATATTGTAAGTATGAGATTTTCCTTTTTGGCTGTTTGGGGGTGTTGCGCTTTTTGGCGGTTGGGTTGGCGGGTCTTGGGGCATTCCTGCGAAGGTCGAATACCAGATTGAAGTAGTTGGGACAAAATCCATGCATATTTATTTTTGTTGCTGTTTCTGACATTTTTCTCAATGTAGCGTTTTCGGGGGCCTGTTTGGGGGGCTCCCTGGTGTTTGTGGGTGGGTTTCGGGGTCTGGGGGCACTGCTGGCTATGGATACTTTAGTTTGCAAGAGGTTTGAAGCAAATCCATGGTGGCAGAGGGGAGTTAGGGCCTAGCTGCAGAGCGTGGGCTGAGTGATTTGGGAAAATGGCAAGAAAATGACTAAGTCCCCATTTTTGTACTTTTGCTTTTTGGCTGTTTGGGGGTCTTCTACTAGTTTTCTCCTGGGTTGAAGGCTCTGGGGCCATTGCTGGGAAGCTCTAATACCGGATAAAAGTTGTTTGGACCAAATCGGAGGCGGAAATTTGTATGTGTTTTTGCTGACTTGCTTGCCTTTGAGGTGCTCTTTGGGGGGGGTTCCGGTGTTTGTGGGTGAGTTTTGGGGTCTGGGAGCACTGCTGGGACAGTCTAATCTTGATTGCATTTGCTTTTCAGGAAATCCGTTGTGGAAAACGGGAGTTATGGCCTAGCTGCACAGCGCGTTTGGACCGAAGGCCGAGAAATATTGTAAGTATGAGATTTTCCTTTTTGGCTGTTTGGGGGTGTTGTGCTTTTTGGCGGGTGGGTTGGCGGGTCTTGGGGCATTCCTAGGAAGGTCTAATACCGGATAGAAGTGGTTGGGACAAAATCCATGCTGAATTTTTTTTGCTATTTCTGACATTTTGCTCAATGTAGCGTTTTCGGGGGCCTGTTTGGGGGGATTCCTGGTGTTTTCGGGTGGGTTTCGGGTTCTGGGAGCACTGCTGGCGATGGATACTTTAGTTTGCAAGAGGTTTGAAGCAAATCCATGGTGGCAGAGGGCAGTTAGGGCCTAGCTGCAGAGCGCGCGCGGAGTGATTTGGGAAATTGGCAAGAAAATTACTAAGTCCCCATTTTTGTACTTTTGCTTTTTGGCTGTTTGGGGGTCTTCTACTAGTTTTCTCCTGGGTTGACATCTCTGGGGCCATTGCTGGGAAGCTCTAATACCGTATAAAAGTGGTTTGGACCAAATCGGAGGCGGAATTTTTTTGTGTTTTTGCTGACTTGCTTGCCTTTGAGGTGCTCTTTGGGGGGGTTCCAGGTGTTTGTGGGTGAGTTTTGGGGTCTGGGAGCACTGCTGGGACAGTCTAATCTTGATTGCATTTGCTTTTCAGGAAATCCGTGGTGGAAAACGGGAGTTATGGCCTAGCTGCACAGCGAGTTTGGACCAAAGGCCGAGAAATATTGTAAGTATGAGATTTTCCTTTTTGGCTGTTTGGGGGTGTTGTGCTTTTTGGCGGGTGGGTTGGCGGGTCTTGGGGCATTCCTGGGAAGGTCTGATACCGGATAGAAGTGGTTGGGACAAAATCCATAAGGAAAAGCCTTTTGGCACTTTTTGTAACTTAGGGTTCATTAGGGTTAGCCCTAGCAGCAGGATTGCATGTGTTTCGGGGTGTTCTAGATTTTTGCAACTGAGTTCTGGGGTCTTAGAGCACTCGTGAGAATGTGTAATTGTGGTTGCAAGTCATTTGAAGAAAATCCATGGTGGGAAAGGGGGGATTTGGCATAGTTAAAGAAAGCCTTTGCCACTATTCTTAACTTAGGGCTCGTTAGGGTTAGCAGTATTTCTATTGCATGTGTTTGGGTGGGGGTGTTTTCGAGTCTTGGAGCGATGCTGGCTATGGATACTTTTGCTTGCTTGCAAGTGGTTTGAATACAATCCACGGTGGGTAAGGGGGTATTTGGGCCTACTTTTACTTTCAAAGTACGTTTTGTCACCAGTTTTCTGCTAGGCCTCGTTTTTTGAGATCTGATTGGCGGTCTTCTACATTTTTGCGACTGGCTTTAGTAAGGCTCTGGGTGGGAGCACTGCTGGGAAGGTCTAATTTTGTTCTAAAACACAGTTTACAGTACACCTAGCTTGAGGGGAAAGATCTGCTAAATTAATTTGCCCATACTTATTTATCTCTCAAAAGGTGACTCAGACAGAGTACGCACTTTCAAAAATATTGTACTGTCTATTAGGAAAATCAAAGTGTGACTTTTTGCACTACACAGCGTACATACCTTATATTTATTCATCAGTGGTGTTCTAATATTATATCACTTCCTGTTTTTCGTTCAATAATTACAGGCCGGGTTTCAGTCTGTGCAATGGGGAAAAAAGGATGGAGTCAGGCTTCACATTAGCGAGACGCAATTCAGCATCCACCAGGCAGGCAGTGGACAGGGTGTCTTCTGGTCACCAACATTGATGGCCGAAGCGTCAGCTGGAATGGAGGAGTGCCGCTAATAAGAGGAATTGTTTGCTGCATGCAACTTACTTACCAAATTCAACAGGACAACTACAACAACATACAGATACAGTATCCATTGTTTTCTTCTATGAGTGTGACTGCATTTCTTGGATCTCTCTCTGCTTCTAAATTGATCCCTACAGTCATTCTATAGGTTTTACTTCAGCTATTTTTTAAACCTTATTTAATGTAGCCCTGTACTGTCGCATTCTGTCATTCACGGTTGTCGAAAGTACTTCTTACTTTTCAGTAACAATGCATTCAGTAGTGCATGCACTTCCTTTATGTCATGTAAAAGATGTATTGTTAGCTTTGTACCCAAAAATTTCTTTGTGTTCAATTATTGTTTGTCCATGCTGTGCTTTTTTTTTTCTCTCAACAAAACATACCCAAAAAGAAACCCCCATTCCCATCAATTTTACAAACCCTAACCCTCTTCCCCAGGCTGTGTGGTTTTGCTTGATGTGTGACTAAATGACATCAATAATTCCACACACTTGCTGGGGAGGATAAGGTCATAGCAACAGGCTGGTGAAGGAATCCGAGGATATATTCTAGACTTACTCAGCTTCAGTACTATTTCTTGTAGTAGTAGCCAATGTTAAAGAAATCCAACACAAGTACAAGTTATACTTTCAATACTTTACCATTTGTTAGGCTACATTGTGGCACTGTTCTAGTGTATTGTCACCTGCTATATTCTCTATCGTACCTTTGTAATGCTACAGTAAGGACAAACCAGGTTTCATTTTCTTTGTTTCCATAGGAATGCAACTGCCATTGTGTCACACCACTAGTACCACCGCAAGGAGGAAGAAATATCATCCGCCCTGGATTGCCAACCTTATTCGCCATTTCCCGTGGAGCCAGCCCTGGTCCTAGCCCTACTTTCAAACACAAATTACAGGTAAGATAAGCGTTTGGTTGGAGGTAGTATAATGGAGTATTAGGAGAGATGAGAGATTGACGGTAGTACTACTAAAGTCCTAGGACTATTCAGGAAAACAAACTTACTGTTAAACCCCCACCCTCCAGACTCAAAAGCAGTAAAAAACAGGTATGGTCAGATAAAGTTTCAAAAAGTATATTTTTATAGCCCTAACAAAATAATCTCCGGCAAGACCCTCCCTAACCCCAACGATTGTCCTTCAAAAGTCCCAAAAAACCCAACTCCCAATTCCCACCCCCCAAAAGTCTAAAAAAAAAGGGGCAAGGGACACTACGGCAGGGTGCTGTTGGCTTTAGCGGCCAGGGCATCATGCTCCTTGCGGAGGGTGGCATGGTCGAAGCGGAGGCCCTCCACCAAGTTCTTATAGGTTAGGACCTCCTGCTCCAGGTAGGATACTCTGAGGCATAAGCGGCGCTGGCGTGCCTTGCAAATCCTGTGGGGGGCAGCTGCTGTCTTTGCTGCTTGGCGGTTGGCTTTGGTAGCCAGGCTCCGTAACGCTGGAGCACTGCGCTGGCTGGCAGCCCTTGGGGGCACGGAGGAGGATGCAGCTGTCCCAGTGGATGTTGTTGTTGTACCGGTAGACTGAGTCTCCTCCTCCTCCAGGGCCACCAGCCGCCGATATTCGGCAACAGTGGCATCCAGCCTCCGTTGCCGGGCCATTCGAGCCAGCTCCCTCCTCCTTGATGGTCTGTTCGATTTGGAAGGAGCAACTATATAAAGAAAGAAAGACATAGTCTGTAACCAATGCTCCTTAAGATTAACACAAAATGATTGAGCAGAAAGTTGTGTCACAGTACAAGTAGCAAATTGAAAGCACAGTACATAACTATTGAGGACAGTATCTATGTAACCTCCAACTTCTTCATCCTTGCTCTAACATTAGTGGGAGTTTAAGGAACAAATTCTACGAGCACTATGGACTTCCATTTCAGTCGACTATGACAGTACACCAGTCTTATTCTTCTTCTTCTCTCTTGTTTAGGAAAATTGGTACATTATCTTATGCAAGCCAGCATAATGCCAGCGCAGTGAACTTGCATCCCGAGAAAAACAGACGAACACCATGATGAGTGAGACAGACTTGCGTTACTGTACCGGTCCAGTACATGCAGGTGGTGAAGCTCTTACTTTTCTATTACGGGTGGCACTGAGAATACTCTGTTAAAAGGGCTACTGCTTAATTAATTTAGCTTTCACCCTATAGTGCAAATGAGTATTAGAAAAGGAAAATGAAGAAGCTAAGTAATCTGATTATCTATCACTTCATATGGGATGTATTTGATGACATATGGGATGACTTTAGGTGCTTTGCTTATTATTGAGTAAACAGTGATACACCCACACATGAATGACGTACTACTACTAAACTAAAGCTATTAAGAGAGGTAGGGAGTGTCCACCGTAATAACCGGATATATGCTGTGCTTGCAGTTGCAATACAAACTACTGCTACTATTCGTGGTAGTATTTGGACAAAACTTCTTTTCCTTGCCTTTCCTACACTGAAACGGACGTGCGGGTGCGGTGTTACATGCTCTTCAAAGTAACACTTAGTTCATCCAATGACCGTCTACTCTCTCTAGATACACATATGCTATCTAAGAGTCAGATAGTACCATGATCCAGGCATCCATCCATTCAAAGTATATGTACACATACAGATTCTGTTTCACCCACCCAGGCTGTTCTCCTTCCACCCATCCTTGCTTCATCATTCACCCCGCCAGGCACATTACTATATTCTTTCCTTCCCAGCCACTTCGGGGACCAAGCAAACACATATCATTCTTCTTTGCCAGTCATCATTACATTTCTCGTCCTTCCACACTTACTTACACCCTTCTTTCGCTTTTCGTTCATCCCATCCATCAAGTTCATCTCAGATCTGATTGGGATTCTTTTCGCCAAAAACTTCACAGCTAAGTCGAAGTACATTTAGAGGAGGCTAAAACCTGGTTGATTTATAATACACCCATGCAGAAAGCACACTCTGCAGTCTTCAATCTCAATAAGTAAGGAATATATAGCTTACCTCTGCCCGCCACCAGCGTGTTATCCCTCACAGGCATGTCCGGCACTTGCACCGCCTCCTCCCCAGAGTTGTTCCCCTCGTCCAATGCCACCACCTCCATGCTGGCCCTGCCTCCAGATGTTCCACCTACAAAGTACATTTAATAATGTTAGAATACACCACTCACTACTATATAATATTTGGTCTAGGAAGACGAAAGAAATGTGAAAAAAACAGAATACAATGTAATAATTTGTGACTGTCTACTCTAAAGCAAAAATGTCCCTTTTTCCAGGAAAGGCTGTTGTCTTGCTGCACTTTTTGGCACAACTGATGAATGCTTGCTTTTTATTTTTAACACACACCACTTTTTCTCCTAACAGACAGAAGCTTGACTTCTAAGAACATGAGCAGGATCAAGTTCAAACCAGGTGAGAGCTCGGCTCGACCACAAGAAATGTGTCCAATTAATCGTCAGCACTAAGCACTTTTTCATTTTCAGTTAAACGTTTACTTTTATGACAAACTTGATTTTAATAAATGTGTTTACTTTTAATAAAGCTTTTAAACTTAAATAGACTCTGTAGTTTTTGGTCCTCCAGACTAGAGTGGATGAGCTAAAGGTTTTGGAATTTTTGCAAGCATGAGTCCGTGCCTCTGACATCATTGGGGATCAATCATCGGTGACTTTGGGAGCTAAATGACTCTGCCACACTATCTAGTCAGTAAGGAGATTGGGGGTTCAACTACAAAGTCTGTTATCACTGAGGTATGTGGAAAGTCTAACAGCACCTATTATAATTGATAAGCTAAGTAATGCATTATTTAGTGTCCATAGTTCTGTTTGTGCAGATTTGTCCCTGCAACAGTAGTAGAATGGATTGTCCTACTATCCAAACCAAAAGTAAAGTAGTATCTTATTCTTTCTTGGTGGTCATTCACCTTTTTATTGTTGGCAATTGTCAAAGCATAAACATTTAGAAGACTTGAAAAGACATTATGGACAATCCCAGAGGACTGCACTCAGTGCATAGAGCTATTGCTGACTAGAATGGGAGTCCAATGGAATTGCCAAATGTGTAATCTTAGTTAGCTACACAGACAGACTAATAAGAATAATCTAGTAATACCACAGGGAGTCATAGTCGAGGCAGGATAAGAATTTAGATCCAGTCTACAAGAAGATCAAAGACGATTTAGAAAAAATCGAATGAGTAACGCTAGGAAAAAATAAGTACTCTATATTAAAATTAAAACTTACTGGGGCCAGCAAAGGAGCCCTCGCCTGCCCAATCCTGGCCTACATCCTGAACAGCACCCTCCTCCTCCTCCTGTGTCCTCTTGCCCCTTGGGGGAGCTGATGTACAACATGAAAGAAAGACCAGAAAACATGGATGATATTTGTCAACCAAATCCAACATTTCAAAAGAACAATAACAAAATATTTTGGCGAAATAGCAAATAGACAACTATTCCACAGGATATATTATTGTCCGATCTCATGTGGTCTACTACGTTATTAGTAATGCTTGATTTGAGGACCGTCGAATTGGAAACTTCTTATGTAACTCACTAAACAAAGTATTAAAAAGGTTTGCCTAGGATTGGCAGGCAACAGTCCGCAGCACGCAAAGTGGCAGACAAAGTCCATCGTGATTGCAGATCAGCGACAACACTAAAGTTTCCTACTACATTAACCAGTCATTAAAATACTCAAACTATCAATCCACCACCACTATTTCTTCTTATCGCCATGTGTACAAATGAAGGACTGGACTTGAGTCTGTGGGGGCTGATTTAGAAGCCCCTTGCGGCTCTTTTGTTCCATTGTTGCGTGACTTTTGTGACGCAGCGGCAGAACAAAAGAGGCGCAATGGTGCGGCGTATATTAACAACGTGACGCATATGGGAGATGCATCACGTTGTAAAGCCCTGCGCCATCAGGGGGCGTTCCGGCGCAAGGGAGGGCGTTCCTGCGCAGGAACGCATCCTAAAAGTGGCTGAGAGAAATCTACAAGATTTCAATCACTCACTTTAACGACAATGATGCGTGACTCAAACCCTGCGCCTGCTTGAAGCAGACGTACGGCTTGACGCAGCATTGGGGCGATAGGGCACCCCAGAGCATTGATGGAGCTGCGCCATCGTTGCGACGCAACTCCAGCAATGCCCTGCCTTTACGGCACAGATGCGTAACGCTTTGGTGACGTTTTGGGCCCATGGTGCGCCGCATTGTAAGTACGGCGCATCATGGGTGGTGGTGGCGTGGTGCACAATTACTGGCGCATCCCTGCTACTTTTCAGGGATGCGCCGGTAATTAAAAATCTGAACCTTAGTGTCTAGCATTACGCAGTTCTTTAAACTACACTCATACATAATTTCACAGGCCAATGAAATGAACACAAAATCGAAAACAAATAAGCATAGTAGCAACACTACTGAGAAGGAGAGCAGTGCACCTGAAATGCACAGAAGATTTTGAAATATAATTTACCTACAATGTAATCAGCAGCATTATTGCTCTTGGTAAAAAACAAAAATTTGCGATATAATAACACACAGAGCAGGAGAAAACAGAGTAGTAAAGAAATAGCTACTACTACTCACCAAGCCCGGGTATCTCAAGGCCAAGCAGGTCGAGCAGATCGCGTTCACGGTCCAGGACATCCGTCCAGCGGTGGGTGGCCTGGTTGTAGGTGCGCCGGACCCGAGAGTGGTGGTACATGGCCCGGCACATCTTCTCCCACCGCTTCCGGCGTTCCCGGATCCCGTACCCGCTACCGATCTTGCCGCCTGCCATGATGGTCCTGGGGAGGCGGCGCTGAACATAAAAAATTAGTGCGGCCACCTCCTCCGGGCTGAAGATCTCCCGGGGTGCGACTGTCTCCCCCCTCAAATGCCCGCACGGGAGCCGGGCACGGGGTGCGGGACCCTTCCCCTTCTCGGGCTGCTTCCCAGCTACCTTCACCATGTTCTGGGCAGAAAGGAAGCTAAATAATAAAGAAAATAGAATAGGGAAGAGAAGAAAAGTAAAGAGTTGAAAAAAGTAGTTTAAAATTAACCAAAAGTAGCAGAAAAAACAAAAATATAGAGCTAGAAAAATAGAGAGATAGATAATAAGTAAAATAGATCAAAAAAAACTTCAAACAAGCAAAGGATGGCAGAGATACAGAGAGGATACCAAAAGCATGCCCAGAACCATAGCAATGAATGAGAAGCAAGATGGCCGCGCCCGTTCACGACCGCGCGAGTAAGTTCGCGCGAGATTTTCCTCGCGAACACCCGCAAAATTGTACTAGCGAGTCGCACACTTTGCGAGATTACACTTCGTGCCCGGAAACGGAAATACGTCATGCAAACAAGATGGCCGCGCCCTTGAACGACCTCAAGGGTAACTTCGCGCCTTGCGCTACAAGCGGCTCGCTAAAACGCACAAAACCTTGCGAACTGACACGCCGCAAAAAAACAAATCGCATATTCGCACGAACTCGCGGCTTCCGAATCCGATCTCGCGCAAGTTTGCGCCCCGCGAATCCCGCGAAATTGCAGAAAAACGAGTTTTGCAAAACTGAAAGCACTCAGCAGGTGCAAGAGTTCAAACTCATCATTAGTAACCATTCCCTGTAGTGCTTCCTGACTGGGACCCCTTCAGAGTTCAGTTGCTAGTTGCAACAATTGTATGTCCCTGCTCTGACCCTCACAGCAGGCTCATAGAATAGCTACAAGTAGGCCACAAAGGTCCTGGAAAAAAAATTGCACTGCAACAGAAAGCAAATTACTGATAAGGAAGCAGGTGCCAGACCTGGAATTTTAAAACAGTGACACATTTATAAACCAACCCCAAATTAATTCATGTCAGTTGAAGCCGGGCAGGTGTGCTTGCTTTTCCCCCCCATAACCTACAGTGATGATGAACCAGAGGGTGGCATTGATATACCAGAGGGTGGCATGGGTGAAACAGAGGGTGGCAGTGGTAAAACAGAGGGTGCTGGGAACCTGTGATGATGAACCAGACGTAGAAACAACATAGTCGCGACTGTTGAGAGCCGACAAGTAAGTTCGCAATTGCGAACTGGTACCAAACCCTCGCGAACTGGCAGAAACCCTTGCGAACACAAAAAAAAATCCACAAATTCGCGAGAATTCACGGATTTTGCGGATTGCGAGTTCGCAAATTCGCAAAATTCGCGAAAGCCAGATTCGCAAAATTCGCCCATGCTTAGGCTGAAGACCCTGCCGAGTCGGGAATTGAACCCTGGTCCCGGGTCTGACCTCTGCTTCAGGGTATGCCTCCTCTAACCAGTGAGCCACACTTCTCCACTTCGCCAAATCTGCAATGCGATCCCAAAAGCAGACGATAAGCTGACTTACCAGTAACAAATTACCATCAACCTTTAACTGGTGTAAGGAGGGCGACTATTTACTGTGTGAATTAGACCCAACTCACAGCCACATCTAAAGACCAACACGTGATAGAGCTACTGATCATGCACCTCCGACACCCAACAAGGCCACAACACCCAGCTCCACTATCACCAGAACCTCCCCCCCCGGGACCACCCCCCAGCTACTACCACCGAGGCAGCGCAAAACTGGACAACAGACCTTCCCAAAATACCATGACCCCTCAGCCGCACAATAGCTGAATGTTGGGAGATGTGGCAACCAACTATATATGAAGAAGGCAAGTCACCCATCAATAATAATGCACACAATGCCAAGTGTAAAGCTGATGTTCTGCACAGAACTCACTATGCAAACCACAAGCCTCTCCATGTGGAGATATACTATTGATACTTGTACTGTAGTGCGCAGTGGACGCAACCATGTTACCTCAAACAGTGGGGAAGATCTCAATCGTGTAGCTGTGTTGCCCCCCTAGAAGCGGAAGCGGAGTGGGCTGGTTCAACATATGCCACTCCATTGTAGGAGTATGAACAAATAGGCCAGGCCCTGGGTGTGGTTCACTTCTGGGAAGACCAATGAGTCTGCAGAGCGGAGGCACTCACCCTGGCACGTGGCTGCTGCCTTAACCTCAGGCCTCCTCCACACAAGCCCCTTGCGAACCCAGCGGCACAGCACCGCAGACTTATGTCTGTACCGACTACTGCCTTCAATCTACACTGCGGACAGAAGGGTTCATAATTTGTTGTTGTATAACTTTATTCGACTTACAATATCATAAAAGTATAAAAGCATTTTTAAAAAGGTGAAGGGAAAAAACTTCTCCCATTAAAAACATGACACAATATTTACAAATGTGCAATATATAGCAAAGTCCATACACAATATATAATACATAGTACATGCGTTGATAGACAAATTGGTCATGTATTAGATAAGCAGTTAAAATGGTTTATCATAAAAAGATGAAATTCATAATTTGAATTCATCCTTAATTTATTAATTGCACAGAGAAATGTATTCTATGTCCTCGGATTTTGTCAAGAAGAAGTCACAAAAAGCATTCCTTAATGTCAATGCTAACTACAGCCTCCGATCTGCACTGCTGACAGCAGGGCTCATGATTCAGATACAGTGGCGACAGCAGATGACGCAGTCCAGTTCGCGAGTCACGTTGCTGCCAGTGCGGCCCGCTGGGACCACGCATCATCGCAGGATGCGCAAACGCTGTGTGCTTCAGGTGCTACTAAGTCACTGCACCACACGTCATCTCCACATGCCCTTATCAAGGCAAGACATTGAACCCAGTGCGGCCCGCCGGGACCACGTATCATAGCAGGGTGTGCACGCACTGAGTGCTCCAGGTGCCACTAACTGTGCAGCTCAACTCAATGCCACGTGGCTGTGCGCCCATCCTGACCACTGCCTGCACCCTACACTGGGGTTACACGGTTCACAATTCAAGATTAGTAGCGAAGTAAATTGTTTAGGAGACTATAATGAGTTAAAAAGATCGAATGCTCCAAATCTGTGCAGCTCAAGTCAACGTCATCTGCCTGTGAGCCTTTGCTGGCCACTGCCTCCGGTCTACACTGTGGAAGACCGGCAACACATGGTGCCAACTAACCCTGTTTAACACACACCGATTCAACATGTGTAACTGGTTCCTAAGTCCTGAATGGCAGCGACCCCAAATTCTTGGCAGCGCCCACAACACCAGACTCCCTTAAATCAGTGAAGGATATTTGCATTTGGAAGGCCAGCGACACGTGGTGCCACTGAACCTGTACTACGCAGGCCGGTGGGGCCACCAACGTGTGCACATGGCTATGGGTCATTGCTCACCGCTACCTCTGACCTACACTGTGGAAGACCGGCGACACGTGGTGCCACTAACTCTGTTCAACTCAAGCCGATCCCACATGTGTAAGTGTGTCCTGAGTCCTGAATAGCAGTGACCCCAACTCCATGAGACAACTACAGCTGCAGACTCCCTTCAATCAGTGAGGCACATTGACATATGCAACGGCGGCGACAGGTGGTGCCACTAATTTTATTCAACACAAGCTGATCCCACATGTGTAACTGTGTCCTGAGTCCTGAATCTCACTGACCACAAGTTCGTGGCAGCGACCACAGCATCACACTTCCTTCGATCAGTGAGGCATATTTCAATATGCATGGCCAGCGACATGTAATCCCACTAACCCTCTTTAACACAAGTGTGTTGAGTCCTGAGTCCTGAATTAAAGCGACCCCAACTTTCTGGCAGCTACCACAGGCCCTCACTCCCCCTGATTAGTGAGGAGTATTTACAGATTGAAGTCTGCCGACAAGTGGTGCCACTGAACCAGCACTATGCAGGCCGGTGGGGCCACAAATGTATGCACAAGCCTGTGGGCCCTTCCTCATCGCTACCTCTGGCCTACACTATGGTCAGCAGGCCTCACAATTCAGATACAGTCCTGATTCCACATAATGCAGTCCAGTAGGCAAGACACATTGCTCCCAGTGTGACCCGTCCACATCAACCATCATCACAGACTCATAAAGTCTCAATGCTTCTGGTACCAATAACCCTATTTAATACAAACAAATCCCACATGTGTGACTGTGTCCTGAGTCCTGAACAACAGAGACCCCACCTTCGTGCCAGCGACCACAGCCCCAGACTCTCTTCAGTCTAATTTGTTGTTCTTTTCTTTAAATGCATTTTTTTTTGTAAATCAATACATGACTAAGATTCGTCTTTCTCCAACTGCACAGGGACACTTTCGGGCCCAAGAAGGTTGTCGGGGGTATGTTGGTAATGTGGGTAGAGGGTACGTTACCTGCTAATGTGGGGAGAGGGAGCACTCACAGAAATAACTCCAATATGTTTTCACAAATGCCTCGGACAGATACCAGCTGACGGACTGAATCACAAAATGATTTTTCAATGCTTATATAGCGTGAGTTATGAACAGTTCGGACCCAGGCTCACAGAGGGACAGCTGCCGCCCGTCCGCTCAACTTCTAGACGCAGTACTACGAGCCGTCTGCGTCATTGTAGCTATCCCTGCCCTGTTCCATCATACGCCACGCCACTCCGATTACGTTCCGACGTTGCCCCACATAGCTACCTATCACAGGCATACGCACTGTTGGTGTCCAGATCAGTGGTCTAGTTCTCAACATTTCACAGCCACTCCCTGAGGACAGGTTTGCACACACACCACACCCATCTGGCACATGCGGCACAGGCCCTGTGACCACGCAAATATAATAGATCGACAACGTCACATTCTTTATTGCCGGTGCTGACTAGCTGGTAAACTCTCCATGGGTCTCAACCATAAAGAGTCCATGAAAGTTGCGCAGAAGGTTAGTCGTACCCTCAGCTGTATGGCAGTTAGCGGCCTACCATCCCCTTGGCACGGACTTCATATGCATAGGGTTAGTGCCACCCCAAACTTATGTGGCCATCGGGAGCCTACCACAACATGGCACAAACTTGAGTTCCACAGGCTTAGCGGCACCAAACCCTGACTTGGTCTCTGCCATTGACGACGCCATTGACGACATGTTTTTAATCAGCCGAACTGAGGAGGAGCTGTAGTGGTCTCCACTATTCAGGACTCAGCGACATCTGGGAGATCTGCGAAGAAGCTGATGTGGTCTCTGCCATTCAGGACTCAGCGACAACTGTAGGATCTGCGCAGAATATGATGTGGCCTCCGCCATTCATGACTCAGCAACACATCTGAGATCGGCGGAGTATCTGATGTGGTCTCCGCCATTCAGGACTCAGGACTCAGCAACAAATCAAGTTCAAGTTCAGAAATTTATATAGCACACTACTCACCCAGAGGGTCTCAAGGCGCTTGGGGAGGCGGGTGCATTTACTTATCGAATATCCAAGTTTTTTGTTGCTTTCTGAAGGACAGGTGGTTTTGAGTACGGCGGATGTGGGTGGGGAGAGAGTTCCATGTCTTGGCCGCCCATGGTGGATCTGTGGATGCGCGGAATTGTGGCGAGTGCTTGATTGGAAGATCGAAGTTGGCGGGTGGGGGTGTAGAAGGAGAGTCTCGTATTGAGGCATTCGGGTCCTAGGTCATAGAGGGCTTTGTGTGCGTGGGTGAGGAGACGGAACGTTATTCTCTTGTTGACGGAAAGCCAGTGGAGATCTTTCAGGTGGTCAGAAATGTGAGCTTGATGTGGGATGTCCAGTATGAGTCTGGCTGATGCGTTTTGGATGCGTTGGAGTTTTTTCTGTAGTTTGGCTGTGGTTCCGGCGTAGAGGGTGTTTCCGTAATCCAGTCGGCTGGTGACCAGTGCGTGGGTGACCGTCTTTCTTGTTTCAGTGGGGATCCAGCAGAAGACTTTTTTAAGCATGCGTAGGATGTTGAAGCAGGATGATGAGACGGCATTGGCTTGTCTGGTCATCGAGAGGGAGGAGTCCAGGATGAAGCCCAGGTTGCGTGCGTGATCCATTGGTGTGGGTGCGGTTCCCAGGGCTGGTGGCCACCAAAACCCATCCCAGGCTGAGGGGGATGAGCCTAAGATGAGGACTTCCGTTTTGTCCGAGTTCAGTTTTAAACAGCTGTTCTTCATCCACTCGGCTACTTCTTTCATTCCTTCGTGTAGGTTGGTTTTGGCGGTGTTCGGGTCTTTGGTGAGGGAGAGGATCAGCTGGGTGTCGTCTGCATAGGAGATGATGTTAAGGTTGTGTTGGCGTGCGATGGAAGCGAGGGGACTCTTGTATACATTGAAGAGGGTGGGACTGGGGACTGAGTGATGATCCTTGTGGTACGCCGCAGATGACTTTGGTGGCCTCTGATTTGAAGGGGGGGGAGGCGGACACTCTGGGTTCTTCCGGCGAGGAATGATATGATCCATTCCAGTGCTTTTCCTTGTATTCCGACGTTGCTGAGTCATTGAGCAATTCTAACTCTGCACGCACTTTTCACCCTCCTGAGGCGGAAGCCGGGAGGTCTCTTGCCTTTCCCCCTATTTTAACCGTTTTAAATATTGTATTGTGTATTTTGTTACTGTGGGCTACACCAGAGCTAAATTGGTGTATTGTGACCCCCTGCGCTCAGTAGCGCTTCAGACCCCCTTTTCACCCCCTCCCTTCTTGATCCGGACCTGCACTCGGCCGAGTGTTGACGCCGAGAGCAGAGCACCGGTTTTGGCGGCCATCTTGGGTCGGGTTGTGGTTTGTGACGCGATTTCAGCGTCATAAAAATGGACAGGGATGACTCTGCGCAGCGGACACGATCAGCGGGCGCGCCGGATCTGCGCCGGAGTCGTGCCAGAGTCCTGCCCGTCTGCGCCCGTCAGTGACACGGCAGCGGACGGTGCGGCGGTGAACTCTGGCCACAGGGTTACTTACTCTGCAGGTGATCTCCTATCCTATAATTCATATACTGCGTCCTGTCGATTTGTTTTTCCAGGCCGGTATAAAGGCAAATGCCGCTGTCCTGGTTGTGGTTGGTATCCTAACATTTATAGGGTTTCTGAGGCACCCCACGTACTCCCCGTTAATAACTTTAAGTGCTTATTATTAAACACCCGCTCATTGCATAGGCACGCTTTGGACATTTTTGAGTTACTGACTGCTGAGAAACCACTCTGTCTTATGCTCACAGAAACTTGGTTAAATGAGTCCTCAAACCCCGACATCACGGCAGCCATTCCACCGACTATATAGTCTATAGACAGGATAGGGCAATGGGTAAAGGTGGAGGTGTGGCTCTCGTAGTCCAAAGATCCTTTGCTTGTACAATCATTCCATCTTCGCCCATTTCTGGCTGCGAATCCCTTGCCTTTTCCATTGCACTTTCCCCGCACCAATCATTCTCAGGGCTCCTAGTCTATAGGCCTCCTGGTCTGCGAGGTTCTTTCTTTGACGAGCTTCAAGCAGCTATCACTACTCCTTGTCTAAAGGTGGAACATTGTATAATGCTTGGGGATTTCAACATCCACATGGATGTCGAGTCGGACAGTGAGGCTATTAAAATCATGGACATCACTGCTCCTATCGGCCTAACACCCTTCATCTCTAGTGCAACTCATGACAAGGGTCACATTCTTGACCAGGTATTTTCCACCTTCCCCCTTACAATGTCCCACCCCACTCCTGTTTTATGGTCTGACCATTCTTTGATCAGCTTTCTTATCCAAGGTAGAAGTAAAACTTCCTGTATTAACTCGGACCAACTTAGGCACCCTAGTAGACCCTTTCACAAAATTACCCCTGAGAATCTGGCTCAAGCATATCAAGAACATCCCTGTACCTTATCCGGCCATCTGGAGAGGGACCTTGAAACTTTTCAGAAATGGCTGACTGAAAGGCTTGATGATCTTGCCCCTCTTTCTACGCCTCGTTCATCTAGCAAGCGCAGCTCGGCTCCCTGGTTTTCTAAGTCACTTGCTCTTGTCCGGCGTAATTGTAAGTCAGCTGAAAGACTATGGCAGAAACAGTATGATCAGGAAGCTAAGTCTGCTTACAAACTATTGATTAAATCTTATCACGCTGCTATCCTTGAGGCTAAAAAGAACTATTTCGCCAACAGAATTGAATCTGCGTCAAACTCTTGTAAAGAAATTTTTACCATCGTCAAAGAGTTTGTGTCACCCAAATCCTGTTCTGCCCAGCATAAGTTTTCCGAACCTTGGGTAAAGGAGCTAGCCATCTTCTTTAATACAAAAATTAAATTGATCCAGGAATCCTTTCCTCCAGCTGCTCCCTATGTATCTCAGATTGACTCCAATCTGATATCTTTTCCATCTGACACTTGCCCCACATTATCGGAATTTCCATCTTTATCAGAATCTACCTCTCTGGATCTTTTACTCAGGATTAAATCAGGTTCTCCACTTGACCCCTGCCCGGCGAGTTTTCTTGCTAGCAATGCTAAGATTCTAAATTCCCTGATCTACCCGGTCTTGAACTTATCCTTGTCTAGCGGCAATGTTCCCCCTGCCTGGAAGAAGGCAATGGTCAAGGGGCTTTTTTGCTACCTTGCTTGATTAGATGGTTTTTCAAGGGTGCAAGTTCGTCGGCACTCTGGGTGATCCATTGGGTGAGGTTAGTGGCTGCTTGGTTTGGCTCCGATGATTTGGTGGGGGGGTTTTGTTGAAGCGATGTGAAGAGTTGTTCGGTGGTGATTTTGTTCCAATTTCTTTGCGGAATAGGTAGTGGGGGTTGTGGGTCGTGGACCTTTTGTAGCTGAAGTGAACGCAGCTGTGGTCCGTCCAATGGAGTGCTGTGGTGTGATCGAAGGAGTTGTGCTTGCTGGAGGTGAAGATATGGTCTAGCGTGTGTACGGCGTAGTGGGTGGGGGTGTTTACGAGTTGTTTGAGTCCTAGATTGGCCAGGTTATCCAGAAGGGTGGAGGTGTTGCTGTTGTTGTTCTTTTCCAGGTGAAAGTTGAGGTCTCCCAGTAGAATGTAATCTCGGAGGGGAGGGCATGTGGGCTGATGAAGTCAGCAATGTCTTCGCTGAATTGTGTGCGGGGTCCTGGCGGTCTGTAGATGAGGGTGCCTCTGAGTGTGGTTTTGTGGTCGGTGTGAATCTGGAAGTGGAGGTGTTCGGCGGAAGCGAGGTTGTCGTCGGAACTGGTCGTGATGCGGATGGTGTTCTTATGGACGATGGCGATGCCTCCTCCTGTTTGGTTGGTGCGGTCTTTTCGGATGATCTTGTAGGTGTCCGGGATGGCTATGGCGATGTTGGGCGCTGATGAGGCGTTCATCCATGTTTCTGTAAGAAAGGCGATGTCCGGCGATGTAGAGTCGAGTAGGTTCCAGAGTTCAATGGAGTGTCTGTGGACTGAGCGGGTGTTGATCAGGATGCACTTTAGATGGTTAGTGTCAGAGCTTTGTTTGGAGTTAGTGGATTTGATGTGGGTCCAGATGCAGTGGAACTTGCAGGAGTGGCAGGCGAAAGGTCCGTGGGTGTGACCTGGGGCGGCATGGTAGCAGTTAGGGAGTTGGCCGGGGTTAAGGGCTGAGAGGGTAGCGGCGTCATAAGTAATGCGGGAGGAATGGGATTTGCGGGGAGCAGGGGGTCTGGTGCTGGGTGCTGTCCAGGCGCGGACAGGCGTAGACGGGCTTACCTTTGGCGCACCTTCCGCGCATGGGGCGCGACCGCTGTGCGTGACCGCTGCGCGCAGAAGCATCTGTCATAAGTGGATAGTGGAGGGGGCTGGGGGCTGGGGCGAGGGAGGAGCAGCTGGGAGGCGGGAGCGGGGTGGAGAGCCGGGCAGGGACGGCACAATAACAATCAACAAAATGGCAGCATGCCAAAATCTGACAAGATCTGGGGCAAAACTTAGGTAATGGCTTGGCAGAATCAGGTACAAATGCGCAGTTAAGGCAAAGGCAGCAGAGCACAAGCGAATGTTTAATAATGCGCACTTCAGCCACACAGCGCTATGATATAGACGCTAACAGCGCTACGATATTAATGCAATTAATTATCAGGCACAATAAGCAGGAGCAATGCGATCAATGCGGGTGATGCGATATGGCTAAGTTGTAAGGAGCTGTCTGGGGGTAAAGCGCTACGATATCAATTGGAGCCTGGAGCAGCGTGGGGAGGGACCACTTCTGATGGGTTCAGGGCGGTCATCTGAGATCAGCGAGGTTTTGACAGGCACGTGGAGTCAGCCCACTGCTACACACTCCTCTGGCACCAGGTAATTATCAATCAATCAATCAATAAAAACTTTGTTTCGGTTTTTGTTTAAAAACCACAAAAGTACAATATACAGCATCCAAAAGACAATAGTACAAAATTAGCAGCAGTTTACATTGATACATGTTATAGTAGGATAACTAAATACAGAATAAATTTTGATAAAGTTCATTAGCAGTCCAGGCATTTTCTGTATTTTAAAATTGATTTCAAAAATTCTAAAACAAAAAGAATACTATCACTATGCAAAAGTTGAAGATACATCATGGCAGGTCTAATCTGGTAAAAATTAAGTTTCTTTAAAAGAGGGACCAGATAGTGTTTGCGGGGAAATTCATAATATGTATATAAAAACATAAAATGCAGCATATCCTGCAGAGACTTTCCGTCGCAGCCGCAGGGTGCTGCATCATTATTAAAACTAGTTCTTTGGGGTCTAACAAGCATGTTATAAAATTGGTTCATTCGAAATGTGGTCAATGAAAATTTCTCATATGAGGTCAATGAGCCCATTAAATAAGGTTCAATAAATGGGGTAGTTTTTAGCATGACATATGTTCTGTCACTCGATTTCTGAACCTCTATGGCTCCTCTTGATGTTCTCCTTTCCATGAGGAATGCCATTTTGACTGCCTCCAGGTCCTTATTGGAAATACAATCAGGGGTTTCAAATAACTCTACCCGCCCTAGGCTGAGAAAACTGGTCTTTAAATATTACAGCCAGGGTATAGTCATAGCATTATCCATGGAGAGACAATCTTCTAAAATCAAATGCGTCTGGGGGATGTCTGGGTTTAACCATAATTTCAGCCAGCAGGTCAGTGGACGTAATGAAAAACTATCACTGACATATTGAAACCCTACTTCTTCATGAGCAGCTAAGTTGGATGTACCTTGCGGGAGACACAGTAAATGTTTTAAGAACATGTTCACCACTATCTGGAGCTGCTCACCCCGCGCGTATCCCCAAATCTCAGTACCGAATGTAGCTGTAGCCACAGACTTAGCATTATATAATTGCAGTATTGTACCAGTGGGCTTATTCCCCAATTTAGAAGCAAAGCTAAAGATTGAAGCATTCACTCTCGCAACTTCACCCTTCTTTTTCAGAACATGCTGGCCCCAGTTTAATTTATTATCGAGTAGGACTCCTAAATTGGAAAAAGTGCTACATGTGGGGATTGTTGCACCGCCCACGTTAAATTGAAAATTCCGTCTTGGAGGCTTACCTACTTGCATGATATAAGATTTTGAATTATTTATTGAAAGGTCTCTATCTAACATAGAGGACTCAAAAGCAATTAAAAGAGGTTGAAGGCCTTTTTCGGTTCGATACGAGGACAGCATCGTCCGCGTATTGTAGGACCGGAATGCCCCGACGGCCAACTCTGGGGCAATCGGCCCCCACCTCTTGTAAAACACTATCTAGATCATTTGTATAAAAATTAAACAAAAAGTGAGCCAATATGTATCCTTGGCGGACTCCCCTTTTGATATTAAAATCCCTAGTTACACTCAGGTCCTGAGAAAACCTCACATTAGCTCGAGTGGATCTATGTAGATCTTCTAGGAGGTTCACAATGACAGCATCCCCTTGCCTTCATGGACCGCCACAGCTTCTGCCTGTTTACACAATTGAAATCTGAGGACAGGTCCATGAAGGCAAGATGGATGGTCCCCTTATATGCCACTGTATATTTGGATAATGTTAAATAAAGGTTAAGGCATTGCGTAGTGGTAGAGCGTCCAATGCAGAAACCATACTGGGAGTCAGACATAATATTTTTGTCTTCAGCCCAAGTAATAAGTCTCTGCAGGAGTACCCCCCCCCAAAACTTTCACCATTGAGTCCAAAAGTTATAGGGGTCTATAGCAGTGAGGACTGCTTTTATCCTCTTTCTTAAAAACTGGTACAATAGTGGAGACCCCCAGGACTGTGGGCATCCACTATGTACTGCAGCATTGAAAACAGATTCACGGATTGGTGGCCAAAAGGAGGGATCAGACTTATATAAATCTGGAGGGATTCCATCTGGTCCAGGTGCTTTACCAGCTGTTAAGCCAAGAATTCCTTTGCATATCTCCCCTCTACTAATTATAATTTTAGTGCCATTAAGGTCAGGTGTTAGACTATCATACTCTTCCATGGGACAGTCATACATATGCTCAAAGTGAGCCTCTCAGTCTTCCTTAGCTATATGGCATTCAAGCCCGTCTCCTGACTCCTGGACTAGAAATGGTTATTTGAATGTGCCCCAAAACTTGGAACTATTCCTAAGAATTTCGGGATCCAAAAGTTCATTCCATGCCTCCATCCTAAGAATTTTCTTACGTTTAGCTAATGCTTGTTTGTAGTTCCTGCGACAAACTATTACATCCGCTTGTACTCTTGGATTGGAGGCTAGGACTACCCTTAAACTCCATGCGGCTTTGGAACAACTCTCATCAAACCATTTGGGGCCCACATTAGTCTGCTTTTTTACATGCACAGATAACAGTTCGGTGACCCTATGTGAAATAGATTTAAAAGCTGCTAGCACATTGGAATGATGCTGCCCATCTTGGGTACATATACTAATTTCTTCGGCGCAGACAGATTTAATATCATTATAAAATAACTCCGGGGCAACTTGAGTCCACTTAAGTCTGCGCTTCCCATCTGTCGTGCTTATTAGACCCCGGTTAGTATTTAATCCTACTTTTGTAATCCGGGGACCCATTATGTGTAATGAGAGGGGATTATGATCTCTCAGTTCATTCACCTCAAGTAGAAGAGTCCACAAAGGACTGCATGGGGGATGAGATCAGCATAAAATAAATAAATGTCCCCCTCCCATGACCCTTGAAAGTAGGTACCTCAAAAATAAAATGAGGGTCCATCAAAGTCATAGTAGTTATCAGATCAAAATCATTAATCACATCATGGAGCAACTCTCCCTCGTTTGAGTGTTCAAAATGGTATCCCTGAATACGAGAGCAACTCAAGTCCATCAAACATGCAGCTAGGGGATTGCCACAAGGATGTATATTAAAATCGCCCATGATCATAAGGTTATGTAAAATATGGCTCATGGATTTATCAATAAAAGCTTTCAAAGCAAGTAAGTAGCTCTGGTCTGAGTGTGGAACAAGTGAATTATAAAAATTTGCTAGACCCGCCATACAGTTATCTTTCGTTAGAGTAAGAGCTACAATACCTGGATTACATGTATTAATTCTATGTACTTTACATGTCAGAGCTACCGAAACGTAAATAACCAAACCCCCCATGGCTCTTCCCCTAGTAGAAGCGGCAGCTGGAACAAAATGCGCCGTATATCCTTCAAAATCAAGATGCAGTCAACCGACCAGGTTTCTTGCAAACAAATTATCAGGAATTGCTTGATATAGATAATCCGGGTAGGATCCTTTAGTTTCACAGCTAGCCCTGCAATATTCCAAGAAATAAGTTATTTTAACTTCCCTTGGTTGCTGCAGCCACTACAGCACCTGTGGTATACGCTCTCCCTCCAACTGTAGCCTAAATTACTTCATGTCAATCGCAGGTTTCCAGGCCCGATATTATTTCATACCTGTTACTGGTAAACTGCATCCCGTGATAGTTGAGTTACTATGTGTATTTTGGGATCACTGCAGGGGAGCATGATGGGAAAAAGTTCTCGCCCTATTCCAGTCTCCCATCCACGAGTTTTCCTCAAAATTAGATCCGCCCATGTTCTTCCATGATGAAGGCCTATAGAAAAACCCCAGAGGTAACAGTTTGATATCAGTACTCTGTGGCCACTGTGGACTGGGGCCTCCTGAAAACAAGCGGGCCGCATTATGAGGATTGTCAAAATTAATTATAATGCAGTCCCCGCTCCCAATCTTCTTAGAGCTACAAATCCAGCTGAGTCTACGTACCATTATTATATTATTAATGATGTTCACACCCTCAAAGGTATTTTGGGTAAGCCAAAACACAGTCTTATTAAGTAACAACCACCAGGGAACTACTGATAGGTACTCATCTGTGAGGAACACACTGGTGGTTGTTTCCGTGAAGTACCTTTCCACTTTCCACACACTTTTCATGGTGATTGGGTTGTTAGGAACTTGTGGTGGAAAGATAGACACAGATAAGAGTGTTTTTAAAGGAAGGGGATAGGAACACCCTGAAAGTACAGCTGAGCATTGCTAGTACCGGAAGTATCATCACCAACTTTAACGGAGGCGGGGAATGTTCAAAATGTTTTATCCTTAAGATATAGTGCAGGTTTTTTTGTGGAAAAAGGATTGAGTGGCATCAAGTGTTGCCTTTGGTTAAAACCAGTTTGCATCTCCAACACCCTGACCTCATGATTGTGCATTGTGGTGGAAACGACCTAGGCACATTGACTGGGGTAGGTTTGGAAATGCTTATGAAGGACACCTGTGGACAACTGATGTTACTTTTGCCTCAAACTCTCTTTGTATATTCCAATATATGCCGAAGACAGAAGTGAAAATGGTCAAACAATGTTGTCCTCCGATTGAAAAATCTTGGAAGAAAGTCAACAAAGCTGTGTCTGCATACCTCAGAGACCACAAAATGGGGTCCATCTACAACAACAACATACGTTTTGATATGGCTGATATCTACAGAAGTGATGGAGTACACTTCTTAGATCAGGAAAATCGAGTTATTCTGAATAACTTGAAGCTGTGTATCCGCACTTATATGTAGCTCCAACTAATGAACACAAGGGCTCTTTTTAGAGCCACCCTATAACTTACAACTTAGGCCTGCTATTTTAGGGCGAGGTAACGGCAACTCCCGGACCCTCACTAAAATGGATTCTCCACACAGCTGTGGCACACCGGCCACACCATCTCACTGTGCAGCACAGAGCTCTCGCTTTGATAACCGGCTCTACTCACCCATAGGGGTCAGTAGTTTGCGCTTTACAAAATACCGTATTGATTTACCTTCACACTCCCTATACAACACAACCTAAGCACCATATACAAGTTGAACAGGTGTGGTACAGCGCCCAGAGCACATGACTTCACAGCATAGGACACACAGTTTGGGTTCACGGTCTTATCCACTAGTCCAGCAGCAGCTCAATTTACCAGCATGACACTCTAGACAATACCTCACTTAATTTCCGTACCCAGCACTTTCAGACTGGTAGTTCAGCGACTTTACACTGACTTCCTTATCAGCTCAGCTTACGCTCCCAGCGCCATCACACCAGTAGGAGTGAGTAGCTTGCACTTCATAAATACCGAATTAATTTGATACGCTCGAATGTACCTTCGCACTCCCTGTATACACCCCCTAAGTACCATACACAAGTTACAATGTTCGAAACAAAAGTTCCTCCGAGTAGCTATAACTACATGCTGGCACTACTTAGACAGATGTGGCACAGTGGCCAGAGCACATGACTTCACAGCATATGACACACAGTTTGGTTCACGATTTCATCTCGAGTCCGGCAGCAGCTCAACTTAGCAGCATGAGACTCTAGATAGTACCTCACATATGTTCCGTACCCCAGGACTTTCAGACCAGTACAGGTCAGTAGTTCGTCCTAGTAGTTATAAACACATGCTGACACTACTTCCACAAGTGGAGTGCAGTGGCCACAGCACATGACTTCACAGCATAAGACACACAATTTGGACTCACACTTTAATCCCCGAGTCCTGCACCATCTCACCGTAGCAGCATCAGACTCTGGGCAATACCTCACTTAATTTCCATAGCTCACCACTTTCACACTGTTAGTGGTGAATACTTCACTTCACACCCCCTCTATAGCACACCCTAAACACCCCACAGAGGTTACGGTGCTCCTACCCTTCTCTTTCCCACTTTAATTGCCCTTTTTTCCCCTTACTCGCTTCAACAGAATCACAAAATTGTGGCCAACACTTCCTAGTTGCAACCGCTTGCACCGCTCACAGCCAATCAGCAGCAAGCTTGTGCTCGTAATGCCTCAGCAAATCAGATGGAAGAATTCCCAAATATCGATAGCTGTAAATTTCGATATTTCTCCAAAATTACTGAATAAATTTACACCAAATTAATCAAAAACGTGCTTTCTAGACCAAGACCCTTCACCCTGCCAAATTTGGGGTAATTCCGTTCACCCGTTCGACCTGCAGCCTTGTCTAAAGTTTCCTGTGGAAATTAACATGGAGAAAACACGTTTTGGAACCCCCCTTTTATCTCGGCCCGCCCTTGAACAATCACCCCCAAACTTTCAACATAGGAGCTGATATGAACGAAGAATTTGTTTTGAAAATTTCATGAAGAATAATCAAACAACACCAAAGTCATAAGCAAAACAAAAAAAAATGCTCTTCCTATGGAAACTTGGTCCTAACTATAACTACCTACTGGTAACCGCCAGTAGATAATATATGAGATAGCCACACTCCTGATATGCCAGCAGGACAAACAGGTACAGACCACAGCGTGTCCTGGGTTCAAAAGCAGTGCTTTATTATGTGCATCATTATGTGGTGTAGTTAAATCAATCAATCAAAAAAGTCTTTATTGCGATTTTTATCTTACAAGACATACAAAAATACAGGAACATATTTCATATAATACACCATCATAGAAATGCGAAGACTAGTGTCCAGCCTGATGCATTTTGCCCGGGTTTCCGCGGTCTTGATATATATATGTATGTAGCCAATATAGTCACACTCTTTGCCCTAAATAGAAAATGGACCTTTAAAAATTTAAATACAGAACTTTAACCTTTGATTAATCTCAGAATCAGAATTAACCTTATTCGATCAACATACATGGGCCAGTAAAGTACAATAAAAACAAAGGACTACCTTGGAAAACTGAGTATCCGCAAGAATATATTACAGAGCATAACAAGACAATTCAAATAAAAGAGCTATCACACCATGGGGTTTGATAAATATAGCACTTAGTCAGGATTGATACACAAAAAGGGAAGGAGAATTTTTTTTCAAAGGGGTTCGTGAAGCACTCCTGATAACAGAGTTATTTATTCCCAATGTCTGGCATGTACTAAGAGATACACAATTATGCCAGTTCTACACAGGTGTTTCATACCATCCCACCCCGATGATATAACTCATGCTTTATCATCTTTACTAAAGAAAATAATGGCACATTCAGTGATAATGTGCCTGGCAGTTCCCTGTGGACTACTCCTACTGAAGCATGACCAAGACTGATTTTTATATGATTGGTCTCTTTCAGGAGTGACACAGGGGGTGCTAAATGATGGACTGGAATCCAGCCCCAAGTGGTCACCTATGGTCCCAGCGCCTTTGGGACCCTCACGGGTGAGAATCGCGCTTTATATGCACCCGATTGATTGAATATAGGTAAAACATTCCTTCTATCACTTATTGTTTTTGGCAATAGGTACCTTATCTGGACTGGGTATACCTAGATTTTAGTCTGGTGCTCACTCTGCCATAAGATGGAAGCTACTCCTAACTGTTGAAGCCCATGGAGGATTGAACCAGTGTGGTGTTGCCTTAGTTCCTGTCTGGAGCAAATCTTGCCTGGCAGTTAGGCCTACTCTGTTCTTATTTGAGAATGGTCAATATTAATTTGCATACAACTGAGTTATTTCCAGAATGACATGCAGTGAAAAATGATATACTAGAATGCAAACTGAAGGATTGTCAGAGACTCAGACTTGTTCTTTTGTTCCTTCCATTATATTGATGATTATTGTTTGTTGCTTTACCAAACAATGCAAACCAGGACCATTTAAAGGTAACCTAAAAAACTTACATGTGTGGTATTAATACGCAAATTGCTGAAATAATCTCTCCTTCACCAGTGACATTTATCACTATCTTATCAAACTCAAAATCAGGTTAGCCCTGAACACAAATAAAGAGGATCATATATTCACTACATTACTCTGTAATTGGATACATTGATTTTCTTAGCTCTTCAAATCCTGCCATTGACGACCTGTAATTGCTTCATCAAAGCATCCATGGGGGATCTATGAACATTCGAATGACAACAACACTAAGCCAATCATTAGAATATGAAATTTGTGCATTCTAGTTAGATATTATTGTGCTTCACACTGTTGACCAATCATACCTCCAAATGGAAGAGTAGCCCTCATTTCTGAGGCAACTTTCGAATGAGAAAGGGTGCATACTATACACACAAGTAAGTAACAGGTTCTGTGACTACTACATTTGTAAATGTTCCCTGTTTATAAACTTTTGTATGGAAATTCTATAAAAGAAATAAAAAATAAAACCAACTTTTTTTTCTTTTTGGCCCTAAAGTGAAGAGCTCCTTCATTGGGTAAAAGGGGAGCATCACAGACCACAAACTCGCTTTATTGTGTGGAAAAGGCTGTTTTATTGAAAACATGTGCACATTACCACAAAAAACCAATTGGCCTTCGCCTTACAAAACAAAACCGCACTATACAACCAGTCACCTACAATTGCTTACCACCACCCCTAAGCTTCCCATCCTCCTTTACATGGTTATCTTGCATCTGTGTAACTCTTACCCTTATTGAACTGGTGACCTTTAACTCTCCTATCACTTTTCCTACATCTCTTAACATCTATCTACATATCCTACATCTTAACAGTTCTTTCTTGTTTCCTCCAGGTGCAGCTTTATTGACATCCCCCATTTTCCTGCTTTTCTATGTCCCCAACAATAATCTGAATCTATAACCATGACCGCTTATCTGCCAACCGCCACTCATGCCGGAAAATCGAACCCTGCTTGTTCCCCATCGCCACTCTCAGTTGATTACCCAAACTAATTGACAAAAGCCTGGACTGGGGCTTCTTGCAACACCACTGTCTTTCCCCTGGGCCTTTGATCCGTTTTGGAGTGGTACAGCTGAAGTTCTACTTTGTGGGCCACAATAACCACTTCCTCCTGCTCTCACCACCAATACCGAGCCTAATAGGCATCTTGTCAGTGGTCTCCTCACCATGATTCTACTCCCTTTTCTTTCTCCCAACCTTCTAGCATCCGCCTCTCTAACGCCCCTGCTGATGGTGCGTACCCCCACAGGAGCTTGCCCATAAATACTGCCAACTTCCTGTAATTGTGGCACAAGAGAGATCTTTGTCAATCATTGCTAATATAAATTGAACCAGGTTGTCTTTCCTTTCTCAAACCTTGAATGTGGTTGTGTGCCACTGGTAATTAATTCTTCCCATGCCTGCATGTAGGACCTCCTGGTGAACTGCATCAGTGACCTTTCTACCAGCTGGATCATCCTTTTACACCAATGCTCCACATGTCCACCAACATAGGTGTCTTGATCTTGTCTGCATCCATGGCCAGCCCATGCAACCTCTCCCACAGTGAACAAGACAGAACATCCACAATATCATTGTCCACCCCAGGAATTATTCGAGCCTTGTATGCCACATCATGCCTCAAACAACCCAGAACAACAACCTGCAAAAGCTTGAGAACCTCGGGATCTCTAGTGAATTGTTTTTAACAATATCTACCACTGCCATGTTGTCTAGTCTAAACAGTACCTTCTTGTGAGCCAGTTTCGGACCCCATATTGTCACCACTATGACCATAGGGAATTATTTAAGAAAAGCAATGCTCCTGCCTCGCTGTTTCCAGCTCTCTGGCCACTCTTCCACGCACCACCTGCCCTGCCAGTACAAACCAAATCCAATGCTCCCAGTCATGTCAAAATATATCTGCACCTCCCAACCACACTCTCTTGAAGCCACTATGAGAATGCCATACACATCCTCTAAAAACTTGTGCCACATAGGTGAACCCTCCTTCATGCCAGCTGTCAGCTGCATGTGGTTATGTGGTTGCAAAAGACCTGCTACCGAGCTGTCTAACCTGTGGCAAAATGTCGTACCTGCCCTCATCACTCTACATGCACAATTTAAATGACCGAGTAAGACTTTCACTTCACTGACAGTCATCTTAGGCTTCAGTAACATTAAGTCCAACAGTGATTGCATGTACATTTGTTTGTCCCTGGACAAGCGTACCTCTGTGGAGTTTGAATTCAGTTCAATCCCTAAGAATGAGAGTACCGTCCTGGGCACCATTGTCTTTTCCAGAGCCAACAGCTCCACTTTCTTGCCCATGAGCTCTTCAAAACTTGCAAACTGTTGTTGAAAGTCTGCAGAGCGGAGTAGCCCCACAAAAAAAAATCATCCAAGTAATGAGTCACAGTCATGAGACCCATGTGCCACACAAACAGCCACGGGAGAAATGTGCTGAAATAAAAACAAAGCACTTGATAAGTAGCACCCATTAAGTAATTCTTTATCCCCATTCCATTGCCCTTCAAATTGTATACCCAACGACTGGAAGTCCGCTGGATGTACCAGTAACAGGCAGAAGGCTGACTTAATGTTGCACTTTGCCATTTTGGGTCCCTCGCCCTGCCTGTTCCACCAATTCCATTGCCATGTCCACTGAAGGATATGAGACCGATGTGGCCTGCTCTGATATGAAATCATTCACTAAGTCAATCAATCAATCAATCATTTGTAAAGCGCACTACATACACGCGAGGGTCTCAAGGCGCTGGGGGGGCACTACTGATCAAACAGCCAGGTCTTAAGTATCCTCCTGATGGTCATCGCGTCTAGGGTCTGTCGTAGGCTCAGTCGGAGGTTGTTCCATGTCTTGATGTGGCCATGGCATGGTATGTCGCGAATCAGTCGTGCCAAGGCATTTTTGATGCGTTGTAGTCGTTTGATGAGCTTGGTCAGGGCTCCTGCGTAGAGGGTGTTTCCGTAGTCGAGTCTGCTGTTGACGAGGGCCTGGGTGACTGTCTTTCTTGTATCTGTCGGTATCCATCTGTAGATCTTGCGAAACATGCGGAGGGTGTTGAAGCAGGAGGAGGACACTGCGTTGACTTGCTTGGTCATTGAGAGCGTTGAGTCGAGGATGATTCCCAGGTTGCGTGCGTGGTTGGTGGGTGTCGGGGCTGCCCCCAGTGCCGTTGGCCATTAGGAGTCATCCCAGGTTGAAGGGTTGGAGCTGAGGATGAGGACCTCCGTCTTGTCCGAGTTCAGCTTCAGATGGCTGGTCTTCATCCAGGCGGCGACGGCCTTCATTCCTTCGTGGAGGATGGCTTTGGCGGTGATGGGGTCCTTGGTGAGGGAGAGGATCAGCTGAGTGTTGTCGGTGTAGGAGATTATGTTGAGGTCGTGCTGTCGAGCTGCGTGTGCGAGCGGGGCCATGTAAATGTTGAACAGCGTCGTGCTGAGGGAGGATCCCTGGGGTATGCCGAAGATGATCTCGGAGGCTTTGGAACAGAATGGGGTAGGTGGACGCTCTGAGTTCTGCCGGAGAGGAAGGAGGTGGTCCAATCCAGAACCGTGTCTCGGATCACTATGGCGTGAACACGTGCGCATAGTGTGTGGTGGCAGATGGTGTCGAAAGCAACAGAGAGGTCTAAGAGGATGAGTGCTGCGGTCCCACTGTTGTCCAGCAGAGTCCTGATGTCGTCAGAGGCGGCGATGAGGGCAGTCTCAGTGCTGTGGTTGCAGCGGAACCCTGACTGGGAAGGGTCCAGGATTCTGTTTTCTCCGAGGTATCGGGTTAGCTGTCTGTTGACAGTTTTCTCGATGACCTTCGCCGAGAAGGGGAGCAGAGAGATGGGCCGGAAATTCTTGAGGTCTCTTGGGTTTGCCTTAGGTTTTTTGAGTAGGGCGTTGAGCTAGGCGTGTTTCCAGATCTCTGGGAAGGTTGCGGTCTTGAGGGAGAGATTGATGACGTTGTGCAGGTGTGGTGCGATGGAGCTGCTTGCTCTGTTGAAGACGTGGTGCGGGAATGGGTCTGACAGAGAGCCGGAGTGGATTGTGCGCATGGTCTTGATGGTGTCATCGATGCTCACGCAGGCCCAGGCTAGCAGGGTTCATGGTCGATGGCGTGCGGAGGGTCTGTTGTGTTGCTCTCTGTTGGGGCTGTCTGGGTGTTGAAGCTGTCGTGGATGTCTGCTATCTTGCAGTGGAAAAAGGTGGTGAGGGAGTCGAACAGGGCTTGCAATGGTGGGATGTCGTTGGAGCTAGGGTTGGGGAGTTCCTTCACGATGTTGAAGAGCTCCTTGCTATTGTGTGCATTGTTGTCGAGGCGGTCTTTGAAGGAGGTCCTCTTGGCCACCCTGACGAGGTGGTGACAGTTGCGAATGGCGTCCTTGTGTGCTGGGTGGCTGTCCAGAGTTTGCTTACTGTGCCATTTCTTCTCTAGTTTCCTGCAGGCTTGCTTGGAGGCAAGGAGTTATGGAGTGAACCAGCTGGCCCTCTTGCTGGTGTCTCTGTGGGGGGGTTTCTTCAGCGGGGTGAGGGTGTTGGTGCAGTCCTCGATCCAGTGTCTGAGACTGTGGGTAGCATCGTCGGTGTTGGAGGGTTCGTGGGTGGGCTGAGAGCGAGGTTTAAGTGTAGTTGGTCTTCAGTGAATTTGCTCCAGCAGCGGCGGGGGATCTGTTGGGTGCAGTGGTTTGTAGTGGGTTTCTGGAAGGCAAAGTGGATGCAGCGGTGGTCAGTCCAGAGGAGTTTGGTGGTGTGGCTGACGGAGACGTGTAGGCTTGAGGAGAAGACTGGTCGAGCATGTGGCCGGCGGAGTGGGTGGGCGCTGTAACGAGTTGCTTCAGTCCAAGGTTGGAGAGGTTATCGATCAGGGTTGTGGAGTTTTTGTCATTGTTGTTCTCAAGGTGAAAGTTCAGGTCTCCGAGGAGGATGTAGTCGGTGGAGGTCAGGGTGTGCGTGCTTATCAAGTCGGCGATGGAGTTGCTGAACTGGGAGCGGATTCCGGGGGTCGGTAGACGAGGGTGCCTCTGAGGGTGGAGTAAGGGTCTGTGTTGATCTGTAAATGCATGTGTTCGGCTGTGCTGAGCACGTCGTCGGTGCTAGTTGAGACCCTGATGCTGTTCTTGTGGACAATTGTGATTCCACCTCCAACTCAGTTGGTGCGGTCTCTGCGGGTGATCTTGTAGCCGTCTGGGATGGCTATGGCGATGTTGGGTGTGGAGGAGTTGTTAAACCATGTCTCTGTCCGGAAGGCGATATCCGGGGATGTTGTGTCAAGCAGTTCCCAAAGCTCGACAGCATGCTTGCGTACGGATCGGGTGTTCAGTAGTATGCATCGGAGGTGGTGGGGGTCTTTCTTGGCGGGTGGTTCGTCAGCTCTGAGGCTGGTGTAGCTGCAGTTCTGGCAGGTGAAGGGGCCGTGTGTGCATTTCGGGGTGGCCTTGAAGCAAGAGTGGCTCTGTCCAGAGTTGAGAGCATGCAGAGTGCCCATGCGGAGCCAGGGATTCTGGTGCTGGGCGCAGTGCAGGTGTGGACGGGCGCAGACAGGCTTGCCTTAGGCGTGCTTTTGTCACACCAGAGGCCAGCATATATGGAGAGGTGGGAGGGAGGAGGAGCAGGGAGGCGGGAGGCGGGGGCAGCGAATGAGCAGTGGGCAGTCAGGGGACCGGACGCAGGGGACGCAGCGGCGAGGGCGGTGAGGGACAACTAAGGTAACAGAAGAAAAAAGGGACACAGAAACCAGGGAAAAATAAGTGGCAGAGGGGCACAAAAAATGAGTGGAACAGAGGGCAGAAGGGCACAAAAAACAAGTGGAATAGAAGGCCAAAGGGGCACAAAAACAAGGTAAAATTAAGTGGCACAGAGGGCAGAAGGGCACAAAAAAACGAAAGGAATGGATGGCAGACGGCACAAAAAACGAGTGGAACAGAAGGTAGAAGGGCACAAAAAATGAGGGAAAAACTAGTGGCACAGAGGGCAGAAGGGTACAAAAAAGAGTGGAACAGAGGGCAGAAGGGCACAAAAAACGAGTGGAACAGAAGGCAAAAGGGGAACAAAATCAAGGGGAAAACGAGTGGCACAGAGGGCAGAAGGGCACAAAAATGAGTGGAACAGAGGGCAGAAGGGCGCAAAAAATGAATGGAACAGAAGGCAAAAGAGGCACAAAAACGAGGGAAAAACGAGTGGCACTGAGGGAAGACGGGCACAAAAAACGAGAGGAACAGAAGACAGAAGGGCCCCAAAAACCGGAAAAACAAGTGGCACAGAAGGCAAAATACAGAATACAGAACTACAGGGGCAGCTGAGTATTGAAGGCAGAACGGACAGAGAGGCATGAGGGCAGAGAGGGGAACAGAAGGGAAAACCGGGCAGAGACACGGGACAGCAAGGGGTACAGAAGGAAAGACCGGGCAGAGAGAGCAAGGGGACAGCAAGGGGAACAAAGGGGCCACGTACAGGCAGCGGGGGAAGACAGACAACAGCAGTCACAGACACAATGAAAATACAGGCAATTCAATAAAAGCAATAAAGCGGAGGATGAACAAACCTACCTACGGCCTACCACTGGCCACCAGGAATGAGGTGCAGGTGGTAGCCTGCGGGTGGTGGAGGGCCTCAAACTTCCTCAGCAGTGGCAGCTGGGGCAGGGAGGCACAGGAGGTGCTGTGCGGAGGGGGAACGACCTATATGGTGGGGTCAAAGGTCGCTCAATAGATGTTGTATGTTTTTCCTTTTTCGGTACCACTCCAATGGGAGAAACAATCAAAGTCAGCTGAGACTACTCCTTGAAAGTGCCTACCATGCTCCCATCCCATACCTCCTTTTGTAGTTTCACCCTCCCATCATGTTTATGTGACTGTGCTGTTTCAAGTTCTCCACCTACCTACGTGCACATGGGCCATCACACTCCAGCTGGAAACCCTCCCAAATACCCCTGTGCAATAATATGGCATCCTCCCTGCTGTGATACTTGGACAATGGAAATTCCAAATGCTCCACATCAATTTCAGTATGAGCCCTTGCTCATGTTTCCTTGTGTACCCCTACCTCCCAAATGTCGGCCGCTGAATTCCCTGCTGGAAACCTGTATTCCCTGCATGTAGTATTCACTTTCCTTTGTGCTGTCACTATCTACTGCCCCCTGGCCCATGGCATTGTACAGGGCCGTGTTAACCTGCACACTTCGAGCATTCATGCTCGAAGTACAATAATCTTTGTTGAAATCCCAACAGGTCCTGAGCACTGTTCCCTTTAATGTGCGCACTTGCACACCCGCGAACTGAAGTCACATCAAGTGCGCAGTGTCCAATATTTTAAGTGCACAGAGCACATCCCGGGAGCGGCAAGTGTCTGTGGGGTTCAGGAGGGCTGCCGTTTACCAGCAGGTGAAATTAATACTTGCTCTATTTCTTTCCATAACAGTGCGTAGCTGTGGGACTGATTGAGGGCCTCTGTGAAAGTATTTGTGTTAATCACAGCGCCGTCATGCGCTGCAATTAACATGAATATTATCTTAAAGGCCGTCGATCAACCCAGCAGCTACGTACTATTAAGCAAAGGAATGCAGCAAATCTAAAGCAGAACTGTGCTTTCAGACTCTGAAAGCACATATTGTGTTGGAGACTCTGCATTTCTTTTATTAATAGTGCACAGCTGTACGGCTGATTGTGGGCCTTTGAACTAGCATTCATGTTAATTGCAGCGCCCGTGTGTGCTGCAATTAACAAATACATACATACTATCTTGAAATCTGCATTACTTTTATTATTAGTCCACAGCTGGAGGGAATAACTATTACAACCCCGGTGAAAACCAGTTGCCAGTCCTGCACATGGTTTAACTTTCACAAGACTAGGTTACCACAATGATGCAGAGCATTTTATTTATGAAACCAAACTATCCTTGTTCAGCAAAAGATCGCCCTGGAGAGAAAAAGTAGGTGCATTCACCCCGCTAAGCAGCTCTTGTCCGTAATAGCTTCTGGTCGGTTTCTGCTTATTTAGGTAAAATACAGCCCTATTAAAAAAATGGTATTAATTCTTTAAAATAATCTAATTTAACAGAGGGATCAGAAGTAAGATGATTGCACTAGGAAGATGAGAGCACCTGATATTGTGAAGACAATAGTAACACGCACAGGAGAATATTCGGACAGCCTGCAATTACAAAAACTATTGATAAATGAAAACTGTGCTCGACTTAACCATGAACGATTTAGAATTTGTTTTTTTAAACAGAAAAAGTTGTTTCTTTTAGTACTTGGAACCTGCAGACAAATGAAACTGTACGCTTTGACATCTTGGATATATCACAGTGAATACAACCTAGCTCTTTAGATCATAGCATCTTCCAGGTTGAATTTCTTGGAATGTTCTTTTAAGTATTCTTTATTCACTAAAGAAGAATATTGAACTGACAGTGAATTCTCCACTTTTTTATGAACTGTGAGAGTAAGCCCACACAACCAGTAAGACGGCTACTATAATAGAAACAGACAAATACATTTAAAAAGGTGGAAAAGGGTGTGTCATTTTTGGCAAATAGCTGTTACATGTGTTTGGTTGTGGATCATCCCAGGTTTATTTGGAACATGATTTATTATCCCGCTGTAAAAAATAAAAAATTCTGAAATTCAAGAAATGTGAAGATATCTCTGCAAGCAGGATTTTGCACTGCACCCCTGAAGACAATTATAAATCCATTTGCTGTATTGCAACCACTGTTCCCTTTGACGTATGTGAGTGCACGCCTAAACGCTGAAGTCACCATGAGCGTGCTGTGTCCAATAGTTTACGAGCACACAGCACATCCCGGGAGCTGGAAGTGTCTGCGGGGTTCGGGAGGGCTCCCGTTCACCAGCAAGTGGCATTGGCACTTGCTCAATATCTTTCCTTAATAGTGTGTAGCTGCAGAGTTGATTGAGGGCCTTTGTGAAAGTATTTGTGTTAATCACAGTGCCGTCATGAGCTGCAAATAACATGAATACTATCTCGAAGGCCCTCAATCAGCCCGGCAGATACGCACTATTAAGAAAAGGAATGCAGCAAATCTAAAGCAGAATGTGTGCTTTCAAACTCTGAAAGCACACGTCATGTTGGAGACTGCATTTATTTTAGTGATAGTGCACAGCTGTGGGGCTGATTGTGGGCCTGTGAAATAGCATGAATGTTAATTGCAGCACACACGGGCGCTGCAATTAACATGAATACTATCTCAAAGCCCCAAAAACAGCCCGCAGCTCCATACTATTAGGAAAAGGAGTGACACAAATCTAAAGCAGGATGTGTGCTTTCAGACTCTGAAAGCACACGTCGTATTGGAGACTCTGCATTTCTTTTTTTAATAGTGCACATCTGCGGGACTGGTTGTGGGCCTTTGAAATAGTATTCATGTTAACTGCAGCGCACATGGGCGCAGCAATTAACATGAATACTATTTCAAAGGCCCACAATCAGCTCCGCAGCTACGCACAATTAGAAAAAGATATGACACAAATCTAAAGCAGGACGTGTGCTTTCAGACTCTAAAAGCACGTCGTGTTGGAGACTCTGCATTTCTTTTATTAATAGTGCACTGCTGCGGGGCTGATTGTGGGCCTTTGAAATAGTATTCATGTTAACTGCAGCGCACACGGGTGCTGCAATTAACATGAATACTATCTCAAAGCCCCAAAAACAGCCCGCAGCTCCATACTATTAGGAAAAGGAATTACACAAATCTAAAGCAGGAAGTATGATTTCAGACTCTGAAAGCACACATCCTATTTGAGAGTTATTAATAGTGCACAGCCGTGGGGCTGATTGTTGGCCTTTGAAATAGTTTTTATGATTATTGCAGAGCACACGGAGGCTGCAACTAACATGAATACTATCTCAAAGGCTCACAATCTGACCCACATCTAAGCACGATTATTAAATGGAATGCAGCAAATCCATAGTTGCCAAGTTTTCGTTACGCATATGTGTGACATTTCTATTTTCAGGCATGCCTACGAGTGACATGTGCATCCTCATGTGTGACACGTTGAGTACCACTTTATCATGTGCAATTATAAAAAAATATATATATATGCGCAGAAATAGCTGACAGCCCAATTCATGTTGTTTCCAGCAATACAGGGGCCGATTCACAGACTAATCTGAGGCAAAATCCTAAACTTACTACTTTTGGTATTCACAGAAGGCATTTAGTAGTATGAAAGTTAGGATTTTGTCTTAAGTTAGGATTTTGTCTTAAACCAAAACTTAAGTTTAACTTAAGTTTAACTTAAGACAAAATCCTAATTTAGGATTGTCATATAGCTACTTCTTTTTTATATACTGTGTTAAATTAGCATGAGCTTATTAAAAGTTTAAACGCCATTTTTTCTTTTGCTTCATTTTGCACACGACACATAATTGTTATTTTAGTTTTCAACCTAGAAGAGCATTGTGATTTACTTGAGAAATAATATGTTATTGCTCTGATATCAGCTTTGCTTGGTACACTGTCTGCACAGTGAGTGCTGAAGCCTCCAAGGATAACTCGACACAGTGTTGTTGTGAGGTCTGATCTTCGCACCTAGTTCCTAGACATAACACAAATGCAGCTGCTGCCAAAAACTTGCTCTAAGTGGGTTTTATATTGCTTTGCTGAAAACACACGTAACACACTTGATGGTGCTTCGCATGCAGAGAGCTGGTGGAAGATGATGTGATCCTCTGCCACTGAGATTTTGAGGTATGGGCCCGCCCTGCTAAAACCCAAAAGAGACCTTCATAGATATAATATACTATGCTAAATAGGGAGGGTGAGAAATAGGTGTTATTAATTCCTATTCATTTTAGCATTTTAGTATGCTGTCACCATTCACTTTTTATGGACTAGTAACTATGCTGATAACTTTGTTTCTTATAATATGTTTGCTTGTATTATATAAGATACTGCGTTTGAGAACCCTGCATTAGTAAATAAATATTTCAAATATGCACGTGTCCTCATTTACTCCACGTTCTGGTTTGAAATGATTATATAGCGATAAGAGTGTTCATGTGTTCCACGATACCTGAGGTATTCTAAGTTCATGTTCTAATTTGTCTAAACATTGGGAGTTTGATATGACCAATGAGACACTATAGCTAGCTCGGTAAGGGGATTTTGGGTACTGAGGTGAGTTTTGGGCCATCCTAATTCACTGAGGTTCCAAATCTCTATGCACAGTTCTGTAGGAGAACGGAATTCCCGCTACATGGCGCCCATACGCGGATGGCCTTATATCATGACACTCGAGTAGTATGTCATTCAATCCTTAACCCCTTCATTGTCGTTTCCGGAAAACGGTGGTGTGGGAACAAACCTACCTATTTGTGAAATAGGTCTTTTCAAGCTTGAATCTTACTAAAATGGTTTCCTTGATTTACTACCCAGTTGTGCTACAAAGTTTCCTTTGGTTTTCTACGTTCCTGTGCTGTCATGGCCAATGCCGTGGACATTCTGCAGCATAGTCGCATTGCGGTGCGCGATCATTTGCGGAATTACAATGTACCTTTGGAAGGCTTGGCTGTGATAATGGTGGTGAGTGCGGATGCTGCTTACCCTTGCAAACTATTTTATTTGTGGGTGACATTTACGGAGGTGGACGCTAATTCTGGTGTGTTCCACACGTACACTCCCTCGGTTGTACCAAATGAATATACTTCGTACAGGGCACAGGAAGTTCCTATTGACGTTTGGCAGCATCGTGTTTGGTTTGATGGCGCCCTACCCCATACTTTGACCGCTCCGAGGTTAGGTCCTTTGTCCATTCCTGATGCAAGTTGGCCTGTTTTGGCTAGATTTACTCCTCATCATCTACACGGCAATTGTAACCTAGTTGAAATTCGTAGACTACATATAGTCTCTATTGCCGTGATTAGAGCCTTAATGCACTACATGGGCCGTAATCTTCTGGGTGGACCCCCGGGGGGTGCAGCGCTTCTGGCCCGACAGGGTGGTTTGAAAGTCAGTCCCGTCATGGTCAATGCTGTAATGGGCAAGAAGCCCCAGGATAAGGATGATTTTCCTTTCTGGCTTGCCGAGAAATTTGACCAGCTGGAAGCGGTATTTCCTAATACAACTCCTGATGAACAACACTGGATTCTAAAGCTTAGTTTGCTGAAAGATTTGGCCCCTGAACTCGTTGACTGTGAGACATGGGGTAAGACTTTTGCAGCGGTCTATGCGAGGTGCTACGGCACTCCGTCTATGGCAGTGCTGCCTACGGTCCTTAAACGGATTTAAGATGATCACGGACCGGAGTCTGCGGTTGAGTTGGGTATGCGCCTGTGTGGCGCCTTTGATGTGGTTTGCGATCTCATCCTTGCTAATGTCAAGGGGGATGCAGTGAACTTTTAGGTTGCAAATGCTTTGGCGGCGCTTCCCGATGCCGAGAAACCCAGACAGTTAGCAAAAATTATTGTGGCGACTTATAAAACCGTGGGTCGCAATAGTAAGGGTGTTAAGCCTTTTTCTGTTAGGGAGAAAAAGCAACCCCAGGGACAAGCTACGGAAATGGAAGTTCAGCCCAAGTCCAAGAAACAGAATTGGCCTAAGAAACAGAAACAGGGAAAGCAACAGCAACAACAACAAACACAGGTTTCTCGTACCGCGTCTCCGTTGCCTGCACAATCGGAACGTGTTTATGACTTGCCCGATCGCGCGGTGATTAAATCTCAAACTCAATTTCAGGCTTCTGATCAACGATCTCCTCGTTCCTTTCAGGACTCATCAGCCTCGACGATCGGTGGTGGAGGGGGCAGCAGGGGTCGGGGTGGCCAGCAAGGACTTGACCAGCCCCGCCCGAAAAACGGTGCAGGAAAGCAGGAAGGCTCGACGCCGAAGAGACCACAGTTTGCCAAGAAGAAAGTTGCGGCTTTAACAGCGCATCAATATGCCACAGATAGTGAGAACGCGGCTTCGGAATCTGACGTGGGCTCGAACCTTGCTGGACAGCGCAGTGGAGATTACCATAGTGAGAGAGACCCTGCGTCCACTACTGGAGGTGACAGCGACTGAAATTTATGTTGTGATAGAAACAGCTGATACAAGAGTTGCTCCTCCTGATAGACTTTTTGAAGTTGTCCTGTTAATCGAAGGTGACATACAGCGAACCATAATAGGGGTGTTTTGGGAAAATCTTTCGTCTACGTATGACATTTTGCTTTCTGAGGCTGACTGGCCCCCACCTTTTGTTCTCGCAGCACCACGAGGGGAGGCGGTAATCCTCCCCAGTTTCGCGAACACAGTCTCGAAAGAGGATGCGCTGCATTTTGCAGAAGAGTGGGCTCTGGCTCTAGCGCCGGCGGTGTACCGCAATCAATGTGGTTGGGATAAATTGTCTCTGAGCCACGAAATTCCTTTACGGTCTCAGCCGCAGCCCCAACCTCAATATCCCACACGACATGAAGCCAAGGCGTCCGTCACGGCAATCCTTGAACAATTGGAATATCAAGGTGTAATTGAAACATGTGTGTCACCGATGAATAACCCTCTTTTTACTGTAAACAAGCCAGACGGTTCGTATCGTTTGGTGTAGGATTACTGGCATTTAAACTCGCATTTCCATAACTGTGCAGTACAGATTACTCACGGCTCTGCCCTAGTGAATAGTCTTGTGCATAAGCGGTTTAAAACCACGCTTGACATTTCCAATGGTTTTTATGCCCGTAGATTGGATGGTCTAAGTTCCAAAGGACCTCTTTTATATGCGGCGGTGTCCATTAACAGTTTCGGCGTTTCCCTATGGGCTATAAGAATTGTCCTGGGATTTTTACTGCCCGCATAGTCTCTCTTTTGGAGAGAATCGACCCGGATGCGTGTTCGTATGTGGATGACATATATCTCACAGACGACGAACTTTGGGAGCATCTGTGTCGGGTCAACGGAATAATTTGTACTTTTGCAAATATGGGTTACAAATTTTACTGCAAAATCGCACATTGCAGAGTACACAGTGTTGTTTCTGGGCTACGAGCTCATCAATGAAGGAAAAGGTTTGGCTTCTCACTTCCTGGAGAAATGCGCACAGCTGTGCGCTCCGACGACACTGAAAAAATTACAATCTTTACTGGGCTTCTTGAATTTCGGAAGGACATACATTCCGGAATATGCCCAGCGTATCAAGCCTTTGTATGCTTTGATACAACCAAGTTTTTCCAATTCATGCTGGCTGCCTGAGCATTCAGCTATATTGTAATCCTTGCAAGCTGATCTGCTCGCTTCTAAATTCTTACAGACTCGTGATAACCAGACCAACCTGGTGATAAGAATTATCCCTGGGATGGTGGGTTTCACGTACCTAACTGTTAATGAGGGAGATACAGTACCTATTGCTTATAAGTCACACTTGTACACTTCGGCTGAAATGCGATTTTCCACTGTAGAGAAAGTTTTAACGGTTGTGCAGATGGCAATTCTCAAGGAACGTGCCCTGTCACAGGGAAAATGCATGTTGGTTGTTACCCCGTGTCCTGCCTTGGAGGCAGTTACGAAAGCCAGTGTACCAAATTCCAAAGCTTTGCACCCTCGGTGGATTCAATGGGCTGCATCCTTGACGTCCCAGGATGTCACGTTCATTTTTGACACCTCATTAAGGTCGCAGGAGTAATTACAGTATGAATTTGTTCATCCAGCTCCTTTAGCAATGCGACCTTTGGAGGATTTCCATTGCATCATTTACACTGATGTTTCGGCGCAAGTTGCGCATGGCTCTAAACATGCCTACGTTTCCGCATGCGCCATTGTGGTCGGTGCCATGGTAAACGATGAGTTCAAGTCCAGTGTCGTGCAAACACTAGGGGACTGCACCGTACAATTAGCTGAACTTCATGCTCTGATGCTCGCATTGGAGTACGCTGATCCTAGTATGACGACTTTGATTGTAAGTGATTCTTACTACTGTGTCCTGTCTTACAATGAGAACTTGTTCTTTTGGATTCAGAATGACTTTCGTGATTCCAAGGGTAGCACAATAAAACATAAGATGATCTGGGTCCGGGTGGTTAACCTTAAGGAGAAGTTGCCACTAGTGTTTGTAATTCATACTCTTGGCCATCAGCGTGTTGGAGTCCATGCTGTCGGTAACTCGCTTGCTGATGAAGCGGCGAAATCAGCAGTATCGAAATATTTAGTTGCAGCAGTTACACGGTCCAAAAGTAAAATAGATAATGACATCTTGGTGGCTGTAGCTGCCACTGAGAAGGGAGGTAAATATCCTACGGGGTTCCCTTCGAAGTACACATACCACTTAAGTCCCGATAAGGTTCCTTATGTGAAAATTCCTGAAGTTGGGGAACGGTTGATTTCCAACTTGGATCGCAGGGCTACGTTGATTACAGCGGCTCATGAAGGTGTGGCATCTGCGCATGCGGGAGTCTCGGCCACTGTAACTCAGCTCCAACAACGTTTCAGGTGGCGGGGACTGTACAAACAGATGCGCGATTATGTCCTTCAATGTGACATTTGCCAGCAGATTAAGCCTTCAACTGCTGCGCGTCCGCCTCAGACACAGTTGTACATATCTAATAAACCACTAGGTTGCGTTTATTTAGATCACTGCGGTCCTTTTTCTTCTGATACTGCCTATAAGTACATCTTAGTAGCAGTTGATTCATGCACACGCTTTGTTTGGGTCTGGCCCTATCGCAGCGCTGATTCACGGACTGTCATAAGAGATCTGCGTGTCTTTGTAGGGATTTTTGCCTGTGGTACCTTCCATTCGGATCAGGGTCCGGCTTTCACCTCTAAGGCGTATAAGGATGCTATGATTTCGTTGGGGGTCCAAGTCAAGTTTTCGTCTCCATACAGACCTGAGGGTAATAGTGTAGTGGAACGAATGAACTCTGACTTGAGGCAATCTTTGACAGCACAAGTTATAGGCACTGGCAGAAACTGGTTGGCCCATCTCAATGGCGTGCAGCGTGCTCTTAATAATCTCCCTAGAAGGTCTCTGGGTGGGCGGACCCCGTATGAAATGCTCGTATCAAGATGTATGTCCCTGACCTCGACGGTCTAGACTCCGTGGCCCAAGCTACGGCCTTTGACGTAGATGAACATTGCAATGTTTTACAAGATCTACAAAAGACCAGAGAAAGTCTTGCAAAGGAACATTTGCCCTCCACATCGGATGATGCATTGCAGGTCCCGGTAGTTGGCTGGCTACCCAAATATGGAGAACTGGTTCGAGAGAAGATCGATAACAAGAAAGAATTTGGTCCTTCCTATCGAGCACTGTTTCCCGTTCTTGGAGTGAAGGGCACAAGAACAGCCATGTAGCGGGAATTCCGTTCCCCTACAGAACTGTGCATAGAGATTTGGAACCTCAGTGAATTAGGATGGTCCAAAACTTACCTCAGTACCAAAAATCCCCTTACCGAGCTAGCTACAGTGTCTCATTGGTCATAACAAACTCCCAATGTCTAGACAAACCAGAACATGAACTTAGAATACCTCAGGTATCGTGGAACACATGAACACTCTTTCGCTATATAATAATATCAAACCAGAACGTGGAGTAAATGAGGACACGTGCATATTTGAAATATTCATTTACTAATGCAGGGTTCTCAAACGCAGTATCTTATATATTACAAGCAAACATATTATAAGAAACATAGTTATCAGCATAGTTACTAGTCCATAAAAAGGGAATGGTGACAGCATACTAAAATGCTGAAATGAATAGGAATTAATAACACCTATTTCTCACACTCCCTATTTAGCATAGTATATTATATCTATGAAGGTCTCTTTTGGGTTTTAGAAAGGCGGGCCCATACCTCAAAATCTCAGTGGCAGAGGATCACATCATCTTCCAACAGCTCTCTGCATGCGAAGCACCATTACAAGGCAGCTCTAGTACATTTTTGAAAAAGTGCACTTATTTTACCGACTTTAATCAATCAAATCCTGAGTGGTTTTATTTCAAAATGACACAAAAGTCCATATCCAAAGTTAGACTTACCGATACTAAATTGTTGTATTCGAAGTCATTTCTAGACAAATTGGCTGTAGAGGGCTACGAGCTATGGAAGGAAACCATTGACCTTAAATCAGTTTGGGGTTCTAAAAGTTGGCAGGTACAAGACGATAAGGCTTTGCACCGTGCATGTCTCATTCCAAATCATATGTTGTTTTTAAATTCTACCATTTTCCGACAACATGCTTTGGATTGGCTACTTCTAAAAAATTAAATGCACCTACTATCCCTGAATTGGAAGAATATTCCGGTTGAAATAATTTTACACAGTTTTCCATTCGAGAATTGCAAACTCTATTGCACAATTCATCCTTTAAGGTATCCATTTTGGATCTGAAGGGTTGGCTGGTGTGGCACAGAAGCTCTGATTCTTGCCAACGTTGCTTTCTGGGTTTAACTGAAGGTTTTACACAAGTCAGGCCTGATCCCCGTTTTGATAATGACCATTCTGTCACCACTTACTCAGTGGGCAAATTGTGTCAGAATTGGCTACAACATTCTACATTAGCTGCAGGTAAATTACATCTATCCAAACTGACTGATGATGTGGATTTAAATGATTTCCTAAAAGGCCCGGCTAGTGGTAGATCTAAAAGATGGATTTATGCGATTTACAATGAAATCTGGTATACTTCACAGGTTGAGGCTGCTAAGCGCCTTAGAACTATTGATCAAGCTAATGTGAAAAAGGTGCTTGCAGTTGTGGATAAAAGTATTAACATGCTTTCTTCACGCATTTACATGTTGAATAATATTGTATCTTCTGTTGTTGATATTGTACATGATGAAGTGTCTGTGTTATACCATGGTCAAAATCAATTGCGTTCCATTATGCAATTTGCGTGGACCCTGCAGATGCTTAAGGCTGGTCGAGTGCCTCGGAATTACATGAACGTGTCCTCCCTCTTTTCCCCTTTTAATTTGACAGACAAGCAACGCATGCTTTCAATGCGTGATGCATCCTTTTCCATGTTACACATTGAGAGGTTGGAATCTTTACCGTTCTCTGTAGCTGAGGCCACTGCTGCAACGTGGCTTATCCACGGATTAATCACAGTACCATTTGCCTTGTACAAATTTACAAATTATATGCGATATATTGCGATAGGGAGATATGAACCATTAGGTAGCTCGTTTCTCCATGAGGCATTGTCGCTTTCATTCACTTATAGGTGCCTGAAAGAAGAAAAAGAAGTTTATCTTAAGGGGGAGGAATGCACAGAGACAACTGTCCATTCATTGATATGCAGACACATCCAAATGCATGGTTTTTGTAATTAGGACCGGCCAAATTTAGCCTGTGTTTTGAAAGGTACGCTGGTTCCCGCGATCGTTCCAACTTTCACATTACTGGGGAATGGTAGTTATTTACTGTTGAATAACGAGAAATGTTGTGGGTTAAAAAAAGGTATAGCTTATGTGGTAACAGTATCAGAACGTGTGGTCTGTTGCAAAAACGTTCTGTATCCTCCTACACATGGGAATTCAGATGTTTCCATCTGGCGAGCATCCCAACCTTGAAGGCAGAGTTCAATGGTAGGAGTAGAATAAGAGCCCTTTTATCTCAAAAAGAGGTGGCCCTGAGTGCGGCCCGAGAAACATTTGTCCTTCACATAGCTAACATGCGCACAGGGGTGCAGGCGCTTTTAAATACTGATTTGCCATTATATTTCAGCGAGCTGGTTCATCAAATCTTTAATGCCTCCTCCACTTCTGGCCTCGCTCACTTTTTTTAAATAGTTAGCAGTGGTCTTGTGACTTCCTTCTAGAAAATATTTGGAGTCATCCCTGCCTTTTTTCATTCTATATTTTCAAGCTTGTTTGGTGGCTTCCCTGTTTTGCTAGCGTTGGCTGCAGGCGTTTTGGTGATATTTTGTTTTATTAAAAATGGATGCCCGTCCTACGTTAGTAGCCGCACAGCCCCTCCTGCCAATGTTTCGCAACCGGATGCTTGATTACTATGGCACACTGCCGCTTGCGACTTTGAGCACGGCATTTGGATTATCGTTTCGGTTTTCCTATTTCACATGTGTCCAGCCTGTGTTTCATTGCCTGAGCTGCGATTTCGACTGGGCCCTTGATTGTGTCTCTGCAAGACGGTGTCTCCTGACGTCGATTTTAATCATCTGATGAGTCCCGTAGTTGCTCACGAGTTGATTTGTTCTGGCGAAAGGATTATGGCCTTGGCAGCGATGCATGGACTAATGGGTCATTGGGACATACTCGCGCAGCGCACGAGTTCTTAGCACCGAGCTTTCTTGAGAACCCACTGAGTTGTCCTCTGATGATGCTAGAGGATCCAGTGCTGGAGGAGCACGTATGTTCTTTCCCACTACTTAATTGGATGGCTGAACTGTTTTCGGATGATGAAAGTGATTTCATGCTGGAGGCTGTAGCTGCGTACTTTGCATATTCAGTCATATCCTGAGAAGCCTTCGGATCTTTTGCTAATAGCACGTTCCTGATTGCATTTTTTTGAACGGTGCTTTATGTGTACAATTCGTTTTTCTACACCCCAGGCCTATTGACTTGAATGCAAGTGGCCCTTGAGTTGAAAAAGTTTAGAACTTTTTACTTTGGCAGCTGTATGGCCATCGCATCTGCCTTTGAAAATTGCCTTAGCTCATTATTGTTATTGAACTCTGCTTTCATGTTATGCCCCTATTCTGGTCTTACTTTACCTTATTTTTGACCGTGCTCGGATCATTGGGGGGTGTCATATAGCTACTTCTTATCTATATACTATGTTAAGTTAGCATGAGCTTATTAAAAGTTTAAACGCCATTTTTCCTTTTGCTTCATTTTGCACACAACTCATAATTGCTATTTTAGCTTTCAACCTATAAGAGCGTTGTGATTTACTTGAGAAATAATATGTTATTGCTCTGATATCAGCTTTGCTTGGTACACTGTCTGCACAGTGAGCGCTGACACAGTGTTGTTGTGAGGTCTGATCTTCGCACCTTCCTAGACATAACACAAATGCAGCTGCTCCCAAAAACTGTCTCTAAGCGGGTTTTATATTGCTTTGCTGAAAACACGCGTAACACACTTGATGGTGCTTCGCATGCAGAGAGCTGGTGGAAGATGATGTGATCCTCTGCCACTGAGATTTTGAGGTATGGGCCCGCCCTGCTAAAACCCAAAAGAGACCTTCATACATATAATATACTATGCTAAATAGGGAGGATGAGAAATTGGTGTTATTAATTCCTATTCATATCAGCATTTTAGTATGCTGTCACCGTTTGCTTTTTATGGACTAGTAACTATGCTGATAACTTTGTTTCTTATAATATGTTTGCTTGTATTATATAAGATACTGCATTTGAGAACCCTGCATTAGTAAATAAATATTTCAAATATGCACGTGTCCTCACTTACTCCACGTTCTGGTTTGAAATGATTATATAGCGAAAGAGTGTTCATGTGTTCCACGATACCTGAGGTATTTTAAGTTCATGTTCTGGTTTGTCTAAACATTGGGAGTTTGTTATGACCAATGAGACACTGTAGCTAGCTCGGTAAGGGGATTTTGGGTACTGAGGGGAGTTTTGGGCCATCCTAATTCCCTGAGGTTCCAAATCTCTATGCAGAGTTCTGTAGGAGAACGTAATACCAGCTACAGGATAAAATCCTAATTTAAGACAAAATCCTAACTTAAGACAATATCCTACCTTTACTACTACTAAATGTCTTCTATGAATACTAAACGTAGGAAGTTTAGGATATTGTCTCAGATTAGTTCTATGAATCGGCCCCACTGTGTTTTGCTACCTTCTGTACATAGCACATTTGAGACATTTCAGGAGTTGCTACTGCTCTTACTAAAATGAATTACTTTAAATTCACAGAAAGACAAGGAGGGTGATATGGCTTTTGTGGGTTTCACACACTCTTCAGATAATGGATGTTAGTGACGTGTGTTTCACTAAGTCGACGCTTTTCAGTGGACCCATTCTCACTATAATAAGTCACTGATTTATTTGTCTAAATTAAGCCTAGTCTTTTTTTAATCATGCACTGTTAATGTATAGTTTATTTGGAGCTACAAATCTCCTTGTTTTATGCTTGAGCAGCAAATCCAAACCACAAATGTTCTTTGTTTTTTGAGACTTTTATCCCTGGCTATATTGTTATAAAGTTTGGAGTAGAAGTCTTAGACTGCGAAGACAAACCTGAAGTCTATGAGTTAGTCAGGGATGGAACTAGGAAGCCGAAGAGGTGCGTACCTTGTTCAGTTAAACTTTGATACAGAAGTCATACCGACAGTACCAATGAAATCAGGTTTACTCAAGCATTCTATTCCAATTTATTAAACAATTGATTTGCATTTCTGCCTCTAGTAGAAAGGCTCAGAAGTGCTGAGCACACCCTGAAGATAAGCTGCAGAGTTTGCTGAATCTGAAACGCCCCCTCCAGGCAAACATAGGGATGAAATCATCAGCCAGAGCAACCACTGGCAAAAAACCCTTTAACTGAGCACTGTCATTAATTCTTGCCATCACAAAAGACAAGTAGTTACCATCTTTCTCACATCGTAAACCGCAAAACCTTCTTGCGGTTTTAGTCTTTAAAAGAAATTCCAAATGAAAGGCAAAGGGAGCCTATCTGAAAAGTACAGAGGAGTGGCAATAATAAAGGTGGTATTAACAGCTGCTTGGGGGGGGAGGATCCACACAGATCCTGCCCGGGTCCTGTGAGGATCATTGTGCAGTGTGTGCCTTGCTTGTCCTGTGCACCCCCCTCCTTCACCAGAGTAGAACAACTCTGTGATAACTCAGAGTCCCTGTTAAATCTGGACAGGGTGGTATCAGAGAGAGAGGCTTGTCTTATATGTGAAGGATAGCTCCTCAAAGTGAAGGCGGTGCATAGGTGTCCATGAAATGGGAACATTGACTGTATTTATGTTGGGGCAGAGCTACCAGAGGTGCAGCAGGTGCAATGACACCAGCACACATGGTTAGGAAGGACTCAGCGCCAGCTGTGGGTGTTATCCTACTCCTTACATTGGGGCCCCAGCACACCTCCTCATGCAGATCTCCGTGTCACCTGTGACTATGCACACTGGCAAGACAAGGCACCAAAGAATGCCTGGCTAAAAGGGGGTGAGGATGACACACAGCACTGAGACTGACAGACACACACCACACAAGTGCAGTGGAGTGCCTTTTCTGGGCTCTGTGGGTGGAAGTATGAGACATCAGGTTTCACCCTCAGCTCCTCTTCTTTAATCCTATAAATTCGTGTTGTCACACTGCCACACTCCGATTTTGCTAATGGGCTCGGCCATAGTGAGGAGTCACATGCAGCATCACTGATCTGGGCAGCTCTGGGCCTTCAGCATAAAGAAGACACACAGCAGCAAACAAGCTGCGCTTGTGAAATGCTTTAGTTCTGCTGTGTATCCCCTTCCCCATGTCTGCTATGGTATTATACTGTGAATAGATGAAGCCAGACATTCAGACATTCCTCTGCATGGACATATTGTTGCATTTAAAGTACAATATTTTACAAATCTACAGATCCCCCTCAGCATTCCTGTGGATGCACATACTGTTGTATTAAAATTGACCTTTCTTTAGTAACCTGCATTATCCTCATTGTTCCTGTGTATGCAGGAGCCCTTACATTGGACAATCACAGGTGGAAGCCTGCGTTTTGAGGTTACCTGTTTAGACCTGAGCTGCTGCTTGTGTAAGGCCTGTGGGCGCGAGCCGCACCTTCCCCTCTTCTCATATTGGACCTGGGATCAGTGGGCCGCATGCGCCAATGCACACCTGTCTGTGCATGACGCCAGACAGAGCTACAGGCGGCTTGTGCACAACTCACATGCTTTTACCTGTAAGTGCATGCAGCGTTCACCAGGAACACTCTCCAAGGCAGACATGCGCAGTACATCACTTCCCACACTCTGCATCACATCAGAGCTGAGTAATCGGACAGCAGGTAAAATGCTTACTTGAAACAATGACACAAGCAGTTAGCACCTCGTTCCATTCTCAGGTGACCCACTTATAGCACCGTACGCTCAACACTTGCCACACTGCTGTAAATTCAGCCCCAACACTCACGACCACTGACTTCTATTACATAGGCAAGGTCAAGGTGTTAAAAATGCATGAGTCATGTTACAGCAGTGTTGCGGACCACGTCTAATGCGTGCTACTTGGCAGGGCTGGAGTATTCATGTTAAATGCAGCGCACACGCGCGGTCTGGTTCCCGGCGCACATAGCTTTGGTTGCAGCACACAGGGACCTTACAATGCCGCACATGGAGGAAAAAAATTAGAGGGAACATTGGTCCTGAGTAAGTATGGGCAAAATTTGCGAATTTACGTTCCGCGAATTCACACGAAATCGAATTCGCAATCCGCAAAATCCGCGAATTTGTACAAATTTGTGGATTTTTGTTTTTTTGCTTGTTCGTTGGGTTTTTTGTGTGTTCGCAGGTTTTTTTGCATGTTCGCTGGGCTTTTTGCGTGTTCGCGGGCCGCTTGCATGGCGAAGTTACCCATGCGGTCGTGTATGGGCACAGCACCCTCTGATTCACCACTGCCACCCTCTGGTTCATCACTGACACCCTCTGGTTCACCACTGCCACCCTCTGGTTCACCCCTGCCACCCTCTGGTTCACCCCTGCTACCCTCTGGTACACCACTGCCACCCTCTGGTTCAGCACTGCCACTCTCTGGTTCACCCCTGCCACCTTCTGGTTCAGCACTGTCACCCTCTGGTTCACCACTGCCACCCTCTGGTTCACAACTGCCACCCTCTGGTTCATCACAACACCTCTGGTTCACCACTGCCACCCTCTGGTTAACCACTGTCACCCTCTGGTTCAGCACTGCCACCCTCTGGTTCACCGCTGCCACCCTCTGGTCACCCCTGCCACCCTCTGGTTCACCACTGCCACCCTGGTTCATCACAGCACCCTCTGGTTCACCCCTGCCACCCTCTGGTACAGCACTGTCACCCTCTGGTTCACCACTGCCACCCTCTGGTTCAGGACTGCCACGCTCTGGTTCATCACAGCACCACTGGTTCACCCCTGCCACCCTCTGGTACAGCACTGTCACCCTCTGGTTCACCACTGCCACCCTCTGGTTCATGACTGCCACCCTCTGGTTCATCACAGCACCTCTGGTTCACCACTGCCACCCTCTGGTTAACCACTGTCACCCTCTGGTTCCGCACTGCCCCCCTCTGGTTCACCACTGCCACCCTCTGGTTCACCCCTGCCACCCTCTGATTCACCACTGCCACCCTCTGATTCACCACTGCCACCCTCTGGTTCATCACAGCACCCTCTGGTTCACCCCTGCCACCCTCTGGTACAGCACTGTCGCCCTCTGGTTCACCACTGCCACCCTCGGGTTCACCACTGCCACCCTCTGGTTCATCACAGCACCTCTGGTTCACCAATGCCACCCTCTGGTAAACCACTGTCACCCTCTGGTTCAGCACTGCCACCCTCTGGTTCACTACTGTGACTCTCTGGTTCACCACTGCCACCCTCTGGTTCACCCATGGTTCACCCATGCCACCCTCTGGTTCACCACTGCCACCCTCTGGTTCACCCCTGCCACAATCTGCTTCTTCACTGCCACCCTCTGGTTTACCCCTGCCACCCTCTTGTTCAGCACTGCCACCCTCTGGTTCAGCACTGTCACCCTCTGGTTCATCACTACCACCCTCTGGTTCATCACTCCCACCCTCTACCGAGACCTTTTGTGACGCAGCGACAGCACAAAAGATGCGCCATGGTGCTGGGTATTAACAACGTGACGCATCTGAGAGATGCGTCACGTTGTAAAGCCCTGCGCCATCAATAGGCGTTCCGGCACAGGGGAGGGCGTTCCTGCGCAGGGATGCCTCCTAAAAGTGGCTGAGTGAAATCTACACAAATTCACTCAGCCACTTTTAGGCCAATGCTGCGTCAAAACCCTGCGCCTGCTTGAAGCAGGCGCAAGGCTAGATGCAGCTTTGGGGAGATAGGGCCGCCCAGAGCATTGCTGGAGCTGCGTCGCAAGCGCGACGCAGCTCCAGCAATGCGCTGCTTTTACGGCACAGATGCGTGACACATCTGTGCCGTTTTTGCCACATGGTGCGCCGCATTTTAAATGCGGCGCACCATGGGAGGCAGAGCTGTGGCGCACAATAACTGGCGCGTCCCTGGGGATGCGCCAGTTATTGTAAATCTGCCCCTATACATTTAGCCAACGAGGGAGCACTTACTCCTTAGACAGTAGAAAGTACACCAGTTGAGTAGAGGTATTGCACAAAAAGGTGGCATCTTCATGGACAAACATGCAGGGCGGGATTCATTCTGCCCCCTGTTAGACTCGTTTTTTGCGCCCTTCTGCCCTCTGTTAAACTCGTTTCTCCCTTGTTTTTCTGCCCTTCTGCCCTCTGTTAAACTCGTTTTCCCTTGTTTTTCTGCCCTTCTGCCCCCTGTTAGACTCGTTTTTTGTGCCCTTCTGCCCTCTGTTAGACTCACTTTTCCCTTGTTTTTCTGCCCTTCTGCCCTCTGTTAGACTCGTTTTTTCTGCCCTTCTGCCCTCTGTTATTCCCTTGTTTCTGTGCCCTTCTGCCCTCTGTTAGACTCGTTTTTTGTGCCCCTCTGCCCTCTGTTGGACTCGTTTTTTGTGCCTTTCTGCCCCGTTAGACTAGTTTTTTGTGCCTTCTGCCCTCTGTTAGACTCGTTTTTTCCTTGTTTTTCTGCCCTTCTGTCCTCTGTTAGACTGTTTTATGTGCCTTTCTGCCCTCTGCATCACCACATCATCACTCAGCACCACCACATTATCACTCAGCACCACCAGAGCCTCACTCAGCGCCACCACAGCATCACTCAGTGCCACCACATTATCACTCAGCACCACCACAGCACAACTCAGCACCACCACAGCATCACTCAGCACCACCACAGCATCACTCAGCACCACCACAGCACCAATCAGCACCACCACAGCACCACTCAGCGCCGCCACAGCATCACTCAGCACCACCACAGCATCACTCAGCACCACCATATTATCACTCAGCACCACCACAGCACCACCACAGCACCACTCAGCACAACCACAGCATCCATCAGCACCACCACAGCATCACTCAGCACCACCACAGCACCACTCAGCACCACCCCAGCATCACTAAGCACCATCCCAGTATCACTCAGCATCACCACAGCACCACTCAGCATCACCACAGCACCACCACAGCACCACTCAGCACAACCACAGCATCAATCAGCACCACCACAACATCACTCAGCACCACCACAGCACCACTCAGCGCCACCCCAGCATCACTAAGCACCATCCCAGTATCACTCAGCATCACCACAGCACCACTCAGCATCACCACAGCACCACTCAGCACCACCACAGCACCACTCAGCGCCACCCCAGCATCAATCTGCGCAACCGTTCAACAACAACTGGTTCAAATATGTTCTCTCAAAGTTTCAAACTTTATTACAAATCTCACAAAAAGATGTTAATATTTCACATCTGTTCTTGGATTTTCGTCACAATAAAATACACTGAACATTATCTTCACAAAAGTTATTTACAAAAGTTTAAGCTATTGCCATTATAAATTAAAATCACTTTTATTTAAGTATTAATTATTTAAAAAAATTAAAAGCCATTGTAATTTGTAATATCAATACAGCTAAGTCACGTCAATACAAAACATGTTGCATTACAAATGCTATAGGTGTCACATTTGCGAAAGTTATAATTATTGGCATTGTAAATGACAAAGCTATTAATTTAGCTATTTTGAAAACCAACACATAAATAAAAAAAAAAATCATTTACCAGACCAATAGCTCAAACTTTCCTAATGCGGGACCTATTGCATTGCAAATGCTTGTTTTTATATCTGTCAGTGCTTCCTGTTGAGGTTTAATTTTCGTGACAGGCGCCTCATTGCCTACTTGTACCAATTCTCTGACCCTGCTTCAAGGGTAAGAGCAGGGTCAGAGAATAGTTGCAAGTAGGCAACGAGGAGCCACGAAGCACTTACAGCCTTACAGCAGCAGGTGCCCAAGTTGAAGTTAATATCTTTGTAACCCTTTTGTAAAAGGTTACAAAAAATTAGCTTCAACTTTTGCACCTGCTGCTGTAACCCTGTAAGTGCTTGGCAGATAATTCGTCCCCGCTAATTCGCTGATTTTACCGCGATTTCGCGACATTCGTGGATCGCGAAATCGCGGAAAATCCACAAATTCCGCGAGCGGAACGAATTTTCAGCCCATGCTTAGTCCTGAGTGCCCTTTCCTAAATCCATGGTGCTGCTCCCAGTCCGTCTCAAATAGGATAGGGCTGAAAGGGCTAATACACTAATGCCCTCCTGTACTTCCTTCCATCTTAGCTGGAAGTTTGTCCTGCCCACCCTTGGCCCCCACTTTCGGTGTCACCGTCTGCACTGTCTCCCCCTGCCCTACCATCTTGTCGAAGGGCCATGTGTAACTGCCGTTTGTACTTCATTTCCCACCCTTGCATCCTTCACATACAAACCTCTCTGTAGTCTCAAATCCTGCTACACCAGCCCATCCCGCCCCCTACAGAGTCAACACCATTTTCACTCATCCCCTCCCTACCCATGCACCTTTGTCTCCCTTACTTTGCGTTAAGAATTGAATCAGCTCTGGATCCAGCTACCTAACCAGTTGCGAAGCGCCTCCACCATGCACCACAGAGCACGTGCCCTCCGATCAGCCGCCCTTGCCTGGAAAACACTAGTTTTACCCAGCATGCACTGCCCTGCCACCAACTCTTTTCCTCCTAAAAAGGGGTATCATTCACTACTTTACCTGGTTCTAAACTCATTTCCCCAACATCCAACTGCCTGTGTGTAAGACAACCTGCATCTCATCACACTGGTAACCTGTACATGTCCTTCTAATGTCCAAGCATTGCCATGGGACCGTAGTATGCCCTACCGACTATATCTTTGCTTTTTTCCCATCCAAACTGCATTCTTCCACTCAGGGGACCGTGATGATCCCTCCGGTCTGACACACTGCCGAGGTCAGGCTGGACCTTCTTGTGGCAGTGTATGTACCCACCCCACCATCATCCACAAAGCCGAACAAGACCCTAAGTTCTCTTCACTCAGAATTGATGAGCCATCCCAAGCTCTCACGAGTCAGCTCTAACACTGTGTGCAAGTGCTTGCAAAGAAAAAGAGTCTAGCATGTTGGTGTTAATATCCCTACCTGTCTGCCCTTCTGCTCCATCCACACCCACTGCTATTGTCCTGTATTATACTGACCCTGGGTACCCCCACATTCTTACCTACCTGCCACACCTGCCCGCATTGGGAGTTTGCCACGGGGTACACCCCCGCCCCCCTCTGTGTGGGGACAGGCCCCTCTCCCCAATCTTGCACCCATAGGTCATGTGTGCTTGCCTTTTTGACCAGCTAGCCTCCCCCTCTAGGCCATACCTTTCCACAGTTTCTAACTCCTCCTCCTCCCCTCCACTGCATTGTAACAATCCTGCTAACCACTTTACCCCCTGGTTGGCCCCATGCCGCTCTTAGATATGTGCCTACCCTCCCTTTAACTGGCTACAATGAGAACTCCCCTGTCCCCATGCGTCATCTTCCACCAGAGTGATCTAATTCCTGCGGGTGCTCTCTGCAACCACCCTCCCATTGATAATATACCGGGGGTAACTGCCATGCCCCCTGTGCATGCCCTTTTCCCCTACCACCCTATTGCTCATCTCTCTCCCAATGACATCCCCCAGCCCCTTCTCCTGCCACACTCCCCTGACCCTCCTTGTTCCCAAAACCATTTTCTATTCTACGCCACTGATTTCACTCCTGGCATACTCTAACTGTTCATGACTCCCCCACTTTCCATATCGCTCCAGCTGCTTTACTACTATCCCGCCCAAGCATCCTGCTACTCGTCAACCTTCTCCCCTGCTGCCCCCCCCTCCTTCCGCGACCTCTTCATTGGCTCAGGGGCTTGCATACTCCATTCCACCCCTCCCTCTCTGGACCCCTCCCAACCATCAAGTTCCGCACCTGGCCTCTCCTGCAATGACCCAGTGCCTGCTACACTGCCTTCCTCATTTTGTTATGGGGCCCACTCCCCCGCCGTACTGCAGCTTGTTTCTCTGTGTCCTGGCCTGCTACTGGGCAAGCGGGAACATTATTTCTCGGCCCGCTCATCCCGTCGACTCTCCTCTGCTGTCACTTCCAGCTGGGCCATTTCACCTGAGGTCCCCGCTGCTGTCTACCTATACAACACCATTTTTCCTACCAGTAAGAACACGCTTACCGCGGTCCCGGCTGACATTTTTATTAGCACAGCGCCCAGCGCTGCCTTGTCAGCCTGGGCCCCTCACTCCTTTCCTGCTTCAAAAATTAACATGGGCCTACGCTCCACACTGCGGGAACTGTGTGAGCCACGCAATGCCCCTGATGCCACTCTCCTCCCCCTCGGGCGGCCCCTCCCTCCTACCTGCGAGCACGCCTCCACCACGACTCCACGTGGTGGCAAGCATGCTCTCACAAACACAGCAACCCCACTAGAAGCCCAGCCTGGTAGACACGCCATGACCCACGCTTTTAGCACAATCAAATCCTTGCAACCTGCCTCTGCTAGGAGGTGCATGGCTTCATTTTATCCTTCATTTCTCACAATATACATTCTTTGAAAAATATCCTTAGCGGAAAAATATCTCTGTACAACTGCCATGTCACCTTCCCAAAATGGTGACTTTTAACTTAAAATGGCCAGATTTATATTGGTCTGCCTGCCAAGACATTATAGCCCACAATGAGCCCATTTGAAGCCAGGGCTGAAAGAAAAATATTCCCAAATTCCCTCTCTGCAGTCAACTGCCCCTAAAAACCCATTGTAAGCTTTACAATGTAAACACAGCAAGAGACGCAAAACAATTTCCATCATGTAAAAATTCTCATCAATTCATTGCATGGTACAGTGACGTAATTTGTAGACTAACTTCTTTTATTAAATCTTTTTTTTATTTTATGCAAAAAGAAAAGGCACAAAGGTACTACATGAATTACCACATTTCCAAACAGAAATGCTGAGGGTAAAAGAGAAAAAAACTGGTTCAAAAACAAAAGTTAAACACAGAAATCTATAATAGGCCGCATTAGAATGTATGCACAGGCAACAAAGCATATATAGAATTATATAATATAGTGTAGTCGAACAATGCAAGGCCCTGAAACGCATTGGTTAATGCTGACATTCACACTAATCTACAAATCAGCCCATATTTTCTTTAACGGTTTCCTTGCCAGTGTGACTTTAATAATAACAGGCTCTAGTCCCTATCAGGCACATGCATTAACCTTTTTTGCAAGCTCAAATGGTGCAATTCGCAAAAATCGGCCATTTGCGCCAGCAAAAACGACTTCTGAGATGCATCAAACAGTAAGAGTCTCACAATTCAAGAATTCACAATTTATTGAGATTTCTTAAATTGCAAATGCATTTAAGGAATCGCAAATTGCGATTCCTTAAATGGAATGCATGATGAAATCGCAAATAACGATTTCGCTAATAGGGGTCGCAAATTACCATCAATTTGAACTTGATGGTAATTAACCAAAAATTTTGAAAAATGCACTAAAGTGCATTTTTCAAAGTTGTAGGTTACACACACACATGCCCTTGGGGCACGTGTGTGCGCAAAGTGTGTGCACAGATGAATTTCATGGGTGCAACAGGGTGTCCTTTTGACAACCTTGCACCCTTCAAATTGCATGCGCAATATGAGGTATTGAGTACTCGCAAATTGCGCATGCAATTTCCTATTCATTCCTATGGGCCTGTAGGCCTATAGGAATAAATGGGAAGGCATTCCTTAATTGCAACTCGCAATTTGAGAGTCAAAATTAAGGAATGTTTGGAAATCGCTAACTTTATAGCGATTCTTACATGCATAGGCTTTTGCAGTTCCTTAATTGTGATTACTTAATAATCACAATTAAGGAATCACAAAAGCCTACTGCATGTGCCCCTATCTCTGAAAACTCATTCCACCTGGTAATTACCAGAGGGAGATTAGGGTCCAACCAAATCCGAGCTAATCAAAGTCTGGTTGAAATTATCATGAACAACTGTGGCAGCATATTTAACAATGAAGTTCCTAATGTAATTAATTCAGGAGTAGGATACACAGACAACATATTAATTACAACAATTCATATAAATAACAGAAAATATTAGGTAGAATTATATTGTAAATTACAAGTCAACTGTGACCATAGTAATATTCTTAAATCAGATGTTAAGGCCAAAATAATTTGCCCACATTTGGTTAAAGGATGTTTTTAATTTTCCAGTTTGAAGATCAGCTATTCAATTACCGATAGATCTAACACCGGGTTTATTGTTCAACATTCAAGTTTAATGGTGACCTTTCCTGAGCAAAGATTTTTGACTATCCTGAGGCATTACTGATTACTGGGTATCTTCTATAGGCTATATATTGACCACTTCTCTGATTCCTACGCCTGTCAAAAGATCAATCCCTTCCCTTACATCAGTGTACCAATAATTGACTTCGATACATTCTGTTCAATTAGGAAGTATCGGCCATATGCATCATTGTTGCTGTTTGCGATTTCTTAATTGCGAAAATTAAGGAATCGCAATTAAGAAATCGCAAAAGGCTATGCATCAAGAAATCGCAATTTTTTTGCGATTTCTAAAAATTCCTTAATTGCGATTCACAATTTGCGAATCGCAATTAAGGAATCCCTTCCCCTTGGCCCATAGGAATCAATGGGAAGTCATTCTCAATTTGCGATTAGCAATTTGCGAATCGCAAATTGAGAATTGAATTTCAAGGGTGTATGGGGGGGTTCAAAGGACCCCCCCCTGCACTCCTGAAATATAACTTTACGTGCATTTTTCACACACACATGCCCCAAAGGCATGTGTGTGTGTAAAATGAAACTTTCAAAAATGCACTTTTGTGCATTTTTGAAAGTTTTCGCAAATTACCATGAAGGTCAACTTCATGGTAATTTACCTCTCCCTATTTGCGAATTCGCAAATTTAAAATGTTCATGCATTGCATTTAAGAAATCTCAAATTGCGATTTCTTAAATGCAATCACAATTTTAGAAATCGCAACATGATTGCGATTTCTAAAATTGCGAAAAACATGATGCATCCCAATTTTGTCAATTGCATTTGCAAACGGCCGAAAATTGCGATTCGCACCATTTGCGAATGCAATTGACAATGATGCATGTGCCCTTATATCTTCAGATAAGTGGCCCCACCAGCAGGTAACGATGTCATCTAGCCCCAACCTTTCTAGTTTCTCTGATGAGTTAATTAAGTGCAATTCAATATACTTTGTCTAATTGATGAACATTCATAAATAAATCACATCTAAGGCTTGCGTAAGAAAAATCTGATTTGAGAAAAGATTTCTGAATTTAAGTCACAGTTTCTCAAGACTATATCATTTTACAATTCTGTATATGGCAAGTCATATCCAGTATGCAGCACCCTGCAAAAGAGCACTTTTTAGCACTCACCACTTGATAATTCAAAGAAATGATACCGCAAGACATCCAGTTTTTCTAGGAGAGAACCATACCCTGACATTTAACCCTTGAAATTTTGCAAGAGAAAGATGGCATGGCAGTGCACACATTGTTTTTTCATTATTAGTTTAAGAAATTGCCTCATAAATGTAGTGTTGTCTGTAGAGAGGGTATTGCACGACCTTCAGTAAAATAATCCAAAAGCACATTAATGTTCTTTTAGGTTTAACAGTCCAAACCCACCCTTTCTAAATGACCTTTCAAAAGATAATGGCAAATAAATTAGGCTATCATATATGTTAGCACCTTGTAAGTGCCGAATGCACTTTTACCACATACCTTATGGAATGAATGATTTTAGCAAGGATAATCATCTTCCACGTATTAACCTTTGCCAAAACTCTAACCTCTACTTTCAATCAATATATTGCAGAGGTCTTCAAACTCTTTCACTCAGACCCCCCCCTAGACTTATAAAACAGCAAATGCATCAAACAAAAACAGATATCCCAAACTAACTGCTTCCCATAATTGGGGTGTTGTGAACCCCTCACGCTCTTTGACCTCAATGCAATTATACCTGCTGCACTAATGATAACTGCAGGCCTTAGTAGCAGGCTATCTCCTCTGCCTCTTTTACCTCTTCCCCACCCTGATGGATCATCACCTCTGTTCTTCTAATGCTTGAAAGGACAATAAGCTCTGATGCCCCTTTTTAGGTCTCGCCTATGCAGCGTGCATGCGCTGCATAAGAGGAGACCTCTTGGAATTGATTTCCTTTTTAGGCCAAATACGTGCACGCATTTCATTGCTTTCAATGGCAACGCGTGTATGTCTGGCGATTCCCTTGCGGGAGCGAGCTTTGGGGACATCTGTTTGTAATTAACTTGCAAACAGATGGTGCCCCTGCTCACTCTCGCAGGTGAAACGCTGTTTGTGCTCTCAGCCGCACTGCCCCCACTTCTACCACTTGTTCCAATGGGCGCTAGGCTAGGTTATGTGGAGTCAGAGTTAGATCAGATTCTACAGGCTCTAGTGAAGGTGGGGGCTGATCAGACCGCGTCTCTAAACATAGAGCCTATGTGAAAGGAGGGTCTGGGCCGCCTCCATCAGAGCCCTAAGCTCCACCCAGGTGCGTGTCGAGGGACTGCCTACAGTTTCTGGTCAGCCCCTTGCATAACCCGCAGCCTGTTTGGAATCAGCCGCTACCCTCCCCTTTCCAGGCTTAGCTGACACCCCGGGCCCGCGGGTTGTCACTCTTACAAAAGGTAATCTTCAGTGCTAAACAGAGGGGCAGCAGGAGGAGGTGGCGGCCGACTGATAAAAGGACCAGGGAAACAAGAACTGAGTCCAAACTTTTGCATCAAGCTTAATCCTTTGAGTTTTAATAGAAATTACCATCATCTAATTGATTTTTCTCAGTTCATATGTGGCTTGGGAATGGGCTACATTTTCAAAACTAGTTATAGAAGTGCACATACAAATGTCTCCAGTGAAGACAATATAATCGCAGTGTAGTCAGCTAAAACTAAATATTTGTAATCTTTGAACTGAACATGATTCCTGATATGTGGTCGTAATGCCTGAGACCTGTCCCTAAAAGTTGGAAAGCATTGTTAAATTGGAGTTCCTATTAAGGGCAAGCAACCTTGTTTGGTACTTTACAGATTTCAGATTTATATGATCATACATACATGTTAATAGTCAGTTTACTCCATTTACAAAGCAAATCCTCTGTATTTACACCGAATCTTCCACTGACATTGATGCATTTCAGAACCTCTAATATATAGAAATAATTAGCATTATCAGAATGTTTCTCCACATCTTGCCTTAGCAAGACATTTGGGTCTAATTTAGCGCAGGTGCTTCGTATCATGATTAAAATTGTTTTAATGTCGATTAGAGCTATTTCTATATTTTATATATTCTTGCTGATCTATATCTGTGATGTCTGCTACAATGGCACTAAACCTATTTGTTCTGATTTTCAATGAGATTTATATATCTTGATTAAAATGGGTCTATAAGTCACATATTCCTGGGAGTTTCTGCTTGTTTCAAGCAACAGTACTATTTACCATAGGTTTACTGTTTAGTGGGATCTGTGATAGAAGATGGTCACTGTGAACACACTCAGTGATAAAGGAGAAATGTTAGCCCCCAAAATTTCAAAAGGGCAAAATTTAGAAGCAGCCTTTGCTTCTTCAAACAAGATAGATATGATTTGCCAACTTATTTCAGTTTGGCAATGGTCAACCAATCCAAAGATTTCTAATGAATGAGGTTCGACTGAGGATTTGTAATGGTTGCATTGAATTCATGAAAGATCGTATGGATTTATTTTATCTACTCTAATAATACTATACACCCTGATAACAATACTATACACCCTTATTAATTTAAGAGTCTTACTTTACATTCTTTCAAGGTTTCTGTTTTCTGCAAGTATATCCTATAATTTTAATACTGGTATGAATTCAACCATTTTTTTTCAAAGGAACTTGATGACTTTTCTACATTTGGTGAATTTTAGTTTTTAAGACAGATAATTTGCTTTGACGTTCAAGTAAAAAGAATTCTCATTACTTAGATATGGATGCAGGTCAAACTGAACAGCTGCATGGTTTGATGAATCAGAATCTTTAGGTATTGAGGATTATACCTGGACCAAAAAGCCTTTGTGGTATAGGGAATAAAAAGAGAGCATTTTTGGCCAATGACAAATTACCTGTAAGAGCCTACCTTCTACTTCAGACCACTGTTCTAATTGAACCTTACCTTACTTTTAACATGTCTGATTTTCAGTGACACAATTTAGTTGAAACTTAGTGCATCGTATGCTTGCAGTTCCCAATGGTAGCATGTATGGAGCTACTCCTAACCCATTAGTTGTAATATTTCTTCATCTCAGGGCACGTTGCACTTTGTCATGCTGGGCCGTTTTAAAAAAAGTTTAATAAAGAAGGCCAATTATTTTACCACTGTTTGCTGACAAGCATTTTGCCCAATGTACGCCCTGCACTCCTCTATCTAATGTTGTTGCCGTTGTGTATATTTGTTTTAGTCCAGCGCTGTCTGTGTGAGGAAGGCCGTATTTGCGATTTGATGTGATGTTATAACTTTTTCTGACAGTTGCAGCTACTGTATTAATTAGCATTTTTCCTGTTGATAGTTTTAACTGTATTTTATGTGTTCATTTGTGGGTCTGCTATGAGACAGATAAAGATTTATGATGATGATGAAAAGTCAGTGGGGCTTTGTTGTCGCCAAGCATTTACTAATTCTAGTTCCTTGCAGAACATATCTTCCACTTGTACTCATGTTTCAGATCATGCGTGGAGGCAAATTAAAGTTAAAATCTATTGGCAGTTTCTTGGGATTAAGGAACAAAGGCAAATATGGTATTTCCTTTAGTAATTCACATGTAGTAGCATGAGACATGTAAATATTTTAAAAGTTGTCAGTAATACTATTGATTGAAGTTTCAAACAGCGTCAACCTATTTCAACTTACTTTTTACTCTCAACTACTTTAGAACCATCATTTTTGTGATGCACTTTACTAACCACACACACAGTTTACTTGTCTAACAGCTAATAATTTCAAACCCAGTCAGTTCTTTTTTTTTTATTTCACCTTCTCCATTGATCATTTGTACTTCTCTTTACTAAAAACGGAAATATTTATTTCTTTATTTTTTAATGTGATTAACATGCCACAAGGCATAGTACAAAAAACTCAAGCATGTCAAGCAGCGACGTCTATAAAAACATATCTTATTTAGGCCCGGGAGGGGAAGTCAGCAGGCATATGTTCTTTGCAGTGGAAGGGGCTAATAACTTCATCATTTAAGACTTCAAACATCAAAATTCTGCTCATACCTTTAAGCTAGGACATATGAAGTCTTACCACACAGCGTGCCCTCCACTAACAGACCAGGACGGGTTTGCTTAGGTTCCCAAATCTTCAGGAACTGTGCCTGGACTAATGAATACAATATTCTTTCCGCAGCCATATGCCGGTTGATTCCTTTGACCCAGAAGTCTCTGTTAGGGTGGTTTGCATTGCCCTATTGCCAAGAAATATCCCTTTTGATCTCTTTCAGTCTCAGAAAGAGGAACATTAGGATATGCTTAGGCAGGTGCACATCATTCGGGATCCTTAGACCATTACTTGGGGTGTTATTGTGAATTTTCAGCAGGCACAAGGGTGCCTGCATTGGCGCTAGGTAGCACCGGTGGCATAACAGAATATGAAGTGGCCCTCCTGCTAAGTATATGCAGGTGGCCCCCAATGCTCTGGACCCACACCGAAGCACTCTGGCCAGGGGTCTGCCAGTGTCGGAGGGGGCCACTGGAGCTCAGGACCCCACCACATCACGGGGCTGTGGGGGCTTTTGTTATGCCACTGGGCAGCACATTGTGCGCCAGTGCAAGGAATGGACAGGAATGCACTGTATGATGTTAAATACAGCACATACCTTCTCTTTAATGCAGTGCAGCAAGGTGGCTTGCTGTGCTGCTTGAAATAATCATAAATCTGCCCCATAATGTGTAACATAGGCCCCATGGATCAAACAATGGAAACAAGAACACAACATAAAAAATAGATAATACAAACACAACAAGTTGCTTTAATCAAAGTTATACACTTTTTATTAACTAGAAAAGGGACATCATCTTCATAAAAATATGAATGTAATGTACTTGCCGGTGGGTCACAAAAGCCTTCACCTAGTGTTTTGGTGAATTTGGTTCGCTATTAAACAACTGTCTCTTCTCCAAGTTCAACATTCATAATAGTGATCTTTTGCAAACCTCCCAGCTAAAAGTCAACGATGAAGGTGGGGGTGGGGGGGTGGTGATGACTTAGCCACAATTAAGGAGCACTAAAGCAATTTTGTGAAGCCTGACTCTGGTCTTGGAAAAACAATATTTGGCTTTGCTTGCAGGATATCAGAAAGCAAATGTTGAACAATACAAGTACAGACCCTGCTGGATGCATGTGGGTTAAGCTTTTGTCTTTGACAAGCTCAGAGGCTGGACTTCAGTTTAAGTAAAAGTGCCTGGACAAATTTCCATAGGTAGTTTGTGCACTCTACATTCTCAACTTCAAGAGTGCATATGTTATGGTTTTTGTCTTCATATGTCTCAACCTCATTTGGGAGCTCATATATTATCGCTGTTACAAATAGCTGAAAATTAGTAGAGGCATTCTGTTTTATCATCATTGGGCACATGAAAGATTCTTAAGTGAGGAACTTGCCCAAGTTTTATGCTATAAACTCTGCCCCTTGTATGTGTTTAGTAAAGTTGCTGAAGTGCAACTCCATAGTGATGACCTTCTTTTCTGTGATGCCTGATTTTCTGTATATTTCCTTCAGCCATAACATTATCAGTTTAGCCAGAGGTTCAATATCATGAGATGTGAAAGTGATCCTATTCAGATCACAATATCTTCCATGGTCTCCAATCAAGGCTTGAATGAAATGAAATGAAATGTGATACTTATAAAGGGCAATTTGTCACTCTGGAAGGAGCCTCCTGGTGCTGTACAAATAACAAACTTAGCAATGGAGAATAGAGACCTAGATGAAGGTTAGACAAAGTTTGTTTGATGCTCCTAAACTGCTTGAAGGATTTTACTTTGATCATGCTAGGTCATGGGTGTATCCCTTTCCATGTTTTTACCTTTTTGAGAGAGCTGGACTCTCTAGAGCTGAGTAGGACTGCAGCACTCTCTCGAGTTCAGACACTCGGAAATGTACAATGTTATCTATAGCATGCCTCGTGTGCACGCAAGAACTTCCAATTTGAGTGTTACATTAGCTAGCATCCAACAACAATTCTATTCTGATCTCCCACTTTGCCATAATTGACATGCCTTTGAAACATTTTCTAGTTTAGTCTACATACAGCACTGTAGACACCCCTGTTGTAAAATGACAGGCGTGATTGTTTCCAGGCAATTAGCAGTTTGTTTGGAAAAGAGCAGATTGCCAAATAGTTGGCAAATAGGATATAGATCTGAGAAGGGCAACGAAGCAGCCCTGGACTTCGGCTTAGAGGATCTCCAATCTGTTGTTAATCGAAGTGATTTTGTTGCCCTTCTGTTATTCTATCTGTTAGTGGTATTTGGTACCATTGAACATGACATTCTTTTGAGAAGGTGTTGGACCTGGTCGTCTCAGTAGTGTCACCCCCAACTTTTTGCCTTTTTCCCTCCACTTTTTTCTGTATTGGTTTTGGCTGGCCATAGAACTCTATGAACTTCACCACTTCTAACCAGTGCTAAATTGCTTGTGCTCTCTCTCACCAAAACATGGTTAAATTAGCTGTTACCCAATTGGCATATATAATTTACATATACATCCCTTGTAGAGTGGTATACCATATACCCAGGGCCTGAAAATGAAATGTGCAATTGTTTCTTTTGCTTTTATCACCCTAAGTGGGAATGGAATGCCCAGAGTGGGTCCGGTGCTCACTACACCACTGTGTTCAAGCTAGCCTGGCTGATGAGGGCTGATGCCCCAGAACAGGTCCCAGGATGCTTGTTTCCAGTCCAGGGAGGACCCGGCTTGGCAGTTCAGGCTGGGCTATTTGCACGAGGAACAGGGTCATGACTGATTTGCCTATGGCTGGGTCCAAACTGGGGTGGTGTCGTGAGCAAAAGAACGATGGATTAAATGCAGATCTTTGTGACTGGGGGTGAATATTTGCATTGTTCAGCATTCCGTCCATTATTTGCTCCTTTAACTAGTGGGTGTGCAGAATTGATTGTACCATTCACCTAAGTAGCCCTTAAAACATGTCCCAGGCCTGTCACTGCAGCTTGAATGCAGTGCTCAACTGGCATGTCGACTTGGCATTTAACCCCCTTGCCAAGCATTACATTTCCCTTTTATTACATATATGCCACCTCTAAGGAAGGCCCTACAAAGCCTATTGGATAACATTGGGAAATCCTCATTACCAGGTATAATTCCTAATTATGAGAAGGTGGATAGATCATGTTAGGTACCTATGAAATTATAATAATAAATACTCTTTAATGGTAAGGTCGGATTTCTGATTACAGATTTGAAAATGCCACTTGTAGAAAGTTGGTATCTTTCATTACAGTTTTGAAAATGGCACTTTTAGAAAGTTGCTATTCTTCTGCCTTTTGTGCCTGCAGCATGTCTTGGCTCACATGACTGTGTGTAGCTGAAGTTGGATTTCTAAACTCTCTCAAGACAGTCACACAATACAGGGATTAGGTGTGCCTTATTGGGCCATATGCTGGCAGGATGGGGGGACAGAGCTGAGCACAGCCCTTCTTACAACTGAAAAGCCTGTACTCTGACTTAACCAAAGGGACTAACTACCTTGTATTGTCCCTACATCCATCAGGGAGCAAGGGGAGAGAGTCAGGAAATTCTGTCCATTTAAAGGACCTTTCCAGAAGCTTCTCCCACCTTCCAGAAGAATAGCACCAGGATATACAAATATGACCTTCAGACCTACTTGTCTGTTCACTACTGGACCTGCAGAAGTACTCTCAGAGGACAGCCTACTGCTGTCACCTGCTGTGCACTCTGCCAGACTGCTGCTGTACCCATAAGAACTGCTTTGCTGTCTGGAGCCTGCCTTAAACTCTCAGAGGCCAGCCCTGCTGTTGATCCCTACATATTCATCTGCACCTAGGACAAATAAAAGTGACTCTATGGGCTAGTTTGCTGACCTCCTGTTCAGAGCCACAGGGACACAAACAGTTCCCATCATCTTGAACCCTTTCCCTGGACCCAGCATGAATGAGTCCTGTACCCCCAAGAAGTATCTCACCAGTCCTGGGCTCTTAGTTGTGGTGCTAAGGTGCCCAGATGGCCAAAAACCAAAACTGAGAACTTGACCAAATATTGACCCGAAAAGGGTCTGAGAACCAGGAGTAGTCTGGGATCAATCTGCTTGCATCTCTGCCAAGGTGCATCACCAGTCGGACTTTGCGGATTCACCTGCTGCATTCTTCTCGACAGCAGCAAATTCTTTTCAGCGGTCCTTCAATAAAGGGGTGTCTGACCTCGTTGAACTGTCTTCATCTACAACCCTCTGCCTCTTCCCGCTGGAGATTTTCAACTTCCGTTTTGATGACTAAGTCCGAATAATCTTCACTGCAGCTTCATAGCAAGGCCATCAGCTGAGGCCGCCCCCTCATCAACCAATAAGTCAATCAGTCAGGATTAGTAGAGCACGGAAACTTCACCTGTGACGGTCTTAAGACACTGTGGGGTTTTGCTGCTGGATCATACTGCCTGTTCATCGGACACCTCCTGTAGTCTTGCCTCGCTGAACTTTACCATCTAAGACACTTTTTCTTATAAGTCGGAAGGTAAGCGCTGAACGGGTCCAATCCACTTCTTCTATCTGGACTGCAGTCAGCCATATTTACTTTGACCCGGTCTCGCAAGGCTAGATCACTGTGGTTGGTGCTTTGATCCTTTAGACACTAGTTTTTACTAAAAACTTTCAAAATTCATAACTCCGGGTCTACTTATTGTATATTTGTCATTTTAGTGTCAGATATTTTATGAAAATGTACTCTTTTTTCTGAATTGTTTTGGGATTTTTCTTATGATGTGTTTTGACTTTATTACTGTTTGTGTGTTGTATAAATACTTTACATATTGCTTCTAAATTAAGCCTGACTGTTTTTGTTGCCAAGCTACCCAGGATTAAGCACAGGTTGTTCGTGACTTTTTGTGATTTACTCTGCAAGAGAATTGCTTGACCAAGGCTCACACCACAGTCAACCAACAACCAAATTTCTTACACACAGTTACAAGAAATATCCTTCACAAATGATTTCCCTCGGCTGAGGGAAAAGCCTGCAGAATGGTATAAGCAAGTTGATCAGTTTGTGAAGATTTCAAAGGTATTGTGGATAGATTTAAACACTGTTTGACATTGTGGTTCCAGGTGTTTTGTGGGTGGCGTGTAAAATTGCAAATGAGTGGCCCACTGCAGACCCAGAAAGAGATCCTGTAACTCATGGCCATTCGCCTGAGGTGATAAAAAAATATGAGCAGGCGATTACATGGCTCCATTTTAAAGTTGCCCCTCGAATCATTGATTGGCTCAAGATTGCTCGTACCACCCAAGTGTCTAAGGAGTCAGTACATGATTATTACAAGAGGCTCCTACTAGCCTTTAAACAGCATAGTGGCTGGATGCCCTGGAACAGAAAGATATGGGGCAGTTTATCTAGAAATTTGTGTTGGGATTAAGGTCTGAGATTAGTTTAATGATTCAGCAACATTTGATCTGTTGGCAGAACAAGTCAGTGAACGAGACTCTGCGTTATGCCAAGTATTGCAGCGATGAAGTAGAATCCAAACATATGACAATGAAGTATAAGCTGATGATGGTGCAGTTGAGGAATGCCAAGGGACCAGATCAATTGCAGGGGAATGGAGGTATAATGGGTCCGAGACAAGGGAGTGGTCGAGGAGCTAGTCAAAATATGGCGGCTCCTCCAGGACAGGGGAGAGGAACAGGAATGGATTCAGGTTGAGTGGGTTAACCCAAGTAGAAACAATGCTTGTCATTATTGTCACAACATCGGGCATTGGAAGCATGATTATTGCCTAAATCCAGTTGATCAAATGCAATATGAGGAAAATTACCACATATCAGATGGTTTGAACACATTGACTAGACCTATGTCCATGTATGCTGGATGTACAGACCAGCAAGTACAGGTGCCTCAACCCCGAGAATCTCCGCAGGCAATCATGTGTATCAACAGATGCCTTTTATCGAACTATCAGACAGTTCTGATCCAGAGCCATCGCAAAGACAGTGTCTGAGGAGGAAGGAAGACTGTACCCTTCAATCAATCAATCACAGCATTTATATAGCGCACTACACACCCAAAGGGTCTCAAGGCGCTAGGGGAGGCGGGTCCGCTACTGCTCGAACAGCCAGGTCTTGAGTTGCTTCCTGAAGGCGAGGTGGTCCTGGGTCAGGCGGAGGTGGGTCGGGAGGGAGTTCCATGTCTTGGCGGCGAGGTAGGAGAAGGACCGTCCTCCTGTGGTGGCTCTTCGGATGCGGGGGACGGCGGCGAGGGCATGGCCGGTCGATCGAAGCTGGCGTTTGGGAGCGTAGAAGTTGAGGCGGCTGTTGAGGTATCCCAGTCCTTGGTTGTGTAGGGCTTTGTGTGCGTGGGTGAGGAGTCGGAAGGTGATTCTCTTGTTGACCGGGAGCCAGTGCAGGTCTCTCAGGTGTCCGGAGATGTGGCTGCGACGGGGGATGTCCAGGATGAGACGTGCTGAGGCGTTCTGGATCCGCTGGAGTCTCTTCTGGAGCTTGGCAGTGGTTTCGGCGTAGAGGGAGTTGCCGTAGTCCAGACGGCTGGTGACGAGGGCCTGGGTGACCGTCTTCCTGGTCTCGGTGGGGATCCACCGGAAGATCTTACGTAGCATGTGCAGGATGTTGAAGCACGACGAGGAGACGGTGTTGACTTGTCTGGTCATGGAGAGATAGGAGTCCAGGATGAAGCCCAGGTTGCGTGCGTGGTCTGTTGGTTGGGGTGCGCTGCCCAGGGCGGGGGGCCACCAGGAGTCGTCCCAGGCGGAGGGTGAGGATCCCAGGATGAGGACTTCCGTCTTGTCCGAGTTCAGTTTCAGGCGGCTGTTCTTCATCCATTCGGCTACCTTTTTCATCCCTTCGTGTAGGTTGTCTCTGGCGGTGGCGGGGTCGTTGGTGAGGGAGAGGATCACCTGGGTGTCGTCGGCATAGGAGATGATGTTGAGGTTGTGCTGGCGTGCGATGTCTGCGAGGGGGCCCATGTAGACGTTGAAGAGGGTTGGGCTGAGCGAGGAGCCTTGAGGGACGCCGCAGATGACTTCGGTGGCTTCCGATCTGAACGGAGGGAGGCGGACTCTCTGTGTCCTTCCGGTGAGGAAGGAGATGATCCACTCCAGTGCCTTCTCCTGGACTCCGACGTTGCTGAGGCGCTGTACTAGGGTACGGTGGCAGACAGTGTCGAAGGCCGCGGAGAGGTCTAGGAGGATGAGGGCCGCTGTTTCTCCATTGTCGAGCAGTGCTCGGATGTCATCGGTGGCTGCGATCAGGGCAGTCTCGGTGCTGTGGTTTGCCCGGAAGCCAGACTGCGAGGGGTCAAGGGATCCGTTCGTCTCGAGGAAGGCGGCCAGCTGCTCGTTGACGGTCTTCTCGATGACTTTTGCAGGAAACGGGAGCAGCGAGATGGGGCGGTAGTTCTTGAGGTCGGTGGGGTCGGCTGATGGCTTCTTGAGTAGGGCGCTGAGTTCGGCGTGCTTCCAGCTCTCCGGGAAGGTAGCGGTGTCAAAGGAGGTGTTGATGATGTCCCGCAGGTGGGGTGCGATGACAGCGTCAGCCTTGTTGAAGACGTGGTGAGGGCAGGGGTCGGTCGGAGATCCGGAGTGGATGGAGTTCATTGTGCGGATGGTGTCTTCAGAGTTGATCGGAGTCCAGGCGCGGAGGGTGGTGGTGGGGGGCGGGGGTTCGGTCGTGGCGTGCGTCGGTTGAGTGCTGAAGCTGTTGTGTATGTCCGCGATCTTGTTGTGGAAGTAGGAGGCGAGGGAGTTGCGGAGGTCTTGTGAAGGGGTGATGTCGTTGTTTCTCGCGTTGGGGTTGGAGAGCTCTTTGACGATGTTGAAGAGTTCCTTGCTGTTGTGTGTGTTGTTGTCCAGTCGTTCCTTGAATGCAGTTTTCTTGGTGGTGCGGATGAGTTGGTGGTGCTTTCGGGTGGCGAGCTTGAGGGCAGCAATGTTGTCCGGAGTTGGGTCTCTGCGCCAGGTTCTCTCGAGGGCTCGGCAGTTCTTCTTGGAGCTCTTGAGTTCGTCGGTGAACCATGAGGCTTTCTTGCTGCCGGGTCTGCTAGGCGGGGTCCTCAGGGGGCGAGGTCGTCTGCGCAGTCGCTGATCCACTTGGTGAGGTTGGTGGCCGTCTGGCTTGGGTTCGGTGTGCTGGTGGGAGGGTTCATGCTCAGGGAGGTCGTGAGTTGGTCGGCTGTGATCTTGTTCCAGCTTCTGCGTGCAACCTGCTGCTGTTGGTGGTGAATCGTGGTCCTTCTGAAGCTGAAGTGGAGGCATCTGTGGTCCGTCCAGTGGAGTCCAGTGGCGTGGCTGAAGGCGATGTCCTTGCTGGATGAGAAGACGGGGTCGAGTGTGTGTCCGGCGTAGTGGGTGGGGGTGGTGACCAGTTGCTTGAGTCCCAGGTTTGCGAGGTTGTCCAGCAGGGTGGTGGTGTTGCGGTCGTTGTTGTTCTCCAGGTGGAAGTTGAGGTCCCCGAGGAGGATGTAGTCAGCAGAGCAGAGGGCGTGCGAGCTGATGAAGTCGGCGATGTCTTCACTGAATTGTGTGCGTGGTCCTGGGGGCCTGTAGATGAGGGTGCCTCTGAGGGTGGTCTTGGGGTTGATGTGGACCTGGAAGTGAAGGTGCTCGGCGGGTGCGAGGGTGTCGTCGGCGTTGGTCGTGATGCGGATGGTGTTCCTGTGGATGATGGGGATGCCTCCTCCTGTGTTGTTGATGTGGTCCCTTCGGATGATCTTGTACCCGTCTGGGATGGCGATGGCGATGTCGGGCGCTGAAGAGGCGTTCATCTAGGTTTCCGTGAAGAAGGCGACGTCTTGGGCTGTGGAGTCGAGCAGGTTCCAAATCTCGATGGCGTGCCTGTGGACGGAGCGGGTGTTGAGCAAGATGCATTTCAGGTGGCTGTGGCTGTTGTTCGTCTTGGTCGGTGCTGGTGTAGTGGAGGTCTGGATGCAGGTGAACTTGCAGGAGTTGCAGCAGAAGGGTCCGTGGGTGCGTCTCGGGGTGGCTCGGTAGCAACCCGGGATTCGGCCTTGAGGCAGCATTAGAGGTAAACCAGAGTAGACTGTTTGTGGAGCCAGATGTTAAAGGTAATCCCATTACATTCTTGATTTATTCTGGCGCTGCCCCTTCTACTGTAAGGTGAGTAGTGGTCTCCAACCTGCCCCTCTCTGGACAATCGATCAAGGTGGTAGGAGTTACTAGTTACTTATCAGAAAATGACCAATCCACTGACAGATGAGTTACATGTGAGAATAGGAACATTTTAAGATCAACAACAATTTGTGGTGTGTAACTCGAGCCCGGTTTGCCTATTAGGACGTGATCTTTTGTGCAAATTAAATTGTACTATTGATTGTACACCAAAGGAAGCAGAGTTACAGACTTGTGATGACGATGCTGCCTTCAAAGTGGCAAGCCAGAACGTATGTTCAGAGATGTTAACTGTCCTGGCCAAGGAAGAGTTGCCAGTTGATTTGAGGGACTCGGTCTCTCCTATGTAATGCGATTTAACTGGTGAAGAGATAGGTCGGATTCGAGGAGTTGAACTAGTAAGGGTGCAGGTCAAGCCCAAAGTTGAATTTCCAAAGACGCCACTCTATACATTGACTGTGGCTTGAATAAGACCTGTAATTTAGTCTATGATTGCACAAGGCATTCTGAAGGGGATAAGAGGGAGTCCCTGTAATTCACCTAATATGGGGTTGCAGAAGCCCAGTTGCAAATACAGAATAGTTCAGGACCTGCAAAGAGTTATTGAGATTGCAATTCGATGTTTTCCTGTGGTACCAAAGTCCAGCAGTAATTTTGTTCCAAGCACCTTATTAAGCTGAACGGTTTACGGTCATTGACCTATGTCAAGCATTCTTTTTGATAACCCTCTATGAGGAAAGCCACTTTTTATTTGCTTTCCAGTTGGAAAACCATGTGTTAACATGGTTTTGTATCCCACAAGAGTATGCCGAAAGTCCATATATTTTTAATCATATCTTGAAAAAGAATCATAAGAGTCTGATACTACCACAGAATTCAGTTCTCGTCCAGTACATAGTTGATCTTCTGGTAGCTTCAGAGACGGAGGATGCATGTAGGATAGATACTATGACTTTGTTGAATCACCTGGCAGAGAATGGACACAAGGTGTCCTCGAACAAGCTTCAGTACTGCCTGCCTGAGATTCAAATCTGGTTCATTGGATTGAAAAAGAAAGAGAAAGGGGCCACCAGATCGCATAGAGGCGAACTTGCATATGGGTACTCCTAAGACATAAAAGGAAGTTTGAATATTTTTGGGAATGTTCGGCTCCTGTTGGCAGTGGTTTCTAAATTTTTCCCTCAAAGAAAGACAGGTAAGGATGTAAGTGATCCGGTACCATGGGATGATGACTGCTTGGTTGCCTTCCAGGAGCTGAGAGAGCCTTTGCCGGGCTCCAGCAATGGGAATGCCTAATTACAATAAAGAGCTTTTGCTCAAATGAGAGGGTGGGGTATGTGCTAGTGGTACTCGCTCAGACACATGTGGGTGCCTATAGACCAGTGGCATACTTTTCAGCTACCCTAGATCTGGTAGCTTCTGTGTTGCCTGGATGTCTCAGATCCGTAGCTGCAACAGGTGTCAGCATTGAAAGATGTGAAAGCATTGTAATGGGTCACCCTCTTACTGTCTATGTTCCACACTCAGTGGAACTCCTTATGATGAGAACCAAAACACAACATTTGACAAATAACAGGTTTACAAAGTATGAGCAGGTTATATTGGCTTCTGAAAATTACTCTTTGAAAAGATGTTCTGTGTTGAATCCTGCTACGCCAAAGCCATTCCCACCTATTGAAAGAGAAGATTGTGAGGAACACGACTGCTTGGATGTGACTGAACTTCTTACCAAACCCAGACCCAACATTGTCGATGAGCCCTAACCCGAATCTGATTTGGTCATCTTTGTTGATGGTTCATGCTTAAGAGACAATTAAGGTTGTTTGAGAGCAGCTTTTACTGTTTGTACCATTTCTGGAGTTGTGGAAGATGCTTCTTTACAAGGAGTATACACCGCACAAGTGGCTGAAATCAGTGCGTGATATGTGCATGTCTCATCTCCAATCAAGTCTGAGTGACTATCTTCACCAATAGTCAGTTTGGAGTTGTTAATTATTTCGGGCAGTGTGGTCACATAGGGGGTTATTAACGTCATCAAGATCTTCTAATAGGAATGGAGAATATGTGCAACAACTGTTAGAGGCTTTGTGGAAGCCCAGAGAAGTAGAAGTGGTGAAATGTGCAGCACATGGGAGAGAAGAGGATTTTGTAACAACAGGAAACCGCTATGCTGATGAAGTGGCTCGCTTTTGTGCCATATATGCTTGTGTTTTTAATGGTGAATATGTAGGCGAGAGCACAGAAAAGACCGAGCTCAGCATCGTGTTGGCCGTGGCTGATACCTGGGATGAGGTTAAGCATCTCCAAAAAGAGGTCCCCGAAGAGGAAGAAGCAGCGTGGATTAGAGCAGGTTGTGAGAAAAGAGGGGATGGCCTTTGGGTGTCAACGGATGCAAGGGCAGTGTTACCCAACTGTTTGTTAAGTGCTATGGCGAGGCATATTCATGGAGCAGTTCACCTTGGAAGAGATGCCATGGTGAGGGTGTTTCGACAGACAGGGTTAAAACCATGTTTTTGTGAGTTTGCCGAAGCAGTGTGTCATAGGTTTGTTACGTGTCAGCAAATGAATGCAGGAAAGAAAACTGTAGTTGCTCCCAGTCACATTGGGAGATCAGGCGGTTGTTTTACCAGGATACAGTTGGACTTCATTGAGATGCCCAGGTGCAATGGGTTATGGTATGTTTTAGTGGTGTGGTGTGTCTTTTCACGTTGGGTTGAGGCGTATCCAAGTAGGCGGTGCAACAGTCTCACAGTAGCAAAGTTGTGGCTTAGAGAGGTCATCCCATGGTTCGGATTTCCAATCTCATTCGAATATGACAGAGGAACTCACTTTCATAGTGAGATCATGATGCTGTTGTCTGCCGCCTTACAAGTTGATCAGAGACTACATTGTAGCTACAGGCCAGAGGCATGTGGCCTGGTAGAGCAGATAAGTCAAAGTCAAAGAGTCTTATATAGCGCACATATCACCGTAAGGTCTCAGGGCGCTTGTAGACACCTTAACCAACCTTGTTCTATCTCGTGTCATTAGAGAACAGCCATGTTTTTAATTCTCTGCGAAAGCGCAGGTTATCTGTGATGGATGAAATGCAGGACGGGAGTTTGTTCTAGAGATGGGGAGCAAGGTAAGAAAAGGAACGGCCTCTGTTTCGCACTGTGCGAACCCGCAGAGAGATTAGAAGAAGTTTAGAGATGGATCTCAAGGTTCTGGCAGCCTGGTATTTTTTCAGGTTTTTTCTAAGTACCCGGGGCCACTACCATAGAGGCTTTTGTGTGCTAGACACAAAATGTTATAATGCCCTCTCATCCTGATAGGAAGCCAATGCAGAACTTTTAGATTAGAACGGGACGGCAATCTTGAGGGTAAGTCCAGGATTAATCTTGCTGCGGTATTCTGCAGAGTCTGTAGTTTGGAGAAGAGATCTTCATTTATAGAGGTCAGTAGAGCATTTCCATAGTCCATGCGGCTAACGATTAGGCTCTGTACTAGGGGCTTCCGGATTTCAATTGGTAGCCACTTAAAGATTTTCTGCAGCTTCCATAAAATGCCATAGCAGGTACCTAATACACGATTGACATGGGGTCTCATGGAAAGCTTGTTGTCGATGGTGATGCCCAGATTGCAGATGGTTTGTTTTGGGGAAGGACAAAGGCCCAATGTCTGTGGCCACGAACTGCTTGAACAATGATCTTCGGCCCTGCCAAACAGAATGATCTTGGTTTTGCTTTTTTTCAACAGTAATTTATTTTGACCCATCCAGCTGTCAATGTGGATCATACCGTTTTTAGACCGGATCATTGTATCAGTGGGATCGGGCCAAAGTTGATCAGCAACTGGGTATCGTTGGCATACCATACTGCCTCAAACCCATAAGACCTGATGATCTTGGCCAATGGGATAACATAAAGATTAAAGAGCATAGGGCTCAAAATGGACCATCAGGATGAGAGTGTCAAAGGTTTGCTCGTTGACGTCTTTGAAATGGCTGGATGCACTTCCTTTGGTGCTGATGAGCTTGTGTAGCACTCCTGATAGGCGAACAGGACTTTTACCCCATGAGATATTGTGGAGGGCGATGTGTTTGCCTGCTGGACCAGCTACAGCATTAATAAACATCACCGATGATTTGGTTCCGGATTATTGCAAAGGACTGGCCGATGTGGTTAATTTTGTGTCTCACCAGGTCGAGGCTGCAACTACACCCACCTCAAAGATCTCCTGCATGACCTAATCCCGGGAACTGGGTGTTGGTCCGAAAGCATGTGAGGTAGAATTGCATTGATGCAAGGTGGCGAGGTCCGTACCAAGTGATTCTGGTTACAAGCACAGCTGTGAAGTGCGGAGGCTTACAGAACTGGATCCATCTCCGAAACGTCTGACTCTGAGCAAAGTGGTGCAGAAACAAAATCAAGAAGGATTAAAGAGGTCAAAGAAAGAGAGAGTGCCATGCCAGAACTACGCTGCTCCAGAGTGGACATACCTAGTCACAGCTGCAGGGACCAGCGAGGTCTGGAAGAGTGATACGCATGGAGATCACACTGATAATTGACATTCAACTGCTAGTCCCTGGAGGTGAGGCCCCCAGGCTCTTGACTCTGACAGTACCAGATCCTCCAAGGCTGAGTGGATTGTGAATTCTGATCTTAAATCAACTGTCATTTCCAACGTTTAGCTGCCAGTCCTCAGCTCAAGAATTGGCAGCTTTTCGTATGGAGATTTTGCAACTTGTTGTTGATGTCCTCGGCACTGATTTGATCTATGATTAAAATTGAACTGATAAAGAGAAAGAAAACACATAATCATTGCTCTAAAAGAAGATAACCTCGGTTGAGAAGATTAAGAATAAATGTAGGGATTTTTTTTTCAGTAGAAGAGGAAAGATGGTTAGGGATGTCTGTTGGTGAACTGTAAATCTTTACTGTTGATCTGAATACAGAAGAATTCCAGATTCCCAAAGGGATTTGGGAAGAACTTTGTGCGCAGAACCATTAAGTGAGAAGAAAAGACTTTGCTGATTTCAATACTGCACATTGTCGTAAAACGTATTCAGTAGGGAGTCTGGAAATTCGAACGGGAAGCAGATATGCATGATAGCTACACTCCTAGTGGGGTGATTATAGTCACTATTGTAATGGTAATTACCTCAATAGTCGAGTTCAATGTTGCAGTGGAGAAAGGCGAACGAGGGGTGCCCACACCTTCTATGTCAGACACGAGAGGGTATATCGGAATCAGATAGGGACATGACAAAAGAAACTAGTAGCTTATTAAATGTAGACCTATCCAAGGGTGATTTTACACTAAATCCGTACGCAAGGTTGTTGTATGAGTATGTGGACACTACAGATGCAAAAGATTGCTATGCGTGTGTTCAGATGCCAGCATCAGTGAAGGAGGGCGTTATATATCCCCACCTACCCTTGACATATGGCATCACCTGTAGTATGTTGCTGAGTATGTTTTATGGTAAAGCACATTTTGAGTGTTACTTCTCCAATTACAACGTAGTGCTCCCTGAGGGCCCGGTACTTAAATATCTGAACAAATACGATTATTGTAAACAAGAAGAGAGAATTTCAAAATATTTTGTGCCCACAATAACTTTTGATACAGCATATGCCCATCAACACAATTTGACATGTATGTGATCTGATATAGAAAATAAATTTGCAGATCAAATAAAGCATAGGCCTAGATAGACATTATTCAGGCCTGACCCTAAACATGAGGTGATTCATGGACCCAAGAGGATTTAGTTCATAAGGTAAAGGGAAGCTCTGGTCCAATAGCTCTAGATTTGCAACAAAAAGGGAACCTGAATTAGACAACCACAGACAGATTATGACAAAATATTTTTGGGAGAAAGTGAATGTGAGCACATTTTTCTGATTGAAGAATCAATAAAGAATGCTCTATTGGATACGTTGACCATAGTGCCCAATGTGTATTTTGTATGTGGGAGAAATGCATATGTTCGATATTGGTATGGGATGTGTTATTTGGCTGTGGTATCCCCTAAGATATTCCATATGGAAGACTTCTGACCATTGGAAGGGAAGCAACCGCGTAGAGAGAAATGTGGCACGAGTTCGGGAGAAATTGTTGGTGACATGTGTGTCACAATGATACCGAGTTTGGAGGTGGTGTTGAATGATGTAAACATCAGAAGGTTTCAACCTTGGTGGATAAGCTGTCAGTGAAAACGGCTCAAGCTTTGCTACTTATCGACAGAGAGACGTTCTCTGTAAGGGCCATGGTGCTTCAGAAGCGTCTTGCATTACAACTAATATTGGCAAAAGAGGGTGGAGTATGTAGAATATTGATTGTCCAAAGGTGTTGCACTTATATCCTGGATGATAGCAAGGATCTAAAAAAATATATAAGTAACACCACTGAGATACACCAGGACATACATAATTTGGCTACCGAAGGGATTTGGGATAAAATTGTCCAAGGATTTGAAAAAGTTGGAAGTGGTTTTGAAGTCTGGGACAGGGAATTAATGGTTACATTCTGAAGCCTATTATAATAATTAATCATAGTCTGCATTATCATATTGTTTGTTGCCATCAGAGCTTATAGGTGGCACATGGCAAGACATCCTGAGAGTTCCCTTAGAAGACAGGAAATGCAGACAGAAAGATTGCAGGACAGTCATTATTAGAACCTTAAGAACCTGGAGACGTTTAGGCCAGGAAGGCAGGCTACAACTTCTGTTTAGGTTGGTCTTTTCTGTGAGGAGAACATAGTAAGGGAAAAGTGCTCGTGTTTGATGACACTAGTCATTGAGGGGGGGCTGATAGAGTGCTCAGCGCTCTTAAAATGTGTAAGAGTGCAATAAACTCAAGGACGAACTGCACTCACTTATATTCTGTTGTTTTGCTGTAATTCATGTTATTAGAGTGAAGCTTATATCTCCATATCCACTAGAAAGTGGAACAAACACTAAACTGGCTTACCCAACTCACTCTGGGCTTTTCCAAATGCAGTCACTGCTCCATGTGCAGATGGGCCACTGACATAAATAAAGAATTAAGGAAACCTAACAATAGGGTGTAAAAAATTGACAACAACATCACCTGGTACACAAAATATGTAGTATATGCTATTGAGTGTAAGTTTGGTCTAAGATACATTGGAAGTACCGTCAGGAGCCTCAAACAGTGCATTGGGGAACACATGAGGGCTATGACGCAAGGGGACAGCAGATATCAAATAACCACACACACATGGCTGAATGTAACCCTCAGAGCATACATAGAACGTTCTCCTTTTATGGTTTTGATGTCACACCCAAAGACCCATTGGGAGGTAATAGGGAATTAACACTCAGGAGGAAAGAGGCGCTATGAATAATGAGACTTAAGAGTGTCAAACAGGGCTTGAACATGGACCTAGAGCTTCAATACTTCCTTGGGGATAAGCGCGTACCCATGTCCAAATGAACAGAAACACTGGCTTATGCCATGCCATCATCACAACTTACAGAGTACGCCTATTTTCATCCCTACTTTTCTTGGTAGACGTCGTACTGTTGCAATATATGACTGTTTCTGTATTAATTAAGTGATTTACTTGCACTGGATAATTAATATGCTATAGACTATTTACTGCGAGGAATTGAGACCTCAAGACTTAACATGTTGTAGACTATGTACATCATCACAGTTTATAGAGTACTCCCATTATCATCCCTATTTATTTTGTAGACTACATACTGCTGGAATATGTGACTGTTTCTGTATTAATGAAGGGATTTACACAGAAAGAGAGAGTTCTCCCAGTTAATTTTAGGTCCAGAGGGGGGAGACAAAGACAAGCAAAAAATACGAAATACCTCTATAGGGACCTATATTACTTCAACATTGAATAAATCCAAGCTATTTTTATAACAGGATGCCAAAGAGGAAAGTGGAAACTTCAAAGTATTATCAAAACATATACATTTTATTTTTCTTTTTTCCTTTTTTCAGATAAATATATTTTGAGACATTTGTGCAGCTGTACATATCATTTCATCATATATCATGCTCAACAAATTCATGACTGTTACACAAATATTTTCAAAAAAATCTATAAAGTGCAAATGCAAAACAGTAAAGCATAAGAACAAATGTGCCCTCTAATAACATGTAATCCTAACATTCATACATACATGCTCGCATACCAATCATACCTTTTCTTTTTTTTAAAAACATACCTAACAACATAAACACATAGACTAGCTCTCACAAGACATAGAAAAATGACAACCCGAAGGTGTACTTGATGGAATACAGTAAGAACTAAGATGGAACAGTTCTGCCAGTTAAACTTTTTGGTCTAGATGGAGTTGACCAGTTCATATCCAAACAGTAGATGTTGGGCCTACTCTATGTGTTTATGCTTTACTGTTTTGCATTTGCACTCAGCAACCCAAAGGATCTTCTTTAATTCTTCTAACCTGTCCCAGCCCAAATCATTTCAAAATTACAACACCTCTTATGGTAGGGCTCTGTTGGGAGCATCCCACAACCTCTAACCCAAGATCTTTAAGCCAGCCTCTGTTCTTCCAGGGCAGATGGGTCTCTTGAATACATAATATATCCAATCTCATCATTCTCAATATTTGGCCCATTATGCCCCTTTTTCTTTTGTCATTAAGCCCGCACACGTTCCATGAATATATACTAATTTTACCCATTTTCCTGTCTCAGTAGAAGACCCCCATACGCCCACAAACCAGGGATACCATTAAGTGAAGCAGATGCATTAGAGCCATGACACCCCAAAAAGAGCACCAAAATTTGAGTCTCAATGTCAAAATTAATTAACACAAACACTTCCTTTGCTTTTTTCCTCGCCCCCCTACTCCCCCCACCCCTCCCCTTCATACCCCAGCCACAAAGAACCCACCCAACAGAGGCGTAAGGACAAAAGTACTCCTTGATAGTGAGAAGTCGTGACCCCGGCGCCCCCACCTGTGCCAACCAGCACCTTATCATTAGCTCACCCATCAAGACATCGACATCCAACAGAAATCCATAATCGATTACCTAAACCTACAAAAAACATCTTCCTATGTAAGGATTACATTGCATCGACAAATTCCTGCGCTTTAACTTCAGAAACAAAGAAGGATGTTTTCCCTTTATAAAGAACCTTCAACTTTGCAGGGTTTAACAAAAATACCTGCCTTCCCTTTGCCTGGATGGGTGATATTAGCTGTCCAACCCTCCAGCGTTGTTGCACAGTTACCTGACAAAAATCAGGCCGCACAAAGAATTCACATCCCATACCCTTCCTAGGACGTAGGGGTCTGGCCAAATCATACAAAATTTCACGCAACAGATAGTTATGCAGGCACATAGTACATTCCCAGTTAACACATTACAGTTTGCAATAAATAAATAAAAATATTCGTTTTAAAAAAGAACCAATCTTATACCTACTAACATTTCACAGTAAATGCACAGGATTTTTATTACATTACCTCATTGTTCAATAGATGTATATCCATGGTAGTGATACAAAATATAAAACAGTGGCAAATTACAATCATACTAACACAATATTTATTCAACACATATATCAAATAACATGGGGTGTGAAAACCTCCATATGGATTATGTCTAAAACTTTTTTCATTACAATGCCATATATATTAATTCTTATTCCACATTAATATACTGGGCATTGCATAAGACAACACGTGCAGATGGGTCTAACCAACAGGCTATGACCAAAAAACCCTGCCTTATTGTTTTAACACTAGGGCCACACATCTATGTAGAATCTCTCCCGCTTAAAAAAGACCTCCGCAGATCAAATTGATTTAAAGATTTTGTCAATGTCTGTATCCATGAAGTAATGGAGAAACAGACTCCCAATTATTGACAATATATGATTTTGATCTTATTTTGTTTAGTTGTTAGTTTATATAAGGGTGTCAAACAAAACTCTGTTGAGCTATCTGTTCTTGCAGAGTTTTTATCAAAAGAAGGTCACACAATATTCAATTTGCTGGCAACCTTAAGGTTCAGTCAACATCTGAAACCAAAATAACAAAAACAGAGGCTATAAATGGTAATCAGTGAGCTACAGACTGTGATTAAGATAGAATTACCTGTTGGCTATACATCGCTACCAATCTAAAGCAAAATTTCAAGCCAAAAGAGAGGAATAAGACTAAAAGATATTGTTCCAAAACACCCACTTAGTCGAATAGAAAAATGGCCATCATATTGTGTATGAAGCCACAAATATCAGTCCTCCCACCTTTTTTTATTTAAGAGCCGATACATATTACAAACCCTACTATAAAGTTATACTCCCTCAAACAAAGTACCTTGTGGTACAATGAAATGGCAAGAACTACGCAGTCCAAATCACTCCCACGTCATGGTTTAATTAACCCTATCCATGCTGATGACAGAACCGCTCCGTCATCAGCCGCGGTGGCGCTGTGCTGATGACGGAGCGGGATAGCCGCCGCAGTGAAGGAGTTAAAATCCCAGCACGTATAGAAAAAGTCCCGCCAACGGTCTAAACAAAAAAAGGAAGAAGAGAGGGGCATTTGCATTTTCCATCCCAGCCGACTGGCTATATTAAACAATTGCTATAGTTCAAAGTGCCCGCCTCACATACCTGTATATCCTGAATTTGAGCACACGGGGCATATGCCTCCAATAATCTTTAAAGAAAGCGGACCAAGCCCGAATTCCTGAGATGGCTTTTAAATGCAGCAAAATCGCGGCAAAACTGCCCGAGCATCACATATCCATTTCCGGTATGTGAAAGAAAAAAACAACTAGAGCAGCAAAAGGCTTGTGTATTCTGAACAACACACATCCGTTTCAGGTATGTAAGGGCAAAAAACAACTACAGCAGCAAAAGGGCTCGTGTGTTCCACTTGTAATAGAGAGTGAAGATAGACTGAACGTTCTATTCACATCCCAAACCTCAGATCAACAAACCCAACATTAAGGCTACTTGACAGTGTAACAAGGAGCATAATCATAAAAATAGTATGATCAAACTAAAGAGATTCTTATTCTTTAGATTTAATTCAAATACAATTCTAAAAATCAATTCTTAAACCTGAAACAAATGCCATAGGCCTCACATATCCTTAGAGTGTACTTCATACTAATAGCTTATAGTCAATGCCACTCTGATCATCGCCCTACTGTAGGATTTAAATGTTATATTCAAGCCTTACATATTCATTGAAAGGGACTGATCCTTTATTTAGCATTTATGTCCTGTGATAATAAATCAGGACTAAGTCGGGTAGCAGGAGGCCCCGTCCTCCCTAATTATAGCCATGTGTCACATCAAATATTAAAGGCACCAAAAATAGGAAGCAGCTGTAAAGGTATATAGGTGCTGGCTAGTCATATACTGCGACAGTCACACCATACCTCTCTCATGTGGTCCCTATAAGTCGTTCCCACTCAAAGTCAGAAAAGCTGGAGGCTTGGAAGGCGTGCCTAAGGCAAGTCCGTCCACGCCTGGACTATGCCCAGCGCAAGATTTCCTGCCCTCCACAAACGCCAGTATGCCCATCTCCACTCCAACTCCAACACCCTCCAGGCACTAAACGCCGGACGATCATGCACCTGCTGCCTGGCCGCCCCAAAGTGCACCCAAGGACCCTTCTCCTGCCGGAACTGCAACTTCACCAGCATCCAGCCTGGCAAACCTTAAACCATAGAACCCAACTACCTCAGATGCATCGTCCGCAACACTTGCTCCACCCACAAATACGCTGTCGAAGTTCAAACTCTGGGACCTTCTCAACTCCAACAATCCAGACTTCGCCTTTCTGAAGGAAACTCCTCTGTACCTGAACTTCCACCTCGAGAACAACAACAACGCCAACTCCTCTACCTTGATCGACAACCTCGTCAACCTCAGACTCCATCAACTCACAATACCCACCCATGCCGCCGGCCACAAACTTGACCCCATCTTCTCCTCAAGCTCCCACGTCTCAATCAACCACACCACCGAACTCCACTGGACCGACCACCGGTGCATTCACTTCACCTTCCAGAAACCCACCACGCACCACTGAACCCAACAGACACCTCACCGCTGCTGGAGCAAAATCTCCAAAGACCAGCTATCCACCACCCTCGCCCGGAGCCCTCCCTCAGGTCCAGCCGACACTGACGTTGCTGCCCACAACCTCAGACAATGGGTCAAACGACTGCGCCAACACACTCACACCGCTCAAAAAAGCTGTCAACAGCCACAACAGCAAGAAAGCCAGCTGGTTCCTTGATGACCTTCAGGGCTCCAAGTGAATATGCCGAAAGCTAGAGAAGAACTGGAGCCATGAACGAACACTGGAAACCTATGAAGCACACAAGAACGCTACCAGCAGGCACCACCACCTCATCAGATCTGCCAAAAGGGCCTCCTTCAAAGACCGCCCAGACAACAACACACACAACAGCAAATAACTCTTCAACATCGTGAAGGAACTCTCCAACCCCAACTCCAACACCAACAACATCCCGCCATCACAAGACCTGTGTGAATCGCTGACCATCTACTTCCACTGAAAGATCGCAGACATCCACGACAGCCTCAACAGCGCGACTGCCCTGGCAACCACTGAGACCACTGCCCCCACAACCACCATACGCACAAATCGCCTGCTCTCCTGGACCAACATCAACGACAACGGCAACAACACCATCAAAATCATGAACACCATCCATACCGGAACCGAGACAGCGACGTTCCGGAGAGCTGGAAACATGCCAAGATCAACGTCTTACTCAAGAAACCCAAGGCAGACCCCAAAGACCTCAAGAACTTCCAACCCATCTTCCAGCTCCCGTTCCCAGCAAAGGTCATCGAGAAGGCCATCAACAAACAACTGACCACCTTCCTCGAGGAGGACAGCATCCTAAGCCCATCCCAGTCCGGGTTCCGCAGCAACCACAGCACCGAAACTTCCCTCATCACTGCCACCGATGACATCAGGGCCCTGCTAGACAACGGAGAAAGCGCGGCACTCATCCTCCTGGACCTGTCAGCTGCCTTCGACGCGGTCTGCCACTGCACACTGCGACCACGCCTTCACAATGCCTGAATCCAAGAGAAGGCCCTCGACTGGACCACTTCCTTCCTCTCCGGCAGAACACAGTGTGTCCGCCTCCTCCCCCTTCCGCTCCGAAGCCACCGAGATCATCGACCGCGTACCCCAGGGCTCATCCCTCAGCCCAACGCTGTTCAACTTCTACATGGCACCACTCACCCACAAACCTGACTGCACGACTTCAACATCATCTCTCACGCCGATGACACCCAACTGATTCTCTCCCTCACCAAGGACCCCCACACCTCCAAAACCAACCACCACAAAGGAATGAAGGCTGTCGCAGGCTGGATGAAGAACAGCCGACTGAAGCTGAACTCGGACAAGACGGAGGTCCTCTTCCATGGATTCACCCTCCTGGGGGCCGACTGCGCTAGGAACAGCTCCGACACCCACTGACCACGCTCGCAACCTATGGGTCATCCTAAACTCAACCTTCTAAATGTAATTGTAATTTGTACTTGTAAAGCGCACTAATACCCCAACTGGGGTGTCCTGGCGCTGTAACGCTTACCGCTGTGGAACCCTTCCTGGCTTTTCCCTGTGAACTGTCCACTCCTGGGCACCCCCAAGATCAAGCCAGGCATCGCTGTCCTGTTGGGGCCGTTGTGGAGATTAAGCAAGCTATTGCCCAGAGTTGCAGAGTGGGACCCATGATTAGAATAGGCACCGAGGCGAGAATGATCAGGTCCGAGGAAATTGAGCCCAAGACCCGCCGAGGCAGGAATTGAACCCTGGTCCCGGGCCAGACCTCTGCATCAGGGTCTGCCTCTCTAGCCATTGAGCCACACTTCTCCATGACGAACAAGTTAATGCCATATTCTCCTCCTGCTTCAACACCCTCCACATGCTCCGCAGGATCTACAAGTAGATCCCCACAGAAACGAGAAGGACAGTCACCCAGGCTCTCATCAGCAGCTGACTGGACTACGGAAACGCCCTCTACGCAGGCACCTCGGCCAAACTCCTATAGCGACTCCAACGCATCCAGAACGCCTCTCCACGCTTGATCCTCTACATCCCTCACTGCAACCACATCACACCCCACCTGAGACACCTGCACTGGCTCCCCACCAACAAGAGGATAACCTTTAAGCTCTTCACCCACGCCCACAAGGCACTCCACAACACCAGACCAGCATACCTCAACAGCTGACTCAGCTTCTACACCCCCACCGGCCAGCTCCGCTCAGCCGACCACGCCCTCGCTACTGTCCCCGGTATCTGTAGAGTGCCCGCAATTAGCAGATCTTTCTCCCACCTCGCCGCCGAGACATGGAACACCCTCCCCATACTCCTACGGCAGACCCAAGACCTACTGACCTTCAGAAGTCTCCTCAAGACCTGGCTCTTCGAACAGTTGCTGCTTCCCCCCCTTAGCGCCTTGAGACCCTCACGGGTGTGTAGCTCGCTTTATAAATTCTATGATTGATTGATTGATTGATATTGGAATTCATTGTTTTTTGCCTAAGTGCCGAATGAACTATATTCGTACGCTTGGTTCTCTTAATATTCATGTATCTTTATACTCTTATATTGAGGCATGTTTATGTTCTGAAATATTTGGCGTTATAGTAAATTAACAAAAACTGAATAGAGTCTGTAGTCCTTTGGTCGCATGGGGAATTGGGGAATGGAAATTAATTAATTGGAAATAGTTTTCTCCCCTCTGCACTTTTCAAGCAGACAATAAAGACCATCGGCCAGGGGTCCCAAAGTAAATCTAGAAAGAGGAATCTGGTCTCATCAGGATCATAGTCGCTTTCAAGTCCTTTCATGATTTTCATATCTGTAACTGAATACCATGACTTCATAGCAAATAGTATGTAGTATGCAGTCAATAAGGCTCACATGATCAACAGACCTTAAAGTGAATTGCATGAGGAAGTCAGATGTGATTCGGACACCCGGTGAGCACAGTTCATATTTAAACATTAGATCACAAAGGGCCATATTATCAAGTAACTGCGATAATGATCGCAAACCGTGCTTAGCACGTTTATGTCTATCGCGTCTATTGCTGAATTAAATCACTGTGTTAGCGGCGTATTAGCAACACTTTGCTAACAGGTGAAGTTCAAACCAGAGATCAACGGCGAAAAACATCATTAGCGTTGATTTCAAAGCGCTATTTAAAAACTTGTAAATATGGGAGTGTGGACTTAATCTGTCAATCCACCTCGAATTAAAAAGATAACTTAGGATTTTACATGACGTCAGATTCCTGCAATAACCGCGGTAAGTGAGGCGATTTTTATCGCTTTGCTTGTCTGGGGCCAGCTTGTTAATAGCGCAATGTTGTCTTTGCAACTATTTTGCTGTTGTTTTGTGAAGGAACGCCTACTTTGCATCTAATTAGCGATGCGAGGCGTTATTAAAACTGCTATGTAATAGAAGGAGAGAACTACCCTGCCAGGGAATGATTATATGGTCCCTTCAGCGAGATCCAAAGAATGAAGGGGGGGGGAACATCATTTGAATTGCTGAAGAGTCTATGATGATAAAACTCTTCCATGAGAAAAATGTGTGTATGTCCCCCTCCCTGGTCTCCAATGCCCTGATGAAGATGCAGCCTAAATTGGCCTTGCATTGAAACGCGCGTTGGCATGATCTACATGGATGGCCTTCAGTGTAGTACCATTTACTGTACCTCATCTTTAACTGCCTCCATGTTGGTCCTTCTGCCCTAGCAACCATTGATTGTGATGTTGCAGGCCCCCAGGTCCCTCTATGCTTGTATGGTTATGATTGTATTATTTCGATTGTGAGATAGAGTGAGAAGTGTATGTTTGCTTAGTGAATGACTGTGGGAGTGTGTGGACGCCAATAAATTCGTATTTTTTGTATGAACTTTTTAATGACGATACTTACTTAGTCCTAGGAGGAAAACTTCTCTCCTGTGAGTGCATATATGCTTTAGAATGTTATCTCATGGACTCTATTTATGAATTGTTATTTCCAGAAAAATAAAAAAAATTCTACTTTTTCACCATTGGTTCTGAATGTGTCTGATATATCATTGGCTCCGAAGCATTAATTTTTGTCACCCCTCCCTTCATTCTTTGGATCTCGCTGAAGGGACCATATAATCATTCCCTGGCAGGGTAGTTCTCTCCTTCTATTACATTGTTCTTACCCCATTTTTTCCTGCCATTATCTAAAAAAGAACCCTTTGGGGAATCCCCTCCTATTTTGTTATTAAAACTGCTGCTAACATGCTCTAATGCATGTTAGCGGCACATTGATGATATGGACAAAAATATTTTGCCGCTTTTTGGCCGAAAACGCCCGCTAAAGCAGCGATGTTGGGCTTGATAATGTGCCCCAGAGTTTTTCACCTCCTTTGGTACTCTCCGGACTATTATTGTGAAGATGAGGGATTCCCCACACAGCTGCTGCTTTAAGAGCCTCGGGTCTAGCATCAACACATTAGGGGCATATTATCAAGGAAGTGCGATAATTATAGTATTTCCTGCTTAGTGCGAGTTTGCACAATGCTGGCTATCGCTGGATTCAATCGCCGAGATATCGCGTTATTATAAACGCAAATCTCCATGGCGATCAAAAATACGGCGATGGCGGTGAAATATGGGTTTATCGCTGGGAAACCAGCGATACACCAGCAGCAGAAGGGGAAACTTTGTTAATAGGGAGATGTGGATTGAGCCGTACAATTCATCTCCCATGTAACATATAGGCAAGTCAGGATTTTCTTAAACGTTAATTCCTGGCTTTAACCGTGGTTAGCGCGGCTTTTTGTAACGCTATGTGTGTCCTGGGCCGTCTTGTAAATACGCAGAAGGACAGTTAGCGATATTTTACTTGTAGTTTTGGCAGGGAATGTCTACTTTGCATCTCATTAGAGATTCAATGCGAGGCGTGTGGAATACGGCTGCTAACATGCGCTAATGCATGTTAGAGCCGCATTGGTAATTGGACAATATTATCATCTCCGCTTATCTCCGCTTTTTTGGCTTTTAAAGCCAAAAAGGCGGAGGTAATATGCCCCCAGGTTTGGTATTGAAATCTCCACACACCGGTATAATGTGGAGCCTGGCTTCCTATTTAAAGTCACATGTGTTCTGGGATACTGTGACGGGCGCTTTCAATGCACTTTTCTTGTGTGTTTAGGAGGACTGGAAATTCTATAGGATTTTTCTGAGGTAAATAAATAGGGAATATATAAAGTACCCATGAGTGAAATGAGGGGGCATATTACAAAGCAATAGCGATAATTTTCGCTATTGCTTGGTTAGAGACAAAAATGTACTGCACAGCTGCGGCGATTTTTATCGCAAATAAACCTTGGTATTACCAAATGCGATAAAAATCGGCCGCAATGCATGAATATCGCTGAAAAGTCCGCGATATTCATGCATTACCGAGCTAATGCTCTTAGCCATGTTATCCACCTCCCATTGGATAACATAGCTAAGAACTGCTTGGGGCAGGTGTTCGCTTTTGGAGATATTCACGCTTAGCGCGAATATTTCCAAAAGTAGGTAATAGGAGATAGCGATGTTAGCCCACTTTGCATGTCATTAGTGATAAATATCACTGACATGCAAAGTGGGGCCCAAGATGGTCGCTATCTCCTACTAGCTGTCGCTAACTGGTGTTAGCGACAGATAGGTAATAGGGAGAGAATTTTATCTCCGCTTTCTTGGCTTTTAAAGCCAAAAAAGCGGAGATAAACCCCCTTGATAATATGCCCCGAGATTCTTAACTGTTGAGTATTTTATTTAGAGGACCAGATCTCAACTGTCTGCTGTTCATTCTTCGAAGCTCAGTGAAATATGTATATGAGTATATTTATAAAGCTGGAACCTGTCAGTAATGTAGTAAGTAGAGGGCAGCTGGCAGCATGAGAAGGACGCAGGAAGGCGGGTACTGTCTGCGAACGTACCTATTTATTGTGACTCTGAGAAGGCGAACTATTGGAAAGCAAGGTCTTTTGGCTGTCTGTCAGTATTTCTTTTTTTCTCCGATGTCCAAGCCGTTCGAAATATAGCACATATAGGACTGCTTTTTATTTCAGCATCGAAATAAAATGTTCCGAAATTGTAGGAGAAGCAGGACTGCATCAACCTTATGTATTTTTCCTATACAGCTATTTCCGGGGTGCACAATACAATGAGGGGCCCAGGGCATCCCCGCGATAATTAGCGTGAAATTTCACTCATTGCGCGCCCGAGACAGTAAGTAACAACTGCGGAAACCAGGCAATGTTTTCGAATGAGTGAGTTGGGAAAACAAAACATGCTTGTGGTCAATGTAAATAAACCGCGTTGGCGAAAAAACTAGAAAACGGATTAGCTGGCGACAAATGATCATAGAAACCTATCAGCTTCAAGGAAGAAAGGGGTCACGCGCCCCTGGCCCGAGATCTGCGAGAAAGAAAGAGATATACATGCTGCTCCTCCTCACCCAATCCCTGAATTTCACAGTTCACAGCCGTGTGACTGCTTTTGTTGATCTCATCAGAGCTAAGTAAATAAAGGCCTCGAGAGCTCGAAACATATGACTTTGTGTCCTTCTTAACAGCTGAGCGTCAGGGCTCCGATCATGCCTGATGAGAGGTATGTGGAAAGTTTGATATGCATCTGGGAGAGGTATGTGGAAAGTTTGATAGGCATCAGTAGCAGAACACTGCTTTTTATTGAGCTATCGAACAAGGGTTCTCATTGCATTATTGTCCTTTCTTATTGACACGAAAGAACGGAAGCTTGATTCAATGGAACTTAGGGCCATATTACCAAGATGAGCGTTAAAAAACGCACATCGCACATTTCCCTATCGCCGGCTATCGCCGGATTTTATCCGCGTGTTAGCGCGTCATTATCAACGCGCAACAGGTAGGCGATATTAAATCCGGCGATAGGGAACATTAACGCGTGAAAACAAGCGTTGTTGTCACTTGCTAATGTGTGCCTTGATAATATGGGGGGTGGATTCAGCTTTATGATCCACACCCCCATGTTATCAATGCCTAACACCTGATCAGAGCAGGCGTTGGGAGACCTGCGATAAACGAGTTTATCGCAGGTCTCCTTCTCCCAACGCCTGCCTTGGTAATAGGGTGTTACCACCTCCAACCACATTTTACATGTGGTTGGACGTGGGAACGCCCACTTTGCATGTCATTGGCGATGTTTCTCGCTGACATGCAAAGTGGGCTTGAGGCAGGTGTTAGCATGCCCTTGTTAATAGGGCGCTAGAAGCATCGCCGCTTTCTCTGCACAATTTGCCGAAAAAGCGGCGATACTTCACCTTGGTAATATGGCCCTTAATGTGTGATTTGTTTAGCAATATTTGCTATTTTCAGCTACTGAATCCTTGAGCAGCTGCTAAGTGAGATAATTTTATCATATAATGACTGGCGGGGCAACATGTCCCCAGGTTTGAGGGTCCTGCTTTGTTTGGGTCAACTCAATATCGCCCAGTGTTTAATATAATATGTAATCAGATAACCATGTATTGGTTTGATTTTTATTTAAGCACCGTATCTTATCGAGCTAAATGCCACAACTCTTTATTGATACCACAGGGATTGACATTTTATTTGGTAAAACAAATACCATCTATTATGACTTCTCTCTTCTATAAAAGGAATAACACATGCATTTTGGTTCTTTCCACTGCTAAACCGCCATATATCAATAGTAGGTTTGACTTGCCGAAATTGACATTGGCAAAATATTGGGATGCTACTTATAATGCACCTGGTAAATTCTACCTGCAGGAACTAACAAACGGTCGAGAATTCTGATATTTGCATTAACAGGAGTTAGTGAACATTTCAGAATTCTACGGTGGAGATTTAATATAGCAGGCCCATAGTGCTTGTAATAGATTTTGTGAGTGACTTCTTTGTGTAATCCCCCCCCCAAATTTTGAAAATATGCATGTTGTTTTTTTGACTCTGAATGTGTACTGGGCTCTGCTGGCCAGACCCCTGTGCATGTGCTCTGTACCCATCAAAGTCTATGTGCAATTGGCTAATCCTTCGTTGGTATATTTAACTTGCCTAAAAGTCCCCAGTATTTTGCTCAAAGTGTACCCAGTGCTAGTAAGTTAAGTGTCACCGCTGGATTGCAGCACTTATTGTGCCACCACTGCTACGACAAAGTCAAAACATGTTTGTAGGCCTGTCATTGTAGCCTAGTCAGGCAGCTTTTAAATTGCAAATTCAACATGGCAAACTACCATTTTGCTTTATCTAAACCATCCTTTTTATTATTTATATGTGACCCCTAAGGCAGGTCTTAGCAGTCCATAAGTATAAGTGCCAGATATTAAAGAGAAGGACATGTGAAATGTAACCTTCGCATGTCCAAATAGTGAGAACTCGAAATTGTTGTTTTCACTTAAGTAAGGTTGGTAGTTATATTAAAAAAGAGGGTACTGTTCCCATCAGTAGAGTATATTAGGTTGTGGACGAAACATATACAGGCGATCCTAGGACCTTTTTCTCTGTGCCTTCACACACCCCTAGAGATGTCATACTTCATCATTGGGTGTTTTGCTCCTCATCGGACAGCGCTGAAATGCCCTATAGGTCACCCGAAAAGTCACTTTAGCAGAGACCTTTTCATAGTTGATACCGTCTGATAAAAGGTGCAAGTATGAAGGTGGCTCATACGTTTGGGGAACAGTGAATATGAAAGTGAATAAAACTGTCTAAGAAATATCAATTCATTCTTTAATATGAAGATTCTCCTGACAGGGTTAAAAACCATGATTGGTTGTGGATACTTTAAGGGTATAATGTAAATACAATCTAGGTGTGGGGTAGGCATGTAACCTTCTCCATTTCTGGTTTTGAAGAAGCACCGCATATCAATTTCAGACTAAAAGGCATGAAACATGTTGAACTCAATATATTTTATCCACACATGCAGAGCTACTTGTGTACATTATACCCCTAAAGTAGCCTAAACCAATCATGTTTTTTTAACCCTGTCAGGAGAATCTTAAAATGAAAGAAGTTCACTCTCACCTCACATTTTTGGGACACCCTCATACTCGCACCTTTCATCAAAGTGACCCTTCAAGGGACTCGTAGGGCATTGCAGCGTTGGCCAGACGAGAAGAAAAGTGCCCAATGATGAAGCATGACATCTCTAGGGGTGTGAGGGAAACAAGTAATTGGTCCTAGGATTCCCTCTATACGTTTCATCCACCACCCAATCTACTCTACTGATAGGAACAGTGCCCTCTGTTTTTGAATGGATCTATAATTTTGGAGCATATGCACTGGACCATTAACAGGCCCATGGGCTCAAATGAGGGTACAGGAGCCCACACACAAAGTGCTAACTTCCATTTGGGACAACCGAATCTAATACTTTAAGGTATCAAATTAGTTGTTACATTAAACCCTACTTATTGCTAGAGTCAGATTTAAAATATCTTTTAATCCAAAGGTGACTTTAGAAAGTCATCACTTTCTTGCCCCAATGTTCTAGTAGCCCTTTCTGATTAAGTACATCAGTTATCATCTGAGAAAGTCTGCTGCCCTCCTGCCAAAAGGTGTGAAGTGCTCTCAGGAATGGGGAACAAAAGGACTATTGGTGGGAGGAGGCCTGACCTCCACCAGCAAGTTGGCCAGAAAGCTGTGGCCACAGATGAGCCAGCATCATAGGGGCTGCCTCTCCTGACAGGCAAATTTGAATCACACTGCAGCCTACCCTATACCTTGAGCAGATTGACAGGCAGGTATCTCATCAAGGGGGAACAGTAGCGGCTCGCCGAGGGAGTGCTGTGGGTGATGGGGCAGGGCGGGGAGGGCAGGGTGGGGTTAGTGGACTCTGACATAAGACAGACAGGAGTATGGTAAGTAATTAAATAAATGAAACTATTTACCGTGCACTGCTGCATCGCCAACTCTAAATCAGGCCCTTAGTTACCAACATTTTTGTTCATAGTCAATAGTCATGCTTAACCAACATTACAAATATAGTTCAAACCCTCCTAACAAAGAAGAAGCATATATAAAACTCAGAGAAGAAATTGGCGGCTTCAATTCACTGCCTTTTATCTTGAAAAAAGGCGGTGTAGGATGTAGAAAGAGTACACAGTTCTTAAAAATCCTCATGTAATATGTTTGCTTTTTGAAAGACGACGGAGCAAATCTACTTCACATAATCACACAAATAGCAAAGCTTGTACAAACACCAAGGCAGCAATGATACCTTTCACAATAGTTCTATCAAATTTTCTTTTCTTTGCTAGTGTCTCTTTCCAGGCAAGTTTGACATTGTGTGCTTGAATCTCTCATCAACAGTTTTGCGCATCTTAACTAAAGTTCAAGACCAATGTTGAATGACCAATGTTGAATGACTTGATACATTACATTCAGGCCCAGATTTACAAATAAGTCAACCAACGCAGCTCAGCAAGTGAAGTTGTTGCGCTGCGTTGAGTGAAAGGGAAAGAGCTGAACAGTACAATGTCTGCAAATTCTGTTCTCTCCCTGTGGGGGAGTACTTTATACGGTTGTGCGTCAATGCAGACAACCTTGTGCCTTAGTGAAAGGGTGCCCGCATTGAGCTCAGCATACTTTTTGTCTTTCCCTTCTGTCACAAAAACTATGCTGTAAGGCAATTTCAACTTTGTATGTGTGCTGCAAAAATAAAAGAATTTCCTTTCATTATGTCAGCCTCAAGGAGGCATACAATTTGGGCTGCAATCCATTCTTACAAGACTTTGTAGATATGTATTTTCATCAAAACCCTTAGGTGAATGCATGTGAAAATGTACTTTAGGTTTGAATCCATCATAAATTATGAAGTGCCTTGGAATGTAAATACCAACCCAACAGTTTGCATTAAAACATGACTGCAAACCAGGGGCAAAGGGAGTGATTATGATGGCGAGCAGATTGCCACCTCCCGGCTGGCGGTGGCAATCCTCCCGCCATCACAACCACATTACCTCCCTGTTATCTTACCATGGTGGTGCCTATCATGATAGAAGAACAGAACGAGAACAACTTTCCTAGGCAGTAAATACTGTAAATATTACATTACATATTACAAATCTCTACGCGCGTTTCGGCACAGGGCGTGCCTTCGTCAGGAGAGCCACCACAAAATATCAAATAGAGGGCAGGATTAAACTAATCCAGGGGTATCCACCTGGGACAACCAAGGGCAAGTTTACCGCTGTACGATATGTGACCTAATTTGTGATGATGATGTTCATTCGTTAGAGATTACGGTCAAGCCTCATTCGAGTCAGTGTCCTTAAGTATCTAAAGATAATTCATGTCTCTTGCGTAAGCAGAGGGGTGCGTGATCCGATGTGGAAAATGTTTGCAAAATTCTAAAACCGATGCAGTGCCGGGATCTCCCAAATGTGTGTTTACCGAATGTTGCAAAGCACGAGTGAAGTCCGCCGTGCTTGTGATGAAAAATGGCAACAAAATGGACGGGAGTCACCAGGCTCCCAGGACCACAGTGTGAAGAGTGAATCGAATTACAATCGATTACTGCGGGAACATGCTATTGAAAGCTTTCTCCCATGGCCACAATTTAAATAATAGGTCGTATTGATGTAACTTGCTGTAGGAGCACACTATTATCTACGTTTCTGCTCGCATGGGCCGTAGCCATCAGGTGAAACAGAGATTTGTTACCTCCAGCCACCATATATCAATTGTCTATTTGGATTGCGGTCCATTATGTTGTATATGTATTATGTTTGTTTTAATTGTGCTGTTGTGTATAAAGTGCGCACCGCTCGTAACTCATGGTAAATACACCGCAATTGATGTAAAGGCACTTACACACAAATGTTTTTGAATACTGTTTTTTCATGCCCCCCTTTTTTTTAAACAAATCTTAATAAAAATAATCAACATGTTTTAAATAGTTGTCGACTGATTGCACGGAGCTTGGGTTATCCCCCACATCATGTTAAGTAGACCAATGTAATATTTACAGTATTTACTGCCTAGGAAAGTTGTTCTCGTTCTGCTATTTGCCCTGTCCTAGGAGTTCTAGAACTTTACAGGGGGTCCTTTTTGCCTTGCGGGGCCTACATGATACCTGGCGGTTCAGGCCTTGCCATGACGGCGATGCCGCCATAGAAGGGCAGGTGGAAATTGATGTGGGGGCCTTTTGCAGGGGCCCCAGGGGATGTGGAGGGGCTGCACTTACCTCCCTTCATTGCCATACACAAGGTGGCAGGCACCACACAGTACCTGATACGTTGTGCATGGCAATGCACAGCAAGCCTCTTTGGCATTGCAGCGGGTGCTGCTTACAGCAGCACCGCTGCAATAGTGGAGATGCGGGATGCGACCACCAGGGTGGCGGTCGCATCCTAATTGGTGGTGTGGGACTGCTGCACCCCTGGCGGCCAGTCCCAGAACTGCTAGGGTGGCCCAAAGTGTTTAGAAATCTGGGTCTCAGTTTCTGAAAGAATTACTTTGTCATCTGTCTCAGATGTGTTTTTGTTTCATTTAAGCATCTTGCATAGCGCTGGCCAGACCCGAAGGTATCAGAGCGCTTTACAACATTTATCATGATGCTAACGGACACACATTGTAACAGTAAACAGCATGTCACCAAAGAGCCCGCCACCTCCAAAATCAACTTGCATGAGGGAATAAAGGTAGTCGCCGAATGGATGGAGAACGGCCGCCTGAAGCTGAACTCGGACAGGACGGAGATCCTCATCCTTGGACCCACCCCCTCCACCTGGGATGACTCCTGGTGGCCAGCCGCACTGGGAGTGGCAGCAACACCCACCATCTGTAGAAGTGAGTCTGAAATACAAGGGATAATTAATGATAGGAAAGACAAACACAACCACAGATTTTTGTCAGCTCAGAAGATGGTATATTTATTAGCCACAACAAATAACAATTTTAATGTGCAACACGGTGACAGTTAGCATAGAAGCCTGAATGTCCAAAGATTTATTGAGTTTGGTACACTTTATAGACACAAACCACAAGACCACCCATATGACACGTAGCAAGAAGTATTATACGTAGTTTACAGTACACCATGAATCTCACAGCCAATGGACAAGATCTGTAACAAGACATCTCCTTGTAAGGTGTGATACATTTGATGCACACATACTGTAGCTAACCATGTGATCAGAATGGGCAGTTTTGGGGACAGTCAATCAAGATGCGAGCTGCCATGGCCTGGTATATTTCCATACAAACTGCGACATAAGCTAGGCGATGAGTAATATTGCGAAATCTGTTATTTGTTAATAAAATGTATTGTGCAAGCCGTGTGTCACGTACCTCGTCTGGGCATGGAGAAATGCAAGGACAGCATTTCTCAGACGGTGAAAGGGCAAAACATCCCAAGATGGAGGTTTTTAGATGTAGGCTAAGTTACTAGGGCCTGAAGCTATTATATTTGGTATCAAAGAAAATGATGGCTTCAACATCTCCCAAATCTGATACCAAATCAATATACCCTGCGTGACAACTGATTCATACCCATGGCTGGCACTTCTGCCACTGCCAGTAGCTCCTGTCGCTCCGGCTCATGGCTGTGCTTATTGCCACGGTGCATAGAGCGTAAGCAGTAGGAGACAAGGGATGCACAGCAGACTGGGCAGACCTGTATCATATGCAGAGTGTCAACAACACAGCTGCTATTATGATAACAGCCTTTATGATCCATGAGCCCCAACCTGACAGCCACTGCATCAGTTTATCCCAGAACTCACCAGTGTGCATGCCCTCTGCCTCATCCCTAATATCCTTTATGTTATGGATTGCCCTATCTATGTTTTGGCTGTTGTCAGGTATATAAGAACAGCCCTTCTGATGGATGACACGACAAAGCCCACCCTCTTTGGCTAGGATGATGTCTAAAGCAACCCTATTTTGGATCACTAACACCCGCATGGCGGACAGCTCTGCTGGTATGTTTCCCAGTACTGCTGCAGTGGAGTCAGCCAGATCCTCAATCATTCTAGCTAACTCATGTATCCTCTGGGAGGTGTACACTACTCCGGCACCTGGGACCATTACTCCAACAGCTGTCATAAAATGATCAACCCATCCAGCTGACCTTCTCATCCTTGTAGGCCTCACACCTGGACTTCTAGCCTGTGCTATGTCTGAGAAGTGGACCATACGTGGTATTATTGATGCAAGGTAGCAACGGCCGTACCAACCTGGAGGCAGGTAAAAGTATGCCCATGGTCCGCAGACAAAAAATAGTCCCTTGTAACCCACCAGTCCAGGTGAGGACCCAGTGTTGCTGTCCTTGATACGTGACAGTCTTGTGATGTGTGTGCAGTTACTTTTGCCCACAAAAATCTGGTTCCCCTTCCTAGGTTCCATTATCCTCCTCATCTTGTTTATCCTGTCCTTACATGCCAACAATCCTTGTTGTCCCTGCAGTAGATCCTGTAACACACAAGGGTAAGGTATGCATGACTGCTGTGTTGAGCAGTTATGTGCTATAGCTATGTCTGAAGGTAATTTAGGTACTCTGTCCCGCTGTATCCCTTCATCATATAGGATGCAGGATGGGGCTAGGGATAGCTCTTCTACGCTAAACCTTGGTATATTGCCTTCCTTGTTTCCACTCTGCTCATTATCATTCTCCTTAGCCCTATTTCTGGACCTCCTGTCAAATGTGCTAAGCATTTCAGTGTCTGACCTTGTAGGGTGCATATTCCTGCATGGTGCCCATTTCTTCTTAGGCTCCCTGGCACCCTGTCTGACACCCTCTATATTGGAAACATTCAGTGTTGGGGCTGCTGCGAGGCCAGTGTTTGGTGGTGCAACTAATACTGACATATGTGTTCAGTGGAGAGTAACTCATGCATCAGAATACAACCCATATATTTAGAAACTGGTAGTGCAATGTAGCTCATGCTGGTAGGTGGGTACAAACATAACATCCTGAAATGTTCATGATCTGTACATATAATTTCAGCATTTCAACATATTTATTGTTATCATATTATTCCCACAATTCTCTGTCATTCCCTTCTGTAACCTCCTTCTTCCCCAACAGAATTTGGTCTGGCACAACTATGTTTCGCTCCTCATGTTGTATAACTGTATTATTCTCATTACCCACTTTGGCATGAAGAAATGGGATGCCAAACTCTTCTGCAAACATTATAACCATGGTTGTCAGAACTATCCCAGGTACTGGTGATAATACAGCTGCCAGTATATATGGCCATCTACGCTCATTTGTCCTTGGCCTAGGCATTATAAAACGTTTATGGGACTAATAGCAAGTCGTTATTTTCGTCCCAATTGACATCTGCGACAATACGTAACCCACTGTTTTCTATGGCAATTATAATACTTTGTAAAACCTCAGTACGCGCTGTTGTGAGCTCCTGGGCTGATGGCAGGAGGCCAACTATTGGGAATGAAAGGTCATTCAGTATAAGTGTCTGCAGCCCGCTCAATATTGGGGGATTTGGCACTGCTACTCTCTGAACAGTTGTTACCTCTACTCCTGGTGATAACGTTGCCACTGCTGACCTTATTGTTATATATAACACCGTTTCTTCCACCACCCGTATCGTTATCCACCTGTGTACTGCAGGTAATGCAACCTGCATATCTCAACTTTATTAGCAATCAATAAAATGTGGTTACAACATCCATTATTGCCCCCCAGCCAATGTGTTGTATACCAAATATTACACTGTCCAAGATGTCAAGGCGTGTGTTTGCCAGTTCCAGGGTTGGTGCTTGGCTGCCAAATGTGGGAAATGTAAGCTGTTGCAATATCAAGTCCGCCAACTTGCTCATCAGTGGTGGTTTTGGTACAATCAGCTGGATTTGTCCCTTCTTTTCCACTCCTGGCCACAATAATTGTATAACTATCACCAATGTTGACTCTTGCACCTCTATTGTCATTTGCATCAGTCTATCACTCCTTGTTGTGATCAAAGGTGGTCCAGAGGCGATAGTAGTTATGTAGCTGAATATAGTCTATTTCCACAGTTCAATGTTCTTCTGGTGCTTCACTATTCCGTGTTGTGCTTTTAGTTCTTAATGTCTAACTAGCAGGGTCTTGTATCCCTATATTTGATACAGACACCAGCACCATTTGCAATCAAACACGTTGGCGACTTTGCTGGGTCTGTCAGAAGTTACTAGTACATGACAGACGATAGGCACTTGAAGGAGACAGGTGTCTCTATGATGTCATCTGGAGGATGTGTCTGCCGGGCACAGCAGATAGTTGCATTGGTCGGTCTGTTGGAGGGATGGCCCGCAGCCAGCAGGAGATCTCTTCTTCCTTATCCCCTGCTGTGCTGGTCAGGCTGGTCCTTCTTGGTGGATCGGAGGTTGTACCTATGGTCAGCCTCAGGTGCTGCTGGTGATGCTGCCGGAGCTTGCCGTCCATCGTCCTGGTCCACTGTCCGCTTGGTGTGGGAACTGTTAATACACGAAGTCAATCCCTCACACTTCACGGCGGTCGCTGTTGTCAGTAAGACGGTCTTGGGGCCCTTCCACCTAGGCTGGAGGCAGTGCCGTCGGATGTGGGCCTTGATCCAGATCTGGTCCCCAGGCTGCAGGTCATGTGGTGGTGGAGCTGCAGCTTCTGGAAGAGCCTGCAGGACCTGGCAGTGAAGATAATGTAAAGTCTCTGTTAGTTTTTTACAGTAACATAAAAGCAGATCGTCTACTATTGGCAGAGGGGCAGTGGACATATGACCCGCAATGTTCATGGGTCGGCCAAACAATACCTCATGTGCCCTCAATTTTGTTATCCTGTCAGGCGTACTTCTCATTGGTAGCAAGGCTATTGGCAGTGCATCCACCCATGACAGTTCTGTGGAAGCGCAGATTTTCCCTATTTTATTTTTTAAGATCCCAATTTTCCTTTCCACTGCACCTGCCGCTGGTGGGTGATGAGCGCAATGTAACTTCTGGGTGACCCCAAGACCTTTGCATAGACCCCTTATCACCTGAGAAATGAATGCAGGCCCATTGTCTGAGGCCAAAAGGATTGGGATCCCAAATCTGGGGATCAGGTCTTTCAGGAGACGCTTAGCAACTGTTAATGCATCACAGTTCTTTGTGGGGTATGCCTCTGTCCACTTACTAAACATACAGACGATGACCAAAACATGCCTGTACTTATGAGTGGGGGTATGTCAATGAAATCCATTTGTAGGCTTTCAAACGGTCCATGAGGTGGAGGGAAGTGACCAGGTGCAGCATGGGTACTCTTACCAGTGTTACACTGTGCACAGATAGTGCACTGTCTGCAAAGTCTCTCAGCTGCTTGACGAAATTTGCTATGATACCAGCATTGGGAAAACAGCCTAATCATTCCATCTCTCCCCACATGTGAGGGGCCATGGAAGAGACATGCCATTGAAGGAAGCATTGATGAAGGCAGACATATCTTCCCATTGGGCCCAGTCCATCCTCACACTCGGAACCTGGGGTTCATCTTGGATTCATCACTGTCGATGACCCAGCAAGTCAACGCCCTCTCCTCCTGCTTCAACACCCTCTGCATGCTTCGCAAGATCTACAGATGGATCCCCACTGGAACCAGAAGGATGGTCATCCAGGCATTTGTCACCATCAGGCTGGACTACCTCAACGCCCTCTATGCTGGAACCACGGCCAAACTTCAGAAGAGACTCCAACACATACAGAACGCCTTCGCACGCCTCATCCTCGATATCCCCTGCCACAGCCACATCACTGCCCACCTGAAGGACCTGCACTGGCTCCCCGTCAACAGGAGGATCACCTTCAAGCTCCTCACACACGCTCACAAAGCACTCCACAACACCGGGCCAGCATACCTCAGCAAACGACTCACCTTCTACACTCCCAACAGCCAGCTTTGCTACGCTGACCTTGCCCTTGCCACCATTCCATGCATCCACCGAATGACCACCGGCGGCAGATCCTTCTCCCACCTCACCACCAAGACATGGAACACCCTCCCCATCCGCCTGCCACAGATTCAGGACATGCTGCCCTTCAAAGACCTGGTTGTTCGAGCAGTAGCAGCTCCCACCCTCAGCGTCTTGAGACCCTCACTGGTGAGTAGTGAGCTCTACAAATGTCGGATTGATTGATTGATTGTCTGGTGTCGAATCTGGTTAAGTCCTGGAGGGAATCATAAAAATGGATCAAAAGACAGGCAATGTAGATGCCCTCTTGTTAAGGAGGCTAGTTTATCCGCTGGACGAGATTCCTGTAGCAGAAGTACTCTGTCTCGCTGGGTGGTTGCTATCCAGTTGGTTGAGTCCAGTTGAGGAAGAGGTCTTTGAGCTGTCTTTGGAAATTTATTAAGGAAGGGTTGGTCCTGTTATGGGTTAGGATGGAGTTTCAAATTTTAGGAGCATTTCTAGAGAAGGAGCGTGATGAGGTTTTTTGTTTGCATGTTTTGGGAGAAATGAGAAGTAGTGTGTTTGTGCTCCTGAGATTTCTTTTCTGGCCTACCTTTTTGAGTTTGGATGCCAGGTAGGCAGTTTTGCCGGTGTGAAGAACTTTGTGAGTGAAACATGCAGTTCTGAAGTTGGAACTTGCTTCAATCATTTGCCATTTTAATTCTCTTAGAGAGGGAGAGATGTGTTTATATTTCGTTACTCCGGTGACCATCCTAGCAGCTGCATTTAGCGTTGTTCAGAGGGGGCTGAGTTAGATTTTGCCGTGCCTGTGAGGGTTGCATTTCCATATTCCAATCTGGACAGAACCAATTATTGTGTAGCCTGTTTAATATCATTTGGAGCAATGAAGTGTTTGATTTTGTTGAGTAGCTTTAGGTTGTAGAATGCGCTCTTCAGAGTGCTCTTTATATGTTTGCTCATATCCAAACGTGGGTCCGGAGAGATTGCCAGGGATTTTACAGAGTCAGCCAGGGTAAGATTGCAGTTAAGAGCATCAAAGGATTTTAGCCATTCTGTGACTTGAGGGGTCTACTCATTATTGGATATGAGAAGGATTTACATCTTATCTTGGTTACATTTTAGGTGGGAGTGTCGTTTAGTCTCTTTATGTCTCCAATTAAGGATATTTTTAGGTAGATATGGTTGTTGTCCTCATATAGGTGGAAGGGGATGTTGGCTTTTTTGAGTATGGCAACGAGGGGCTCCTTGTATATATTGAACAGTGAGGGGGAGAAACTGGCCCTTGTGGACCACCACAGCTTATAGGGAGTATGTCAGAAGTGGAATTGTTAATTTTTATTTTTTGAGAGCGGTTTTGTAGGAAGAAGGTGAACCATTGTAGGACCACCTCATCCACTCTGATTTTTTCTCGGAGTACGTTTATGGGAAGTTTGCAGTCAAAGGCTGCCGATAGGTCTAAGGGTATGAGTAGGCTGCAGGGGTCTACATCGAGTGATTTGTATACATCATCTATAGCATTCAGGATCGCTGTCTCGGTGCTGCACCCTTTTCTGAAGACCGATCGATGAGTGTCCAGAAGGTCGTTGCTGTCAATGTGTAGTTTGAGTTCGAGGAGAACACATCTTTCAAGTATGTTTGCTAAGAAGTGGAGGTTGGAGACATGCCTGAAGTTGTTTGGGTTATTTGGGTCAGTGGACTTTTTTTTAGTAATGGCGTGACTTGGCCGGTTTTAAGACAGTCAGGCATGACACTGGTTCTCAGGGAGCTATTTTTAATCTTGGCCCAAAGAGGGGCTAGGATATGGTTTAGCTTTTTGTCAGGTGAGCAGGAATAGGGTCAGCTATGGGGGAGATGGTTTTGGGCATGTTAATCATTTCAGTGATGTCTGCTTCTGAGATGGGGTTGAATGTCTTCCAGCACCTGGGGGAAGGCGAGGGGGAGTTGTTTCCTTAATTAATTGAGGGCGGGCTTACGTTAGATGACAGGGAGTAGTCGACAAGGGAGCACCTAATCTTGGTGATTTTATCATTAAAGAAATTGGCAAAATTGTCACATAGTTCTTTGGAGGCCTGCGCGATTATTGTGGGTGGCTTGGATATTAATTGTTTAATGATATTGAAGAGCTCTTTGGGATGGTTTTTTGCATTGTCTAATGCGCTGTAAATAGGTAGTTTTTTCATTCCTGATGTGTTTTTTATATTTCCTGCGTTCTGTTTTGAACTCAGAAAGGTGGGGTACGGATGGGTCATTCTGCCGAAGTCTTTTAGCAGCTCTGAGTTGTCTTCTTTCAGAGTTTAGGTCTATATTAAACCAGGATCTCAAAGGGGCTACTTGGTCTAGTACGGTTGTCATTGTTGCATTGGAGTGTGACCATCCTAGCAGCTGCATTTAGCGTTGTTCGGAGGGGGCTGAGTTAGATTTTGCCGTGCCTGTGAGGGTTGCATTTCCATATTCCAATCTGGACAGAACCAATTATTGTGTAGCCTGTTTAATATCATTTGGAGCAATGAAGTGTTTGATTTTGTTGAGTAGCTTTAGGTTGTAGAATGCGCTCTTCAGAGTGCTCTTTATATGTTTGCTCATATCAAAACGTGAGTCCGGAGAGATTGCCAGGGATTTTACAGAGTCAGCAAGGGTAAGATTGCAGTTAAGAGCATCAAAGGATTTTAGCCATTCTGTGACTTGAGGGGTCTACTCATTATTGGATATGAGAAGGATTTACATCTTATCTTGGTTACATTTTAGGTGGGAGTGTCATTTAGTTTCTTTATGTCTCCAATTAAGGATATTTTTAGGTAGATATGGTTGTTGTCCTCATATAGGTGGAAGGGGATGTTGGCGTTTTTGAGTATGGCAACGAGGGGCTCCATGTATATATTGAACAGTGAGGGGGAAAAACTGGCCCTTGTGGACCACCACAGCTTATAGGGAGTATGTCAGAAGTGGAATTGTTAATTTTTATTCTTTGAGAGCGGTTTTGTAGGAAGAAGGTGAACCATTGTAGGACCACCTCATCCACTCTGATTTTTTCTCGGAGTACGTTTATGGGAAGTTTGCAGTCAAAGGCTGCCGATAGGTCTAAGAGTATGAGTAGGCTGCAGCGGTCTACATCGAGTGATTTGTATACATCATCTATAACATTCAGGATCGCTGTCTCGGTGCTGCACCCTTTTCTGAGGACCTATCGATGAGTGTCCAGAAGGTCGTTGCTGTCAATGTGTAGTTTGATTTCGAGGAGAACACATCTTTCAAGTATTTTTGCTAAGAAGTGGAGGTTGGAGACATGCCTGAAGTTGTTAGGGTTATTTGGGTCAGTGGACTTTTTTTTAGTAATGGCTTGACTTGGCCGGTTTTAAGACAGTCAGGCATGACACTGGTTCTCAGAGAGCTATTTTTAATCTTGGCCCAAAGAGGGGCTAGGATATGGTTTAGCTTTTTGTCAGGTTAGCAGGAATAGGGTCAGCTATGGGGGAGATGGTTTTGGGCATGTTAATCATTTCAGTGATGTCTGCTTCTGAGATGGGGTTGAATGTCTTCCAGCACCTGGGGGAAGGCGAGGGGGAGTTGTTTCCTTAATTAATGGAGGGCGGGCTTACGTTAGATGACAGGGAGTAGTCGACAAGGGAGCACTTAATCTTGGTGATTTTATCATTAAAGAAATTGGCAAAATTGTCACATAGTTCTTTGGAGGCCTGCGCGATTATTGTGGGTGGCTTGGATATTAATTGTTTAATGATATCGAAGAGCTCTTTGGGATGGTTTTTTGCATTGTCTAATGCGCTGTGGAAGTAGGTAGTTTTTTCATTCCTGATGTGTTTTTTATATTTCCTGCGTTCTGTTTTGAACTCAGTAAGATGGGGTACGGATGGGTCATTCTGCCGAAGTCTTTTAGCAGCTCTGAGTTGTCTTCTTTCAGAGTTTAGGTCTATATTAAACCCGGATCTCAAAGGGGCTACTTGGTCTAGTACGGTTGTCATTGTTGCATTGGAGTGTGACCATCCTAGCAGCTGCATTTAGCGTTGTTCGGAGGGGTCTGAGTTAGATTTTGCCGTGCCTGTGAGGGTTGCATTTCCATATTCCAATCTGGACAGAACCAATTATTGTGTAGCCTGTTTAATATCATTTGGAGCAATGAAGTGTTTGATTTTGTTGAGTAGCTTTAGGTTGTAGAATGCGCTCTTCAGAGTGCTCTTTATATGTTTGCTCATATCCAAACGTTGGTCCGGAGAGATTGCCAGGGATTTTACAGAGTCAGCCAGGGTAAGATTGCAGTTAAGAGCATCAAAGTATTTTAGCCATTCTGTGACTTGCGGGGTCTACTCATTATTGGATATGAGAAGGATTTACATCTTATCTTGGTTACATTTTAGGTGGGAGTGTCATTTAGTCTCTTTATGTCTCCAATTTAGGATATTTTTAGGTAGATATGGTTGTTGTCCTCATATAGGTGGAAGGGGATGTTGGCTTTTTTGAGTATGGCAACGAGGGGCTCCATGTATATATTGAACAGTGAGGGGGAGAAACTGGCCCTTGTGGACCACCACAGCTTATAGGGAGTATGTCAGAAGTGGAATTGTTAATTTTTATTTTTTGAGAGCGGTTTTGTAGGAAGAAGGTGAACCATTGTAGGATCACCTCATCCACTCTGATTTTTTCTCGGAGTACGTTTATGGGAAGTTTGCAGTCAAAGGCTGCCGATAGGTCTAAGAGTATGAGTAGGCTGCAGCGGTCTACATCGAGTGATTTGTATATATCATCTATAACATTCAGGATCGCTGTCTCGGTGCTGCACCCTTTTCTGAAGACCGATCGATGAGTGTCCAGAAGGTCGTTGCTGTCAATGTGTAGTTTGAGTTCGAGGAGAACACATCTTTCAAGTATTTTTGCTAAGAAGTGGAGGTTGGAGACATGCCTGAAGTTATTTGGGTTATTTGGGTCAGTGGACTTTTTTTTAGTAATGGCGTGACTTGGCCGGTTTTAAGACAGTCAGGCATGACACTGGTTCTCAGGGAGCTATTTTTAATCTTGGCCCAAAGAGGGGCTAGGATATGGTTTAGCTTTTTGTCAGGTGAGCAGGAATAGGGTCAGCTATGGGGGAGATGGTTTTGGGCATGTTAATCATTTCAGTGATGTCTGCTTCTGAGATGGGGTTGAATGTCTTCCAGCACCTGGGGGAAGGCGAGGGGGAGTTGTTTCCTTAATTAATGGAGGGCGGGCTTACGTTAGATGACAGGGAGTAGTCGACAAGGGAGCACTTAATCTTGGTGATTTTATCATTAAAGAAATTGGCAAAATTGTCACATAGTTCTTTGGAGGCCTGCGCGATTATTGTGGGTGGCTTGGATATTAATTGTTTAATGATATTGAAGAGCTCTTTGGGATGGTTTTTTGCATTGTCTAATGCGCTGTGGAAGTAGGTAGTTTTTTCATTCCTGATGTGTTTTTTATATTTCCTGCGTTCTGTTTTGAACTCAGTAAGGTGGGGTACGGATGGGTCATTCTGCCAAAGTCTTTTAGCAGCTCTGAGTTGTCTTCTTTCAGAGTTTAGGTCTATATTAAACCCGGATCTCAAAGGGGCTACTTGGTCTAGTACGGTTGTCATTGTTGCATTGGAGTGTGACCATCCTAGCATCTGCATTTAGCGTTGTTCGGAGGGGTCTGAGTTAGATTTTGCCGTGCCTGTGAGGGTTGCATTTCCATATTCCAATCTGGACAGAACCAATTATTGTGTAGCCTGTTTAATATCATTTGGAGCAATGAAGTGTTTGATTTTGTTGAGTAGCTTTAGGTTGTAGAATGCGCTCTTCAGAGTGCTCTTTATATGTTTGCTCATATCCAAACGTTGGTCCGGAGAGATTGCCAGGGATTTTACAGAGTCAGCCAGGGTAAGATTGCAGTTAAGAGCATCAAAGTATTTTAGCCATTCTGTGACTTGCGGGGTCTACTCATTATTGGATATGAGAAGGATTTACATCTTATCTTGGTTACATTTTAGGTGGGAGTGTCATTTAGTCTCTTTATGTCTCCAATTTAGGATATTTTTAGGTAGATTTGGTTGTTGTCCTCATATAGGTGGAAGGGGATGTTGGCTTTTTTGAGTATGGCAACGAGGGGCTCCATGTATATATTGAACAGTGAGGGGGAGAAACTGGCCCTTGTGGACCACCACAGCTTATAGGGAGTATGTCAGAAGTGGAATTGTTAATTTTTACTTTTTGAGAGCGGTTCTGTAGGAAGAAGGTGAACCATTGTAGGACCACCTCATCCACTCTGATTTTTTCTCGGAGTACGTTTATGGGAAGTTTGCAGTCAAAGGCTGCCGATAGGTCTAAGAGTATGAGTAGGCTGCAGCGGTCTACATCGAGTGATTTGTATATATCATCTATAACATTCAGGATCGCTGTCTCGGTGCTGCACCCTTTTCTGAAGACCGATCGATGAGTGTCCAGAAGGTCGTTGCTGTCAATGTGTAGTTTGAGTTCGAGGAGAACACATCTTTCAAGTATTTTTGCTAAGAAGTGGAGGTTGGAGACATGCCTGAAGTTGTTTGGGTTATTTGGGTCAGTGGACTTTTTTTTAGTAATGGCGTGACTTGGCCGGTTTTAAGACAGTCAGGCATGACACTGGTTCTCAGGGAGCTATTTTTAATCTTGGCCCAAAGAGGGGCTAGGATATGGTTTAGCTTTTTGTCAGGTGAGCAGGAATAGGGTCAGCTATGGGGGAGATGGTTTTGGGCATGTTAATCATTTCAGTGATGTCTGCTTCTGAGATGGGGTTGAATGTCTTCCAGCACCTGGGGGAAGGCGAGGGGGAGTTGTTTCCTTAATTAATGGAGGGCGGGCTTACGTTAGATGACAGGGAGTAGTCGACAAGGGAGCACTTAATCTTGGTGATTTTATCATTAAAGAAATTGGCAAAATTGTCACATAGTTCTTTGGAGGCCTGCGCGATTATTGTGGGTGGCTTGGATATTAGTTGTTTAATGATATTGAAGAGCTCTTTGGGATGGTTTTTTGCATTGTCTAATGCGCTGTGGAAGTAGGTAGTTTTTTCATTCCTGATGTGTTTTTTATATTTCCTGCGTTCTGTTTTGAACTCAGTAAGGTGGGGTACGGATGGGCCATTCTGCCGAAGTCTTTTAGCAGCTCTGAGTTGTCTTCTTTCAGAGTTTAGGTCTATATTAAACCAGGATCTCAAAGGGGCTACTTGGTCTAGTACGGTTGTCATTGTTGCATTGGAGTGTGTAGTGAGTTGAATTGTAGAGAGATTATTTGCAGTGAGGGAAAGTAGTGTCCTCACCCTTTTTTCTAGGTCGGCAAGGGAAATCTGTCCTAAACTTCTTGTCCATTGAAGAGATTCCTGTGTACGGGGGTAAGTGAGGAATCGTTCGGTTAATGTGAAATAGAATGATATGGGGTCTGACCAGTCGACAGGAAGGTTGTGGTCAATCGTAACTGTATCTTCAAGTGATATAATGACGTCAAGGATTGAATCTCTGTTATGAGTTTGTTATTTACAGTGCTGGATAAGATTATAATAGAGTAAAAGTTCGATTAAGGATTACATTACAGTATTGTTCTTGTTGGTCCAATGAAAGTTGAAGTCTCCTAGTATTATGTTGTTGGAGTCCGAGAGTGAGCAGTGTGTCATCAGGTTGGATAGGTGTTTTCCGAAGGAGAGTGTGTTGCCTGGCGGAAGGTAGAGTAGATGACAGTATGGTGTTTTATTGTCTTTCATCTTTATGGTGGAAGTTAGATATTCAAATGTGTTGAAGGAGAAGGTGTGAGTTTCAGTTATGGTATTGCTGTTGTTGTGGATGATTGCATTGTCCCCACCACAATGGTTCTTTCTGCCTTTCCTGATGATTGAGAACCTGCGGGGCACTAGCACGTCTGTGATTGGGTAGGAGGATTCATTCAACCAAGTTTCTGTGATGAACGTGATATCAATGTAACGGTTCAGGATGGTTCTGCTTGTTTTGTTGCGTGTTTGGTTGCAGATCTGCAGTTTATAAGCATGCAGTTGGTCGTTCCCTTATTTCTGGGATTCTTAGGGAGAGGTGCCATGGGAATTTTGATGTGGTTAGCTGGTGGCCTCATCGTTCTTGGTGGGATGCGGTCTCTCCCGAATCCAGTGATTACCTGGATCATGGAGCTGTGGTTGTCATTAGTTGATGATGACATGTAAGACTTGGCAAGATCTTTCGCCTCACTCCTGGACATTGCAACACTTGTTCTTTTGGGTCTCTGAGGCTGGTTTATAAAAGGAGGCGAGTTCCAGCTGCGCAGCTGTGTCTTGGAGAGAATTGGGTGTTAAATATTGGTTCTGGTGGGTGGAAGGTGTAAGAGTTGGGCAGGCTCCAGATGTGTGGTTAGTTTCAATAAGATTTTGTTTATACCCAGTATTATTATCTTTAATTGGATTTCTATTAGAGAAAGTCTCTGAAGCATATTCATTTAGGAGGGGGTAAGGGTGTAATTTCAAGCTGTCCTGTGTGGAGCAGTCCACAGATGGAGAGTGTCAGTGAGAGTGTGATTCACGGTGTCCTTGGTAACTATATTGTTCATGATGGTTACCGTGGACCTATGTTGTGAGCACTCTTGTCTTGTTTCAGAAGGTGAGTGTTGATTGCTGATAGAAGGTGAGAGTCGGGTAAATTTGTTAGTGGGTTGCCCTCACAAGCTGCCTGTGGGAAAGAGGATCATGATGAGGGAAGGGTGGAGGGGGTCACCAGGGGTTTGGGGGGTTTCAGTAGTGGCGTTCCCCAGAGGTTATCCGGATAAGATGTTTATAGTGTGCAAGTGAGGGGTAGGGGTAGAGTTAGAGAGAGTGGTGGCAGAGGGGGTGAATTTGAAGTTGCTGTGAGTAGTGAGATTGTTTTGTGTTGTCACTAGTGGGGGCGGTTGGTTGGAGAGGAGAAGTTGTGCGAGTGGGTAAATTGCAAATGAGTGATGGCTTTCCGTAGCATGGGGAATAGGGATACAAATGAATCTAGCTTGGCGTCAATAGCTTGAATCAAGAATATACTGTTTCTGTAGATGGTAGCAGAGGTGTTGCCATTGAACGAAGGACGGTTCGAGATTGTCAGTTTGCAGCTTTGAGGGGTGCTGGTTGTTTTGAATGTAAAAAAGTAGGTCCTAAGTATAGTGTTCCATCGCATGGCACTCACTTCTACAACGGCAGGGAGGGGCGTTATTATACTCGCCAGAGATGTCGCTGGAATGGATGCTTTGGCCGAAAGGGGAGTCACCAGAGAACTGGCGAAGCTAGGTCTCAGTAAGGCGGGCGATCTATTTCGGGACGGTGTAGCCAAGAACTGGGATCAGGTGCGAGGGGATAGCAGTGAGACCCCTATGTTGCAACGCTTCCACTTTCATAGAACCCGGAGCGCCCTCTTGGAGCTGCTCGGTCCGGATTTGGCGGAACCCCCGGACGTCATTGAATTGACATATGTTATTAAACACAAGGAGCCTCGGAAGCTCCTCACGAACTTATACAGAGTAGCTAGGTCGCACGGTGAACACCAGCTTATGAAAGCTAGAATAGCATGGCAGAGAGACCTGAATACCACGCTGGATGACGCGACATGGCGGTATTGCTGTGACAACAGGAAGCGAATCTCACTTAATAGTAAGCACAGGCTGATCCACTTTAAGTTCCTGCAGAGGGTGTACTACACCCCGGAGAGGTTTCATAGATACGGACTGCGGCAGATGGCACACTGCAAACGCTGTTATACGGCTGACGCCGACTTCCTGCACTTAGCTTGGAATTGCCTAGGCATACAGTCATTCTGGTGCGATATCTTTTCGGAAATGAGTAAAATCCTGGAAGTGGATATTGCCCCGGATTGACAATTCCAGAGGGCTCCCAGTCGCGCTTCGCAGACTCACGGACATGGGGATGTTAATGGCCAGGAGAGTTGTAGCCCAATGTTGGATGAGAGGCCCGCTTCCAACCAAGACTAGATGGGCGCAAGACATGCTGTACTGTAGCACACAGGTGGAAAATTACAGCGAACTGTTACCTCCAAAAAGCCGTCCAAAAAATTTCTGGGCACTATACCACACTTCCCTAAACGGGAAGCAGCAAGAGAACCCTGACAGCCCGGACAATGAGTCTCTGGGATAGGGGAATGAATGGTGGCTCAAACCTGCATCATGGTGAGCAGAAGAGACGACTGTGAGAGTGAATGAGCGGGTGTGTTTTGGGGAGAGCTGTGAACATGGGGCGAGATGAAAGAGGGGCAGAGAGGCGGGATGACACCATTGGGAACATAACCCACGCCCGGCTTGGCTGAAACACCACTTTGGGGACAGACAAGCAGTTAGGGATAGAGTAGGAGAGGCACAGACACTAATAAGGGGCGCACGGGTAGTAGGATTAGCAGTGAGATAAGACTGGGCATCACATTGTCGGACATAACGGGGTAACACAGGAAGACCACTAAGGGGGAAAAGGGAGGGGGGTGACGGGGCATTGACCACACTGAGGGTTGTTGTAAGTTTAGTTAAGGCACGGTCACTCAGGCCTTGATACTTAGCAGTTTAGACATGGAGAAGTGGGAGAGCAGGAACGTACAGATGGATAAAAGCTAGAAAAAGCATGTGAAGCCTGCACCATGCACTACAGGTGAAAACGATGGGATACTGATTAATTGGCACTAGGAAAACGCCGCCGGACCTCCGAGTTGTCGGCTGACGGGCTGTGTAAAACAATGTCTATGATTTGCTTGGTATATCTAGGACGCGGCCGGCCCGAGGGGTTGTAGGCCTGAGGCTGTGTGATTTAAGTTTGTGCAATAAAAAAATAAAAAAAAAGTATAGTGTTCCATTTTGCAGGTCATTTGGTGTTGAAAATGAGATCCATTTTTGTTGAGCTTTAGAGAAATTATAGAATATATTAGTGAAGAGTGATTCAGATTGTTGTTAAATCAGCCTCAGTTTGAAGGTTTTTTGCCTTTAGTGAGAGATTAGGGGAGATGATGATGGAGAAAGAGTTTGGGCAGTGGGGTTTTATGCACTTCGGCATATAAGGGCAGGGCAAGTTTATGGGGCAGGCAGCATCTTGCCTCAGTGAGTACCCTGATGCTGCTTTCATGTAGATAGGTGGAATTCAACCTGGGGGTCTACCCTGGATATTGGTATAGAAGGGGTACAGCAAGGAAATGCTGGAATGCGGCCAGTAATTAGCCCAGTCCTTAATGGCTGGAAGTATTAGAGCTTAACCAGTATTTATTATTTATTTATTTATTTATTTTATGAAACTTCCTTTAAAATCTGCCTACATATATGGAGATAGATAGGTTTTGTAATGGTAAGGTAGTGCGGTTTAAACATTGACTTCCTTTGTCTATTGCAGTGCTGCAAGGGTAGAATAAATACTTTGTAAGTTTCCACAGTATTTTGTTTCCGTCTTGATGAGTCTTCTTTTTGTTTCTCAGCCTGGATTGTGAGAGTATAATTAGTCCTTTCTTAGTTTCCACAGTATCCTCAACCTAGGTCATGAGAGGGGTTTTCCTCCCCCTGTTTCCCTTTCAAATGGTGCTGGTCAGGTGAAAATAGATTAAGATGCACCTATGCAGCCAAGAACCGAGAAGTGCTCCACCTGCTGCCGGGCAGAGAGTCACCAGCGCCTCTGTGGGGGCAGCTGGAGAATCACTGCAAACCCCGGCGATGCAGTAGACCTGGTCCCACGGACAGCCGGTCTGGTGTGGCACAGTGGGCCAGCAACCCCTGTCCAAAGATATACAGCAAAATTCCTTGCAAGCTGGGCCAGCGAGTGCAGCAACCGGCTTGGGTGCCCATGAGAGGCTCTGCACCAATCAGATTACCCCTCCACTCAATCCCATTGAGCTGCTGCCGCGATGCCCATATCTGCGCACAGCTGCCAGCAAGCAGTCTCACCTGAGGGGTAGGGAGGGGCGGCAATGCCTCTGTCCTCCACTCTCCCAATGCAGCATTGGATGCGGCCTGAGGGCTGAGAGCCTCCAGAGCCCGCTCTCAGCAGTGGTCACTCGGCGAGAGCATCTGTGGTCAGCGGAGCCCAACCAACTCGGATGGGTCAGCAGGTTCCCGGTTCAACCTATCGATGCTGCCACCACGGTAGATTGCAAGATTTGAGCTAGAGTCAGGGGGTGTGCCAACAGGGACTTTCAACAAAAGTGATTCCAAAGCCCGGGTGCTCCTTTCTAGAGCTCCTTCCCAGCGGCCATCTTGATCTTTTTCTTCAAGATGGCCAAGGGGAAGGAGGCTCGCACCCAACCATGCACAGTGTTAGCATCAATGATGTAATTTCAGATATTCCGGAGATGTTATCAAGGATAGAACATGTCTTGAATGATGTAATATGGTAGGTACTTAGCAGTTCATGTCAAGGACACAAGTTAGAGTTACATTAAGGAATGAGTTATAGTTACTGGGGATAACTATAACTGGTGAATTCTAGTGGTTATGCTTAAAATGGCAAGTTTTAACTGACATTTTCACCTACCTATAATGTCCCTTCAACCTCTAAGATTTGTTTATTATAAAGTAAGATATAATTTCTAACTATAACATCACTTTAACCCTTGTCTTTTCAGTGAATTTCTGTGTTTTTTTAACATAAAGTAATATATCTATAGCCTTGCGTGGCATGGGGTAGAGTGCTAAAACCGCACCCTATGTCCAACTCCCACAGGCGATAAACAGTTCTTTTTAAAGTAAGGCACACGTATTGTCAAAACACTACAATGTAAACAGCGGGGGCCTAATGGCTTACTCAAGGTGTCAGTAGATCAACATATGTAAAGGAATCCTATTGGATTTGTCAATAATTCACCACTAACTATAATTGGATGTATATTTTCTAAATTCACACATTGCAATTTTCAATAACAGTGGTTGTCACAGCTCGTTTTCTATAAACCATTTTTAAATAGGAACATTGAACAAGTCTTTGAGTCTTTCTTTAAAAAAAAGTTCCAAGCTGTAAAGTACACCCACACAACTAATCATAAGGGATCTCTGCATGACAGGTGAGGAGCCTACAGCTTCAGTTTGGAGTACTATAAAAAAAATGGCAACCTCTCCTGTTGTTATGGGTTCAATGACCTGTGACACTCACTTTTTAAAAATGCTTCTAGGGGCGTGGCCAAGATGGAGGCGAGGTAGGACGCATTGTTCGGAGATCCTGCCCAATGGCCGCCCAATTTAGTACCTACAGGTCCCCGTGGGGCTCACAGATAGTTTGGGGGCCCCACAGAGTGACCCCAGTGACAAGACTCTCACTACAGTTGACCCGAGATCCAACTGCAGGCGACGATCGCAGCGACCTGGCGGGCACCGCGAGGGAGGCGACCTAGCCTCCCTTAGCTCACGCCTGGAAGTGGCCTCAACAACGCGGTGGCCCAGATCCCGGGCCATCAAGGCCAGCCACCTTGCACCCAGCCGCTTTACAGGCAACCTTGATGACATGCGCGTTGCTCAGCACAATGCTCAGCTGTCCGTAACGTCCAGCCTTAATCTGCCTTGGAGAACCCCGGGACCCGGTCTTGAGAGCGGCCCAGGCCCTGCATGTCACGAGGCCTGCGGGACGGCTGGAGCTCACGAAGACGCCCTTCACCCTCACTGGAGCACTCCTAAGGAACTGAGGCTAGTTGCCCCCGTGCCCCGCTACGGTAAGTGCTGACGCGCTGAGAGGTCCCAGCAGCCCACAGCACGCAGCTCGCAGGGCTGCAGGGATCCCCAGCCTACATTTTGGAGTCATCCGCCTGGGGCGCAGAGGCCCAGGGCAGCGGGCACGGAGGGCCTTGGGATCCCCAGTGGGCGGAAGTGCCGCTTAGCACCTTGCTACAGGACCTGGGGACTGCAGGCGGCCTGCGACTCTGCCCTTACTACTGAGCACATTGCCGGCCTGACGCTACATCACAGCACACGTGGAAACAGGCCCTGCCTCTGAAATATGCCTCTCCTTGCTGATGCCCGGTAAGAGAACACAGCCACACTAGGAGGGAGGCCCAGCGACCTGGGACAGAACTACCCCTAAGCAGCCATTGTGCGTGCTGGGGTTAAGCGTCACACATTTTGATTCTGGGAGCGAGGTTAGAGAGCTGAGGCATATCTGGACTATCCTGGACTGGGTGCCATTATGTAGAGGCCTGGCCTAGCAGTTGTTGTCTAGGCCCCTATGCCCACATCACCACTCAGCTGCAGCGTGCAGACCTGGTGGCCCCACGCAGTGCCTAGGCCTGGAAAAGTTCCCTGGATCCCTCGCCTCAAGATCGGGAGTGCCCACCTACCTCTCCCTGTGACTCCTTTACTGAAGCCAGCGACGGAGCTCCGCGCCGATACACAGTGGAGACACGCATACGCGTGCTGTTCGCCAAGTGCCAACAGAGGCCTGACACGTTTTCAACTCCCCTGATCTGCTGTGGTCTCTCTGATGCCCACATACCACACAACAACCCACCTGGGAGTGCCAGAGGAGTATGTTCTCTTCCAGGACGAAGAAGGTGAAGCCCCTGAAAGACATTTTTGGACGCTCACACTCTATTCTCAACATTGCGACCACGGCCCCCGAGATGCGGCCCGCTGCAGACTGCAAGTTCCAGTGACGAGCCTATCACAAAGGCGTTCTTGGAGTTGCTGTTTCTGACTCTCAGAGAAGACCTGTAATCAGTAAGAAATTATCTCACAGCTGAGATAAAGGCGATACGCAGAGATGTGGACGACGTGGGAGATCGAGTGTCGGCCCTGGAGGAAAAGAGTGACACCACAGCGACCAAGTCCAATATGCTCCAACAGGAGGTACTTCGCTTACAGCACCAGCATGTTGACATCCAAACTCACCATGAGGATTGGGAAAAGCAGTCATTTATAAATATCTGCCCACTTGTGAAAACCAATACTGTGTACATTATTATTACAGGTATTTGCTTACTCTTTTCGACAGCTTCTCATCAACTCACTGCTGTGAACAACTACACCTGCTACACTCCTCTTCTGACTGACTGTACTCCATTCTCCCCACTCCTTCCTCACCCAACCTAAGACGACAAAGTAAATTATACAACATGTACAAGAAATTAGAAGCAAATCTTTTTTTAAAGTTTAACTCATCCGTATGAGAAGTGCATCCAAAGTTGTGAATAAATAATGATCAATTAGTCTTACATCGATGTAATTTATTTTCCTTTCATTGGAGACTTGCACAAAATCCAGGAGTCCAGGAACACAGTACAAGTTCACAGAAAATACATTAAGCCAAGAAGGACAATGGTTCTTTTGGTTCTCTTTTAAATCTGCTATGGATTTTTATGAAAACAAGCAGAATACCTCCAGCATTAAACTGAAAACACAACATAGTAGACCAAATATCAACACTATATTCACATTCACCTCCACTAAACCGTGAGAGTGAAAACAGCCATTAAATCAGGACTGACCCTTATGAACATAAACAACATACACTTACAACGTGAGGGGGGCATCCACATACAATATAGTATATCAAGAAAAACAGAAATATAGTTTTACCTTTTTTAAGCGGAAAACCTTTTCCACTAGCAAATACCTATTTCATATTTGTTAATAAAGCAAGGAACTTTAAGTGCTCAATGTCCTACCCTTTGTAGAATTCAGTCCAGCACACAATATTAAACTTGATAAAAGAGTTCTGCAGTTTTCTCTTCTCAAACAGCTGCAGCATTAAAGTTAAAACTTCCAATTACAAGAAGAGGCTTTTTTGAATTGACTAACATAACGTTTTGGGTTTAACTACAAAGGTCACTAACCAAATGAAAAAAGGTAGTTTTATTCCTGCACTACTCTGTATATTGAGGCTATCAGTATTCCAACCGTCATCTATCAAGGTCAAAAGTTCACAATACCTAGCCTGCTACTCAGCAATCTCTAACTTCAAAATGATTGGTGCATCGAGTTATCATTTTATTACGTTTAAGCCATAGCTGCATAGACTACCATTTCTATTATATGCAACTGCAAATGCCCTTTTTGTCAAGTGACAGAGAGAACAGTGTTCAAGGTCAAAAGGTGAAGTTGCAGCATGTTTGTTTTCTAAAAGCAACTCTTGCATACCATTGGTTACCTTTCATGTTAGTTTAAGTATTCATCCACAATATATTATTCTGGTGAGAAAACAGCCAAGCACAAGTCTATGACCTCTGACACTCTGGCCCGTCATTAAATCGTTTTTTTTTACCCAGTGGGAAGCACTGAATTACTGTTAACATTTTTTTATTCTGCAGTACACACTCAGAGAGTGACATGGGGTAAAGCAACATGCTTTGTACATGAATAATTGGGCATTTTGGGGTATTTAACCTATCAACAGATTAATGTGGTGGTAAGGACTACTAGTATACTTTAACTAGTGAAATGAGAAAAAGCGTTAACAAAGTTAATGCAGTAAATCTTCCACACAACCGTTTGTCAAACGTAGAGGTGGAGATAATGAAAGCAGTTTTGTCCACAATTTGAAAAATCTAGTAAAATTGTCAGCAAACAAATTTCCGCGCTCCTTCAGGACCATCCCCTGGAATCTAGACATAGTAAACAAATAACTGTTTAATCATGCATGTCATTTAACACAATTGAATCTTTCTAAATACCTTCAAGGAAGGTGTGCAGTATTACATGTACACAAAATAAAATACATAAAAAAACCAAGGTTTCTATTTCTGACCACTCAATGTTATTAATTCTTTACATTTTTGGTTCAAAATATTATATTGTGAGTTGTACTTTAAACCAGTACTACTGCATAGATTTGCAGTGGTCGCACCAAAGCAATTATTTATCTATACCAAACAGAAAGTTGTGAAAAACCATACATATACTTGCAACAGAAAGTTTTAATATAAAATAAAGAGTAAGAGCCTGATTTAGATCTTGTTTAATTCGGTCCCGCTGTTGCCTTTTCGGCGGTCTTCCCGCCCGCCTACTTGTCGGTCCGCCTGCCCTAATTAGTTGTTAGTGGCTCCCTAGTCCAAAGACTGCCGCGGTCCTGCTGTCACCTTCAGGAAATCTCAACTGTGTCAAAGGCGGGATAGACAAAACTGGCTGTCGGAGGGAGGACCATCTATTTCGCTGCAGGCACAATCACGATGTGCATTCCTGCTTGCACAACTGTGGCACAACTGTGGCTGAGAAACCTCCACACCTGAGTTGGTGGAATGGAACGCATATGAGGCAGAAACTCACCTTCCCACTTCCTGTACCGCCCTGTACCCAATCCTACACATCCTGCCGTTGCTGCTGGTTGATCATAATGCAAATCAACACTGAAACCGAAGGTAACCCCCCACATTACCTGTTACCCCTTCACTTGGCTGGCCACATTTGCATTTTTAAAGTACTCACAAAAGCAATAGCATATCAAAGCGCAATAAAAATGTCTATAATGTTGACCTCTACAAAATTGAACGTAACAAGCCCGTATAAGTGTGTCAATACATTTTGTGCAAGCTGACTTACAAATAAGGACACTTGCACAAAAAAAGCTCATTACGTTAAAACTAAAAAGAGAACCATACAAGTGCGTGTAAAGACTGTAAGAAATTTGTCATATTAAAAATAGGCATTACACTTGATTGTGAGAAGTGCAAAGTAACATCATGTAGAAATTGCAGAAGGGAAGCTGTAACTCTCACCTCACAGATTACCTGGAAAATCAGTTGCCGTCACACATTTGAAACACTCTGCATTATCACCCAGATAACAATTCCTCTAGTGTAGTGCAAGTCCTGTTTTGTAAACAATTGCAATTTGCACATCGTATTGCAAGGTGAAATGCATATGTGTACATGCTTAGCAGTAATCTAGGTGAAACAAACACACCTTTAGTAAAATATAAGATAGTTAAATATTGTCTCAATATCTATTATTTGGTGCAGGTTTTTACCACTGTGTTGAATAGCTGCACCTAAATTCTAATGACCATCACTGCCCATGTGAACCAGGGTATGCAAATAACATAGATGACATTCAGAAAGTATGTAGTAGTTCATGCCATCATGGTAGAGGAATATAAGTACTGCACGTTTCCACTGAAATATTGCTTGGAATCAAACAATTGCAAAGCAATAATTAAGCCTGGGCAAGTTGGTGAAAAGAAAATTAGTGATGTAAATAACTCTCTCAACAAATATATAAACAAGGCAAATGCCAGTCCAAATGGTGTCTTGCACACAGGTGCGCCTCAGCTTGCCTCAGATTGCACTGCCATACCTCCTCAGTAAGGGGCATCTAGTGGGCAGAGTGGGTAAAGAAGGTACCTCAAATATCTTACATGGGTGTGTGTGGTTAGTGTTTGGGAGGGGTATCCTTGAGTTTGGAGGGGTCAGTGGTTTTGGGAGTGGTGTCCTTGGGTTTGGGAGGTGGAACGATGGTTTTGGAAGTGGTGCTCTTGGTTTGGGATAGGGCCTTGGTTTTGGGAATGACGCTCTTGGGTTTGGGAGGGATGCAGTGGTTTTGGGAGTGGTGCTCTTGGGTTTGGTTTTTTTTTTTTTTAGAGTGGTGCACTTGAGTTTGAGAAGGGGCAGTGGCCTTGGGAATTGTGCTCTTGGCTTTTATATTGATGGTTTGGGACATTTAAGGTGGGGATTGCCGTTTAGCAGGCATGAAATGGGATGGGGAAGGGTTGAGTTGTGGTGTGGGAGGGGTCAGGGCAAGGTCAAAACTGAGCTATTCAATGGGAAAGCTGGAAGGCTGTTGGAGAGTCAATAGGGGTTGGGAGATAAAGGGAGTGGCATTATGTGACGTGTCTGTTGAGGATGCAGGTGTGTGTGGGTCTGGTGTATGTCGTGCATGAGTGGGTTTGTGTTGTGACATAGGTGTTTGTTGTGTGCTTGATCTTGCATATCTGAGTACATTGGGTGTGTATTCTACAGTGTCTGTGTGTGTGTACTGTGAAGGTGCTGGTTGTTGTTGTGCATGTGGATGCGATGGGGCATGTGTGTGTAGTGTTGGTTGTAATGTCTGTGGGTGTGCTGGTGGTGGTGCATGTGTGTGGGGATGGGTGTAGTGTCCATGTGTGTGCTGGGGTGGTGAAGATGGATGAGTGTAATGCTGTGGGTGTGCTGGTGGTGGCAATGTCCGTGAATGTGCTGGTGATGGGGTGGTGCATATGTGTGAGGGGAAGGATGTGATGTCTGTGGGTGTACTGGGGTGGTGAATGTGGTGGCAGGTGCAGTGTCTGTATGTTTGGGTGTGTACCTACATTTTTTGGGGTGTTTGTGTTTCTGTGTGGGTGTGCTGCTATATCCATGTGAGTGTGTGCATGGAAACGTGTGAGTGTGCTTTGGACGAGTTTGGTACTAGGGAATTAGGATGGGATAGGGAAAGGGTGGGAGGTGTGGCAGAAGGTTGGGATGCCTGGGATTCTGCAGTGAAGTAGAGGGCCAGAGCTTAAAATGACCGCTCTAGGACAGACATACCACTATGAATGCGTTCCAGGTAATCTACCATTTGTTGCATACGGCAGCTAAGTCCCTGGATAGCATTCAGCAGGGCAGTCTGGCCTACTGAGATAATCTGGAGGAGGGTGATTGTCTCCTCAGTCAGCACAGACAGGGGGACAGGGTCAGCGGGTGAGCTGTCTGGGGCAAGGAAGACCACAGGGCTTTTGGTAGGCCTAGGTAGGCCATCTGTGGGGAAAAAAAGGTGGGAGGATGAAGAATGATATCAGGGTGGCAGACAATGATGAAGGTGTCACAGGAACTGGATAGAATGCCACCACTAGGGAGTGCTTGCTGGAGGAGGCTTCAGATGATAATGTTGAGTAACTGGTGGTCTCTATCGCACTCCCCTCACCCTCCAGGCCAATTGCTCCCTCTGTGTAGGTACCAGTAGCACTGTGGCCAGCTGCTTCCCTGCCAATGTTAGCTTATTCTCCTTCATCTTGCCCGGATGATGCTGAAATGACAAATATAATGATTTTATTTAATCTGTGTAAACAGAACTGATCATGAGGTTTTATCACACAACAGTCTTAAAGTTTTTAGATTTCACTTGCTTCAAGGCCCTAAAACTTGGCTTCAACATTAGCCTAAACTCATGCATGTAGTCAACTTAAACTGCCTATCGCTGAAAACGATCACCCGGTTACGACCTATTTACAATACGTCGCTACCTAGCGATAGTATCACCTAGCCACGGCAAAAACTGGCACTAACACTAGCGTCAACATGATAAACAATTTGACGTTAGCTAGAGAAAACTGGCGAAAGGCCAGTCAGCAGCAAAAAAATCACGCTAATCAGCCCAAAGTCACTTTTCTGCCTCTAGAGGCAAAAAAAAGCTGATAAATACACCACTAATGAAAAAAATGAAATAAAAACAATGGAGTGCTGAATGGAGCAGCCAGAGCCAAGTTCAGCATAGGTCAACAACCCCACCAAAGCCCCCAACAGCCTGGAAGACCAGACAGAATCCGAGGAGAACTGCCCGGACGCTATAGAGTGCAAGGCCCCTGAGCTGCACAGAGCTTGTGTGGCAGAAGCGCTGCAATTTAACTCCTAAGTGGGCCCTGTTGCATCACCTAGATCTGGAGGTTTCCCAGCAGACTTAGCGGCGACTGCTGTACCCAGTGTAAAATCCCACCTGGCTGAGGCTCCTGCTGGCTGAGTCATAGATTCGGAGAGAGCGCCACGGATTGAGCCACTGTGTCAATATCCAGGTGAGGAAAAGATGGGATGTGCAGCGGAAGAGGCCCAGGAGTCAATTCGGGGCCAAGGCTATTGCCCGTGTGTGGCACACACCATGCTCTGAGCCATCTCTGTGCTGCGGCTGACCTACATCTCTGGGGGCACTGCGCAAGACTGGTGGGGAACTCCACTAACTAGCTCTAGTCTTCGATATCTGCCATTAGTGACTGTGGGTTAGGGGTGGGCAGAATTTGCGAAGTTGACTTTCGCAAACTATCACGAAAGTGCGCAAAATCTCCGCGAGCATGCGGAACGTTCGCGAAGATGCAGAGATTGCTTTTCCCGCCTGTTCGCGATGTGTTTTTGCGTGCTTGCGGGGAAATGTACCTCTGACTTGCCAATGCGGTTGTTAATGGGCGCGGACATATTGCTCGCAATGCTTATATCCTGTTCCGGGTCGAATGACGTGTCCGTGATTGCAAACTTGCGCTGGATAGCGCGACCGGTTACCAACAATCCAACATCTCGTGACGTACTGGACGGATAGGAAAGCTCATCGGCGAATGCAGGGACCCGGTCGCTACCGTGCACGCAAGAACACATTTTTAAAGCACGAACAAGAAAAAATGTCAGTTTCGGGGACGATTGCAAAAGTTTTGACATTTTGGCGCTCTCCGCGGAACGCGAAAATATCAAAATATCGCAAATTCCGCGAGCGGAATTAAATTTACCACCCAGGTCTACTGTGGGTGCCTGGGGCACAGGGGCCATTTCAGGCCCAGGCCCGTGTGCACAGCTTGATCTCCCATAACTCACTAGTGCACTGGGGAACATGGAATCTGGTAGCCACTGTTAGATGGGAGGAGGTGACCCTGTGGTGCTGTTTTTCCTTAGCCCCCGGTAGTGAGTTCTTGGGTGTATGGGGGATTTCCATTGGTGCCGCCCAAACGAAGATTCCTGGCTAGCATTCTCCTGACTGTAGGAGAGTGAACAGTGGCCACACTGCACTGTACAGCAAGTCATACATAGTGCTTGGAAGTCTGGTGCAGCCATGGCTCACCTGCAGACAGGGGCAACATCGACATTTAGCCGCTCCTCTTTGTTGGTGAACCAAGTGGCTGGTGACTGCTGTCTGCTGGGAAGGGTGACAGTGGACAGTCTAAACTTCAAACTGGAGTCTGTACTCACAGTGGGCCTCTCCCTCGAAGAAATGGGCTCTTCCTTTGAGGGCTGCATAAACAAAATCAAAGTCAACTTCATCCAGGAGTGTGAAGGTCATCACAAGCTGACTTAAAAGGTACATGACATTGAGCAAGAACTGTTCAAAGTCTCTCCAGGTACCCTGAGTTCAGCATTGGAGGTGTAGCAGCTGAGGCCACTTGTGAAGTCACTGGCAAGATCGGTGGATGGTCTGGTGGGCCGCTGCCAGCGTAACAATGTGTTGCATCTGCATGAGGAAGCGGAAGAGGTTGATGCAGTGGCATATACTGAGACAAGGTTGCATGACCGACTGCCAGCAGGTGCGCTCTACCCATTCTTTGTTGGGCAGCTCCATTGTATGCCTATGAGCCACCCAATGCCGGAGACAGTTCCTAGACCCTTTTGCCTCCTACAGGGATTGTGATACTGTCCTGAGGGAGCTAAGCAAGATGGGGGAGGTGAAAGTGGATAACGCCATAGTTATTTTCTACCCTGACAACACCACGGGTGCAGAGGCAGAGGGGCTTTTCTCTAGTGGTTAAGCGATGTCTCTGAGAGATGGGCATAAAATACTGCCTCCTCTATCCGTAAAGGCTGCGATGATTTCAGATGTTGACATCCAAATCCTTGACACCGCTGCATATTGATTTGCAGATAAGTTTACTAAACTTGCACTCCCTTTATATTTATTTTTTGAACCGCCCCACTCTTTCTTAGTTTTTATTATCTATGTTCTGTGAGCGGGTATATTTACGTTCGCGAGTGGCGCTATCATACTTGGGGATTTCTTCGTTTATAATACTTTGCCTTTGCCGCCGCCAGTCCCCCATGCTTTGGCTTTGGGATTTGGGCACATTTCGGCTGCTCCAATCATGCAGTAGTCTTGTGATATGGGTCGCCGCCCTCATACATTCTATATTTCCCCCGATATATAGATATACTATAAGATGGCCGCCGACTTTTTAGGACTGGATCGCGTGACTTTTAGACCCGGAATGGACCACACTGCCCACAGGTGAATCTACTTGGACATAATTAGTGGAATATAAATGGATCAGGACACTTACATGGCTTCACGGACTACCGGAGGACGTATTACGGTCGATACGGGGGATCGTTTGGATGTCTTGCTGCAGGACGGCCTTATTTTAGCGCCAGGATGCCTTTCGAGGTGATAGTCGCTTTATAAGTGTAATAATAAATAAATTTTAACCGGTAAGATAGACTCAGATCGCGCTCGAATTTTGCCTATCCCATCTTCACTGTATACATAAAGACCATACTGTATCAATCGGAGCAGTTATTATTAAGCATGGGTTATACTTATTGTATTTCTCTCATTGTTCCTGCATGTTTTATATTGATCAGACACATCACGCTAATTCCGGTATAGGTCCTTTCTTGTCCTTACTGTCAGCTCGTGCCTGTTTACCCGAGAGGGCAGGGATTGTTTGGGCTACTCTTAATAATTGGCTCCCAAGAGCTATGGCAGAATCTTTGTAGTCTTCACTTTGGGCAGAATTACCGGTGGAAACGGGTGTTAGAATCTTCATGTATTACAGAAACAGCTGACTTCAAATATAGTTTTTTCACAGTGATTGTCACCCCTCACTGTTGCCAGCCTTCGGACTGAGAAGCAGTCATTTATCATTTGTTTATACCTTTGCACATTACCTGTATGTCTCCCAGGAAACGTCTTTGTTCTAGCATGGTTGAGGTACCTATTTCCTCTTTTACCTTTCCAGACCAGGCACATCCTTTATATCTTCACTCCTGCCCTGATTGCTCTTGGAGTTCTTGATGTTCACAATACCTGAGATTGGTAAGGATTGATGTGCATAGGTTTATGGCCATTAGGACTGGCCCACCGTTGATAGGTCTTTTGATGATACTAGGTGCATTCGTGGGATCAGGGCAGGCAGCCTGCAGGCCACGTATATAGCCCCAATGGAGTTATTTGTTTTAACTTATGTTCTCCCTGGCCGGTATATAGCACAATCTCTACTTTCATGGTATAAAGGTATTTGTTGTGTTTTTAATTACAACCTTATGATTCTAAACTAGATATATATACACCTGGTATTGTTCCTCACTCACCTACCCTGCTCTGATTCTACATATCCTTGAAGAGATGGAGGACTATAGTTCTTGAGATAGGTAAGCACACATTGGGGTTTGTGGATGTTTTTTGTCCCAGGTATTCATTGCCATTTGGCCGACTTAGCTGGGGGTCTTAGTTTTTCTGTGCACCACTCGTGCAATTGCCTTAGGACGCAGGGACTCCATAAAGATTACCTGTTTATAAACAGACTTACTATAGTCTTGTCTTGCCTGTCCATGTAGCTGGTAGTATTACAGGATTGATAGCATATTTGAAAGTGTAAATTCTAAATGCCGGGTAGAACTTTTCTAATTCAGGGTTATCTTCTTCTTAGATGGCTTTGGTTTATTGCAACCCATTATCGCATCATTGGCAATTTCTCTCGTAGAAGATTTGTGTTATTATACGAGATTCATTCCACTCCTGTAACTCATTTACCTGAGTTGGATTTTAAGTTTGTCCTTTGAGATTTCCTCTATCTTTCTTTAGGAGGCTCTTTAGCCCCTACTAGTCATTCAGGACTACACAAATTCTTTGCTTTTTCTTTTCCCTGTTTGTATTTTTTGGTTACCTCTCACAGCACTATAGACTAATAGATATACTGTCCTCGTGCAATTATCTACTGCAACAAGTTTTACTGGACATTGAGTGCCTAATATCTCTGAAGCCATCACCTTAATTTTGAGGTATATATTCTCATGTTTATCGTACTCTCCTTCTGGTGTACTTGCTCTTCCTGCCTCTAAATCACCCTTCTCGCCTCTGTGGTGCCTTTTCACTCTACCGGCTCTTTAGTTACAACTCATACTTTGACTAATGTTTCTTTGACTTCTTCTTACATTTCCCTTGGTTTCTCTGTACTCTCTTGCTTCTGTTAATGCCCTTTGGCTGCAAGAATAATTTCTTCTTTCTTGTTAATTAAGCTGTAAAGTCATATTGGGGGTAGTATCTATATCCCTCTGTGAATAAGGTTCTTAAGATTTTAAAGCTGTCTGTTGATTCGCTTTGTGTCTTCTAATTGAGGCCTATATTTTTTTACGCCTTGTCTCTGTCAAGACGTTTTTTAGAAAATTTGTTAATATGGAAACTTTTTATGCATGTCTTTGTAAGTGACGATGCATTGTAACTTGTATTTGTTTGTACACGTGTTGTCAAATTTTCCTTTTATACGTTTTTTATTGTTGTTTTTATTTTTGTATTAAGAGCCCTGAAGAAATCCCCTGCGTGGGACGAAACGCGTCGGCTGTATGGTGCTGCATTTACACCTTTAAAATAAAGAATTTTTTGTAACGCAAGAAAACACCATCGTTCGCGGCTCATTATATAACAGATATTGTTTGTTTTGTCTTGTGGTGCACCTTAGCGGTTGCTAATGTTAAATTGATTCTCTTAGGGAATAGGCACTGGTGCGGTGGGTGCCACACAGTGTGCACACAAACCTCAATTTTATTAATAGCGGATGATACATACATAGGGTTAAGTTGGTTAGGTGCTGCTGGAAAGAAGGGTCCATCGTTGGGTCTCTGTTGTTTCAGGTCTGGGCCTGGCTACCATCTACTTGTCAACAGGTGCTGCGGACAGGGAGTGAAGGGTCTGTGCAACAAGCTGTCATTTGTGGAGTCAGTCATACTGGGTGGCATTAGAGGAGCAGGCATCCCTGCCACAACTACAAGCCACGCCCAATCTGCAGCAGGTTATACAAAAGAAGCGGAAGGCGCTGCATGCGGCAATGACGATGACCAATCACACTGAGAGACAGGATGCCAACACTTCCCCTGATTGCTCCTCCTACGATGTGGGCTCCACTGCAAGGTGTCATCCAGTGTGGAGTCCATTCAGCCCATTCATGTGACTGCTCAGACAGCAGATAACCTATTTTAATGTTGACTCATTGTGCATCTCTCCTTCTGCCAAGTTTACAGACAGCTCCGAAGAGTCTCTGGTTTTCTCTGGTTTCTGGTCTCCAGCTTCCTGTTGCTGAGGTTCCAGTGTACAAGGTCAAGTCAGTCAAGTCAAGTCATAAAATTTATATAGCGCACTACATACCCAGAGGGTTTCAAGGCGCTTGGGAAGGGGAGGATGATTATTTGTCAAAAATCCACGTTTTAAGCTGTTTTCTGAACGCTAGGTGATTCTGGGTGAGGCGCAGGTAAGCGGGGAGTGAGTTCCAAGTTCTGGCAGCCAGGTATGAAAAGGATCTGCCTCCCATGGTGGTCCTGTTGATGCGAGGTACAGTGGCGAGGGCTTGGCTGGAGGAGCGGAGTTGGCGGGAGGGGGTGTAGAAGGACAGTCGAGAGTTGAGGCAATCTGGTCCGATGTCGTAGAGTGATTTGTGTGCGTGGGTAAGCAGACGGAAAGTAATCCTCTTATTGACGGGTAGCCAGTGGAGGTCCTTGAGGTGACCAGAGATGTGTTCGTTGCGTGGGATGTCTAATATGAGCCTGGCTGAGGCGTTTTGGATTCGTTGTAGTTTCTTCTGGAGTTTAGCGGTGGTACCTGCGTAGAGGGTGTTTCCGTAGTCCAGTCGGCTCGTGACCAGGGCATGGGTGACTGTTTTCCTTGTTTCGGTGGGGATCCAGCGAAAAGTTTTTCTGAGCATGCGAAGAATGTTAAAGCAGGAAGAGGATACGGCGCTGACTTGTCTGTTCATAGAGAGTGAAGAATCCAGAATGACGCCAAGGTTCCGTGCGTGGTCTGTCGGGATGGGTGCGTTTCCGAGGGCTTCCGGCCACCAGGAGTCGTCCCATGCAGAGGGGGATTTACCTAAGATGAGGACTTCTGTTTTGTCTGAGTTCAGTTTCAGACGGCTTTGTTTCATCCATTCGGCGACTTCTTTCATTCCTTCGTGTAGGTTAGTTTTGGCGGTGCTGGGGTCCTTGGTGAGAGATAGGATCAGTTGAGTGTCATCCGCGTAAGAGATGATGTTGAGGTTGTGTTGGCGGGCGATGGTCGCGAGGGGGCTCATGTATACGTTGAAGAGGGTGGGGCTGAGTGAAGATCCTTGTGGTACGCCGCAGATGATTTCGGAGGCTTCGGACTTGAATGGTGGGAGGCGGACTCTCTGGGTTCTTCCGGTGAGGAACGAGGTGATCCATTCCAGTGCCATTCCTTGGATTCCGATGTTTCTGAGGCGTTGTAAAAGGGTGCTGTGGCAGACTGTGAGGTCAGCACTTTAAAGGGTATCATGTCCAGTTGTCACCTAAAGGGAACGGAGTAGTTGTTCAGGTGAGTGATGCATGTCAGGAGTGGTGGTCTCCTTGATGCTCAGAGCTCCAATTGCAGGAGGGTCATGGCGTCTTTGACCTTGCCAAGGATGAATTGTGGGAGTTCTTCTATTATCCAAGGGCCTAATATATGAGGCCCTAGTGGCACTCTTGCAACGCTGTGACATCATGAGCTTGACATTTCGGTTGTGCAATGTGCCACAGCATGTTTGGAAGGCCATGCAAAGCCACTTTACATGGCTTTTCATGGACTTGTAAATATGTGCCCCTTTCACCCATTAAACAGTGTGTAAAGGGCACTCAATGGGTGTTGCTGTGGGAGTACCCAGGCCAAACCAATGGAGTCTGAAGCATTGCCAGGTTTACAAGAAACCATGAACCATCAGAATGCATCCAAGGGTGACGTTTAGGAGGGGCTACGAGGATAAATGTTTTCATTTTTTTCTCTTTTTTTTTCAAATGTGTGCAGCATTCTGTAGCACACAGAGAAAGAGGGAATACCGGCATATGAGTGACCTTGTAAAGCACTGTGACACATGATACTTGCGACAGGTATGATGTATGCAGGGTGGTCGTTCCCACACAAAAAAGCCTTGTTGAAGTGGCTCAGTAAAATCTGTCATATTTCACAGCAACAATTAGAGTGCGCCACTGCTTAAAAACGTTACGCCGGCCTCGTGGAATGCGTAAGGGTGACACAGTGCGTAGATGTAGTCTGGCCCCATGCATTGCCGGAGTAGCATCATGCAGCAATATATGACTTTAGTACAGACAGATAAGTAAGGATTCCAGACGTATCTGTCGTTGATTGCGACATGGATCGCCATACAGTAAATACGGTGCAGCCATGGTGTCGCAAAGAGAGCGCAGTGAAAAGTGTTCAATCGCTGTTTTATCTCAGTGATACAACACTTTTCATGAATGGTGCCCAGGAATGTGCCCTGTCTTATTGATAGGGCGCATTACTGACCTTTTGTTTTGACGCAGGGTGGTGCAGTAATATTCCTTGCCGCGCTGTCTATCACCCAGACATCTTATATGTGGGCCCAAGGGTTAGCACCAATTTTAAGGCCAGCTATTTTCTGGCCCTAAAAAACTGCCTCTAATTGAACTTAGCAGCAGCAGTTTTGAGGGGTTATCGATGTACTGGGATTTCCTTGTAAATTTTACAAAGTGTGTTTAGCAGCCATTTTTTCACAGAAACGCCTACTTTGCATCTCATTTTCGTTAAGTATCGCTAACAGAATTGGCGAGCTTGAAAATTCAGGTTTACTCTGGAAAATTGCCACTAACTGCAGTTAGCGGCAACTTGTAAATAAGCCGGAAAAAAACCCGCTGTAGTGTCAAAAAATGAACGCTTCGGCGGCGTTAAGTATTTGTAAATATGCTCCTTAGTCACAGCTATGTCATTCCCTACTATAGCTCCCATATCATGTATGATGTTGTATCTTATCCATTAACATGTTCCTCCAAGAACAGTTTCACATCTCAGAGTTATTGCCTTTGCTGTTATGAATAATGAACTGAAGTCAGCTAAAGTAGATAGACAATGAAAATACTGTTGTATGGTGTCTGCACTAGGCAGTAAAATCTGCAAATTTCTTATAAACAATAAGTGAAATATGAATCAATGTTTGTCATTATATACTGCAATGTTGTAGCAATATTAACATAAACTGAAAGCAGGTATTGTTTGCTTGGACATATAACAATGGTAACACTTATGTCACTTCACAGAAGTATATGTCAAGTGTAAATATTGTAGACATGCATTACGTACTAAAGTAGCTTAGCAATGTATCACATGCTATGTACATAACTATGCTGTCGAACACAGTCTGAAACTAATATTTCTATGTATGGATAAATTACTTCAACAGCATAAGCAAATAAGACACGCTTGAAACATTTCCTAAGACACTTCAATACAGCTCTAAAGCAGCTTCACTTTTGACTCCTAAATATGTCAACTTATTTGAACATCGCTGTAACCTTGTGAAATAGTTGCATTACATATGCTGGCTTTTACTGTAGTCAAAACAATGTATATCATTGCGCTAATCTTTACATCCAATCATTCATATATGATATATACTTCATAGATGGGAGTGCAAAACACAATATACTACATAGTACGGCTTGATGAGTTTCAACATTTGCCTACTAAGTCAAGATTTTGGCCTGATTTTGAGTTCTCCAGATGGTAAACTCATACATATATGTGGCAGAACATTCCATCTTCCAAAACCCCTTCAAGTTGCCCTTTTTACTCCATCACAGATTTCTCATCTGGATATGATAAAGGACAATGAGGAATGGTTTGGGATATTTGTTACTCTGTCCTCAATGTGTACAAATTCCGTTCAGTGTTGGATCCACAATTCATATGGCTAACCCAGTCATTTGGGCAAAAGCAGAATGTCTCAACACACGCACTAGTGAAGTAATAACACATTATGCTAATCTGTCACTGTTTTAGCATGTATGACTCAGTATAGCTCATGCTGAACACAATTTGGAAATGTAGTGATAGCAAAATGTAGCCATCAATTTTGAGGTCACTAGTCATTTAGGATCATACATTCACTCTTGCCTGTGTGGAATCCCAATTTATAAAAGTGATGTTTGGTACATCCACTGAACCCTAAGTGCCCAGTATGCTATGTCACCTACAATAGACCTAACATTGCATTTCCACAAATGTGAAGGAGCATCACACCTGGCACAATAAACACTATTTGCCTATTGGATACAACTGTCCCTCATTACAGCACACTACACAATGGATATGTAGAGTTTAGGCAGCCATGTGTCTGCTCAGAACAGTCCTTTGGTTGTAAATAGTAATAAGGTGGGATCATTTCCTAAATAATTATTAGACAAAGCACTACATCATAGACATTATTCAAAACATACAACTTAAAGAACTTTTATTGTGCATTGAACATGGGCCACCCTTAATGTTGATGTGAAAAATCCTAGCTGCAACAAATAAAATGATTCATGTAACATGTGAAACTCTGACAATAACTCACCTCCTTGTTGCAGCTGCTGTGTCCTCAACTGCCCATCAAACTCACTATAGGCCACCACTGGAATGTGGGCCACTAGGAGGGTCAGTGTGTGGTGCATGGGCTTCCCACGTTGGGAGGGCTGACCAAGCTGAACTTCAGCTGACTTTCGGGTCCAGCATCAAAGGTTCTTCCACCTCTCATGGGAATGGACGCTGCACCACTGGTAGACACCCATGGACAACACCTTCCTGGTGATGGGCTTCCACACATCACACTTTTGATGAGTGTTGACCAGTATGGATACAAGATATGAAAACAAAAAAAAGGTTTAGTGACTTTTTATTTGTGTGTATTGATGTAACAAATCTTTTGTACATCTATCACCAGCATGACTCCTAAGTTACCATGCAACTGGTGTCCATACAAATGCTGAGCAAAATATGTATTTTGAGACACACGTTACGGAACTGTGCACTACCCTCATCCCATGTCATGGTGTACACTCACTAATCCAGGCCTCAGACATCAGCTAGGCCAGGGGGCTCATGCATAATCTATGATATGACCTATTTCTGAGCAGTGCTAATGATTGTGAACTACTGAAGGGTAAACAACAATACTTATGCAACAGTGAGTCTTGACCACTGTCTGTAAGGAGCCTGCAGTTTGGTAAAGAAACACATTTTAGTGAAATGAACTAAAGTGTGTAGCTCAAAATGTTAGGTAACTCTCCCTTTCCACTGTCTTCCATGTAAAGGTATTCTGGGGCATAATTGTAAGCACACCTCAAATGTGAACCTGGAAAGGATATATGTATATGGCCAATATAACTAAGTGCTTCATCTATTCGTCCCTGAAAGTCTGGCCCAGCCTGGCCTGTTATTCTGACTGAGCAGTGCTCATCGTCAGGCCTTATCATGCAGTCTGATGATCATGACGTCACATGCACAATCAATCAATCAATCAAAGACATTTATAGAGCGCACTACTTACCCGTAGGGTCTCAAGGCGCTAGGGGGGGGTGGGGGTGCCGCTACTGCTCGAACAGCCAGGTCTTGAGCTTCTTCCTGAAGGAGAGGTGGTCTTGGGTCAAGCGCAGGTCGGGAGGGAGGGAGTTCCAGGTCTTGGCGGCCAGGTAGGAGAAGGACCTTCCTCCTGAAGTCGCTCTTCGGATGCGGGGGACGGCGGCGAGGGCGTGACTGGCTGATCGGAGGTGGCGTTTGGGAGCGTAGAAGTTGATTCGGTTGTTGAGGTAGCTCGGGCCTTGATCGTGTAGGGCTTTGTGTGCGTGGGTGAGGAGACGGAAGGTGATTCTTTTGTTGACGGGGAGCCAATGCAGGTCTCTCAGATGTTCGGAGATGTGGCTGTTTCGTGGGATGTCGAGGATGAGTCTGGCTGAGACGTTCTGGATCCGCTGGAGTCTCTTCTGGAGCTTGGCGGTGGTTCCGGCGTAGAGGGCGTTGCCGTAGTCCAGTCGGCTGGTGACGAGGGCCTGGGTGACAGTCTTCCTGGTCTCCGTGGGGATCCACCAGAAGATCTTCCGTAGCATGCGCAGGATGTTGAAGCACGACGAGGAGACGGCGTTGACTTGTCTGGTCATGGAGAGGGAGGAGTCCAGGATGAAGCCCAGGTTGCGTGCGTGGTCCGTCGGTTTGGGTGCGGTGCCCAGGGCGGGGGGCCACCAGGAGTCGTCCCAGGCGGAGGGCGAGGAGCCCAGGATGAGGACCTCCGTCTTGTCTGAGTTCAGTTTCAGGCGGCTGGTCGTCATCCACTCGGCTACATCTTTCATCCCTTCGTGCAGGTTGGCTCTGGCGGCGGCGGGGTCGTTGGTCAGGGAGAGGATCAGCTGGGTGTCGTCGGCGTAGGAGATTATGTTGAGGTTGTGTTGGCGTGCGATGGCCGCGAGGGGGCTCATGCAGACGTTGAAGAGGGTGGGGCTCAGCGAGGATCCTTGAGGGACGCCGCAGATGACTTCGGTGGCCTCTGACTTGTACGGTGGTAGGCGGGCTCTCTGTGTTCTTCCGTCGAGGAAGGAGACGATCCATTCCAGTGCCTTCTCCTGGATTCCGACGTTGCTGAGGCGCTGCACTAGGGTGCGGTGGCAGACAGTGTCGAATGCCGCGGAGAGGTCTAGGAGGATGAGGGCCGCTGTTTCTCCGTTGTCCATCAGGGCCAGGATGCCGTCGGTGGCGGCGATGAGGGCGGTCTCGGTGCTGTGGTTGGCTCGGAAGCCAGACTGTGAGGGGTCGAGGGATCCATTTGTCTCGAGGAAGGCGGCCAGCTGTTTGTTGACGGTCTTCTCGATGACTTTGGCTGGAAACGGGAGGAGCGAGATGGGGCGGTAATTCTTGAGTTCGGTGGGGTCCGCAGTAGGTTTCTTGAGTAGAGCGCTGAGTTCGGCGTGCTTCCAGCTCTCAGGGAAGGTGGCGGTGTCGAATGAGGTGTTGATAATGTCCCGCAGGTGGGGTGCGATGACAGAGTCGGCCTTGTTGAAGACGTGGTGAGGGCAGGGGTCAGTAGGCGATCCGGAGTGGACGGAGTTCATCATGCGGACGGTGTCTTCGGTGCTGATCGGAGTCCAGGCGCGGAGGATGGTGGTGGGCGGCGTTGCTGTGGTCGTGGCGTGCGTCGGTTGAATGCTGAAGCTGTTGTGTATGTCCGCGATCTTGTTGTGGAAGTAGGAGGCGAGGGAGTTGCAGAGGTCTTGCGATGGGGTGATGTCGTTGTTTCCGGCGTTGGGGTTGGAGAGCTCTTTCACGATGTTGAAGAGTTCCTTGCAGTTGTGTGCGTTGTTGTCCAGCCGGTCTTTGAATGCAGTTTTCTTGGCGGCGCGGATCAGTTGGTGGTGCTTCCGGGTGGCAAGCTTGAGGGTGCTCATGTTGTCCGGTGTTGCTTCTCTTCTCCAGACTTTCTCGAGGGCTCGGCAGTTCTTCTTGGAGCTCTTGAGTTCGTCGGTGAACCATGGGGCTTTCTTGCTGGCGGGTCTGCTGGGCGGGGTCCTCAGAGGGGCGAGTTCGTCCGCGCAGTTGCTGATCCACTTCGTGAGGTTGTCGGCGGCCTGGCTGGGGTTCGCTGAGCTGGCAGGAGGGTGCTGGCTCAGGGAAGCGGCGAGCTGGTCGGCTGTGATCTTGTTCCAGCTTCTTCGGGCAACCTGTTGCTGGTGGTGGTGGATCGTCGTTCTTTTGAAGGTGAAGTGGACGCAGCTGTGGTCCGTCCAGTGGAGTCCTGTGGCGTGGCTGAAGACGATGTCTTTGCTGGATGAGAAGACGGCGTTGAGTGTGTGTCCGGCGAGGTGGGTGGGGGTGGACACCAGCTGCTTGAGTCCGAGGTTGGCGAGGTTGTCGAGCAGGGTGATGGTGTTGCGGTCGCTGTTGTTCTCCAGGTGGAAGTTGAGGTCCCCCAGGAGGATGTAGTCAGCGGAGGGGAGGGCATGCGGGCTGACGAAGTCGGCGATGTCCTCGCTGAATTGTGTGCGTGGTCCCGGGGGTCGGTAGATCAGGGTGCCTCTGAGGGTGGTCTTCGGGTCGGTGTGGATCTGGAAGTGCAGGTGTTCGGCAGTTGTCAGGGTGTCGTCGGTGTTGGTCGTGATGCGGATGGTGTCCCTGTGGATGACGGCGATGCCTTCTCCCATCTGGTTGGCGGAGCGGTCCCTCCGGGTGATCTTGTATCCCTCTGGGATGGCGATGGTAGCATCCTGGGATTCGGCCGGTGTTGAGTGCGTTGAGGGTGGCGGCGGTGTACGTCAGGCGGGTGGGCGGGGGTCCTCGAGGGCCAGGGGTCCTGGCACTGGGCGCTGTCCAGGCGCGGACAAGCGCAGACGGGCTTACCTTTGGCGTGCCTTCGGCGCACAAACGGCGCGCCCGCTGCGCGTGACCGCTGCACGTTCGCATGGTCGCCATATATGGCGAAGTGCGAGGGGGGGCGGAGCAGCTGGGAGGCAGGAGCGGGGAGGGTACAGAATGAAAAAAGGGGCGGGGTTAGCGGCAGTGGCGGGAAGCGGGGAGCAGGGAGCGGGGAGGGATGAGACGGGGGCAACCAAGGAAAAAGCAGGCAAACAGGAAATAGGGGGTCCAAAATAACAGTTTACAACAATGTACAATTAAACAAAAACAAACAGTGGTACAAGGCAGGATAGCGAGCACAGACCACGCCGCTCGATGGCAGGGGGCGTGGTCACGCGGCGGCAGCCGGAGCAGAGAGGCAGGCAGGCGGGGAGGCACACGCAGCAGCTGGTGGCCGTGCGGCGCGGGGGGTGTCCTAAACTAGGTCACACTCACCTGCGTCGCACGGTCGCCATATATGGCCAAGTGCGAGGGGGCGCAGCAGCTGGGAGGCGGGAGCGGGGAGGGTACAGAATGAAAAAAGGGGCGGGGTTAGCGGCGGTGGCGGGAAGCGGGGAGCGGGGAGGGATGAGACGGGGGCAACCAAGGAAAAAGCAGGCAAACAGGCAATACTTCCATTAACTTTGAAATTAAGAAATTACCTTGTGAGCAACTCATAAATGAGCTTAGGACTGTGTGCTACTCTGACAGTGTCTGGTAGATAGTGATAGCTCCAATACAACTGTTTGGGGTGGCCTGATGTAGGCTGAGTGGTTAGTGGGACGATACGCATAGCTACGCTCATTGGCATTTGGTTTGTACTGAAAAGATTTTGAGGTACAGTTGTAAAGACTTCATATTCAGTTTCATATTGTCCATGCTGTAACTTTTCTACATATCACATGTAAATCACACATATACATATTGTAAAAGCACAACATTTGTGAATAGGGACAAGAATAGGGACATTTCCAAAGCAGCTGAATATTAGCTGTTAGGAAAAGGAAAACCACTCGTTCTTGGCGCCATTGACCGCCGAGGGAGAACGATAGCCACGCCCATCCCTTGCTGGCCACGTCCCCTCCTACGTCACTGGCGACCACTATAAATCATGTGTCAATACCGGAAGCGCAGCGGACGAGCGCAGCGGGCACGCCGATTGCGCGCCGAAGGCGCGCTTAAGGCAAGCTCGTCTGCGCTCGTCCGCGACGAGGACGCGCCTAGCGCCACAAACCCTGCCCTTCACAGTCCACTCTCCCCCTACTACACTCGGGATGCACTGCTGAATCTTCGAGGGTATGCGCACGAAGGTAAGCTCACCTTTGAAGAGACCGCTTCTCCATTAACTGACTTCACCCACAAGGACCTAATTGTAGGAGGCCTCTTGAATGTCAGATCTTTACCAAAGCATGCCACTGAAATCAATCTCCTTATAGATTCACACCATCTGGATGTACTTTTCCTAACCGAGACTTGGACACATGCAAACTGTGAGACCGACTTAGCAGCTGCTTGCCCGCTAAACTTTAATATTCTTCATCTCCCCAGACCCAAAGGCCGCGGTGGCGGAGTTGGCGTCATCTTCCGAGCCTCGTGGCAAATGAACACCTTAGACATAGATCCTGTACCCGGAACCGAGCTCTTTGGTCTGACTATAAACTGCCACCAAGGAGTCACCTTTACGGTGATTATCTGCTACCGCCCACCTGGGGCCTTTTCTCTCTCGCAACAGCAAGCACTCCTCACGACTATCACCAACATGGCAACCTCTCATAATAAACTTATACTTCTAGGAGACTTCAATCTCTGGCCAAACGGCAGCCTAGACACAGGTCTAGACAATCTTCTGCTGTCCTGTGATAGTGTGGGGCTTCACCAGCTGATAAAGGACCCCACTCACTCCGCAGGCAACCGGCTTGACCTTATCTTCTCGAGCCCCGGTCTAACTCAAGTAGGCCACATTCTACCCATGAGCTGGACAGATCACTCGCTCATCAAATTGTACATCAATAACGCCACTACAAGTAAGCCCAAAAATCACTTGCCACCACAATTCTCTTATCGGAACTGGAAAGCTTTAGAAAAACTTAGCATTTCCACCAAAGTCTTCGAGGTGGAGGAAAGTTTCTCCTCCACCAGCTCGGTGGAAGACAATTACAGATCCATTAGCTCGAGAATCACCTACATCGCGGACTCGGTTGCCCCTCTTAAACTCTGTAAACCTAAAGGTAGAGCACCTGCTCCCTGGTACAATGACTCTCTGAAAACCCTCAAATCAGCCTGCAAACAGGCTGAGAGAAAGTGGAGACATGGATACTGCAACAACAATAAAATCCTCTGGAAAAAGTCACTCCGTGACTACAAATCGGCCATCGCAGAGAGTAAAGCGAATTACTACTGCTCCACTACAGCCAATGCGGCCAACAGTCCAAAAAGTATATTTCAGATCCTGGACAACATCTTACATCCTGACTGCGTCAAAAACCCCATTCCTCCATCTCAGTCCCTTTGTGATAGCCTTGCTCAGTTTTTTACTGACAAAATTGAGACCATCATCAACAATCTGGCTACGCCCCCGTCACACACTTATCCCACCCTTCCTGAAGTCAGCCCCACCATTCCTGACTCTCCGAGGTCAGCCTGCCCTCCTACGAATAGGCTACTGGCTTTCCCCCTTATTTCTCAAACAGAGTTTGAAAAAGTTGCACAGGGCATCACCTCGGGATCCCCCCTTGATCCTCTGCCTCCGAAAATTTGGAAAGCATGTGGGCACGAACTATTTCACACGCTCCGGATGATTTGTAATCAATCCCTTAGCTGCGGCTTCGTCCCCCGCCCCTGGAAGCAAGCGCTTATCACCCCGCTACTAAAGAAACCCACGCTAAACCCAGAATGCTTGTCCAACTTTCGCCCCATATCACTCCTGCCTTTTCCGGTGAAGGTGCTTGAACGTTGGGTCAGTAAATGCCTCTCAACCCACCTCGAGCAGCACCACATTCTGGACGAATTCCAATTTGGTTTTCGCCCAGCCCATGGCACTGAAACTGCTGTGCTCACTGCCATGGAGGAGCTTCGAATGCGCGCAGACAGGGGCCAAGCCGTGGCCCTGATTTTATTAGACCTGTCTGCCGCATTCGATACTGTTAATCATGGGATTCTGCTCGAGTGGTTGAGAGAGGCAGGGATCGACGGCACGGCCCTGATCTGGTTTCACTCCTACCTCAGCGAAAGAAAACAGGCCGTATCCCTCCCCCCTTTCCAATCGGTCTTTTCCCCTGTCCCTCACGGTGTTCCCCAGGGCTCCTCTATCAGTCCGATTCTTTTTAATGTTTACTTGAAACCACTGGTCACGTTAATTAAATCACATAACATGACCACAGTAAACTATGCGGACGATACCCAGCTCCTTTTCTCTTGGGAAGGCGAAGATTCCATCTCCTTGCAAGCCTTCCATGAGTGTCTAAGAGACACCGCGAGCTGGTTGCACCGGAACTCCCTTCAGTTCAACGCCTCGAAAACCGAGGTGCTGTTCTGTCCTGCGAGTCGTATACCCCGCCCTCTGCCCGCTGAGTTCTGGCCCCCGGAAAACTCTAACAACCCGCCACCTGTTACCAGTGTTCGCAACCTGGGTGTCATGCTAAATCACCAACTGAGCATGGAAACGCAGGTCTCAAGAACAGTCGCTACCTGCTCTGGCCTTATGCGCTCACTGCGCAAGGTCCTGCCTTTGCTACCTTCCTCCGCCAGAGCTTTAGTAGTCAGGTGTACTATTCTTAGTCGCCTCGACTACTGTAATGCCCTGCTGCTTGAATCTCCTGCGACACTACTGGACAGACTCCTACGAGTTCAGTCGGCAGCAGCCAAACTGGCTCTTGGCTGGACCAGGAGATCCTCGGCCACCGCTGCACTGGCCGAGCTGCACTGGCTGCCTTTGAAACAACGCATTGCCTTCAAGGCCCTCTGCCTGGTCTTTAAGGCACTACATGGTGCAGGACCCAGACCTCTTCAACGTCTGTTCTCTTGGTACACCCCCACCAGAACACTCAGGTCCACAACTGCCAGCCTTGTGAGAGTGCCCAGATGTAAGAAGGCCAGGATGGGGGGAAGATCGTTCAGAGTAGCTGCAGCCAAGCTGTGGAACAGTCTGCCTGTCGATATTCGCCAAATCCCCCATCTCCTCCCCTTCAGGAAACGAATCAAAACATGGCTCTTTCCTCCACCCCTTTAAACCGGCCAGCCCAGTCCATTCCCCCCCCCGGCAATAAACCCCAGGAGTAGCTACCAGCGCCAGGATACCTGCCAGGTGACAGCCTCGCTCTATAAATATTTTAAATAAATAAATAAATAAATAAGGGCACATACAAGGTTTCAAAAGAAAATGTCTTTATTGCCAATAAGCTGCAGCTGAGACAATTTGCAGGACTGCAAAGTGATCTGGTTTTACAGTGAGGAAATCAGTCTTTATATATGTTTTCACAGACCCCTGACACATTATTCATTAACTACTACATTGTGGTGTGACCATCTCAGCCACGTGTACATTACAACATCGTGGTGCATTTCAGAAATATGTCTACGTTCACACTTTACATTATTCCTGATGGATCTGACCATGCAGATACTGGTTAATCTTTACACCACTACCTCCTGACCCACAGCCTTGGTCGGTTATCTTGAAATATCAATGTGCACTGTTTGATCTTATCAACAGAGGCCCGTGTTTTCTGCTTTCCCCATACAAATGACGCACTTGCTATCTGTGCTGAGCAAACACTTTACCCTTTTACTTAACCAGGCAAGGGCAGAGCAAACTTGGCACGTCCTAGGTCAGCGAACCCTTTCTAGGAATTGGCTCGCTGAACTGGCTCTATACACAAGTGAAAGCTAGTGAATCATTAAACAAGTTGGAGTTACAACAGAATGGACACGTACACGTTCACTTGTAATTCTTTTGGTTTCAGCTGAATTTCAGACAACTTAATTTTAACCATTTGTGCAGCATGGAGCTACCTTCCATTATGAGTTGCTCATATCATTTACAGGCAGATGACAGACATACATTATTATAAACTATGGTTCACTTTAATGCATTCATTCAACAAAGGGCCAACTAGTTTTTCATCTTTTACAAAATGACCCTTTGAACCTTAGTTTAAAATAATTTCATCATGAAGCATATCACAATTTAATAATTATATTGTCCATTCTTATCATTGTCAGAAATGTCTATGTTCATCAACTCAGTAGTGACTGTTTGCATCAGCATTCTTTCTTTTTCCTTTAATCTCCTCACTTGGCATTTTGTCAGCTGTCCCAATAGTTGACAGCACATTGGCAGGCAATTAATTAATAGACAACAGCCTATTATTAGTAGGAAAATTGTTATGAACACCATTCCTATCTTCCAACCCCATGCGCTCAACCAACTCCAAAGTGAACCTCCTATATCCCATGTACCAGAACCCTGATGTGCTTCTACACCTATATGATGCAATCTTTTTATTGCTTCCCTGACAGTAACAGAGGAGTCAGGGACATAGGTGCAACAGGACGCCCCTATAATTGCACAGACTCTACCCCTTTCTGCTAGCATCATGTCAAGAATCATTCTATTTTGTAACAAAACTAATCTCACAGCTTGAAGCTCTACTGTAATGTTTTCCAGTACACTTGTCGTTTCATTTATTGTTGCTTCTAGTAGTCTGGATAATATACATATATCCCTGGAGTTGATAGCTGGACCAATCCATGGTATCACTCCTTTAAATATGTCACCCGCTATCTGTGATGCTGTATCTCTTTGATCCACACTTCTCCTGCCTCGCCGTGGTGCATGTCTTTGCATGTCCCTTCGTACTTCCTTTGTGTCTTTTATTGCTATAGCAGGTAATACAAACCCTAGGTGACAACAACCACTCCAACTTGTTGGAAGCCATGTATAAGCCTTCTCTCCACAAATGAAATATATTGAGTCACCTACGTAAAGTGGAATGCTAATATTTCCGGCCGTCATTTCAAATGTCATGTTACAATTTGCCCACCTGATAGGTCCCATTACTCTTAATACAAATACTCCCTATTGCGTTGTGTTTTCTTAATTTTAACTTCAAAAATGGTATATTCTTATTTGCCTCTTTTGATGGGCCTGCTATCCCAGTGCTTGTATTCTGAGTTGGAAAGAGCGGAGTAAAGATGTCAGACAGGGGGAATGTTGCATTCTGTTCTATTACCTCCGTGCAGTTCCCCAGTGTCAGAATATCTGCCATATATTTGTTATATAATGTTCCTGCAGGTGGAGCCATAGTTGTCCCTGCACCAGCAGTACTTTTCTTTAAATTCTGTAAAACAGCTATTAGTTCTATTTTTACTATTGTTATGTAAATGGCATAACAGGATGCTGCAAAAGGCAGTGGGACTTGAACCAGGGGCAAACTTTGATCTACCAAAGCTGGGAATTGCAAACATATCCAGCAATTTCCCCTTGGTAATATCTTATTTGTATGATGCAACAAAGTTACAAAGGAATTGTGGTGCATATCTTCTCTGTGGGCTATTTCTTCAGGTGACAAAGTGTATGCAGGTATTGTAGCAGGTGTTGTTGGTGTTGGGATCAACTGTTCCATGGGATAGAACACATCCAATAGATATACAGTAATTAATGCTAGCAATAACAGACAGAATATCAACCCAGGTATGCACATTTTAGACTTATACCATTTTTTCTTCATTTTTAGAGCTGTATTTTCCCTATCCATACCTATCTAATCTTATACTTTCTTTAATTGGATGTAGTGCTATTGATGACAGTATGTTGTGAATTATCACTGTGAATCTTTACTATAATATAAGCTAAACACACAAAAAGCATGAACACATATAAGGTGAGGCTGTAGTATAGAATATATTGCGAACAGCTATTTGTTAATATTTCAGATGGTCTCTGAGTATTTCTTGGTACTTCTCACCTCCCAAAGATATGCATGTAATTCTTGTAATCCACGACCCTTTGGTCACGTATATCAACTGTTAGTGCAGCCTTACTTAATTTTTTACAATATTGTCCACTGTACCTCACCCTAAAGGAGCTTTTTAAAGCAGGCTGTCTTGCCAACCTGTGAAAAAGTTATTTGCTGGTTGCTGCAGCAGCACGGGTGCTCGCCGTGACAGGAGGACTCGCAAATACCTCTCGGATCAGTTCATCTACTAATTGTTGCAGTGGCACGGGCACTTTGCAGTTACAGGAGGACTCGCAAATACCTCCGGGATCAGTTCATCTACTAATTGCTGCAGTGGCACTGGCACTTTGCAGTTACAGGAGGACTCGCAAATACCTCCTGGATCAGTTCATCTACTCAACGTTGTACTGGCCCACTTTTTACTAAGAACTCCCTGATGAAGTGTGCTAAACTTTTCTTGTTCTGCAACTGAGCTATTACTCCTGGTGGTAGTGTGCAATATACCCTAGTTGAATTTTCTTAGTCAGAAAGTACTCTACTCAAGGCTTCTTGTAATGCTATACTATTTAAATCTCGCATTAGTTGGTATTCTAGCTGATCAAATACTTCCTCAAGGTAAATGAGTGCGTCTTCGTTGTCTTCTTCACTGCTATTCTCAAAGTCAAATATTGTTGTCAAAATATCTGTTAGGATAATATCTAATAGTAGTACTTCATCTATTTCCTGCAGAAGATCAGTTACCGGAATTACTGACATTTCATCTCCTTCTTCTTTGTAGACCTCAAATTGTACCTTTTTTCCTCTCTGATCAGTTCTGGTGTTGGCATGTGCTGCTGACCTGGGTCTTGGCTGGATGCAGTCTCAGGAGGTGCCCTCTTTATATGGCTGGCATGTATCCAAGATTTGTTGTTGGTGCACTTCACTGCTGTCTTTGTGGCGAGCAGGACTTGCTGCGGACCCTTCCAGCGAGCTTGGAGACAGTTGGACCTCTGGAATGCCTTGATGAGTACCCAGTCACCGGGCTTGAACTTGTGCCCCTCGACCTGCAGTGGCTCTGGAAGGGCCCCCTTCACGTGCTGGTTGATAGAAGCAAGAGTGCGTGTAAGTGACATGCAGTAATCATTCAACAATTCATTCGTCATCATAGGCAGAGCAATTTTGTCCGGATCTCCCCAAGCTACCATTGGCAACCCAGTGACAATTTCGTGTGCACTGAGTTTGGTCTTGGCATCTGGTGTGCTCCTCATGCTCATTAGGGCAATAGGTAAGGCATCCATCCAGGTCAATTTTGTGTCAGCACATATTTTTGCTATCTTGCTCTTGAGCACGCCATTTTTTCTTTCTACTGCACCAGCCGCCTCTGGATGATAGGCGCAGTGTAGCTTCTGCTGTATTCCCAAGGCTTTGCATGTCAATTTTATTATTTCATTACAGAAGTGACTGCCATTGTCTGAAAATATTGTTTTTGGGACCCCAAAACGTGGGATCAACTCCTTTATCAGGCACTTGGCTGTTGAGATGGCATCATTGTGTTTTACCGGGTATGCCTCTATCCATTTTGAATACATGCACACCACCACCAGGATATACCTATACTTATTTGTAGGTGGCATCTCCACATAGTCTATTTGCAGGGCTTCAAATGGCATTGTTGGTTTTTGAAAGTGGCCTTTGGGTACTGGAGCAGTCTTACCCATATTGTACTGTGCACATACCATACATGTTTGACATATCTCCTGTGCTATTTTTCTTATGTTCTTGTTCACCCAGAATTCGTCCATACAATTTACTATTCCATCTCTGCATATGTGGGCCGGGCCATGCATGGCCAAACACATGGAGTAGACCATTCTGTCTGGCAACATGTACTTCTCCTTAGTCTCATTCATCCAGCATCCTTGAACAAATGACCCATTCTTTGACCAACTCATCTGTTCCTCTGCTGTTGCTCCTTGCTGCATTAGTCTTACACCTTCAGTTGTTAGGTCTAGTGGCTTCACTTCTAGAGGTAATTCTTGGGCTGTTAGCACTAATGCTGAATGACTTTGTGCTGTCTGTTTTGCTGTTTCATCAGCAAATGCATTTCCCTGGCCTACTTTGTCTGTAACCTTCTTGTGAGCACTGCATTTAACTATGGCCAGTTTCTTTGGAAGTGCCAGGGAGTTAAGTAATTTGGTGATAAGCACTCCGTGCTGTATCTTTGTGCCTTGTGAGGTAATAAAACCTCTTTCCTTCCAGAGTCTTCCAAAGGAATGTGCCACATTAAAGACATATTGGCTGTCTGTGTATATGTTAACACACCTCCCTTCAGATAATTCACAAGCTCGTGTGAGTGCCACAAGTTCTGCTGCTTGTGCAGACAACTCAGGTATCTTACAGGACTCAACTACAGTTTTATTTGTTACAACTGCATAGGCTGCTGATGTATTTCCATCCTCTGTTCTAAGGCAGGAACCATCCACCCACAATTCTCCTTCAGCATCTGCATAGGGTGTATCAGTCATATCTATTCTACCTTTTGTTTGCTCCTCAGTTAACAAAATACAATCATGGTCTGAGTCCACTAGATCATCAGTGGGAACAGGTAACAGAGTGGCAGGGTTAAGAACATTGCACTTGTGAAGTGTCACATGTGCTGCAAATAAACAGATCTCATACTGCGTGTGCCTGGCATTTGTGAGGTGCTGCGTACGTGTCTTATTCAGTATCAGCTCTACGGCATGTGGAACATAGACATCAACTTCATGTCCCATTATTATGCTTTCTGCACGTTGTAGTGATAAGGCAGTTGCTGCAACAGAACGTATACAGGAAGGTAAAGCCTTGGCTACAGTATCCAAGGTGGCAGAGAAATATGCGCATGGTCTTTTGTGGTCACCAAACTGCTGGCATAGAACCCCAAGAGCACACCCGTCAGACTCATGAACAAAGAGTTGGAAAGACTTAGAATAGTCAGGTAGGCCTAAAGCAGGAGCAGAGCAAAGAGCTTGCCGAATGGCAAGGAAGCTTTGTTCAAGTTCTGGCAACCACTGAAGGGGTTCGGGCGTGTCCTTGTGGGTCAGGGCCAATAAAGGTTTTGAAATCAAGGAAAAGTTAGCAATCCAATGTCGACAATAACTGGCCTTACCTAAAAAGGCTTGCACCTGTTTTTGGATGCGTGGCACTGGTGTCTGTAGAATCAATTTAATGCGCTTATCATCCAATCTTCTCTGCCCTTTCGACAGGATGTGTCCTAGGTAGGATACTTCCTGTTGAACAAATTGTATTTTCTCTGGTGAAACCTTGTGACCACGTTCAGCTAAGAAATTTAACAAATTAATGGTGTCAGTTGTACATTGTGTCTCAGAGATGCTACCACGCAGCAGGTCATCTATATATTGTATTAGCAGAGAATTAGGTGATAAATTGAATGTGTCTAGTTCTCTTTTCAAGGCCTGGTTGTAAATGCTCGGGCTTTCTGTGAACCCTTGAGGGATTCTACAGAAACAGAATGTTCTCCCGCTTACAGAGAATGAAAAGAGGTACATGCTATCCTCATCTACTGGAATTGAGAAGAAGGCATTTTTTAAATCCACTACAGAAAATATGTCATTTCTGGTGACAATGTTGACAATATTGATACTACATTTGGGACAACCGGGAACTGTGGCACCACAATTTTATTAATTTCTCGGAGATCAACTATGAATCTGTAACTTTTTTCATCAGTATTTCCATCGCCTTTTTTTAAGACCGGAAGAATAGGGCTGTTACAAGGGCTGCCTGATATTTCTTTAACAATCCCTTCTTTTAGTAAGTCAGCTACTATATCCTGCAATCCCTTTAGACCCCCTGGAGCTATTTTTTACTGTGGTAATCTTGGTAATTTCACATTCTGTTTGACTGGAATTTTTACAGGTGTGATGTTCATTTTCCCAGCAAATGCATTTCCCTGGCCTACTTTGTCTGTAACCTTCTTGTGTGCAACAGGTGTCCATACAAATGCTGAGAAAAATATGTATTTTGAGACACACGTTACAGAACTGTGCACTACCCTCATCCCATGTCAGGGTGTACACTCACTAATCCAGGCCTCAGACATCAGCTAGGCCAAGGGGCTCATGCATAATCTATGATATGACCTATTTCTGAGCAGTGCTAATGATTGTGAACTACTGAAGGGTAAACAACAATACTTATGCCACAGTGAGTCTTGACCACTGTCTGTAAGGAGCCTGCAGTTTGGTAAAGAAACACATTTTAGTGAAATGAACTGAAGTGTGTAGCTCAAAATGTTAGGTAACTCTCCCTTTCCACTGTCTTCCATGTAAAGGTATTCTGGGGCATAATTGTAAGCACACCTCAAATGTGGACCTGGAAAGGATATATGTATATGGCCAATATAACTCAGTGCTTCATCTATTCGTCCCTGAAAGTCTGGCCCAGCCTGGCCTGTTATTCTGACTGAGCAGTGCTCATCGTCAGGCCTTATCATGCAGTCTGATGATCATGACGTCACATGCACACAACCTTCCATTAACTTTGAAATTAAGAAATTACCTTGTGAGCAACTCATAAATGAGCTTAGGACTGTGTGCTACTCTGACAGTGTCTGGTAGATAGTGATAGCTCCAATACAACTGTTTGGGGTGGCCTGATGTAGGCTGAGTGGTTAGTGGGACGATACGCATAGCTACGCTCATTGGCATTTGGTTTGTACTGAAAAGATTTTGAGGTACAGTTGTAAAGACTTCATATTCAGTTTCATATTGTCCATGATGTAACTTTTCTACATATCACATGTAAATCACACATATACATATACATACACTTCTACATGCCGACCAATTAGCCTCTAGGCCTTTAAACACACAGCACATACTTATGGAGTTGAATTTTCACATTATTAAGGGCATACACATCTCAAACATCATTCACCTATGTGTGTTAAATGATGTATTACATTTTTCTTCTATCCCTAATCCATATTCATGAGCTCATAGTGACATTGTAGCTTGTGTGATTGGTAAAAACAAGTTAGACAAAGTCAAATTTACATTTGTAACATGTACCCATTCCTCTGGTGAACCATAGAGCTGCCTGTACAGTGTGAGGACGTCCTGTGCCAGCAGGTCCAGCTCCTCTGGTGAGAAAAGGGGGTGGTGATGGACGGAGCATCTGAATCAATCAAACACTCACACCCAGTCAAAAGATCTGGGTTTAATCCATCACCGTTCTTTAGCCGACTCTGCCACCCCAGTTTAGACATGGCTATATGCAAATCAGTCTGACCCTGTGCCTCATGGGAACAGTCCAGCCCGAACTGCCAAGCCATGTCTTCCCTGGACCGGAAACAAGCTTCCGAGGACCGGTTTCTGGCATTTCAGCTGTCTTCAGCCCGGCTTGCTTGAATCCAGTGGCAATGTGAGCAAGGGACTCACTTCTGAGCATACCCTGCCACACTTATGGCGGCCAAAAGCGGTACAAAAGGGGGTGGTGATGGACGGAGCATCTGAATCAATCAAACACTCACACCCAGTCAAAAGATCTGGGTTTAATCCATCACCGTTCTTTAGCCCTCTCTGCCACCCCAGTTCAGACATGGCTATATGCAAATCAGTCTGACCCTGTGCCTCATGGGAGCAGTCCAGCCGGAACTGCTAAGCCATGTCTTCCCTGGACCTGTTTGATTGATTCAGATACTCCTTAATTAAGGAATGACAATCAGCACCAGTATAAAGAGAAATGTGGTGTAATAAATAGGTGAATACTTAGATCACAAAAATACTAACACCAAGGACAGGATATCTAAAAGAAAGAATAGACCATGACAATTGCATACGTAAAGCTGGTACTCAAAGACATAGATATTATCACTCACGGGCAAGACTGAATTTTCTAAAAGAAAGAATAGACCTTGAAAATGGGTAAATGTAATGAGAGTGCATTAGGGAATAGATAACCTCCCCCTCTACAGGGCACTCTCAGTTGTAATTGCGTGGGTATTTTTTGCACTAAAACATAAACTTTAACAATATAGCTGAGGAGGCTCCTCAAGAGGAGTTATGTGCATAATTTATGAAATGAAAGGAGGAAATCTGATTCTTGCAGGTAATAACACCCGAGATAAAGCCTAGCCCACCAATATCTCTAAAAATTATTCCAAAACCTTTAAATACAATCTGCTCAGGTAAAATCCTGAAACACTTATCTTAGACCCCTTCTCTGACTCAAAAAACGGAGTGAATATTATCGATTATATTTGCTACACTAGATCACTAGCTAAATGACGCACCGCAATGTCGAAATTGAAGACTATCAAAGAATCAAGAAACATCCCTTACGGAACGAAGATGATTATAAAACCCTCGAAAAATCTAAAGTCCACACTAAATATAACCTTCTACAAAAATGGCACGGTACTCACCCAAACAGCCAACAAGGATCTTGAGTTATTTGATGATTACTTTACCATGCTAAAACATCAGGTCCATAACATCCCTATCTCAGCTCACCAACAAGACAACAGCTTAGACACCTCCATCCATACTCCTCTGAGGGTAAATGAAAAGAAAGACAGCAGAACAGATCAGGAGAGTGAACACTCTAGATCCTCTAGTACTAGACAAAACACAAAGACACGCGCTACAGCAAACAACCCAAGAGTAGACATACTCAAAACAATCAGCAATAATCCCATTGTAGCAATCCAAGTAAAATATAACAGGCTGCCCAATCTGAACACCTCAGATACTAATACCGTCACAATTCTACAAATCACTGATCTATCGGAAACAGCACCCAACAATCAGTACCCTGGGACCACACATCACATGACCAATATTAATACATGACCTGCCCTTCAGAGCAAAAAAATGATTACTGAAGGAATGAAAGATATAAACAAATAGCCGGAAGATGAGCCTTCCAACTTACTGATCAACATACCAGCAGTCCCGTTGCAAAAACACCAAATTGCACCACTGTGGGAGAGTAGGGTCTGCTATCCTATGGTCACCCCAATTTTTGCTTTTTGCTTCACTGGTTTTCGACTTACTGAGGCTGTGGGCCTGCTAATCAGACCCCCAGCCTGCTGTTCTCTCTCTAAATTCACATACATGTACTAGAGGTACATACCCAATTGGAAAATGGACTCCTTGTCAGCCCCTGTACCATGCACTATAGGTGCTCAGGGCATAGGTGCCACCAAGGCCTACCAGGGGCTGAAACATAGCTTTTGCCACCCCTGGCTGGTTCTTAAATTGACACAACTGGCTGATCACTCAGCTGGGGCAAGTAGGTGTAATCACCCCTTGCTTAGATATAGTATCCCTATATCTAAACCTATATCTGGACACATATAAACCTGTGAGCCACTCCTATGGAAGGCCTTATCAATCCTGGAGGCAGAGTGCGTGGTTTAATGTGAGATGGAGCTCTAGCATGAGCTGAGCCTGTCTGCAGCTGTCGGGAACAACTCCCTAAGCTGTTCCGGGATAATGCCATACCAAATACTATTAAGTCCATTATAATCCTCGCGGTTATATAGCAACTTTGGTTTGGCTTTATCAAAACATGTCGTGTAAGGTGTCATACGATTTGGAATACTATCCCCTCAACAGTCCTGTCGACGGGAATAGCATTCCACCCTTCTAGAGGGAGAAGACATGTTACTTTACTGAAACGCGGTTGATTTTTAAAAGAGCCCCAGATCCACAAAATGGATGCTTCTGCCACAGACACGAGTCTGACCTCCTGCTGCTGACCAAAACTCAGCAGAGGAGGCCTGGAAAAAGGCTTTCCTGTCACAGGGAGGTGTTACACCATCCCAGACAGGAGATAGTGGATTGTAGCAGGGAGGTTTGAAAGAAATCAGACACTGCCTGGGGAGCACAAGGCTTCCCCATGCATAATCTGGCCAAACCGGTTCTGGGGCAGGCCAGCCCCAGTCCCAGCGCAGCCTGGATCAAAGGGAAAGGGGTGTATCCACCCCCTTCCTGGGTCCCACCCATAGGAGGGGACCTCGCAGGTAATCCAGCCCCCTAGATTGGTATAAGAATGGGAGCAGTGCCAACGCACTCAGATTATCCTGATGAAACATTTGAAACAAAACTCTGGACCCTTCGACAACCTGCTCAACGTAGAAGACTGAAGAATCTCCCTTGTGGTCAAGGAGTGACCACCCTGTGCAAACAGGCACCATCCAGCACCTCGACATCTGCTTTGTTGCAGTTCCTGCCGGAACTCGAGCAACAGAGATCGACGAGATCAAGCTTGCCTGCCTTCTTACAGCCTGATCCACAGTCCTTGCAGACCTGAGACCCGTGGAGGCGACCGGAAGCGTGGGCCACGCCATCTTGAAAAGACCATGAGACGCTGACTGTGCAGCCCACGAGTGACCCTCGAAGCTGTACACCGGGGTTTGAGAAGCCCCAACCCTGAGCCACTTTTGCACCAAAGCTTACCCCTCCACACTCGACGAGTGCTGCATGGGGCCCTTCTGCTTTCCTTGGCTCGACGCATTGGCCCGGTCACTTGCCAGCTGGCTTGTGGCCCCTGTGCCGAAGAAAATCTAAATACGACTTGTGATTCTGGTTGCTCCAGGCTTGCACCTGCTCCTCTGAACAGGAGCACCCACTTTGACCCTCCTGGTCCGAGTGAAAAGCAATCTTCCAATCCGGCGTGGATTGCTCTTGCCAAGTGTTGTTTGCTCCGATCTTGAAGCCGACAGCGCCGACCATGAGAGCCTGCGTGGGACAGCCCGTGACCCGCTCCTGGACATCGCAGATGCCCCAGAGCCCACGTGGCAGCAGAGAGAAGCTCCTCGACAACCACCTGATTGCGCCCGATATTGCCTGGTTCCGTCCTGGTTCCGCCCTAGTCACTGCTAAGTGACCCAGACTCTGTCCCATCTGCTTTCAGGTACTTTTCTACTCTGATCCACCCTTGGATCACACCGGACACTTCTCCTTCACATCGCCTGCAGCATCTTCAGCTTCAAGCACCAACAACCTGCTTGACGAAACCCGACGCCACTTTGACCCTATGCACCCGCTTCCTGTGGGTGAGGTAACTCAGCAGCGCCAGTGGTCCCACACTGGTACACACCTCTAGGGTCTGTGTCTAAAGTTTTGTCCTTCTAGGTTCAGCGGAAGTATCCTTAAACTCTATTTGTGTAACTTTTACGCACCGTTGACTTTGCATTGGTGCATGCGTGTGCTTTAAGCTCTGTACCCGAATCCCGCGGGCTTTTCCCGACTTCAGCATTGTTTGTCCCGACTGCTCCCAGCGATTCCCTAGGCCTAACCACTGTTCGATTGGTATCTCTTATACCACTTTCTTAATATATGGTTTGAGTGGCCACCCGCCCTCATCCACAATTGTGCAACTTTCATATGTTATACTGTGCTTTTGATTTAACGCTTGTGCCCCTTTGCTCATAAAGAGTACTGGGGATTTTTTTAGTAATAAACACATATAATTTTATAATATATACTTGTGTGGTGTCCTTTCATTTGGTATTACAGGATTGTGATTGGTAAAACAGCTCGCTTAACACGACCTCTTGAGTTTAGCCTTTAAGGCTGCTTAGTCCATGCTACCACTAGGATAGCTTGTCTAATAAGGTTGACTTACAACCAGACACCATAAGGGATTGTTTGGACTGATACAAGGTGGTTCCAGAATTGGAAACATCATATATTAGGCCAACTTCTCACACTGGTGCGCAGCGGTGCGGATTTGAGCTTGCTGTTGTTTTACCATTGCAATCTTTTTATCAAATTGAAAGATCACATAAAGTACCTTAGGTACATATAAATCAAAAGCTTAGCATATTTAAGTTTTACTGAACTTAGTAGTTGTATATTAAAGGGATTAGCACACCCTGACTACAACTCACTAGCAAGGTACAGTAGGAAAACACTTAGTGTAGGTAAGTGCACCACTTGCACCTCACTAGCAGTCATGTCTGGCACAGGAGGAGCTTCAGGCTCTGCCCCTGTGACAGTTGACCTTACCAAGGCAACTTCCAGTTATGACAAACTTAGCCATAAAGACTTGGGTGCCTTGTGCATTGCAAGAGGGCTAAAAAGGGGTTGAAACCCCACCATTCCTTCCCTGATATCTATCCTGGAAAAGGATGACTTAGATAAGGCGAGTGCAGCTCCCTTAGATGCAGGAGATGGAGTGAACACCCCTGAGAATGAGAAAACTCCAGATGAGGAAGAAGAAGAGGAGGAAGAGGAGGAGGATGGCTCAGAAGTAGATGAGCCTGATCAGGATCAGCAGGGTAACCAGGTTATAGTTGTCAGGCTTAACCAGGTCAACTTAGACCTACATGGGAATGGAGAGGGCCAGCACCTCCCCAGATCCCATAACATAATTCCCCCAGACAACAGAAGGGTGAGATCTCCAACAGGGGACTCTCATATTTCTAGTGTCTCAAGGGAATCTCAAAGGGGAATGACTTCCCCCCAGAGGAAAGATCATAGGGCCCGGATGAGGGCTGTCCAACTCCAGATAGAGAGGGAAGAGATAGCCTTGGCTCAAGCTAAACTTGCTTTAGCAAGAGAACAGAAGTTGTGTGGCTTAGATGCCACTGGTGGCAGCAATATTCCTAGAGAGAAAGACAGGGGCTATGACAATAGAAACCTGACAAAAATTGTGCCCCCTACAAGGAAGGGGATGACATCCACAAATGGATGACTGCTCTTGAGAGAGCCAGCATGGTACAGCAGGTTCCTCAGGATCAGTCGTCTGCAATTTTATGGTACTCCTTTTCTGAGAAAGGGAGGGATAGGTTCCTCATAGTTAGACCTGAGGATGCCAAAACTACTCTGTCCTGAAGAGTGCTCTTATTGAAGGGTTTGGTGTAACTACTGAGCAATACAGGTTGTTGTTCAGAGACACCCAAAAAGCACAGACTCAGGACTAGACTGATTTTGTTGATTGCGCCACTAAGGCTCTGGAGGGTTGGCTGCAGGGAAGTAAAGTATCAGACTATACAGGATAGTACAATCTTATAATGAGAGAGCAGATCCTTATTAACTGCCAGAACCAGCTGTTGCATCAATACCTTATTGACTCTGATCTGACCTCTCCCCAACAATTGGGAAAGAAGGCAGACAAATGGGTCAGAACAAGGATTAAGCAGAAACCCCAGAACCATGGTGGTGACCAGAAGAAAACAAACCAGAAGGGTGGGAATCAGAAAGATAAAGAAAAGGACCAGAAGTCTTCAGGCCCCCAAACTAGTAATAAGGAGGGTGGTTCCCAAAATGGAAACAAGAAAAAGAAGAATGATGGCCCAAAGAAACCTTGGTGTAATACCTGCAAATCAGTTTCACACTGGGGCAGTGAATGCACCAAGAAAAATCCAGTCCCCACCACTGCAGCTCCTAAAGCACCTGCACCCCCTAGTACAGTTAGCAGTGGTGGTACACAGCCAAAGGGTATAGTAGGGTTAGCCCTGGGTACTGAGATGGAATCTGGCCTAGTCAGAGTCCCTACTCAGGCAGTTCTCCTATATGATGTGGACTTATCTTTGTCCACTACTGTGAGTCCCAGTAACCTGGGCAAGTATAGGCAGACGCCTTTGATAAATGAGAAACTGGCTCAGGCCTACAGGGACACTTGTGCCAGTGTCACTATGGTGACACCTGACTTTGTGGACCCTGGTCAGATTGTACTAGGTGAGCATTACCTAGTGACCAATGCAAGCAACACCACTACTACACATAGTGTGGCTGTTGTAAACTTCTCCTGGGGAGGGGTAAATGGCCTAAAGAAAGTTGTGGTAAGTGCAGACCTCCCAGTAGACTGTCTGTTAGGCAATGATCTTGAAAGGTAAGTTTGGGCAGAGGTGGAGTACAGGACTCATGCAGAAATGCTAGGGATTTCAGCTCATGTCCTTGCAGTGACAAGGTCTCAGGCTAAGAAGTGCCTTCCAGAACCAGTGGTGGATCTTGAAACAATAGACCAACCACAACCCAAGAGAAGGAGCAAGAGGGTTAAGGCTGTGCCTTCCCACTTGCCCCAGGTTGAGGATCAGCCTTCACATGAAGCTGATTCTGCTCCAAGAGGAGACTGTCTCTGAGGAACTTGAGCCTGACCAGGTTGAGTTTCTGGGGACAGGGGGACCCTCAAGGGCAGACCTGGGGCAGGCCCAATTAGATTACCCTTCACTTGAACCCCTCAGACAGCAAGCTGCTGCTGAGGCTGCAGGGAATGCTCAAGGTGCCCATAAAGTATATTGGGATGATGGACTCCTTTACTCAGAGGCTAGAGACCCCAAGCCTGGTACCACCAGGAGGTTGGTTATACCTTTGAAGTTTAGGGGCTTCCTTCTTACCTTGGCCCATGACATTCCCCTTGCAGGACACTTAGGCCAGAACAAGACTTGGGACAGGCTTGTCCCTCACTTTCACTGGCCTCATATGTCAGAAAATGCCAAGGAGTTTTGTCGCTCCTGTGTCACTTGCCAAGCCAGTAGTAAGTCAGGTGGCACAACAAAGGCCCCCCTAATACCACTACCTGTGGTGGGGGTACCCTTTTAAAGAGTTGGAATAGACATTGTGGGTCCCATAGATCCTCATAGAGCATCTGGGCACAGATTTATACTGGTGGTAGTGGATCATGCCACCAGGTATCCAGAGGCTATTCCCCTGAGGACCACAACAGCACCTGTTGTGGCAAAGGCCCTTCTTGCAGTTTTCTCAAGAGTGGGTTTTCCAAAGGAGGTTCTTTCAGACAGAGGTACCAACTTCATGTCTGGATACTTAAAGACAATGTGGAAGGAGTGTGGAGTAAACTACACGTTTACCACACCCTATCACCCACAGTGCAATGGGCATGTGGAGAGATTCAACAAGACCCTCAAGGGAATGATAAAAGGATTACCAGAGAAGCTTAGGCGGAAATGGGACACCCTTTTACCCTGCTTGCTCTTTGCTTACAGAGAGGTCCCACAGAAGGGGGTTGGCTACAGCCCTTTTGAACTTTTGTTTGGCCACCCTGTGAGGGGTCCACTATGTTTGGTGAAGGAAGGATGGGAGTTACCTCTCAAAAAGCCTAAGCTAGATGTTGTGGACTATGTACTTGGTCTCCGTTCCAGGATAGCTGAGTATATGGAAAGAGCATCCAAAAACCTGGAGGCCAGTCAAGAATTACAGAAAGCTTGGCATGACCAAAAGGCTGTCTGGTGGAGTACAAACCAGGGCAGATGGTGTGGGTGTTGGAGCCAGTGGCCCCAGCAGCACTCCAGGACAAATGGACTGGACCCTACCCAATTATTGAAAAGAAGGGAGAAGTCACCTATGTGGTTGACTTTGGAACCCCTAGGAGCCCCCACAGGGTGCTCCATGTAAATAGTTTGAAAGCATTTGTTGACAGGGAGGACATGAGTCTCCTCATGGCCACAGATGGGGATCAGGAGGAAGAGAGTGACCCTCTCCCAGACCTGCTTTCCCAGAACCCTGATGATGGTTCAGTTGATGGAGTTGCCTTGGCAAACAGCCTCACTGAGCAGCAACAGATGGACTGTAGACAGGTTTTGCAGGCCCATAGATACATGTTTTCACTCACACCCAGTCAAACTAACTGGTGCACCCATGAGGTGGATACTGGTGACAGTCTGCCTGTGAAGAATAAGATCTACAGGCAACCTGACCATGTCAGGGATTGTATAAAGGCTGAGGTGCAAAAGATGTTGGAGCTTGGAGTGATTGAGCCATCAGAGAGCCCATGGGCTAGCCCAGTGGTCCTTGTGCCAAAACCTCATACCAAAGATGGAAAGAGAGAAATGAGGTTTTGTGTGGACTACAGAGGTCTCAATGCTGTCACTAGGACAGATGCACATCCCATTCCAAGAGCAGATAAGCTCATTGATAAATTGGCTTCTGCCAAGTTTCTGAGCACATTTGATTTGACAGCTGGCTACTGGCAGATCAGACTAGCTGAAGAGTCAAAAGCCAAGACAGCATTCTATACCCCTAGTGGACAATATCAATTTGTGGTAATGCCCTTTGGTTTAAAGAATGTGCCTGCCACCTTCCAAAGGTTGGTGAATCAAGTCCTTGCTGGGTTGGATGACTTTTGTGCAGCATATCTAGATGATATTGCTGTCTTTAGCTCCACCTGGGAGGATCACCTGATCCACCGGAAGAAGGTTCTGGGGCCCTGGAAAAGGCAGGCCTGACTATCAAGGCTACTAAGTGCCAGATATTGCAGAGCAAGGTTATGTACCTGGGCCACCTAGTAGGTGGGGGTCAGGTTCAACCATTGGAGAGCAAGATCCAGACCATACAGGACTGGGCTCCTCCAACTACCCAGACACAAGTCAGAGCCTTCTTGGGCCTGACTGGGTATTACAGAAAATTTGTAAAGAACTATGGGTCCATTGTGACACCATTGAATGACTTGACATCCAAGAAGATGCCAAAAAAGGTTCAGTGGACAGTTAGCTGTCAAAAGGCATTTGATGACCTGAAGAAGGCCATGTGCTCCGCATCTATCCTGAAGAGTCCTGACTACTCCAAACAGTTCATTGTACAGACAGATGCTTCTGAGTTGGGGTTGGGAGATGTGCTTTCACAACTGAATACAGATGGTCAAGACCAGCCCATTGCTTTTATTAGCAGAAGGCTGACCCCCAGGGAGAAACGTTGGTCAGCTATTGAGAGGGAGGCCTTTGCTGTGGTTTGGGCCCTGAAGAAGTTGAGTCCATACTTGTTTGGAACTCACTTCAAAATTCGGACAGACCATAAGCCCCTCTTGCTGCTAAATCAGATGAAGGGTGAAAATCCCAAACTGCTCAGGTGGTCCATTTCCCTACAGGGGATGGACTTTACAGTGGAGCACCGCCCAGGGACTGACCATGGTAATTCAGGTGGTCTCTCCAGGTACTTCCACTTAGAACATGAAGACTTATCTGGTCAAGGTTAAGTTTAATGTCCCTGCGTTTGGGGGGGGGTTGTGTAGGAGAGTAGGGTCTGCTATCATATGGTCACCCCAATTATTGCTTTTTGCTTCACTGGTTTTTGACTTACTGAGGCTGTGGGCCTGCTAATCAGACCCCCAGCCTGCTGTTCTCTCTCTAAATTCACATACATGTACTAGAGGTACATACCCCGATTGGAAAATGGACTCCTTGTCAGCCCCTGTACCATGCACTATAGGTGCTCAGGGCATAGGTGCCACCAAGGCCTACCAGGGGCTGAAGCATAGCTTTTGCCACCCCTGGCTGGTTCTTAAATTGACACAACTGGCTGATCACTCAGCTGGGGCAAGTGGGTGTAATCACCCCTTGCTTAGATATAGTATACCTATATCTAAACCTATATCTGGACACATATAAACCTGTGAGCCACTCCTATGGAAGGCCTTATCAATCCTGGAGGCAGAGTGCGTGGTTTAATGTGAGATGGAGCTCTAGCATGAGCTGAGCCTGTCTGCAGCTGTCGGGAACAACTCCCTAAGCTGTTCCGGGATAATGCCATACCAAATACTATTAAGTCCATTATAATCCTCGCGGTTATATAGCAACTTTGGTTTGGCTTTATCAAAACATGTCGTGTAAGGTGTCATACGATTTGGAATACTATCCCCTCGACAGTCCTGTCGACGGGAATAGCATTCCACCCTTCTAGAGGGAGAAGACATGTTACTTTACTGAAACGCGGTTGATTTTTAAAAGAGCCTCAGATCCACAAAATGGATGCTTCTGCCACAGACACGAGTCTGACCTCCTGCTGCTGACCAAAACTCAGCAGAGGAGGCCTGGAAAAAGGCTTTCCTGTCGCAGGGAGGTGTTACACCACCCCAGACAGGGGATAGTGGATTGTAGCAGGGAGGTTTGAAAGAAATCAGACACTGCCTGGGGAGCACAAGGCTTCCCCATGCATAATCTGGCCAAACCGGTTCTGGGGAAGGCCAGCCCCAGTCCCAGCGCAGCCTGGATCAAAGGGAAAGGGGTGTATCCACCCCTTCCTGGGTCCCACCCATAGGAGGGGACCTCGCAGGTAATCCAGCCCCCTAGATTGGTATAAGAATGGGAGCAGTGCCAACGCACTCAGATTATCCTGATGAAACATTTGAAACAAAACTCTGGACCCTTCGACAACCTGCTCAACGTAGAAGACTGAAGAATCTCCCTTGTGGTCAAGGAGTGACCACACTGTGCAAACAGGCACCATCCAGCACCTCGACATCTGCTTTGTTGCAGTTCCCGCCGGAACTCGAGCAACAGAGATCAACGAGATCAAGCTTGCCTGCCTTTTTTCAGCCTGATCCACCGTCCCTGCAGAGCTGAGACCCGTGGAGGCGACCGGAAGCGTGGGACACGCCATCTTGAAAAGACCACAAGACGCTGACTGTGCAGCCCACGAGTGACCCTCGAAGCTGTACACCGGGGTTTGAGAAGCCCCAACCCTGAGCCACTTTTGCACCAAAGCTCACCCCTCCACACTCGACGAGTGCTGCGTGGGGCCCTTCTGCTTTCCTTGGCTCGACACGTTGGCCCGGTCACTTGCCAGCTGGCTTGTGGCCCCTGTGCCAATGAAAACCTAAATACAACTTGTGATTCTGGTTGCTCCAGACTTGCACCCGCTCCTCTGAGAAGGAGCACCCACTCTGACCCTCCTGGTCCGAGTGAGAAGCAATATTCTAATCCCGCGTGGATTACTCTTGCCAAGTGTTGTTTGCTCCGATCTTGAAGCCGACAGCTCCGACGGTGAGAGCCTGCGTGGTACAGCCAGTGACCTGGTCCTTGACATCGCAGATGCCCCAGATCCCACATGGCAGTTGAGAGAAGCTCCTCAACAACCACCTGATTGTGCCCGACATTGCCTGGTTCTGTCCTGGTTCCACCCTGGTCACTGCTGAGTGACCCAGACTCTGTCCCCTCTGCTTTCAGGTACCGTTCTACTCTGATCCACCCTTGGATCACACCAGACACTTCTCCTTCACATCGCCTGCAGCATCTTCAGCTTCAAGCACCAACAACCTGCGTGATGAAACCCGACGCCACTTCGACCCTATGCACCCGCTTCCTGTGGGTAAGGTAACTCAGCAACGCCGGTGTTCCCACACTGGTACACACCTCTGGGGTCTGTGTATAAAGTTTTGTCCTTCTAGGTTCAGCGGAAGTATCCTTAAACTCTATTTGTGTAACTTTTATGCACCATTGACTTTGCATCGGTGCCTGCGTGTGCGTTAAGCGCTGCACCCGAATCCCGCGCGATTTTCCCGACTTCAGCATTGCTTGTCCCGACTGCTCCCAGCGATTCCCTAGGCCTAAGCATGGGCTGAAAATCCGTTCCACTCGCGGATTTTGTGGATTTTCTGTAAATTCGCAATCCGCAAACGCTCGCGAATTTACCGAAAATCCGCAAATTCGCACGCAGCGGATTTTTTTTTCTTGGTGATACAATTTTGCGCGTGCGGTGTAAGTTCGCAATTGCGAACATGTAGGTGCGGCGTGCAGCAACAATCTTGCACTCGCGAAATTACAAAAATTGCAATTCTGCACAAGAAATCTACTAGCAAGCAGCATAGACCTTCTGAAAATGATGATTTTTATCAGAATAACTCCTCAGGTTGACATTTGCCTGCACCTTTTTGGATTTGAGGCCTTTTGACTTTCTTTGGATCACTTTTGGATTAGAAATCAACTTTCTCAAGTAAGCTTGTTTGGGGCATTACAGTTGCTGTAATGCTGTTCTGCAGAAAAACGAGTTTTGCAAAAGTGAAAGCATTCAGCAGGTTCAAAAGTTCAAACTCATCATTAGTAACCATTCCCTGTAGTGCTTCCTGATAAGGGCCCCTCCAGAGTTCAGTTGCTAGTTGCAACAATTGTATGACCCTGCTCTGACCCTCACAGCAGGCTCATAGAATAGCTACAAGTAGGCCACAAAGTTCCTGGAAAAAAAATTGCACTGCAACAGAAAGCAAATTACAGATAAGGAAGCAGGTGCCAGACTGGAATTTTAAAACAGTGACACATTAATAAATCAACCCCAAATTAATTCATGTCAGTTGAAGCAGGGCAGGTGTGCTTGCTTTTTCCCCCCATAATCTACAGTGATGATGAAATAGAGGGTGGCATTGATGTACCAGAGGGTGGCATGGGTGAAACAGAGGGTGGCAGGGGTGAAACAGAGGGTGCTGGGAACCTGTGATGATGAACCAGACGTAGAAACAACATAATCGCGACGTTGCGAGCCGACATGTAAGTTCGCAATTGCGAACTGGCAGAAATCCTTGCGAACTGGCAGAAATCCTTGCGAACACAAAAAAAAAATCCGCAAATTCGCGAGAATTTGCGGATTTTGCGGATTGCAAGTTCGCAAATTCGCAAAATTCACGAACGCCAGATTCGCAAAATTTGCCCATGCTTACCTAGGCCCTAGGCCTAACCACTGTTCGATTGGTATCTCTTATACCACTTTCTTAATATATGGTTTGAGTGGCCACCCTCCCTCATCCATAATTGTGCAACTTTCATATGTTATACTGTGATTTTGATTTAACGCTTGTGCCCCTTTGCTCATAAAGAGTACTGGGGATTATTTTAGTAATAAACACATATATTTTTATAATATATACTTGTGTGGTGTCCTTTCATTTAGTATTACAGGATTGTGATTGGTAAAACAGCTCGCTTAACACGACCTCTTGAGTTTAGCCTTTAAGGCTGCTTAGTCCATGCTACCACTAGGAAAGCTTTTCTAATAAGGTTGACTTACAACCAGACACCATAAGGGATTGTTTGGACTGATACAAGGTGGTTCCAGAATTGGAAACATCATATATCCGGCCAACTTCTCACAACCACCACCAGGAAAGGAATGAGAAATACTCATGGCCCAGACAGATAGGATAGCTACAGACAAGCGAAACGCTATTAGGAACATGAAGAATACTGTACTGCTCTCAAAAATGTATCTCACCAAAATTATCCAGAGTAAATAATCATTGCACAATCTCTACAATAAGCTCAGCACAACCCCACTGCCTCTGCCCAATAGGATTTACCGTCCACACATTTTCCTTAGATATTTGTCGGCCATTGAAACCTAAAACCTACTACTTTCTTATGATACGACTTCCAACCTCCCTGTTAAGATGTAAGCGACCAGAAGATTCAGGTGGTCCCAATCAATGTGAACAGAATAACATATACAAACCACAGAAAACCAAACTCTAACAACCTGAAAGAAATAACGTTAAGCCCAATGGGGCCGACTCCAAATCTGACGTAGAAAACCCTACAAAAAAGATCTCATGACTACCTATCAACTGCCACTCAGCAATGACACATGCTGCTGGCATTGCCGGCCTACTCCTGAATCAAGATACCGATGTGGCAATTCTAACTGAATTAAAAGCAGACCCTGCTTAGGGTCCGTCCCCTAGGGCGAAGCGTGAAACGCCTATGTAGGCTTGTGAAGTTTTACAAAGTTAATGCGTATGGTAAACAATATTTCGGAAGTTTATTATGATAAAGTCTGTGGATTTCAAATTATCCAATCAATCTTGAAATCATAAGTCAATACTGTTCAGTAGTAGGGAAACAACAAATATAAATCCCGATGCATTTCAGGCATCTCAGTGCCCTTCTTCAGGAAATAATCTGTGAGGGAAACCAAAAAGAAAACTGCGCTATATCGATCATAAAATATTGTATATACACATGTCATAATACGATGTTATAAGTGCCAAGGTGCCAATGATGGCGTGGTAAATAAACGGTGCAATAGTGAAGTCAATCGTGAGATAAACAGTGCCATAATACAGTGAAGGAAATGTGTGAAAAGGCATGGAAAGCATAAATAAGTGTGTCAAGTTACAGTGATACGTGTGAATCGAAACGAATAAAGAGAAAAAACCTAGCTGTTAAAACCATAAAAAGAGCGTGAAACAAGGAACCAAAGTAGTGAAGATGTAAAGTTCTTACTGCCGTTGTCAACAAGGTACCCGACTCTCTGTATGTAAATGTAGCCGGGAGAATCTGGATAAGCCCAGTGCTAAAACACGAAAAATATGTAATTGAAGCGGCTAAACAGATAATAGTGCAAAAGCAATAGATAATGTTGCGTATTTATCGTACTTACACGAGAACGCTGATAGAAAGCAAAAAGTGAAGTCTACGAGTCCACAAACAAGCGTTCCATGCTGGAGCTAAATGTAACGATGCACTGTGGCAGCCATGTAAGTGGGGCGTGAGTTGGCGAGTACTGAACATAAAAAAGGTTCACAAGTGAATCACGTGATCGTAAGTAAAGTTTAATACAACGAGATACTAATGAAAACCAATGCATATAAGTACCCGATTAGGTAAAAAATCAAATGGATGTCAAAAAGAATAAAACAGGGGGAGAAATACAGAGGTGGATCAAACTGAAAGAGGTACTGAGAAAAAGGGGGTGTAAGAAAAGCATACAATTCTAGCGAACAAAGATACTAAGGAGTATCAAACTCAGTGAAACAACATTAAACAGTGGATGAGAGCAACAAGGGTCCAGACAAAGATGTGATATTCAGTGAAACGAAACAGTGGCAAATGTGTCCAAAGTATAAAGAGTGATGGCATACAAAGAAAAACAGTAATACACAATGGAAAGCTGATGTAAAAGGTAAAAACAGTGAACAGCAGTGAATTACAAATAACATTTAGGCCATTAGGCTGCATTGTGTTCAAGTATCCAATCCAAACGTTCTCTCTTTGCAGTAAACAATTATTGAAATCAGTTCCTTCCTTATTTTCCACAGTTTACAGAATCAAATATTTTAGTTGGGAGATATTATGTTTCAGGTTGGTGAAATGAGCAGACAAGGCAGATTTGGTGTTTTTCAAACGGATGTTGCTTTTGTGTTCCAAAATCCGTGTTCAAATTTTTCGAGAGGTTTTCCCTACGTAACATAAGCCACAAGGGCACTTGATCAAGTAAATCACTTTTGAAGGCCTTTATGATTTTATTCACTGGTGCCTGGTTCGCTTTTTGTTTTGAAATGTCCTTTAACATTCAAGAAAAACAAAGAAAGTCATATTAAACAACTACTTTATCTCACAAAAAATGAAACAAATCTAAGGCTTCATGCTAGTACTCTCATTAGGTACCATCATGTCCAACGGATCCCAGGTGGTTTACGTATTCCACTCAAACCATTATTGTACAGAAATAACTCCAAATTTGTGTTACAAAAAGCCATGAATAGCTGTAATCAACATAAACGTGAAGAATTGTTGACACCCAAGACAAACACAGAGCAAAATAGGATGGGTATTACTTCCAAATATTCTACCATGAGTCTTCAGTACAAGAGAATTATCATGAAACATGGCCTATACTCACTACAGAACCGGATTTCCATAAAAAGAATTCTCAACCTCCCATGTTTGCATACACCAGAGGTCCCAACCTCAAAGACATGTTAACTAAACCGGATCAGGCACCAGTGAATAAAACTTATAAAGGCCTTCAACCTTGTCTGAATTGCAGCAACTGCAATAATGTCATACGTGAAGCGACTTTGAACCATCCCATGAAAGGCACGCCAATAAAACTCAAAGTCAACGCAACCTGCAACTCAACTAAAGTGATGTACTTGATCAAGTGCTCTTGTGGCTTATGTTATGTAGGGAAAACCTCTCAAAAAATTCGAAAACGGATTTTGGAACACAAAAGCAACATCTGTTTGAAAAACACCAAATCTGCCTTGTCTGCTCATTTCACCAACGTGAAACATAATCCCTCCCAACTAAAATATTTGATTCTGGAAACTGTAGAAAATAAGGAAGGAACTGATTTCAATAATCGTTTACTGCAAAGAGAAAACTTTTGAATCCGATACTTGAACACAATGCAGCCTAATGACATCAATAATAGAATGGAATTCCTTTATTATTTGTAATTCACTGTTGTTACCTTTTACATCAACTTTCCATTATGTATTACTGTTTTTCTTTGTATGCCATCTCTCTTCATACTTTGGACCCCTTTGCCACTGTTTCTTTTCACTGAATATCACTTCTTTGTCTGGACCCTTGTCGCTCTCATCCACTGTTGAATGTTGTTTCACTGAGTTTGATACTCCTTAGTATCTTTGTTCGCTAGAATTTTATGCTTTTCTTACACCCCCTTTTTCTCAGTACCTCTTTCAGTTTGATCCACTTCTGTATTTCTCCCCCTGTTTTATTCTTTTTCACATCCATTTGATTTTTTTCCCAATTGGGTACTAATATGCATTGGTTTTCATTAGTATCTTGTTGTATTAACCTTTTCTAAGATGGCCACCACTGTAGTTACGATCACGTGATTCACTCGTGACCCTTGTTTATGTTCATTACTCGCCAACTCACGTCCCACTTACATGGCTGCCACAGTGCATCTTTACGTTTAGCTATATACCAACAAGAAGAGTGGTAGGGAGAGTTAAGGAACACTCTTATTCCCCAGTTAAGTCTATGTAAACAACAAAAGATTGTTCTCTGGTGTTTGAGGTTCCACAAACAGGAGCAGGAGAACAGGAAACTGGTCTCACTTGGATCAGTTAAGAAAGCCCTCACTCACCACCTGGTGGTGACATGCTTCATCATTGGGCCCCACTAAAGAGGCAGAGTGCCTCTTTAGTGTGCTTCAACACCAGAATTACTGCGGAGCAGGTTGTGTGAGTTCGGGCGTGCAGTGAACTTAAATTATATTGTAGTGAGGGAATTAAAAAGATGTCATTAGTGTATCAAAATTATTTATTATCAGATCACTAGGACATACATTTAAAATTAAGTGCAATTCAGAGGCAGAAACATGTTGACTGATAAATAACTAATCCTGGAAACAACCACACAAATATTTGTGGACTACTTTCCTACACTTAATTTTAAATGGATGTCCTAGTGATCTGATAATAAATAATTTTGATACACTAATGGCATCTTTTTAATTCCCTCACTACAATATAATTTAAGTTCACTGCACGCCCGAACTCACACAACCTGCTCCGCAGTAATTCTGGCCTTGAAGCACACTAAAGACACTCTGCCTCTTTAGTGGGGCCCAGGTGGTGAGTGAAGGCTTTCTTAACTGATCCAAGTGAGACCAGTTTCCTGTTCTCCTGCTCCTGTTTGTGGTACCTCAAACACCAGAGAACACTCTTTTCTTTACGTTTAGCTTCAGCATGGAATGCTCGTTTGTGGACTCGTAGACTTCACTTTTTGCTTTCTATCAACGTTCTCGTGTAAGTACAATGAATATGCAACATTATCTATTGCTTTTGCACTATTATCTGTTTAGCCGCTTCAATTACATAATTTTCGTATTTTAGCACTGGGCTTATCGAGATTCTCCTGGCTACATTTACATACAGAGAGTCGGGCACCTTGTTGACAACGGCAGTAAGAACTTTACATCTTCACTACTTTGGTTCCTTTTTTCACGCTCTTTTTATGGTTTTAACCGCTAGGTTTTTTCTCTTTATTCACCTTGACACACTTATTTACGCTTTCCATGCCTTTTCACACATTTCCTTCACTGTATTATTGCACTCTTTACCTCACTATTGACTTCATTATTGCACTGTTTATTTACCACGCCATGATTGGCACCTTGGCACTTATAACATCGTATTATGACATGTGTATATACAATATTTTATGATGGATATAGTGCATTTTTCTTTTTGGTTTCTCTCATAGATTAACCCCTGAAGAAGGGCACTGAGATGCCCAAAATGCATCGGGATTTATATTTGTTGTTTGCCTACTACTGAACAGTATTGACTTATGAGTTCAAGATTGATTGGATAATTTGAAATCCACAGACTTTATCATAATAAACTTTGGAAATATTGTTCACCATGCGCATTAACTTCATACAACTTCACAAGCCTACATAAGCGTTTCACACTGTTCCCTAGGGGACAGACCCTAAGCAGGGTCTGCTTTTCATTTGGACTTTATTTTCACACTCTTTTGTACTGGAGAGTGATACCCTAGGAGCACGCCAATTGTCAACTTTGATATAGTTTCTTTAGGCTGTGCGCATCTTCTTCCTGTTTGTAGCTATTCTAACTGAAACATGGCTATCTGAATCATCCTCCCCATGCCTAGACATGCTGGTGCCACCGAACTATAATGTTATAGGACTAGATAGGCTAAACAAGATGGAAGTAGGAGTGGCCTGTATCCACAGAACAAACATCACCATCTCTAAAGTTCTCACAGACCCTATAGACTCATGTGAATACCTGGGGCTCACAGCACAAACTACACACATTCTATCACCCCCAGGCAAAAACCTAACTTTTGTCGACCATCTAGTTAAAATTATTAAAACTAACTCAGAACCTCACTCCAATGATATTTTCCTAGGAGACTTCAATCTTCACTGGTAAGACTTACAACATAATCGGGTCAACAGTCATAAAGAAGAACTCCTAGCCGACCACTCACTAGTACAAGCATGTGCCCTACCAACCCACTCCAAAGAGCTACATTTGACTGGATCATATCCCAAGAAAATGCGATCCAAGCAATCTCAATCGTTCCTTGTGACTGGTCTGATGACCACTGCATCACTTTCCAAATACCAACCCAAAAAAAGAAGGCAATCTCTCAACCAATGAATGAAACCCAAACATTGGGTGAGAGACATTATAGATCTGAACTCAGAGATTCTAACAATGAAAGGTGAGAAAGAACTTCAACCCCCTTCTGAACTGACAGACGTCAGCGAGCTTACAGACCACACCAATCGTAAGATATCTAAAATATTGCCCCTCTAAAACTTAAAAGAATACAGATCATAGATAAGACCCATGTATCCCTATTTTAGGCGATGAGGCACAACAAACATTCGCACTGGTGAATAGGTGAGATTAATTTTTCCAAATTAAAGTCCTGTATCTATGATGCTCTACTCTCCTAGGTCCCACCGCCACTAGGATCCAGTCCTCAACATAATTTCAACACTTGGTAAAGAGCGTCATTGTGTTTACTGTGGTACTCAATCAATTATTGCTTTCATTAAGAACCTAGGGCCCGATGTAGGTCAATCTCATTTACCAACTCTAGAATACCGAATTTTACCAATTCGGTATTCTAGATTCGGTAAATGAGATGTAGGAAATAATTCGGTAATTTTTACAGAATCGGTATGATTCAATAATTATCAAATAGGTATTTACTGATTTGGCAATTGCCATTGATTCCTATGGGCTTTGAGGCACATAGGAATGAATATCAATTACTGAATCGGTAAATACCAATTCAGTAAAATTACCGAATTGTCATGGGGGACTGGGTGTCACTTTGACACCCTGTTGCACCCCTGATTCTGGCTTGTGCGCCATGTGACACACATACATGCCCTTAGGGCATGTATGTGTGCCACATGGCACAGGTGTACATGCACAGATGTGCATGTACACTGGAATTCGTTATTTACCACAAAATATTATTTTGTGGCATATAACGAATTCTTAAGGGCCTGTGGCACTGTTTTCAGTGCCACCTACATCTAGATTTACTGATTTGGTAAATTTACTGAATCAGTAATTTACAGAATCAGTATATTTATCGATTCGGTAAATTTACCGAATCGGTTATTTATAGAATCGGTAAATTTACTGATTCGGTAAATTTACCGAATCGGTAATTTTTAAGCCCCCTACATCTAAAACTCCAAATACCGGTCGGCAACTGCCGAAATCAGCCATTACCGACCGGTATTCGGCCACCTACATCTGGCCCCTAATCCTTAGGCAAGCTTATTTTGAAGAAATGTTTATTTTTTCCCAATCTAATATTTTTCAAAAGCGAACGATCCAAGAACTCTTACATTGTCAAATCATTAGCATACGTGTTTCGTCCTCACTTGGACGTCATCAGGGTTCAAAATTAATTCCTATGTATTTCCCTTTTAGAGTCCTTTTGAGCTTTATATCATCATCTCCTTAATGTGAAAATGTATATCGCAGTACCGGAGTGTCTCATTCTCCCGCTCCCGTGCATCGGCTTAGCCCGATAAATCCCACCGTAGTCTAAACCCATGGTTCAACGGATCACTTAATGAAAAAGATAAAAAACTCAGAATAACAGAATGAAAATGGAGATAAACTCCATCATCCCTCCACTTTAAACAACTAAGAATTACCAGAAAAACCTACAGTAAAAGCGTACTTAAATCAAAAAAATAATTTTTTCGAGATGAACTTGAAAACGCAAAGAACAGGCCGAGAAAACTCTTCAATCTACTAAAAGAACAATTGAACGAATTAGCCAAATCTTACCTAATAACATCTAAATTAGATTGGAACTGTGAAGATTTTTCAACATTCTTTACTGATAAAGCCGGCTCATTAGAGAGAGAACTCAAGAATAATGCAGAAAAAGCCTCAAACCTAAGGAGTGAACAAGGAAGGAACCCTGCCCTACTGATAAAAGTAATACCCATAAATAATGCCTATTTGTCAACCTTCAAACTATATGATCAGCATGACATTACCAAAATATTACTAACTATGAAACCAAATAATCATTACAATAACCCTCTGCTGTCAAAATGTGGGCCCTCCTGCAACCTCATTGTCATCACCTACTGGACTAAGATAATTAATGAATCGCTTGCCCAAGGATCAATTCCAGACTGCCTAAAAACAGGCCAGGTTATCCCTTCCATAAAGAAACCTACGGAGAACCCATCGGAACCAACCAACATTTGTCTGGTAACAACCATTCCCCACCTAACCAAAGTACTAGAAAAATGTGGGCACAATCAGTTACGTGAACACATTACTGAATTTGAACTACTAAATGACTGCCAATCAGGGTTCAGACCAAATCACAGAACGGAAACAACAATCCTACACAGAGTAGATGACGCTCGTCCTGCCCTCGACAGTAATGAAACCTGTCTCCTGATCCTTCTGGACCTATTGTTTGCATTTGACCTAGTAAACCATCCCAAATTATTAAAACACCTGGACAATAGGATGGGCTTATCGGGGACTGTCCTGAAATGGTTCTACTCCTTCCTAGAGAACAGATTGCAAAGATTCCAGGTGGACAACAAGCTATCCCCACCATCTCCAATTCAAATTGGGGTTCCACAAGCATCAACTCTATCCCCTTCACTATTTAATCTATACATTGAAACATGAACTGAAGTACTGCATAAGGCTAACATTTTCTTTCACATGTATGCTGACGACACCCAGTTGTATATGAAGATATGTTCTCCGTAAGAGATCAACACTATGAACCAAGCACTCAAGAAAACTATTGAATGGATTGCTGACAATCATCTTAAGCTCAACTCACAAAAAAACGAATTCCTGCTGATCTCCCATCCTAAAAGTTCAGCCAAGATCAAAATGGACCAAGATGATAACAGCACTAAATGGAACCCTGCCTATAGTTGACTCAACCAAATCCCTTGGCATCAACCTGGATAAAGAAATAAACATGCGAGCACACATCAACACAATGGCAAAAAAACGTTCATTGTCATCTGAATTACCTCAGAAAACTGAAGCTATTCATCGATCCCGTGATCTGAAAATGGCAGTCCAGGCACTGGTCATATCAAGAATTGAATATGGATGCGCAACTTTCTCAGAACTCCCTAAGATCTTAACAGCTCCCCTAAAAACTTGCCTCAATGCAGCAACTAGACCTACATTAAACAAAAAGAGAGGTAGTAGTGTTCCCTTACACAAAGATAAGAGATGGAATCACACATCCACTAAACTATTTGCAGTGTGAACACAAGGAGTTATTATCAATACGAGATTAGTCACTGTTGTCAGGGTGCTATTGTAATCCTTCCAGTACCCACTACCCAAAGAGTACCATTGGTTGCAACAATAAAATTGTATACACAAATTTAAGACAATTATGAAGACATGTGCAGCATACCCTTATGTTTACAGAAACGGCCAATGTGGAGGCCTTAGAACCATGAAATCAGTTTTTCATGTAATCATCTCATTTCACACAAATTTTCTTTCTGATGATCAAGTAAGCTCAAACCAAAAAGCAGAGTCCACATCAATGAGTATCTTCAAATGGCGTTTTTCTTTTATTATTCTTTTTTCTTTTCTTTTGTGGTATTCAATCCAGACAAAACTGCCAATTCAGACTAAACTGCCAGACGTGTTTCTTCTACCCATAGACTTTGTCAAGGCATGCGGTGCAATACAAGTAAATCAAAACGAGTGCCCAGTGGCTCGAGCGTAGCAGATTTCTACGACTTGTCTTTAGCACGACCGTGAATTTGTAGATTCTCAGTATTCTCATAAACTGTTGGATGTCAGAGATCCAAGGAATGATTTAAACCGGACCCCCTTCAAGAGATATATTTAGTTTTTAAACCTTTTTTGCCACCTCGCATAGATGTGGGTGGGAAATGCCTAACAAGTCGTCAATTATTAAATCCAATAATGTTAATCTTATAGACCTATGTAAGATGAGATCCACTAGGTTATTAAATGCTGACGGGATTTGAACCTTGATAAGGTCCAATCCAAAATATTGGAGGGGCGTCCGTAAACTCCTATCCCTGAGTGCGTCCCATCCCTCTTGTGTGAAATGAGAAAAACTGATTTCATGGTTCTAAGGCCTCCACTTTGGCCATTTCTGTAAACATATGGGTGTGCTGCACATGTCTTCCTAGTTGTCAGAAACTAGACTTATAAAGGGAACAATAAAATATGACCACATCACTCCACATCTCAAAGTGCTCAACTGGCTATCTGTCAAAGCCCAGCTCACCTGAGTTTCTGTTTAGTTCTGATGGAGGTTGAAGACAGTCCGACCCCACCCTGAAACTGCTTGTTCCAGCACACTAGTTTTAAAACAGTGCACTAAGAACCAGAAGCTCAAGGGAAGGGGGAAGTGGATAAAATAAAAAAAGAGAGACAACACCGTTCTTGCGTTTCCACTGTAGAAGAGCTGCTAAAATCTGCGGCCCTCTCTGACTTCTGTAGAAACTGGTGCCTAATGAAACATAAAGAAAGAACAGATAAGTGCAACCTATCCCTAAACGTGTTCCTGACTAAACCTTAATCTTATTAGACATTCTCTTCTAAAAGTACCTCTTGGATCCTGGTCTCAAGCTTCCAGGTTTGGAATGTGTTACTTTTCTGGGATGTGCTTTCTATTACTGTAAAACTTCTGTAAAATCAAACGAATATCATTATCAGAATTACCAACGTCTAACATTCACCTTAATATAACTAAAGGCAAAATTCTTAATAGCAAACTCACTTTTCACACATTTCCAGACTTTTTATAAAACAAATACTGTACTTTTACATCAAAATACAGCAGGTAATTTGTGCAAGTCCTTGATTTACTGTTTGCCTTGCTGTCAATGATTTCCTCTGTTCGATTCTTTAAAAAGTTCCATGTAAAACAATGTTTATTTCACAAAGTTCCACAAAGTATTCTTGTAACAAAGGGTTTGAACCCCAAAGTTCGTGGGAGATATCTTGTTCCAAATTGTCTTTACATGAATCCAGAAATCGCCGATAAACTTCTTTCAGGTATTAAAAGGTTTTGCACTTACTTGTTGCTGAAAAGGGATACTGATCAGTCTAACCTTGACCTCTTTCTCTTTTGCATGTCGATTGCAGTGGGCAGAAGAGGGGCTGAGGCAAGAAGTAGCCAGAAACCAGAAGAAGGAAGAGCCAGAAGCCGCACCCGTTGAAATCAATGAAGGTCTGGAGAGAGCAGGAGTGCCAGCGCCGAAGGATCTGTTCTCAGGTAAGTGGGAGGTAGACGAGCACAAGCACTAGATGAGGCTCAGGGGCTGCCTTTTATAGACAGTGCTGGGTGTGGTTCGAAGAGCTGGGTGTGGTTTGAAGAACTGGGTGTGGTTCTCACAAGCAGGTGTGCAGAGCTTCAGTTATTATGCTAATGAGTTGAAATAACACATGGCCTAGGGAGGAGTGTTCTAAATAAGCCTTGCTAAAAGCAAGGTCCAATGTTTTCTAAATAAGCCTTGGTAAAAGCAAGGTCCAATGTGCAAACAAGACAGCAATGTCCAAACTTGTGAATACATTGAGCAACATACACAGAAGTCTTAGGGAGGGGCAGAGATAACCAGAAAGGCTTTCAGTAGTATGTTTAAAGAGAGCTATTACAGAGACCACTAGTGCAATGAGAGGGGACATGCTCTTTGCTGTGCACAAACCCTAACACTATCATATGAGGCAAGAATAGAGCAAATAATTGCATGTATTACACACACTGCAATACACAACAAAACTCCACATTACCTAGCCCATAAAAGTACGCTGCCCAGAGGCACTAGACCCTCGAGGGGATCCGAAGTTTTTTGACTGAAACCAGCATTCTTCAGTAAGAAAAGAACTTATGATAGAGCGTTCAAGGGTGCTGCAAACAGGATTTGGAATTTGCTTTCACCAAATATCAGAAGAATCACCTATGCTCCATGAATCAAAAAGGAGACTAAGTCCTTTTTGATGGGTACATTTCTCCCATAACAATCAACAGGGACGACAACGTTTTTTGGGAAATGTGCTGTCAAGGCGGCGATCCTAAACTCAGATGTTCAAGTAAGCTATTGTGAGCAGGACTACTACCCTGCTAGTCACAGAATAAAGAAACTGATCACCTCTCGAATCAAGCTGCTGTCATTGGTTGAGCTCCAATAGCTAGCCTCAACTAGGGTGGATATAGTTAATCCCCTCGTCCACCAACATTGATGTCATCTATGGATAGATACCTCCACCAATATACAGATATATGTGATTAACCTAAAAATACTATAACTAGTTTGGATATAGAAGAACTCAGGAGTTACCTTCTCTTAAATTTAAGTACGACACAACAATCTTGAATGTAATCTAATGATTTCTATTATTTCTCATTATATTTGTTTTGTGTACGGATAAAATATGCCAATGTTAGTGGAATACATAGACATGTTCTTGAAGTGAAAGAATTGGATTTCTACTGATATCGAAGGTAGTTGAATTGTAAAGTGCTCTGACACCCAAACTCTGGGTTTGGTTCGCGCTATAGAAAACAATGAATAATTAAATAAATAAATACTACTACTGTACAAGGCAAAAAAGCTCTTTTCATTTTTCCTACACATAGAACAGGAGTTTTGAGATAGTAAGGCCTCCTAACTACATTTGTTTGGCCAACTTTCTTTGATAGACATTCCAGTGAATTTGTATACTTTCTTACTTAACATGGATCTAATCCTTGCAAAATTCCTTCTTTTTGTTTCATACTTTTGCATGGAAATTACATAGAAAACTTTGAAATATATCAATAGATTGTTGCAGAAAACTCCAAATCTTTCTATTGTTCCATTTGAATACAGTGACCTATGTACACCTTCCTTGTACCCCTTCATCTATCACTTCTCAGCATTCCTAGGTACCATCTCCTCTTTTGAAATGTGAGTTCCATCCTTCATCTCATAACATCAACCAGTTGATTCAACTGCATGCACTCATGTGCTCTCTTGCAAGTAGCTTTCTTCAATAAAGAAAGGCTCAGTACTGTAAGTATGCGCACATTTAACACTGCAAACTTTACACAAATTATTTCTATTCACTACTCTTTTCTTTTGGCTTCTTACATTACATAGACAATTTTATGTAGTGTTCTCATTCTCCTCAGAATCAAATTAAATAGTTTCCTCTTCAGAGCAAACGCCAAAATAAACTACAGGCTCAACATGTTCCTTGTGTTGTACTGTTTCATAGTTCATACCAGCTTCTGAATTAACCTGCTAAGGACATTTTGATTCTAACTTCTTTAAACTGCCCTTGTCTGTTTGTTAAAGTATCTCCCTTCTTATACGATTTATTAGTCCTGCTGTCACTAACTTTTTTTCTTTTGTTAGCTGATTTGAGACTTCCCATTTTGTTTACTTGCTTTAAAGTAAAAGCAAGTAAACAAAATGGGAAGTAAAAGGAAGAAGCCAGACGCATGGAGTTTGAAAACCAGGCGCAGAGAGGCTATATAGCCTCTCCGCGAATTGATCAAGATACATCATGTCGCCGGCCTGGTTTTCAAACTCCATGCGTCCATGCGCATGCGTCTGGCTTCTTCCTGTTGGTAGTACTTATATCACTGTAGAAGTTAGTATACATTACGTATCAGATACGCTGTCAAACACACTTTACCAAATACGAATTTTTCAACTGGAATCCTCAGGGGGTTTCTTTTACCTGCAATGAACTTTGTGGTCCTGATGATGGTCTTCATGACGGCAGCAATATAAGACCGAAACGTCGACAGTCACATCATCTCCATCTACGCTGCATGTGCACAAGCACACAACCATTATCAATTAATTTCTTTTGGTTGTTGCTATAAATTGATTGGAGTTGATGTTTAAGTTGTGAACTGATGAAGTTAAGTTATATATACCTCTGTTCACTACTTTGTTGCTTTTTATTTGTGTCTCCCTACATTATGAATAACAATTTACTTCATTGAAACTATATAAAACTTTTTGAACAACATACTTTTAACTTTCTCTGTGTATTTTTCTTTTTCTCTTTTCAAATGATTGATTTCAATTTTTCTCCTTCCAATGATTGATTTCTATTTTTTGTCATTTGTGATACCCTGTTGGTACATAGGAGTGTGATATTTACAATACGACTCCCAACTGAGCTACTATTCTTTATAAAACAAATCCCTTGTAGCACCCCTTTGACCTGAATGAACCATTGCCCAAGCCTACAAGGGTTTATTGGGTTTCCCATGTTATAATCACGCTAATTTGTGTGTGGCAATGCAATCTGCTTTGTATTTTGAAAGTAAAAACAGATTTCACTGCTCTGTCTTTCAAAATGCAAACTAAGTTTGCTCTGGGAGGGCGGGAGTCCTGAGAGTCCCGCCCTGTCAAAGCAAACAGCAGTGTCCCAGGGGTAGGCACCCCGGGACACTGCGGGAGCTGGCTGTCGGGCATGTTGGTATCCAGGGCCCTCGAGGGCACCAGGCGGAGGGCCACGCAGTGTGCCTCCCGTAATACACAAATTCCCGGGGGTGGTGGTTCCCAGGGCTTGAGAGGGGTCGTTGAGGCCCACACACTTCTAATTTTGATGGGGGGGTTGGACGGGAAAGTGGTGCAAGGGGGTTGTAAATCTGGTACACAGTGTTCTGTTTTACTTTGCTTTCCTTTCAGTCATGTAGAGGATCCTGGGTAAATATAACAGTTTCTGTACAGCCAGTACCTTTCAACCCTACTCCCAAACTGCTTACTGCCTGTTACCATAGTAACAGTTCATGGAACACTTTAGTGAGCACAGAGGTTAGAAGTTCACCACACTATGTTGCTAATTCCATAGGAACCGTTAGTTGTAGTTGTAGCAATAGACTATGGTAAAAGATCTGGTAAAGAGTTAGCCTCAGAATTATACTTCAAATTATAAATATAATTTCTATTGGGGACTGCTACCCCCCAAAAAATAGACGTATATACTTTTTTAATTAATTTTTTTTAAAACAATAAATAACTGGAAAGATAACAAAAAATAACAATACAATAAATAACTATAACCATAACTTTAACAAAACAATATAATAAACAACATGTGAGATGGACTCCAATAGAAGTGCAGTAGGTAATCTGCAAAACAAAAAAGAAAATTATCGTTTAAAATTAAATCAATGTGACTAAAAGAGGTGAAACATTACAAGTCAAAGTAACACTTGACGATATTTAATTTTGTTTTTACGTGTGCAGTGTGCCTAATACATTTCACTTGTCTTATAGGCTTGCGTTCAAGCGGTGTCTGTATGGAAGAGCCTACTGCGGCAGATTTACATTACAGATCAACAGGTCTTTAAAATGATTCAGAGATGAGACAGAATTAGGTGAGAGATCAAGTCATTATGCAGGACAATATTCGTTAGGGCTTATTTACAAGACTCTTGCACCAGTTTTGTGTTACTTTTCTCATGTTGAAAGTGACGCAAAAGTGGCGCATGAGGCTTGTAAATAAGGTCTTTAATTTCTAATGCATTTAATTGGAGGCATTGTATATCTAGGTTGCTCTGCTTACCGTTTGTAAACACTGTGACCAACAGAGTTCACAACTTGAACTCAGCTTTGGTTGTACATGGCAGAGTGGACAGCAATGTCCATGACTTTAAAAGAGAAAGATAAACAATGTGAGAAGGTGTGAGAGAGAGAAAGAGAGAAAAAACGATATTAAAACTGTGAGAGAGAGAAAGTTATAGATGGAGCAGTTAATGGTGGAGAAAATACTCGTAGCTCACCTTTTGCATTGGTTGTGTGTCCAAGTATGTGCTGGTTTATAGTGCACCCTCCAGTTTAGTGATCTGAAATATAGTATATAGAGTTAGTCATAGTATAGTACATACAAAAGTGGCGTAAGGGGCTTGTAGATTTGTCTCTCAGACTGTTGTAATCTATCTATTGTCACTGCTCGGAGGAAATTGTACATTCCTAGGCAGTAAAGCTGCTGCACACTACCCACTCTCTCCTTTCACAGATGACTTGTCGTTGTTTCAGAAAGCAGCTTTTTTGCTCACCTTGTGCCGTTGCTGTGATTCAAAGAGGGTGCACCACGTGTCATAACAGCCTTCTCAGACATTGTTACGGAGGCCACGCATCATCGCAGAATCCTTCAACGTTGAGTTTTAGAAGTGTTGGGGGAGGGGAGGACGCCAATTTGTGAAACACAACCAGTAAGATAAAAAGGAAGTTAACATTCTGTGTAATTTTTTTATGAAAGGAGAGAGGAAGTAAGAGAGTGACTGCAAAGAATATTTGTAGCTCAATTTTCTGTCACTAGTATGTATTTCACCACATGTTGGGACATAATGCACCTTGAAGCTCTTCATCTAAAAGATAGTAAAAGAAAGATGTTATGTTTGGTAATTGTTACTATCTTAATCTAGAGTTGAATAACATCAGCCTTTCACACACGTTCCCTCTTACATTTAAAACAACTATTTGTATAGTTTATATTCTGGACGTTTGACAAATTATAAAAACATTCCTGCTATCAAAAAAAAATGTACATGTAATTTGATACACTATATAGGACTGCTTTTGTCTAAATCGCTGCATAATTTTCTTGGATCCAGTTTGCTGCACCCCATCTACTCCCTCTGCTGTGCACCCAGGCCTCATTGCTCACCTTTTCGTGGGCAGGGCACCTTCTACATCATGCAGTCCCGCTCTACCACCAAGAAGTCTCATATATGGTGCTGAGTCTTGATTTTGGTATGCTATCGACATACTTGTGCTCCCATTATCATCATCGCAGGTTCCTCACCCGCTCAGTGCTTCTGATACTACTAACTCAGTGACCAAAGAGGCCACACACGTAGTGGTTGGCCCCCCTACTCGGTGGTTCCGGCCTACATGAGGTGTTTGAATCACTAGGACGGGCCATCACAGCGCTTGGGATGGGAGCAACTTTAAAATGGCGTAGAGCACGTGCGCCCCGTCTTTTTTATTTGTAGGGTCACCTGTGTTGTGATACAGTGCTGGATGGGTGTGGTGTGGGTGTAAACCAGCCATGAGGGAGTGTGTATGTACTGTTCTGACTAGTAGACCTGCAAGTAAGAAATCACTACAATTAAATTTGGGCAATGTTTTGTTGTTATGTTTTACTGGAAGTGTAAGTAGAGTGGGCTGGCCTGACGTATGCTAGTGGTGCGCGAGGCTCTGAACCATGATTCCGGAGCTATGGGCCTGGTCCCGTCGTAAGCTATATGAGAAAACAAGTGATTCGGGTGTCCATTTTGTAGCTGACGTCACCCGGGTCTTAAAAAAGAAATGTGTCATTATATCTGTAAAGTCCCACAACTTGGCCAACATGTAAGGTACGGGGTATCACTGACTCTATATTCATTCATAGTTGCATACATAAAAGATGGTGGACATGACGCATTTCTGCGATTATGAATCTTTGTTATACATTCAGCGGAGTGTTGTAGGTGTAGTAATACAGGACTGTGAAAGGTTTAAGTTGCAGTTTTTGGCACATGAAGGGCAGCTAATATTACCTACTGGCGGTCACCAGTAGGTCGTTGTAGTTAAAACCTAGTTTCCATAGGAAATCCACAACATTCTATTTGGAATAACGTTGGCGCCGGCGGACGAATCTTCGCGAATTTCTCACAGAAAATGGCCTGCTCCGCTCCGCTCTTTGCCTGAAAGTTTAGGGGTGATTCGTATAGTGGGGGCCGAGAAAAAAGGGGGGTCCCAAAACGTGTTTTCCCCATGCAATTTTCCATAGGGACCTTTAGCCAGAGCTACAGCCCGAACGGCTGAACGGAATTACACCAAATTTGGCAGAGAGGTAGAGTTCGGTTCGCAGATTGTGCTTTTTGTTAAATGGTGTAAATCCATTCAGTAGTTCCTTAGAAAATCAAAAGTAAAATCATAAGTATATATGTGAAGTTGTACCGTACGCGTACCTTCCCGAGCACGAGCTGCATGCTAATTGGCTGTCAACACTCCAAACCAGGAAGTGTTGGCAGCCAGGAAGAGAAACAAATTAGCAAAACACGCAAAAGGGGCAGGGTAGACACACCCTGACCCCCTTGGCCTGCTCAGGGGGTCCCACAAAGACCCCCAAGGCCCCCCCCCAATTTTAAAATAAAAAAACCAAAATTGCGGGGTCCGTGTACGGTGCGTGAACTCTGCGGAAAAAAACCTGTCAGTTTTTTTTTTTTAATTAGCCCCCGGGGGGACCAAATCCCGGGTGGCATATTTCCAAAAATGTGTGGGGGGGCCCAATCCCCCCACACTGCCCCAGGGACCGCCACCCCCGGGGCAAAGTTATTGTGCTAGCAGGGGGCACATGGCCCCCATGCAGCCCCAGGGACCGCTACCCCTGGGCCTTCATTTTTAATAAAAGACACCTGTGTGGGGGGGCTCAAGACTGTAATGATGGGGGGCCTCTAAGGCCCCCCAAGCCCCGGGGACCGCTACCCCCGGGCCTTCATTTTTAATATAAGAAACCTGTGTGGGGGGGCTCAAGCCCCCCCCCACACGCCCCAGGGACTGCCACCTCCCCGAGGAAATAGGGGTGTCTGTGACAGACCCCCCAGCCCTGGGGACCACCACCCCTCGGGGCTCGGTACATGTTGGGAGGGAGGCTGCGCTGCCCCCCTCCTGGAGCCCTTGATGGCCTTGGGGACCGCCAACCCCCAGGGCCGGCTCCTGCAGTGTCCTGGAGTGCCTACCCCCGGGACATTGCTGTTTGCTGTGATAGGGCGGGAGCACATTATACGGCTTTGATTTTTGAAAGAGAGAGCAGGTCTCCTGATCTCTCTTTCAAAAATCAAAGCCGATTGCTTTTCTGTATGGGGAGCAGCATGTTAGCTGCTCCCCATACAGAAAAGCAATGCCGGTTCCCGCAGGATGCGGGGAGCCAGCAGGCACCATGGGGGGCCAGAAGTAGCCCAGGAGGTGGGCCCCCCTCCCAAAATAAATAATTTAAAAAAAAGAAAGGCCCTGGGGGTGGAGTCCCCGGTGACTTAAGGGGGGCATGGGAGGGGGGCAGCCACCTTCCACAAAAAAATATATATATGTTGGCCATGCGCTGGGGATGGGGTCCCCAGGGCCAAAATAGGCCAAGGGAGGGGGGCCACGTGGCCCCCTTCCGATTTTAAAAAATAGAATTAAAAAAATTGGGGGCAGGCCCTGGGGGATCGGGTCCCCAGGGCAAAAACAAAAAAAGAAGGGGGGCTTCACAGCCCCTCTTCTTAAAAGTTTTTTTTTTAAATGGGATCAGGAAGAGGCCACGCCTCCTCCCTGCAAGTCTCTGCAAACGTCCCCCTGGCGTGTTTGCAGAGGTGGAAGTAATTCCCCTTGCATTCTGGGGGTCCCTGGGGCCCAACTAGCCCACCAGGAGCCTCCAGTATGTGCCAGGGTGCTCCCTTGCAGAGACGTGTAAAGAGGCCATGCCCCTTTTTACACCTCTCTGCAACGGAGCCCCCTGGCGTATACTGGAGGTTGCTGGTGGGTTAGTTGGCCCCCAGGGACCCCCAGTAAGCAAGGGGAATTAGTCCTCCCTCTGAAAAAGCACCAGGGGGCTGCGTTGCAGATAGGTGTAAAAAGGGGCATGGCCTCATTACACCTCTCTGCAAAGGAGAACCCTGGCGCATACTGGAGGCTCCTGGTGGGCTAGTTGGCCCCCAGGGACTCCCAGTTTGCAATGGGAATTATTTCCCCCTCCGAAAAAGCACCAGGGGGCTGCATTGCAGAGAGGTGTAAAGAGGCCACGCCCCTTTTTACACCTCTCTGCAACACAGCCCCCTGGTGGTTTTTCAGAGGGGGAAGTAATTCCCCTCACATACTGTCGGTCCCTGGGGGGCAACTAGCCCACCAGCAGCCTCCAGTGTGAGCCAGGGGGCTCCGTTGCATAGAGGTGTAAAAAGGGGTGTGGCCTCATTACACCTCTATGCAACGCAGCCCCCTGGCCCACACTGGAGGCTGCTGGTGGGCTAGTTGGCCCACAGGGACCCCCAGTATGCAAGGGGACTTAATCCCCCAACTTAGAATGCGGTACGGGGCATCTTTGCACAGTGGTGAAGGTAGGGGGCGGGGCTTGAGGTGACATGTGTGAAAACATGCCCTGTGGCGGGTTTTAGGTTGGGGAATATATTCCTGTTCAATCCAGAGGTCCCCTAGGGGCCAACTAGACCAACAGGTACCTCTAGTAAGTGCCACGGAGCTGCGTTGAGGAGTGTTGTAAAAAGGGGGCGTGCCCTCTGAACACCTCTCTACAACGCAGCTCCTGGCACAAACTGGAGGTATCTTATGGGCTAGTTGGCTCACAGGTGAGCTCAGGATTGAAGAGGAATATATTCTCCAACCTAAAACGCGCCACAGGGCGTGTTTGCACTCATACGTCCTCAGGCCCCGCTCCCTTCCTTGACAATTGAGCAAATTATTCCTCTAAAATCAGCTGAAGTACGAATTCCGATTTACTCACCTCTTATCACGAGAGACGTCAGTGCTGCATCTTTGAGCCCAGGACCGACCCTGAAAAGTAAATGTAACCATACTTACAGTAACTTGAATTTCCTTCCATAGGCAAACATTGACTGGTTTGACATGGAAATTTTTCTAATTGTGGAGTTTTGTAAGTTTAAAAAATTCCTGTAAAATCAGCCGAACTACAAATTCCGATTTACTCACCTGTTATCACAAGAGACCTCGGTGCTTCATCTTTCAGCCCACTACTGAGCCTGAAAAGTAATTCTAATCATAGTTACAGTAATTTGAATTTCCTTCCATAGGCTAACATTGACTGGTTTCACTTGGAATTTTTTTCTAAGTGTGGAGTTTTGGAACTTAAAAAAATTCCTCAAAAATCATCTGAACTACGAATTCTGATTTACTGACCTGTTATCAAGAGAGACTTCAGTGCTGCATCTTTCAGCCCACTATTGATCCTGAAAAGTAATTCTAATGGTAGTTACAGTAACTTGAATTTCCTTCCATAGGATATCATTGCCTGCTATATAAAATATATATAAATAAAAAATATATAAAAAATAAAAAAATTACAATTTCAACACCGCATGTCTAGATGCTGTCGGATTCTGTTTCTCATCACAATTTCTTGCAAATAATTGTCTGAACCGCGGCGCTTTTCAATTGTAACGATGGGTGCCCTAATTTAGAACACTTGATTTGTTCTTTAAGGATCACAGTTTTAAGATAACTCTGCGGTCTGGCCATTGAAGTCACATTGATTGTGTTCCTCTCCATCTACCACTTCCAAAGAATAAGGGGCTTTTCTCCTTCAATAATCAGATTTCCTGATGATGGTCTTATAGACTAATGCTGCAAAGACCGAAACGTCGACTTTTTCATCATCTCCACAAGAATCTTTTTTGTCTTAGAGTAAAGTTTCTACATTGTTGTTTTCAGTTACTCCCTTCATCTTAAGGAGCTGATGTTTGTTATGAACTGCCTTTGTTGTAAATTATTCAGACATCTGTTCATGACTTTTTGCAATTGATTCATTCACTGTATATATATCCCTGTGAATTCATGTTTTAATATATGACATTTTGAAATATACATTCATCCAATACAATCAGGGTCTTCCGTGTGCTTTTCATTGTTTTTTTACATTAGTTGTTGTTGTTCTGTGGACACATATGAGTTTGATCTTTATCACTTACTCTCTGAGTTGAATCAATAATAAGTTAAGTTATATTTCAAACAAAATCCCTTGTAGTTTCCTCTACACAATACTATTCATTGCCCATACCTACAAGGGTTTACTGGGTGTCCCATTTGTTTTTGTGTTTAAATGAAGCAAGGCTGGATTCAACGCTGTCCGTAGTGTTGATGCAAAGCTGAATTCAACTGATATCAAGTTGTTAACTCTACTGACCGCAGAATAGATTGTAGGCACTTCTCAGCACGGATACTGAATACAAATTTAGATCCAAAGTTGAATTCAAGTTGTGAACCCTGATGTCCGCAGTGTCGATGGAAACCTCTAGTCGATACAGACATAAGTCTCTGCCATCTTGAGGGGAGGTCTGGATGCACTCAGATGGTCTCTGTAAATGAAGTGGCAGTTTGAAAACTAAGATTTTTCTAAAATAGTGGATAACATGCAGTGTTGAAAAACAGAAAAGAAATCATTGGTTGTTTGACAACATTCTACACTGAAAACTAGGAATCACTCTGAGAGAAACATTTTGATTGTTCATGTGTTTCCCGACATGTTATTGGTTAATAACGTATTGTGTTCTCACATTTTGGTAGAACTAGAAAATAGTCATTGGTTATGTGTTTCGAAAATAAGTTTAGTAATAAAAGTAAACTGCAGTTCTGAAATATATGCTTGATGTTTTTGCAGAACAAAAAGGTGCATGTAGTCTCGCAGTGACACTGCCCCCAGTATGATTTCCTACAGTACCCAAACTCCACTGCACTCCTGTAAACCCCCTAATCTACCTCCAGCATGACCAGCTACACTACCTATTCACCACTTTTCTACCCTAAACCTTAAATCTACCCCAGCACAATCTCCTAATCTATCCAAAAACCACTTTATTACCTAGAACACTACCCTACCATGACCCCCTACTCTACAGTACATAAACACCACTGCCCTATGCTAGAACACTACCCCAGTATGACTCCCTATACTACCTAAACACCATTTCACTACTCTAAAGCTTAAATCTATTACAGTAGGACCTGTTACACTACCCAAACAGCACTATACAATCCTACTACTGTATTTATAAGATATATTGGTATTTGTCTAGAATCACACAGTGAGTCTGTGCATTTAGGAATCACTCTGAGAGAAGCATTTTGGTAATTCATGTGTTTTCCAACATGTAATTGGTTAAAAACGTATTGTGTTCTCACATTTTGGTAGAATTAGAAAATAGTCATTGGTTATGTGTTTCCAAAATGAGTTTAGTATTAATAGTAAAATTAGTTCTGAAATATATGGAATGTACGATCGATGTTTTTGCAGGCAAATAAGCACATGTAGTCTTGCAGTGACACTACCCCCAGTATGATTTCCTACACTACCCAAACACCACTGCACTACTGTAAACCCCTAATCTACCTCCAGCATGACCACCTACACCACCTATTCACTACTTTTCTACCCTAAACCTTAAATCTACCCCAGCACAACCTCCTACTCTACCCAAAAATCCACTTTATTTCCTAGAACCCTACCCTACCACAACCCCCTACACTACACAAACACCACTGCACTACCTTAAACCCTAAAACACTATCCCTAGTATGATCACCTACGGTACATAAACACCACTGCACTATGCTAAAACACTACCCCTGTATGACTCCCTATACTACCTAAACACCATTTCACTACCCTAAACCTTAAATCTACCCCAGAACAACCTCCTACACTACCTAAACACCACTTTATTTCCTAGAACACTACCCTACCTTGACCCCCTACACTACACAAACACCACTGCACTACCTTAAACCCTAAAACACTTTCCCTAGCATAACCCCGTTTACTACATAAATACCACTGCACTGTCCTAGAAGACTATCCTAGCACTACACTATCCAAACACCATTACAGTACCCTAAACCTTAAATCTATCTCAGCACAACCTCTTACACTACCCAAACACCAGTTTAGTATCCTAAACTCTTAAACACTACCCTAGCACGACCGCCTCACTATTGAAACATTATACCACTACCCTAAACATTAACTGTACCCCAGCACGACATCCTACACTACTGAAATACCACTGCTCTACCCTAGAACAGTACCCCAGCACAACTCCCTACACTAGACAAACAACACTGCACTACTCTAAATTCTAAATCTGCACTGTTGCAAAACCATCGTGACTGTTTATGTACCATGTAGTAAAAGTGAACCAATTATGAATTCACTCAGTGTCTTTCCTTATACTATTGTGATCATTTAGTAAATATGCATATACTCACACAGTGCTTCAGGGTTTAGTGTTATGGAGTGCTTCAAACTGCTATGCACTATGTATCTAGTGCTCTTACAACCTTCACAGTTGTGCTTCAGGCCTACAATTATTACTCAGAATTTATATGAAAAGTGTTTGTATAGTAATAAAAATGTATCCTTTTTTAAGCTGTTAATAAATACTTATTTCTGTTTATTTTTTACAGATACTGTTTATCATCCTTAAAATAAAGTTATCATGCTGGAGAAACAAAGAAGAAGAAGAAAAGGTCAGAAAAAGGATACTTACTTGAAAAAAAGTCAACCACAAGTATTGGAAGACCAACATAATGTGGCTAAAAAGAGAACAATTTCTGGTAAGACCACAAAGGACTTCATAAAAAAGATTACTAGGTTTAGAAAAAAAATGCAAATGTGTGAAGCAGTCAAAACGTTCCAAGCATAAAAAAAGTATATAAAAAAGAATAGGAAAGAAAAAAAGGCAATGTAAAAACAAAGGATACAGCTTATAGTAAAAGAAGAGAAAATCAACATAAAGAATTGCGCAAAAAAATATTTTACAACTGAGTAGTCCATAATTTACTGAAACATACAAAGAAATATAGAAAGAGAATACAATTTTATGAAAAGAAGAAACATATCCAATCCATTGTTGAAAAGGCTTTTGAAGTAAAGAGGAAACTCTTTATTTTAGTAATAAACAGAATTTGATCACTAGATAAACCAATCCATTTAATGAAGGCCAAATGTAAGCGGAAAAGAATAATTAACCAAAGTCATTTTTGTGATATTTGTTTAGGCGAATGGATACACCCTTCAAGTTCTGAGCCTTTTTTTAATGAAGAGAGTTGTTTACAGAGCAAAAAATTGTTGCATGCTGTTGACACCAGTGGTCGAGCTTATGAGGTTAGAGATGGTTGGCCAATTGAGAAAGAGCAAATGGTTCCTAGAAATGCAGAAGAAGTGATAGCTGATGAAGTTCTAGGCAGACGTCCTAAAACCCCAGTGTACACTTGGGATTGTAGTAGTATTTGTAGTGTACAACAAGAATCTATTGCTAAATTATGCAATTTCTTACATGCATATTGTAAAAAAAGTGTTAAATAAAAGATGAAGCAGTTGCAAGGACTAGACCCTTGCAGAGTGAGAAAATATACTGGTTTGCATGGTCAGTCTTTTGCTTGTGTTTCTAGGAATGTATGTCAAAGTGTTTTTCACCATTTCAGGATGTTGACAGTACATCATACTCAAATGCGGAAGTTAGTGAGAAGATTGTATTATGTAAAAAGCCCAGAACTAAAGTTAATGAGTTGAACAGTGCACTTTTGCGTCGGTCAGTATCAGATGTGAAAAAGGTTTGTGATGATATTGAGTTTTGGTCCTGAAGAAGAGAGTGAAGAAATTCAGACATTAATAGAAGAAAATGTTGTAGAGAATGTTGAACATAGTTGTAAAAAAAAATTTGAAAATTAAATTACAAAGTTTAAGGTGATTTCACGTGAAAGGCCACATTTTTCTTGTATTTGTTGTCACCAAACTCACTACACAAATCAGACTAGGAGTGTTGATTTGTATTCAAAAAATGAAAAAGAAAATAATGATACGTGGAAAGAATTTGCAACTTATTTGTTTGTAGAGAATTGTTTTGATTTGGGTTCTGATGAGCGTATTTGTAAATATTGTTATAACAAATTAGATGAGAATAAAATACCCGCTAGAGCTGTTCATAATAATATAGAGTTGGTTGCTATTCCTCCAGAACTGATAGATATAAACACGTATGAGTCTATTCTCATTCAATGTGTGCACCCGTTTCAGGCTCTTGTTCGTATGGAGCCTAAAACAAGTAAATTGCCTCCTTCAGTTTTACAAAGAGGATTATATATTTACCGTTAGATTTAAAGATACATTTTGAAACCACTGTTGTAGAGAGTGTAGAAAGTGAGCCACTAGTTATTCTTGGTAATGGTGTGCTGACTAAGAATAAGAAAATCTGGAAGGAGTTAGTGGTTGTTAGAAAGTGCAAAAGGCAACATTGTATTTCAAAAAGAACAATACATACTATATAGAGGAGAAGAAGACATAGTTTTAGCAGAAGGTACTGAAACGTCAAGTGAACACATTGAAAAAGTGGATATGTTAAGATGTAAAGAAATCTATGAACATTACAGTGTACATCCACTTCATTCAAAAGAAGTGATGGGGAACACTATTGATTTGTTGCAAACAAAAAAAGCAAAAGGAACTCCCATGAGTGTATGGGAAGAGAGCTTGGAAGCTCGTTGTTTTCCACAGTTGTTCCCAACTGGAAAAGGAGGACGATATGATGAACGTCCTGTGCAGATTCCTGCATCTCAATATCAGACAACAAGATTATATGCAGAAGATACAAGATTTTGACAATGTATCCCTCATATATTTCATCTTTTGTTTGAAAGTGACTTGTCTGGACTTTCATATGCAGCCAATCATATTCTAAAAACTGGAATACATCTGCAAAATGTATCTGCAAAAGATTTTATGGATAAAGTGCACCAGAAAGATGATCATCTAGAATCTCAGCTCATTAATTTGATGGCATGTCAGCGTGGGCCTAATGCATATTGGTACCTTCGTCATGGAGAACTGAAATGTATGCTACGGAACTTAGGAACTCCAACATGGTTCCTTACCCTAAGCTGTGCTGAGTACGTTTGGGATGCTTTACTAGAATTTCTTCGAGAGGCAAATTCTAACATAAAAATATTGAATACAAGACACCTGGAGAGTTGTTCTCTTTGGATCCTGTTAATGTATGCAGGTATTTCAATAATAGATTTGAGGCTATGATGTATTTTATCTGCAATAGAAAAAATCCTCCTCTTGGAGAAGTTGTGGATTTCTTTTGGAGAAAGGAGTATCAAGCAAGAGGTACTCCTCATATACATAGGCTGTTATGGATTAAGGAAGCTCCCAAATTTGGAATAGATGCAGATGATACTGTTTTGAGTTTTATTGAACAATATGCAACATGTGCTGTACCCAAAAGCACAGAAGAAAACAATTTAATAGCACAAGTGTTACGATTCCTAAGCCACCGATGTGCAAAATAATGTTGACGAAAGTACAAATCTAAGGACAAGTTCTACACCAAATGTCGTTTTGGATTTCCACGCCCTGTAATATCGAAAGGAAGAGTGAACAGTTTTATGCCACTTTGCGACATATTATCACAAGAAAGTCTCCAAAAAATACCTACAGCTTAAGAAGAAATGAAGAGTCAAAATGCATAAATAACTACAACCCAGTTATTTTGTCCATGTGAAATGCTAACATGGATATTCAATATGTTGTGGACAATTACATTGCTGTTGCTCGATATGTAACAGCTTATATTCTAAAATTAGAAAAGACGGAATTGAAAGAAATGTGGGAAGAGATTTCTCACAAGAAGACGCGAAGTTAGAAATTATACAGTTTCAGTTTGAAGATGTTATTGCATCGAGAAATCGGCGCATATGAATGCTCAGATCGGTTATCATCTGCAAGTCTATAATCCAAATCTACAAGAATCATTTATGTAAGTCTATGTCTAGTAGCAATGCAAAATTGAGTACTGAAATCTGTACAAGAAATTTAATATTTAGCAGCAAAAGATCCAGAAAGTACAGATATTTTGAAAACAAATATGTTAGGCACATATTACCCAAACAGAAGTCATCATCTTAAGAACATGTGTCTCTATGAAGTGCTGCAAAACTACACTTTTTAAACGGAATACTACAGAGAACATCAATGATGGAAAATATGGAGTCATTGGTTCCGAAGGATGTTTGGTGAAACAAACTAAAAGAAATTTGATTAATCACTGCTGATAAAAGGGAATTGTACTATTTAGCCCTTTTACATCTATTCAAACCATGGCGTTCAGAACTGGAATTACTTGGAGATTTCCAGAGCTATGAAGATACCTTTAATGCTTGTAAAGATAGCATACAATGCAGTGCTTTTGCAAATTATTTGAAAATGTTTAACGATGAAATTGATCAAGAAGCTACAATTGCAGCTGAGATTGCTAGAGACAGTTCTCAAGACAGTCAAAGTTCTGCTGCGCTGAGTCAAGATCCACTAGGATAACCAATTGTTGAAAATGAAGCCGCAATCACCATGAATGAGGTGGAAATAGCAATGCATAAAGCTCAAGAAGATATAACTAGATTCAGATTTTCAGATTCAGATTCATACGTCTTTATTTTGATTTTTACATCATAAAAGACAGTTTACAAAAAGATTAAAAAACCAGCTCATTTGTATAAAATTTAACAGCAACATATTTCATCCTAGGTTCATTAAGACAAAAATTAAACAGTAAAAAGACTTGGTATGAAATTTAAAAGTTAAAATCATTGAACATGAAGGTGTCTGGCTCTGGTTATCCAAGCCCACCCTTAGAATTTTGCTACTCCTATAACCACTATCTCAGAGGTATTTGTTCTTAAAACCCACAGCGCCGCTACACTCCCTCCACAATTCAACTGGTGGCAAATAGGCCTAATCCATTTATTCCTAGCAGCTAAATAGGCTGGGCAGGCAATGAAAAGATGACCCACACTCTCCTTTTGGTCATTACACCAGGGACAGTGCTCAGTTGTATGACCATTCCATCTCTTGGTAAAAGACCTGACAGGTAAGGACCCCACTCTAAACTGGTGGTATAATATTTTGTCCAGACTCTTGGTAATAACATCCCAATAGTTTTCAAGTAGGGGATCCAGTTTGTGAGCCAGGAAACAACCCGTTAGAGTGGGGGTATCTGACAGTGCAACAGATTGGGTTCTGACGAAGCCCAGTAAAGCATTTAAAATTCTCTTTTGGATGGAAACACGGAAGACCCCGGGTTAGCCCACAATTGGCTAAGTCCCATACTTTCTAAAATAAGTTTCACTTCCCGGAGCCATGGGATATTACCTGAGCCCATTATTGATCTCACATCCGCTAGTTCGTTAGCAAAGAGACTTAGATCCGGTGACGTCCAGATCCGTCTCCACAATGCTACGAGCCGATACCGTGCCATTTTGTTTATCGGTTTACAACCCATATCTAGCAAAAGGGGTTTAATTGGTGTGGATTGGGGTAAGCCTACCAGTTTACGCAAAAAATTATTTTGAGCTCTAACTAAGGGTGTTAGGTCCTTATAACCCCAAAAATCGGCCCCGTACAAAATTGCAGAATACATTTTTGCTTCATAAATCTTTAATGCTGGTAGGACCCTTTTAGTCAAAGACAATCTTTGTTCTTGGATTAGACAACCCATTAGGCGAACAGATCTTAAGTGGGGAGCATCTACCTGTGGGTTCCAGCGTAACCGGTAATCTAAAGTCACTCCAAGATAGGTCGTGACATCCACTTGTTCAAGGGCGACTCCATTCATGCTTACATGACTCTTAATAGGGCGATTTTTGGTTAAAACCATGAATTTGGTCTTGCTCACATTAATTTGTAGTTCATTTAGTTTGCAGAAATCCTCAAATCTATTAATCGCCTTTTGTAGACCACTACGAGTCTTAGAGATGATTAATGTATCATCTGCAAAGATGAGCAAAGGAAATTTAGTCCCACCCAATATAGGTGCATCAGTTGGGATATTTTCGAAAAATTTCACCACCTGATTAATGAATAATAGGAAGAGGGTAGGTGCCAAAACGCACCCTTGGAGCACACCCCTCGTAACAGGGAAACTGTCCGTTACCTGCCCCTGTCTCCCCTACCTCACCTTGGCAAAATTGCCCTTGTGGAATCTTATCAGGATTTCAAGTAGTTCAGACGGCAATCCGATCTTATCTAGGGCAGCCCACAATTTTGTACTGGGCACAAGATCGAAGGCGGACTTAAGGTCCACAAATGGGGCAAAAATAGTCCCTCCACCCAATAACACCACCTTCCAATAAATCAGGACAAATCGGAAGACCTGGTCGATGGTACTGGTGCCTGCTCTGAATCCTGCCTGTAATGGTGAGAGAATGCTCTCCATCTCATCCACCCTTGAACCCTGGCAAGAACCATCCTTGCGATGATTTTCTGCATGGAATCTATTAAAGTTATGGGGCGATAATTACTAGGGATAGAGCGATCCCCCTTTTTAAATACGGGAAGAATTTCTGCCCCTTTCCAAGATTCTGGGATCCTTGCCCCCTTTGCTATTGCATTGACAACCTGGGTGATGTAAGGAACCCAGAGTTGGAGATCTGTTTTGAATAAGTCTGTCTGGATGCAGTCCATCCCGGGAGCTTTCCCTGTTTGAACTAATCGAAGAGTGGACTCAGTGTCATCATTAGAGAACACCAAAGGGTGGCAGTGAGAAGGATGCAATGGGGCCCAATTCACCGGGGTAACACTAACAACATGTTCATATTCAGGCTCTTTAAACTGGGACGAAAAAAAGTCCACCCATGCTTCCGCTGAAACATGGTTGTCAGGAATCTATGAGTCAGAGTTTCTGCCCCATTTTACAACTTCCCAGAACTTGGTCTGGTTGGAAGAGAGACTAGCTTCATATAGGTCAGACCAATAACAGTCGTCCCACTCTCTCCTTGCCTCCCACTTGACCTTTTTGTACCTTTGACGCGCCGATTTGATATCAGTAGTTACCCTTGATTTAATTGCTTTTTTGAGACCCCTAAATGCCTCCCTGCATACTTTATTATACCATTTCTTTCTGGAGATAGGGATCTTCTTTACCCCAAACTTCAGAGGAAGGGTAAGAAGAGATTTCAATTTAATAAAACACTGATCATGTAGATCACTAATCTGGTGGACTGCTTCTATATCGGCAGATGGATTATGTATGGCATTCAAAGTAGATGAAGCTACCTTTGATATACCATCTAACATTGCGGGATCAGCCAGGACCCTACACCATCTAACCCGCCTTCTATCATTAGTTGAAACAGCTTCTGCGGTAACACACAAAGCTGCAGGAGATCTACCTAAGTCGCCAGTGAGCTTCAAACTTAGAGAGAGCGGGTTATGGTCACTCTCTGGACGATCCACAACTATCATGTCTTTCACTAGGGACCAATACTCCATTTTTACCAGAATATAGTCAATTCTACTTGTACTTATCCCATTATCAAATGTAGGATGACCAGCTTTATCAGACACCGTACGACCATTGGTCGCTCTCAAGCCCCACTCTAAGCACAGCCCTAGCCAGTGCAAAGCAGCCTCTGAACACCTGTTGGTATAATTCAATGTCAGGTTCGGAATGTTCCACAAGGCATCTTCTTCACAACACAAATCCTCATCCTCATACCTCTGGGGTTCGAAGGTACAGTTTAGATCCCCTGCTATGAGTATTAGATTATCTCTCCCCAATCAATTTAAGGTAGGAGTCCAAATCGTCTATAATTGCCGGGCGTCTCCCACGAGGGAGGCCTCGCGCGTAAATATTGATAAGAATAATGTTCTGGTGGTTTTCCCTACATAACTTAATCCCCAGAATATCGGGGTTGTTCACTGGGATTACCACCAGTCTACAATTGATGGACTGTTTAACCCAAATTACTAAGCCCCCAGATGCCCTACCCTTAATACCCTTGATAGTCGGTTTATACAAATTTAGAAACCCTGCTTGAAAAATTGGTTCTGGAGCCCAGCTCTCTTGGAATAATAAAACATCAAATGAGTCGACAAAAGCTACCCAATCTTCCGAGGTTATTCGCCCTTAAGCCCAGCGATATTCTAAGAAGCTATTTTCAGTACCGAGTCCTGAGGGGAGGGGGCAACATGGTCTAAGACCATCGACTCTCTATTTGGATCCCCCCCATCAATGGGTGCAAGATCATCCAGGGAATTCCACTTTAGAACACTCCCATCTACATCCATCTTCAAGTGCCCCCCCTCCTGTCTAGCTGAACGGGTTATACTAGGTAAATCAGCTACCCCTTTTACAGAATTACCAAGATGACTCTCTCCACTGGTTATAGAATGGAGTCAATCAATGCCCTCCAAGCCAGAGAGTGCTTCAAAACGATTAAACAGGTGTGGAATGGATGGGGTAAATGTATTCCTATCAATTGGAAATCTCCCATAAGGTCTTCTACGCATTAGGTGATTAACAAAAGGGACATTATTTCTTTTAGGATAGAAATACCTGAGGCCCAACGTCTGCACATCCCCCATCCTCCCAAATCTGACTTCCCTACGTATAAAATCCACTACACGAGGAGCCCTGAAATTGATAATAATACAATCACCTTCCAGGTCCTTCGGGCAGGGTCCTATTCACTCTACTTGCCTAACACTCAGGATCTCTGGTGCAAAGGATGGGGGGAGGGGTCTGTTTTTATTTAGCCAGAAAACAACTTTATTTCTGAAGTCCCCATATGATTCAGGTTTTTCATCTTTAAGGGTTGAGACACCTGTTAAGACAATCGTAAAAGGAGAAGCCTCAGGGGGTAAATTAATACAGGGAATACCCTGTTTGTGGGCTTTCTGGGCAAAGACGTGAGAATTATTATCTTGGCTCCCCAAAACTCTAGGGGTTGGTTTAGTCGTAGCAGTTGAATTAGAAACACCCCTAGCAAGGTTCGGGGTTTGGGCATCAGTGGAAGTCTTTACATTTTGCCTTCTATCAACTTTCTTGCTCCCACCCCTAGACGTATCACTAGCCGGATTAATTGTTGTAGGTCGAGTGATAGATTGCTTCGCGGGAGCCTGTGGTGGCAGTTTAGATGTAACAAGGGCACCCGGGGGATTGGGTGTACTGACTAAGATAGATGGTGTGGGATAAGCATTTACTATCTTTTTTAATATACCCGTATTCTCTTTAACAAGATTTTCCAGTAGATCCAGCTTTGAGTTCATAAGTCTAGTACGTTCAAGTAATGGTAACATAAGTGATTATTACTAATAATTCCATTTTACTTAAGAGACCATCGTGATAATTAAAACTCTCTGAACTATTAGCTAGATTTTTCAGTGGTGATTGTAAGGGGGACATAGGACTAGTAGCAATCAGGGTAGGTTGGGAGCTGACAGTAGTTACAGGGGTAGGGATAGGCTGGGGATTACTATTTGTTTTAGGTATTTTAGACGTATCCCCCAACTGAGGGCCCTTACTTCTCTTCCTCTTACAGGGCAAATTCCGTTGTGGTTCACTAATGGTGGGATCAGGTTGGGCAGAGCTAATATTTAATATGCTTTCCCCACTACTGCTTTCTATTGAAACACTGGATTGAGATCCACTCTCAATAGAGTTCAAGAACGATCTCTCCATATCTGGATGAACATCTACCAACAAAGTGTCTAAAGACTGGGTGGGAATCGTGGAGGGTGGCTGAGGGCTAGCTACTCTTGCAAGTCGGCCAATAGAGGAGCGCTTCCCCGTAATAAGATCTAACGATAAGCGTTTCTCAACGAGGGCTATCTCCTTTTCCAAGATGCCAGTTGCCCTAGTTATGAAAGCATCAAGGGGACCAGTTACCACCCCACTGCCCGTCTGTACTTGCACAACTCTTTCTTTCCCCGAGCGTAAGGACATGATTCCCAACAGAAATGAACAACAGCCAATAAAAAAAGGGGACCAGATGTAAACAGCAGTGTTACCCTGGATACACATGAACAACTTAAACAATGCAAATCAAACAAACAAAGAAAAAAGGGGGGTGACCCAACCCAACCTCAACCGACCTCGGACGGCCTCAGACGGCCCGCCCTTTGCCCGGCCTCAGGCGTCCCGCGGTAGCGTTATGGGCGTTCCTAAAATAAGGGTGTAGAGGAAGGGCGGGAAGAGACACCAGGTTCGCCTAGTTAGTGACGCACAAAGCCCTCTGGCTCTCGCAGTCCTGCACTCCCCAGCGGCGTCAGCTCCAGTGATCCAAGGGATTACAATTGCCCTCCAAGTCCGATAAGGGTTGACCAGGAAAGTACTTCAATGCACCCGTAAGAAATTAACAACAGTTCCACGACTGAGAGCGGCTCCCGCGGAACGGGGGCCGTGAGTCGTGTTTAAGCAGGCAGGAGGGTGTGGAGGAAGGGCGGGAAGAGACACCAGGTGCGCCTAATTGGTGGTGCGCAAAGCCCTCTGGCTCTCGCAGTCCCGCACTCCCCAGCGGCGTCAGCTCCGGTGATACAAGGGATTACATTTGCCCTCCAAGTCCGATAAGGGTTGACCAGGAAAGTACTTCAATGCACCCGTAAGAAATTAACAACAGTTCCACGACTGCGAGCGGCTCCCGCGGAGCGGGGGCCGCGAGTCGTGTTTAAGCAGGCAGAAGGGTATGGAGTAAGGGTGGGAAGAGACACCAGGTGCGCCTAGTTGGTGACGCGCAAAGCCCTCTGGCTCTCGCAGTCCCGCACTCCCCAGCGGCGTCAGCTCCGGTGATCCAAGGGATTACAATTGCCCTCCAAGTCCGAAAAGGGTTGACCTGGAAAGTACTTCATGGACACCCGTAAGAAATTAACAACAGTACCACGAGTGCGAGTGGCACCCCAACTAACTAAGCAAACTTGGAAGAACAACTAAATGTTGAGCAAAAACAAATATATTAGCAAGTGAGACAACAGATTGACCATGGATTACTTCATGAAAAGAAAGAGTGCTCATGCACGTAATTTCAACCTATCCGAATGTACATGAGTGGACAAGCTGGAACAGGAAAATGTTTTTTAATTAAAGTAATTACAAGTTACCTACAGAAAACAACTGAGTCGCATTTGTCTTGTGTTGTCACTGCTCCAACTGGGTTGGCAGCACACAACATAAAAGGAATTGCTTTAAATCGTTTACTAATGCTACCAGTAGAGCATGAAAACAAATTGGAATACCATAAGCTATCTGGAGAAGCTTGTTGTGAAGCTTCAAGAGTCTTGAAGAAAATGAAACTCCTCTTTATTGATGAAGCAAGCATGGTATCAAACTTAATGCTTGCCTTTGTGCATTGGAGAATGCAGCAAATTCTTAAAACAGAGTATGACGTGTTATTTGGAGGAAAACACGTCATAGTTTTTGGATATCTACTGGAAGTGACTCATGTAAAAGGACAACCATTATTTAAAACATGAAGACACCAGAAAGTCTCTGGGTAGTGTTGGAAACGTGAACATTTGGTCACTTTTTGAATACAAAGAACTCATTACAAATATGCGACAGGCAAATGATATTGATTATGGAACTATTCTCCAAGATATAAGAATTGGACTACTGACTGAACAAGGCAAACAAGCTTTGCAGACTCAATTACTTTCCAATTTGTTTCCAAATAAAAACATAGGGGCTCATTAGGATGATGGGCGGACTTAGTTCGCCTGCCATCCTATCGGTTATTGGGACCACCGGCCATAAGGGCGGGGGTCCCGTGGGGGGTATTAGGATGCACCCATCACTGTGGTCGGCGCATCCTGCATTTTTAGCATTGTGGCGGGCGGCACAATGCTAAAAATGCACGTATGCATTTGCATAAACAAAGCGGCAGGCACCGCGCGGTGCCTGCCGCTTTGTTTATGCAAATGCAGGGGGGTACCACAGGTACCCCCGTGTGTACCCCACACCTCTCCTTCACTCTGGGGGCCCACAGGGGGCCCCCAAAGTGAAGACTGTATGCCTTTCGGTGGCAGCATCACCGCCACGGAAAGGCATCTGACAAAGCCTATGTTAATATGGCTGGCGGTGTCTATTAGACACCGCCACCATATAGGACCAATGGGGGCGGAAAAGGGGCGGGAGGTCTTTCCATCCGCTGCGGTCCCCCCGCCATCCTAATATGGCGGGGGATATTTAGGTGAGGATGGCGGGCGTATTGCCCCCACCAGGCCAGCAGTGGCTCCCGCCAGCCTGGCGAGGAGAAATCCGCCAGCCGTCCTAATGGGCTCCATAGTTTCTGAGAAAATATACATGGACATTGCAAAAAAGAAATCTGTAATCTGCCTAATGCCAACACTGTGTGAGTGTTCTATATTCAATGAACAACTTTTGAAACTGGAAAATGAAGAAATAATAAAAATGGAAGCCATCTATAAAATAGAGCATGAGGGAATCGCTATTATTTTGACTGAAACATTGAAGTCAACATTGGATTCTTCAGAAAAATCTATATCGAAAACTGCTGGTTTAGAAAAGAATCTATATGCATGTAGAATCTGTAGGATAATTTGAAGGTGTAATTTGGATGTAGAAAAAGATTTAGTTAATGGAGCAATGGGCAAAGTTGTGGATTTTGTTACTTATCAAAATAAAGATGATATTGAATTCTTAAAAATAAAATTTGATCAGATTGAAGAAGTTAAACAAATTTGTCATTGTTCAGTTCGTTTTTTGCTTGTTAAAGATTTATATGTCCATAGAAAACAGTTTCCAGTTTTTCAGGCATATGCAGTGACTATTCATAAATCTCAAGGTTTACGTGTTGACAGTGCTTTGGTGAACATTGGAAATACTGTGTTTAAAGAGGGTATAGCATATGTTGCTTTGCCACATGTTGATGATACAAAGGTTACTGCAGATGCCAACTGTGTCAAAGAGTATAATCGGTTAAGAAGAACATATGCTACTAATTTAGGGCAATATCCTGTATTTGAAAATCGTTTCGTTGGTCAAAAAAGAAGGTATGATAATATCTGTACTGAAGGTGTAGAGAAGGGAAAAAACAAGATAATGTAATTACAAGCAAAAAGAAAAAGGACACTGTTGAAGAGATTGTTGGTTATCAGTTTGAAAATAGTTCTGGTGTCAACTGCTATGCTAATGTAGTGGCCAATGTTGGGTTTTTTCTTGAAGGTTTGTAACAGCAAATTATAGAGAATCGGAATAAAAGAGTTTGTTCCTTGTTCCATTCTGTTTATGGAAAATTGAGAACTGATAAAAAGTAAAATACAAAGCGTTTCTGATGTTCGTATTTTTTTGGATGTATGTTCTGGTTCTACACAATTTAAACTAAATATCCAACAAGATGCTCAGGAATTTCTAATAAATAAATTACAATGAGAGGGACAGATAGGGCTATTCGATTACAGGGTCCAGGGTACAGGCCCAGGAATATGTAAACAAAGAGAGGTACGCATTTCCCCAACTGTGGTATACCCAAGGAGTGAAATAAGGGGAGCCAGGTGCACACGTAGGAAAGAAACACAAGAAAGGGGGAGGGGAATCCTCCCTTTCAGGACTAGAACCCTCACACACCCAGCAAGCTAGGTGTCATGCTTCATCATCTGGGTTTTGCTCCTCGTCAAACTGTCAGTGCAATGTCTGACGGCCACTCAGATGGGGCTCTTTAACGGAGATCTTCTGTCCCTGCCAGTTGGTGCATTTGGGTATGAGGGCCCTAGTGGGGGGTGTGTAGATGTGAAGAAGTGGTGGTGATTAAAAAAGGTTAGGTAGTCCACTGTGTGTTTTTAATGGTGTGGCTATCTACCTTAATAAAACAGTGGGGATAGAGGACTTCCTGCTTCTAAGATCCAGAGAAGTATACTCTACCGGGTGGTCGGGTAGTGGTTGGTCAACATGTTTCATGCATATGTTCTGAAGCAATCAGCGCAATTCATCAGGACCTAAAAACTATACGACTATCTACACGCTGTGGAAGGAGAAAGATTACCTACTCCACAGGAAATTCAAGGGTAGGCCGATGGTCTTACCACTTCTCAGTGGAACCTGAGGAGGGAAAACAACAAATAGGTACAGGAACAAACAGTGAGCTTGCTGTCAGAACCTATGATCACCTAATCACTCAAGGGTATATTTAGGCAAGGGTTAAAAGATTCACCCCAGTCATGGTAAATGCATAATTAAAAGCAAGGCAAAATTGAAAAAAACTACGGAACAGTAGGTGCATGTCAAATACACAACTTAATTAGTGGAGACAACAACGTAACGCTCATCCTCACCCTAAAGTGTACCGTGTATGGCTTCAACGGTCTCCTCCCGTGAACTGGGCACTCGAAAGTAGGTGCCCTGATGGGGGAAGTAGGGAAGAGTGGTAAAAAAGTGGTTAAAAAGGCCACCCCGATAGATGTAGGGCGAGTAGCCGGCTCTCAGTTTTAGGCCAGCAACCCCTGTAGTACCGACCCCCTAGGGAGTGGGGAGCACCACAGTGAGCAAAGTAGCAGTACGTCCTGTACCGGGTGGGAGTAATGGCATGTGCCCAGAGCGTGACCGCCGTGGGCAACTACACCAACCGAGACCAGGAGGGCATGAGTGGAGTCGCAGAGGTAAAGGGGCACAGCCCTGCGACCCCCCCAGGGGGTGCCACTGCCGGGGCATCTGGGTGCAGTTACACAAGCCACGTGGACCCAGGGGCTACACACACAATACCACCAAAAGGAAACCAAGGCACCGCTCTAGATTGACCCGGGCATGGTGGGGAAGTGGCTAGTACCAAGGGGCGGTGGTCTGCCGTAAGAGCCAGCAGCTGGGGGTCCTGATGGCGGAGCTCACACTTACCTGGTGCCAGAGCATGTTGCGTCAGTCAACCAACCCTCATGAGGCACGGGTGCAGGAGCCGGAGGATGGAAGAACCGTGGCGACGCGGCTTAAATGCACGTCCAAACACGTCCAAACCGCTCGCGCAGCCCTCACTTCCTTAATCAAGACCCTATCCCGTGGTACTACTCTTAAAGCTGTTTTTAAGGCTCTATTTGCCGCTGAGCATTTTTTTTACTGGTCTCAGCAGATTTTTTGCCACTTCTTCATATATAATTTGAAAACTCCCTATAAAGGATTCCGGGGGGGCTAAATAAGATAAACAGATCCTCACATCAGTTAAGTTAGGCTTAATTAAATTCTCCTCAAATTTTACATGAACCAAAGTATCCCATTTCAACTGGATTCCTTGATTAGAGTTATATTTTATGGGACAGTCCACAGCCATCCCCTTCAAGGCCTTAATTTCTAGTGAGGCTGTTAGAGGACTGTGGTCACGTGCAGCATTCGGTTCAACCAGGAAATTTTCTAGAAGATCAGAATATCTCCTGGTAACCCACATAAAATCAATCATACTAGTTCTGCCTCGCCGTGAAATGTCGGTAAATATACCGCCGAACTGTCCACTAGATTGGTCATTAACAAGGATAATTGAATTTAATGCGTCCCCCTGAGGAGTATGTTTAAAATGGGCAAGCGGTGAATCGTCAAGATCTAGCAACCCGCACACTTTGTTACTGCTTTGCTTACATAGTGTGTAGTTGAAATCTCCAACCCAGATAATACATAAGGGGGAGAATTTTAGTGCTGTTTTAGCAATTTCTTCTTGTAATTGATTTATGACCCCCTTGCTTTGCTCATCGAAAATGTTATAGTACCAATTGAATAATAATAAACGTACATCTAACAAATTAAAACACATAATCAGTTGGTACCAAGGTGAATCAATTACTTTTTTAATTTCGAGCACCTCGAACCCCACTGAGATCAAGGTTACCAATCCCCCCTTGCCCTCCCTGACAATGATGGTTCTGCCAAAACATTTAGAGATGAATATCCATCTATGTTAACATCCGATCTACTCCATGTTTCCTGGATACAAATGATATCAAATGTTTTAATGTACCGAACCAAGACCTCATCTGTTAGCTTTGGGATAATCCCTGCTACATTCCAGGAAAGTAGGCGAAGCTGGTGACAATTTCTTTGAGGATAGGGTACTTGCATGGCTTGACCATTTGGGCCACTCTGGGTCTGGTCAGATGGAACAGTAATTAAGCCCAAATCTCCATGTTCTCGCTCATATTATATAACTGGATAGCCAAGTCCTCAATGCCCTGGGTCCCATTTGGGTTTATTGGTTGCACATTTGAGTCCCTCCGTTTGGCAATGTCACTGGCCATAGGGGACTCTGCATCTCGGGAATAACAACTGGAGGCAGTCAGTCACTGTCATCTAGACCAGACAAGCGGGCATATCTGTTTGTAAGGTTTGGTTAAAAAATTTACGGTATAACCCCATAGGTCCATAGGTATTGCAGCGATAATCACCTTTGGGCCTTGCTCCCGGTACAAGATTGTGGTGGGGGCTATAAAAGAACCCTAGTGGGACCACGGATATTTTTGCAGGATAAAACCCTTTATTCCTATTTCCGAGGCATTCAAGTATATGCCTGACTATACGCGTGTTATTGAAATTCTCCACCACACAATCCCCCCTCCGTTCTTCACAGAATAGCCTACCCAGGAACAGCGTCTAGCCATTATAAGGTGGTTGCAAATGTCCCAGCCCCAGACCCCTCTTCTTTCAAGTCTGTATTCAGCCAATGCATAATTTTTGCCATTAACTGTTTAGTAGATTCAACCTGGCCTTCCTGTATTTGGTACATCCCTCAAAACTACATCCAATGCTGCAGCGGGGGTAGATTTATTATCCTGGGATCATATCTAGATATAATATTTCCCTGCCCATAGTGCATTACAGTAGGGTTATGACGGATAGCCCCAGGGACTTGGGTTGGTTGGTTATCTAAGCCTTGCATGCTGTGAGTTTCAGCCATACTCCTGATAATCCCACAGTTCAGCCCATTACCCCCCATCCTCTGTGTGCTCGGGATAAGCTGGGCTGACTCCCCAGACGTATTCCCATGCTCACTTCCTTCACCTAACACCACCTGGGCTACCGTACCCTTATCAGAGGTAGCTGCCTCCCTCCTATTTCTGGTTTGGGATGTAGATAGTGAAGCAGAGGTTTGTGGCATAGCAGGTGGCTTTTTTTTTGATTTGTGGGATTAATTATTTCTTTAGACACTATCTCACTGGATCCATTCATCCCCCCCAATAGTCCCATGGCTGATGCATGATTGGACACAGCTAAAAGTTTGAGATTAGTTGCTTTCTCCTCTATTGCAGTCAACCTATCAACAATTAGAGAGAAAAATGCCGATATTTGGGCTCCCATTCTGGCCCAAAGTCTCTCTTCATTCTCAGCCAGCAGGTTTCCTGTCATAGTCACGTTCTGGGTGCCTGCTGTGCGTTTGATGGGCAATGGCTCCGGTGGAGTTGGGGATGGTAATTACGCCAACCCACCGACTTTATACACCTTTGGCATTTTAGCATTCTTTTGCCTTTGGGGACCCCCTCCCTGCTTCCTCTTTGCAGCTGGATCTGGCAAAGTTCCAAGTGCTTGGGCTTTAGGTTGCATAGTAGCAATTGGTGAACTTAGTAGTGCCTTATCACACGCGGTGGAACTAGACAATGGGTCCGCCAGTGGTAGTGAAAATATTTGACTGGAGACCGCTACAGAGTTCAATGGGTCTGGGCCAATGATCATGCAGCCTTCAGGTGAGCGAGATAACATTAGTGGACCCAAGGATGACATTTATTTTGCTGGAGATCTAGCGATAACCGCCGTTCTGTAAAGGCTATTTCGTTGGCAAGTACCAAGGTAGCTCTTACAATGAATTGGTCCAGAGTCTCAACAACACTTCCACCTGCGGCGGCATTCCGGCCCCTCCCATCCCGTAAGTTCATAGTTTACAAGTTTCCGGAGTTAAATACTCATGTGGCACCAGCCCAGCTATCAATGGCTATCAGTAGCTATCAATGGTACCTTACAAATCCTTCAACAAGCACGCACATTTGATGGAAAAGCTCTATTACCTTTAACCTTCTCTGAGGCTTCTGTGGCCGCTAGATGGGGCCCAGCCCAGCCTTTTCCTGGCTCCGATGGATGGGTGTTGGTCGGCGCTTTGTTGTAAGTGCGACCTGCGCACTGGGGATGATGGATGTTGTAGTCCTCCCCTGTGAGGCTCCTCCGAGTTGCGGGCTCTTTCTCCAACCAAAAGAAGCGGCTACCGCTGAGCTCATTTCAGCTCTTCTCCCCTGGTTCCGGTCGGTTGATTTGCCCTACGACCGTTTTTGTTGCAGGTTTGTGCCACCAGACTATCCCTTTAGTTGCCTCTTGCTTTGCATTTATTTTTCGGTTTTCTGTGTGTGCCCCTTTAAGAATTTGCTCACAACGGCTCGCTGTAATCCTTGAGCAAACTGCTATGCTAATGTAGTTGTCAATGTTGTTTTTTTTCTTGAAGGTTTGCAACAGCAATTTATGGAGAATCTGGAAAAAAGAGTTTGTTCCTTGTTGCATTCTGTTTATGGAAAATTGAGAACTGATAAAAAGTAAAATACAAAGTGTTTCTGATGTTCGTAATCTTTTGGATGTATGTTCTGGTTCTACACAATTTACACAAAATATGTCAACAAGATGCTCAGGAATTTCTAATGTATATGCTAACTGTTTTGGAAAATGAAGGTGTAGACATAGAGAGTATTTTTGGCCTTTGTTATAAATGGGATCATTATTGTGAGAAGTGTATGTATACATGTATCACTAGTGTAGACACTGAAAGATTTCTATATTTGACATTACCAGACTGTAAATCAGTGTCTTTCAATAAATTAGTTACAGCTGCTAATCAATAAATGGAGTGTCGCCAATGCAAATCAGAAATGTTATCAACATTATTTATACAAAGATATGGACAATATATAATTTTAATGATGCAACGTTGTACAGCTGACGGGAGAAAATTGGATACTTTAATGAAACATTTTGTAGCTACACAACCATCAATATCAGGAAGGACTTTTGTAGCAGTAGCAATAATTTTCCATGATGGTCCTTCAACAACATCTGGACATTACACTGCCTATTTAAAATGTGAGAAAGGCTGGAGCCTTTGTAATGATGCTGAGTCCGTTTTCAAACAACGTTTGTCTTCTGAATTACCAAATTCCTACATAATATTTTTAAAGCCAAAGTTTAAGGAAGATAATTCAGCCTCTGAGAAATTTATTATTATGATTTAATAGGATTACGATTGGACAATTTACATAAAAATGACTACAAAAATAAAATCTGGCCTCAAGGAAAGGTATTTCTTTGAATTATGGACTTTTTGTTGCACATTGTCCCGGTGACTAATTTTAATCATTTATAGTGTTTATAAATTTAAGTTATAACATTTTGTTAGCAGTAATCATTTTATATATGTGTGATTTGTATTATCTAGTATTTTACTATAGATGGATTATTGTTTTTTTTAAACAATCTAATTGATTGTTTTTTTTTGCCCGCTGTTATGTGATGAGAACGATTGAAAGCACTATTTCTAGTGAAATTCAATATATTTTGAGAACAGCAAAAAAGGAAATTACTTTGTAAAATGTTAAAATTATGCTGTGCTTTTAAAAATGCATTATTAAATGTTATAACTATTTGTATTTTCTTTTACAGATCTTAATTTTAAGATTTGGAATTTACCACAATTTAGATTATAAAAAACAAGTGAATAAAGCGTTTTTAGGTGTATTACTATTTAGGTAAGTTTTAGTAAGGCTTAAAATGCACAATGGAATGTGTTTCCACACAGTTGAAGAAAAGGAAGATGGATGGACTAGATTTGTGTGCACCCTAGCACTCCTACTGAATATTTATCAAAATTGCCCTAAATTGGGGAAGCATCCACTAGGTCAAAAAGGAGAAATAGAGAACATTGCAACTATCCACACGAACAGGACAACATCTGGGTTCAAGAAATAAGTGGTGTTTAAACGAGATGGAAAGGACGTTAAAACAATTTGAAGTCATCTAAAAATCAGCATGATTCAATGATGTTTGTCACGATACCAATTCCTTTTAAATGGTGTAGGAGGAACTCAAAAATGCAGATCATGTTTTAACATTTGAGCACACTGCATTATGGGCAATGTGGTTTATTTTGTTTGAAAGCTACGGTTCTATTGTTTTTATACTGGGTAAAAGTTAAGTAGTGGGCCAATCAGGAGGGTTGGGCCAGGGAGGTAGTGGTTAAAGAAAGGTGGAACCAAGGGGAACAAGTTAAGTAGTGGGCCAATCAGGAGGGCTGGGCCAGGGAGCTAGTGGTTAAAGAAGGGTGGAACCAAGGGGTTAACAAACATTCACTAAAACAGAGATGGCGATGGACTAGTTTGAATGTCTGAAGCAGGTATTTGAAACTGTCGACTTGTTCATTTTGGATGAGGGATGAAAATGGAGTGTTTTCTTTAATTGTTGTGAAACGTGAATGACTGAACGGATGCAAGTTATGAGCAGTAGTTGGGGGTGAGAATAATTAAACAGAAATAGGGGAGTGTTTGAAGATAGGCAGTGTGAGTAAGAACGAGTAAATCACTAGAGAAGGAAACGGGGCGGACTGAGTAATATGAGTAGGGATTGGAATTGCAAGGGGAGTAGCAGGGTGTGTGAGGAATGAATGGAGATGGAATGAGAGCACAGTGAGAAGCAGTAAAAAGGCAAGGGGCCTATGGGGGACCTTGATAAATTAATGCAGCAGGTAAATACAGCATGACTGCTGAGGGGAAAACTAGTAACGGGGTGAATAAGGATGTGAACTAGATTCATATTGGCACAAAGGAGGGATAGTTGTTTGTTTGACGTAATAGAGGGATGTAAGGGTTAAATGAAATTTGCTTAACAGGAAGATCGGTTTGCCATGAGAACAGAGGGGCATAATTTACATTGCTTATAAAGGGGTTCACTATAGGAATTGAAGATGAGTTGAGAAGCAATATTGGTTAAACTTAATATTGATTAACGGTGATGATGTAACATGTCGATTAATGGTCATTATGGTAATGGATATTTGTTTTATTGTTATTTATAGTGTCCCCTGACGAAGGGCACTTTCGGCCCAAAATGCATTGGGTTTTAAAATAAACGCTGCTTTGGACGAAATCCTGCATTTGTTGTGTTTTAGCAAGAGGCCGGGATGGGCACAGCTTCAACATGAAAAACTTGAAATTGGCACAATATCCCGCGTGTGGATTTAAGAAAAGGTTTAATGAAAAGACAGGCATAAAAAGAATGGCATAACATGGTTAAAAAAGGAATAATAATGGAGGATAATATGAATTGTTGCCAAAGTGGCACCACGTAACTGTGCAGTCGGTCCGGGGCAAGATGATGCCCCATTCACCTATATTGCCATTTATCCAGGTGCCATTTGGGCATGGCACCCGACCGATGTGCACGCACTTTTGTATCATTGTGGAGAAGATTGAAAGAATCCACGAAAAAGGTGTGCACCCTACCACTTCTATTGAATATTTATTAAAATTGCCCTAAATTGGAGAACAGTGCAACTATCCACACGAATGGAGCAACATCTGGGTTCAAGAAATAAGTGGTGTTTAAACGAGATGGAAAGGACGTTAAAACAATTTGAAGTCATTTAAAAATCAGCATGATTCAATGATGTTTGTCACGATACCAATTCCTTTTAAATGGTGTAGGAGGAACTCAAAAATGCAGATCATGTTTTAACATTTGAGCACACTGCATTATGGGCAATGTGGTTTATTTTGTTTGAAAGCTACGGTTCTATTGTTTTTATACTGGGTAAAAGTTAAGTAGTGGGCCAATCAGGAGGGGTGGGCCAGGGAGGTAGTGGTTAAAGAAAGGTGGAACCAAGGGGAAAAAGTTAAGTAGTGGGCCAATCAGGAGGGCTGGGCCAGGGAGCTAGTGGTTAAAGAAGGGTGGAACCAAGGGGTTAACAAACATTCACTAAAACAGAGATGGCGATGGACTAGTTTGAATGTCTGAAGCAGGTATTTGAAACTGTCGACTTGTTCATTTTGGATGAGGGATGAAAATGGAGTGTTTTCTTTAATTGTTGTGAAACGTGAATGACTGAACGGATGCAAGTTATGAGCAGTAGTTGGGGGTGAGAATAATTAAACAGAAATAGGGGAGTGTTTGAAGATAGGCAGTGTGAGTAAGAACGAGTAAATCACTAGAGAAGGAAACGGGGCGGACTGAGTAATATGAGTAGGGATTGGAATTGCAAGGGGAGTAGCAGGGTGTGTGAGGAATGAATGGAGATGGAATGAGAGCACAGTGAAAAGCAGTAAAAAAGGCAAGGGGCCTATGGGGGACCTTGTTAAATTAATGCAGCAGGTAAATACAGCATGACTGCTGAGGGGAAAACTAGTAACGGGGTGAATAAGGATGTGAACTAGATTCATATTGGCACAAAGGAGGGATAGTTGTTTGTTTGACGTAATAGAGGGATGTAAGGGTTAAATGAAATTTGCTTAACAGGAAGATCGGTTTGCCATGAGAACAGAGGGGCATAATTTACATTGCTTATAAAGGGGTTCACTATAGGAATTGAAGATGAGTTGAGAAGCAATATTGGTTAAACTTAATATTGATTAACGGTGATGATGTAACATGTCGATTAATGGTCATTATGGTAATGGATATTTGTTTTATTGTTATTTATAGTGTCCCCTGACGAAGGGCACTTTCGGCCCAAAATGCATTGGGTTTTAAAATAAACGCTGCTTTGGACGAACTCCTGCATTTGTTGTGTTTTAGCAAGAGGCCGGGATGGGCACAGCTTCAACATGAAAAACTTGAAATTGGCACAATATCCCGCGTGTGGATTTAAGAAAAGGTTTAATGAAAAGACAGGCATAAAAAGAATGGCATAACATGGTTAAAAAAGGAATAATAATGGAGGATAATATGAATTGTTGCCAAAGTGGCACCACGTAACTGTGCAGTCGGTCCGGGGCAAGATGATGCCCCATTCACCTATATTGCCATTTATCCAGGTGCCATTTGGGCATGGCACCCGACCGATGTGCACGCACTTTTGGATCATTGTGGAGAAGATTGAAAGAATCCACGAAAAAGGTGTGCACCCTACCACTTCTATTGAATATTTATCAAAATTGCCCTAAATTGGAGAACAGTGCAACTATCCACACGAATGGAGCAACATCTGGGTTCAAGAAATAAGTGGTGTTTAAACGAGATGGAAAGGACGTTAAAACAATTTGAAGTCATTTAAAAATCAGCATGATTCAATGATGTTTGTCACGATACCAATTCCTTTTAAATGGTGTAGGAGGAACTCAAAAATGCAGATCATGTTTTAACATTTGAGCACACTGCATTATGGGCAATGCGGTTTATTTTGTTTGAAAGCTACGGTTCTATTGTTTTTATACTGGGTAAAAGTTAAGTAGTGGGCCAATCAGGAGGGGTGGGCCAGGGAGGTAGTGGTTAAAGAAAGGTGGAACCAAGGGGAAAAAGTTAAGTAGTGGGCCAATCAGGAGGGCTGGGCCAGGGAGCTAGTGGTTAAAGAAGGGTGGAACCAAGGGGTTAACAAACATTCACTAAAACAGAGATGGCGATGGACTAGTTTGAATGTCTGAAGCAGGTATTTGAAACTGTCGACTTGTTCATTTTGGATGAGGGATGAAAATGGAGTGTTTTCTTTAATTGTTGTGAAACGTGAATGACTGAACGGATGCAAGTTATGAGCAGTAGTTGGGGGTGAGAATAATTAAACAGAAATAGGGGAGTGTTTGAAGATAGGCAGTGTGAGTAAGAACGAGTAAATCACTAGAGAAGGAAACGGGGCGGACTGAGTAATATGAGTAGGGATTGGAATTGCAAGGGGAGTAGCAGGGTGTGTGAGGAATGAATGGAGATGGAATGAGAGCACAGTGAAAAGCAGTAAAAAGGCAAGGGGCCTATGGGGGACCTTGTTAAATTAATGCAGCAGGTAAATACAGCATGACTGCTGAGGGGAAAACTAGTAACGGGGTGAATAAGGATGTGAACTAGATTCATATTGGCACAAAGGAGGGATAGTTGTTTGTTTGACGTAATAGAGGGATGTAAGGGTTAAATGAAATTTGCTTAACAGGAAGATCGGTTTGCCATGAGAACAGAGGGGCATAATTTACATTGCTTATAAAGGGGTTCACTATAGGAATTGAAGATTAGTTGAGAAGCAATATTGGTTAAACTTAATATTGATTAACGGTGATGATGTAACATGTCGATTAATGGTCATTATGGTAATGGATATTTGTTTTATTGTTATTTATAGTGTCCCCTGACGAAGGGCACTTTCGGCCCAAAATGCATTGGGTTTTAAAATAAACGCTGCTTTGGACGAACTCCTGCATTTGTTGTGTTTTAGCAAGAGGCCGGGATGGGCACAGCTTCAACATGAAAAACTTGAAATTGGCACAATATCCCGCGTGTGGATTTAAGAAAAGGTTTAATGAAAAGACAGGCATAAAAAGAATGGCATAACATGGTTAAAAAAGGAATAATAATGGAGGATAATATGAATTGTTGCCAAAGTGGCACCACGTAACTGTGCAGTCGGTCCGGGGCAAGATGATGCCCCATTCACCTATATTGCCATTTATCCAGGTGCCATTTGGGCATGGCACCCGACCGATGTGCACGCACTTTTGGATCATTGTGGAGAAGATTGAAAGAATCCACGAAAAAGGTGTGCACCCTACCACTTCTATTGAATATTTATCAAAATTGCCCTAAATTGGAGAACAGTGCAACTATCCACACGAATGGAGCAACATCTGGGTTCAAGAAATAAGTGGTGTTTAAACGAGATGGAAAGGACGTTAAAACAATTTGAAGTCATTTAAAAATCAGCATGATTCAATGATGTTTGTCACGATACCAATTCCTTTTAAATGGTGTAGGAGGAACTCAAAAATGCAGATCATGTTTTAACATTTGAGCACACTGCATTATGGGCAATGCGGTTTATTTTGTTTGAAAGCTACGGTTCTATTGTTTTTATACTGGGTAAAAGTTAAGTAGTGGGCCAATCAGGAGGGGTGGGCCAGGGAGGTAGTGGTTAAAGAAAGGTGGAACCAAGGGGGTTAACAAACATTCACTAAAACAGAGATGGCGATGGACTAGTTTGAATGTCTGAAGAAGGTATGTGAAACTGTCGACTTGTTCATTTTGGCTGAGGTAAGAAAATGGAGTGTTTGCTGTAATTGTTGTGAAACGTGAATTATTGAACGGATGCAAGTTATGAGCAGTAATTGGGGGTGAGAAGAATTAAACAGAAATAGGGGAGTGTTTGAAGATAGGCAGTGACGGTGTGAGTAAGAACGAGTAAATCACTAGAGAAGGAAACGGGGCGGACTGGGTAATATGAATAGGGATTGGAATTGCAAGGGGAGTAGGAGGGTGTGTGAGGAATGAATGGAGATGGAATGAGAGGACAGTGAGAAGCTGTAAAAGGCAAGGGGCCTATGAAGGTCTGTGTTAAATTAATGCAGCAGGTAAATACAGCATGACTGATGAGCGGAAAACTAGTAACGGGGTGAATAAGGATGTGAACTAGATTCATATTGGCACAAAGGAGGGATAGAAGTTTGTTTGACGTAATAGAGGGATGTAAGGGTTAAATGAAATTTGCTTGACAGGAAGATTGGTTTGCCATTAGAACAGTGGGGCATCTTTTACATTGCTTATAAAGGGGTTCATTATAGGAATTAAAGAGGAGTTGAGAACCAATATTGTTTAAATTTAACATTGATTCACGGTGATGATGTAACATGTTGATTAATGGTCATTATGGTAATGGATATTTGTTTTCTTGTTATTTATAGTGTCCCCTGATGAAGGGCACTTGCGGCCCGAAATGCATTGGGTTTTAAAATAAACGCTGCTTTGGACGAACTCCTGCATTTGTTGTGTTTTAGCAAGAAGCCGGGATGGGCACAGCTTCAACATGAAAAACTTGAAATTGGCACAATATCCCGCGTGTGGATTTAAGAAATGGTTTAATGAAAAGACAGGCATAAAAAGAACGGCATAACATGGTTAAAAAAGGAATAATAATGGAGGGAAATATGAATTGTTGCCAAAGTGGCGCCACGTAGCTGTGCAGTCGGTCTGGGGCAAGATTATGCCCCATTCACCTATATTGCCATTTATCCAGGTGCCATTTGGGCATGGCACCCGACCGATGTGCACACACTTTTGGATCATTATGGACAAGATTGAAAGAATCCGCGAAAAAGGTGTGCACCCTACCACTTCTATTGGACTAGATTTGTGTCACAAAATTCCTATGCAGACAAGTATAAAATAGGGGGCAGCTTAAGAACGCCTGTCTGCAAATACATGGTATAGTACAGAATAGACTGGTACGGTTGTTTTGCAGGTGATGGTAATTTTAAAATTAAAAGAAATGAAACTCTTTAACTTAAACCACATCACTGAGTGTGTTTGCACATGTCATATTAGGCTGCATCCTTTCCCTTCAGTAATGTATAAATATGTCCTATCAGTTCCCTAAAACATAAGTGGTTGTAAATGTATCTTGTTCTCTGTTATCAGTACAGAAATGTACTCCTATAATAACAATTGGCTTAGCCATTAACTCTCTTTCTTATTTACAAGGTGAGGAAAAGGCATTCTGTATACCTTTTCTTTTCCAGGTAAAAATAATCTCAATATACATAGCACTTTGTGTTGAAAAGGTGTTCTATAGGCTTTGCTGTTTTAAGACACAAGGGGGACCCAACGGATAGCTAAGTACCATGGGTATAACTGTGTTATAGTGAACAAAGGTCCTTAGCTTATTTAAGAATCAAAACAATACAGTATAGGAACACAATGGAAAGCTATACGATTTACGATTTCCAAACCCAGCCGGGAAAGGAGTTTATTTTCAGGAAGCAATGTCCAATCTTTCAATACAAACGAGATAACATGACACAAGCCTGTGCCGTACCAAAAAGAGGGAAAGGAAAGATAGGATTAGGGTGAAAGGGGTGTCTTTCAGGCAAAGGAAGAGAGCAAGGACAGGGCACTGTAAGTAAGTCAGAGATCAATAACAGTGTCGCCTGGAGTGGAGTATACACAATCTCATTTAACAATATTATAAGTGTAAACCCACTCATAGGTGTCGACGTTTCGATCCCTATTGCTCAACTAGATACATGGGATCATCATCAGGACTTTTTTAATGAACAAAACATGCCTGAATGAGATAAAGCCTGTTAGGAGAAAAGAAGAGAAAAAAAAGATTTTTCCAAAAACTTAAGAGTATTTTCCACATCTATGCCAACTTTGTAACGATTTCGCAGTGTGTGACCAAGTGCAAAGTGTTTGTGCCCTAATAGAGAACATAATAACAACATTTACAAACTCCTCGGAATCGCAGTGCCATGCGTGAAAAAACTGCGTCAACGAGCTGTGCCAGTGATCAGTTCAGTATATAGTGTATTAGGGAGATTGGATTTCCATTGTGAGGTGATAGTGCCGGTTTTAAGTCGTTTAAATAGTTTACGTGACTAAGGGTGGATGTGCGACTGGGGGGCGCCCTTTGGGTTCTTAGTAACCATTGGTATGTTCATACCTCAGTGAATCAAGGTAAGAAGCCTCACATGGGAGGTGTCCTTCACTTCAGATTGGAGCGATGATGCTAAAATGGGGGCAGAATTATAAAAATTGAAAAACCAGAAGTTATGAGTCTACCGGGTCATGAAGGCAGTGAGGAGTGGTTTGGAATTGAACCTACCACGTAGTTACACGTCGTGGAGGTCTTTATGGGGGTCCAGAAGAATTGCTAATTACAAGAGTTACGGGTGCAATTCGTAGTTCGTTTTCAACTGCATACGATGGCAGCACTGAAAACACAAAACAGGAATTAATTATCAGGGTGACAAAATCAAGGGGCTCCGAACTAAGATGGTAGGATATTGAAGGACCTACCTTACTCCACTCAACGTGAGAGTGGGGAGTAGCTTTTAACGTGTAGGCAACAGTGGCCGTACACGCGGAGTACCAACGGTGTGGCGTTCAGACGCTGTAATAAATCAAGGAGGGCATATCAGTGCATGGCTTAGTAACGGGCCATGAACCGAGTCGGGAGTAGTATTTCAAAATTACTTACCAAGTCTAAATGAAGACTCGTCTCTCCTGGGGCTGCTCGGTCAATGCCGGATGCAATGCAGCGGTCTGCGTGTGCGAGCGGACTGAGTACAGCCACGCTGGTCACGTGACCGCTATTGCGAGTGCCATTTTGGAACGGCAAATTGTGACGGTGGGGGCCATCTTGGAGTGGATGGCTGGAAGGGCTAATGCTATAAGTGTGAGGGGGTGCACAGACATATGGACAGTGATGGTGAAAGTGTGACATTAAACACTGTGACAGGTGTAAAATTTACATATCACGTTAAGCTCCCAAATGTCCAGTTTCGTTCTTTCTTTTCATATTTCATGTATGCATCCAATTATGCATTTCCACATAGCACATTTCTTCTTTTGAATCCAAAATCGTTTTTGACAACGTAACCATGTTGTCATAGCGCTCATTCTGTTACTGTTTCATGGTACTGTTCAATCACAGCAGTGTAGTCCAGTCCTCGCTGCGATTGAGCCCTGTGTGGATGGTATTGAATTGGATGATGGATTTCAATTCCTCACGGTTTAGTAACTGCTGTAAGTTGCCACCTCTCTGTGGTAATTTGATGGATTTCAGAATGGTCCACTGGAGGTCATCTGCTGTGTGGTTCATGCTGGCAAAATGTTCAACCAAGGGGGCGTTGGGGGTTCCGCACCTTATGCGACTACGATGTTGGCTTATTCTAGTTCTTATTTTCTGTGTCGTCTGTCCCACATACATAAGGGGGCAAGGACATAGAATCGCATAAATCACATTGTGACTGTTACAGTTTGTGAAATCCCTCATGTCAATTGTGATGTTATTGTGACTAAACGTGCGCCCCTCAAGTGTCAGATCACACACAATACATTGTCCACATTTAGCGTGACCTCTCAGCGGGGGCAAGCCCCAGTTTGACTCAATTGTATTCATGGGAGGTGGTGCTGGTAGGGCCGCTCGAACAAGATGGTCTTTTATATTTCTACTCTTTTTGAACGCAAACAAGGGTTTGTCAAAAGTTAGTTGGCCTGAATTTAGGGTTGGCCAATGCCGCAAAATTGTTTTGCGGATTTTATTGGAGATTGGCGAAAAGGTTGTGACACAGGCTATTCTCTCTGAACTGGGCCTAGTCTTAGGTTGGAGCAGGACTTCCCTGGGACAATACCATGCCCGTTTTGAGGCATTCCTTACTATTCTGCTTGGATAACCCCTTGCTTTAAGTTTAGAGCACAAGATACCTGCCTCTCTAAAATAATCAGTTTTTGAGGAGCAGTTTCGTCTGATCCGCAGGAACTGCGAATAGGGAAGTGAGTCCTTGAGAGCCTTGGGGTGGTTACTGTCGTATCTGAGTAAAGTGTTACGCTCAGTGGGTTTCCTATAGAGGCGAGTAAGCAACTCGCCTGACTCATGGTAAATCATGAGATCCAAGAATGGTATTTCAGTTTTGTGATGTGAGAGAGTGAACTGTAGATTGTCACAGTTATTGTTCAACCAATGTAGGAATGAATTCAGAATTTCACTCTCTGAATTCCAAATTAGAAAAATGTCATCTATGTAACGGCGCCAAACACCTATGCTGGTTCTGAATGGATTTGTGTCAGCTAGGATTATGCCCGTCTCAAGAGCATCCATGTACAGAATCGCCAGATGGGGGGCAAAAATTGCTCCCATCGAGGTGCCTTTTATCTGCTGGTAGAAGGTCCCGTCAAAGACAAAATAATTTTTCGTGAGACATAGTTCAAGTAATTGCAATATGAACAATGTCGGTACTCTATGTGGTCTTGGTCTGGAGTCAAGTGTTCTCTCTACCACTCGTAGAGCCGCTCCCTGGGGTATATTAGTGTAGAGCGACTCTACGTCCAGTGTACACAATGTTTGGATGCTGGGGTCAAAGGGCTGATGTTCAACAAGATTGATCATTTGCATGCTGTCACGGACGTAACAGCACGTGGCAGGCACAAAGTCCTTAATGAAAAAATCCACATAGGACCCTAATGGTTCCAAAATAGAACCACAAGCCGATACTATCGGTCGTCCTGGCGGGTTCTCAATGCTTTTATGAACTTTAGGGAGGGTGTAGATAACGGGGAGACGAGGACACTTAACATTAAGGAAATTGTATTCCTTTTTGCTAAGAAAACCCTCGTCTCTGGCATCTGTGGTAATCTTTTTAATCAGGGCTTGGATTTCAACAGTTGGATTACGGCCAAGTCTCAAGTAGTGTTCTCTGTTGTTCAGCTGGCGTATGATTTCGTTTTTATACGTGTCAATATTTTGCAAGACGATGCCCCCACCCTTATCCGCACTTTTAATGATTAAATCAGTGTTAGATTTGAGTGAGTCTATTGCCTCATTTTCGATTTTAGGGATATTGTAAGGAATATACAATCTCTTCTTTTCAAAAATCTCAAGCTCTTTGAGAATAAGTTTCTCAAACGTGATAATCTCTGGCGGAATCATGTTCGCCGTTGGTAAGAAAGTGGAAGGAGGGCCAAAAGGGGTATTTCGATTTGGTTCAGGCGCTGGGTGCAATTGGAAAAATGCTTTCAGCCGAACCAGTCTGAAAAAACGGAGTAGCTCTGTTTGTAATTCCATATAATTTGGGCGCACCGTGGGAACAAAAGAAAGACCTTTCTTCAAAAGTTCCAATTCAGAATGCTGTAAAATGTGGTTCGATAAATTAAAAATGGGCAGTGTTTCAGTCAAGTTTTCTGTTGTGGGTATTACCACTGATAAAAGTTGTTGCGGGTCCTCCGCTCTCCTGGAGCGTTGAACCATTTCCTGGGTTTCTTGGCCCTCCCTCTCAGTGGAGTGCCTGGCTGGCCTCTGGCTAAAAAATTGCCTTGTGCTCCTCCACGTCCTCTCCCCCGGTTGCTTCCTCCCTCACCTGGATCTGAGTTGTCAGATGAGTCTTCTGAGGTGTCTGAAAACCCTACTATGATTTGTCGTTTATTAAAACGTCCCCAGGGTCTGTTCTGAGGATTGAAGTAGGGTCTGTTAGTGTAAAAATCTTTATTTAAATAAGGATAAGTTGTCTCAGCACTGTAATTTTTGATATCCTTTTTAATTTTGTTGGACTTTTTGTTCTGTTCAATGCGATAATAATCAGCTATTGTTTTGTCTACTTGTTCCAGTAATTTTTTACATTCAGCTGTGGGGTCGGAATCATTAATTTGTTTAAGCAGATCAGCAATTTCTGTCTCAAGTGTTTTCAACGTCTCTGTAGCAATATCAATGCCAAGTGCCAGCCACTGTCTTGAACATGTGTTCCCAATGTGACTGAAGTTTGTGATATATTTGGGATTATCTGTAAAAATACCAGGGATATTACGCACTTGTAATCCAAGTGGGATTACTCCGGATTTGAGATAATCAGTTAACATTAATATCATCAGTTGGAGTCTAACCTGTTTTTTCTTTAACTTTTCTAACTGCTCTGGTAAACTGGACACTGCAGGTGTTGGAGCATCTGGGGTTTCTGATAAAAGTGACGGTAATGTGCATAAATGTTTAATATGATCTACTGTGTACAAAGGGGCATGGTCAGACATCTCCTAAGGCAAAAAACGAAAAGGAAAAGTATTTCTGGGAATATAGAAGTGTGTGTACAGGAGCACTAGGAAGGTGCACCTCCACGGCGAGGTAAATTGAGTTTAGAACAACCCTGCAATCCTGGTGATTGCGCTAGAAGCTTTTTTAAGACACAAGGGGGACCCAACGGATAGCTAAGTACCATGGGTATAACTGCGTTATAGTGAACAAAGGTCCTTAGCTTATTTAAGAATCAAAACAAGACAGTATAGGAACACAATGGAAAGCTATACGATTTACGATTTCCAAACCCAGCCGGGAAAGGAGTTTATTTTCAGGAAGCAATGTCCAATCTTTCAATACAAACGAGATAACATGACACAAGCCTGTGCCGTACCAAAAAGAGGGAAAGGAAAGATAGGATTAGGGTGAAAGGGGTGTCTTTCAGGCAAAGGAAGAGAGCAAGGACAGGGCACTGTAAATAAGTCAGAGATCAATAACAGTGTCGCCTGGAGTGGAGTATACACAATCTCATTTAACAATATTATAAGTGTAAACCCACTCATAGGTGTCGACGTTTCATGTGAGGCTTCTTACCTTGATTCACTGAGGTATGAACATACCAATGGTTACTAAGAACCCAAAGGGCGCCCCCCAGTCGCACATCCACCCTTAGTCACGTAAACTATTTAAACGACTTAAAACCGGCACTATCACCTCACAATGGAAATCCAATCTCCCTAATACACTATATACTGAACTGATCACTGGCACAGCTCGTTGACGCAGTTTTTTCACGCATGGCACTGCGATTCCGAGGAGTTTGTAAATGTTGTTATTATGTTCTCTATTAGGGCACAAACACTTTGCACTTGGTCACACACTGCGAAATCGTTACAAAGTTGGCATAGATGTGGAAAATACTCTTAAGTTTTTGGAAAAATCTTTTTTTTCTCTTCTTTTCTCCTAACAGGCTTTATCTCATTCAGGCATGTTTTGTTCATTAAAAAAGTCCTGATGATGATCCCATGTATCTAGTTGAGCAATAGGGATCGAAACGTCGACACCTATGAGTGGGTTTACACTTATAATATTGTTAAATGAGATTGTGTATACTCCACTCCAGGCGACACTGTTATTGATCTCTGACTTATTTACAGTGCCCTGTCCTTGCTCTCTTCCTTTGCCTGAAAGACATCCCTTTCACCCTAATCCTATCTTTCCTTTCCCTCTTTTTGGTACGGCACAGGCTTGTGTCATGTTATCTCGTTTGTATTGAAAGATTGGACATTGCTTCCTGAAAATAAACTCCTTTCCCGGCTGGGTTTGGAAATCGTAAATCGTATAGCTTTCCATTGTGTTCCTATACTGTATTGTTTTGATTCTTAAATAAGCTAAGGACCTTTGTTCACTATAACGCTATAGGCTTTGCTGTGCGTGTTTGCACAGAAGATTCATAGAACAAGACACATCTCCAGATGTATCAGAAATCATACATTTGGACATGTTTGTGAATGCTGCACCATCCTCCTAATGGTGTAGCAAAGCACAATTAGGAAAATTGTTTTCACTTTTCCTCATTTTTTCACTTTCAATATATGCTACTATGCACAGCATATATTGAAGGTGAAAAATGCCTTTACTGATTGGTTTTGTGCAGGAAGGTGTCCCTTCCTGCACAAAAACAATCTCTGCTTGACACGGACATCCTTGCACCATGGTGCAAACTACGCTACGTCGGAAGCACTGTTTGTAAGGTCAAGAAACAGGTTCAAGAACATTTGAAAGCCATTACTAATATTGATCTACATTATCCCATTGCTCGTCATTTCCATGAGAAACATTAGTCCAACAACTCCCTTCTCAAGTACTATGCAATCGAACAGATACATGTGGGAAAGAGAGGGGGGAACAGGGAACTTGCATTGAGGAAAAAATAATCTAAATGGATAATGGAACTCGAGACTAGATTTCCTGGTGGACACAATTTGAATGAAGAATTAGCGACCCACCTCCATGAGAATTGAACTTAAGCTTCTTTAAAACTATTAACTGTATGTAGAAAATGTGATGTATGCAATGATTTTTTTAATGCATTAGTTTTTAATTTGTCTTTTTCTGTCTGATTGTCTTTACGGGAGGAAAGGAAGTGACCCTTTCACTTTTTCGAATTCACATGGGTTTCCTACCCTTTTCTTCATCGATATGGACACTGCAATTCGTTTAAGATAAGAAACTCTTTCTAAGATGAGCACTTTCTTTGCAATTTATATTTCACGTAAAATCTGGGGTGTTTTGGGTGGGTTAAGAATAGAGACCTCTTTCTACTAGCCAACATGGCTTTTCAGTTGTTTATTACATCTTTAGTCAGAAGGGAAGGTTTTTAATGGGCACTAGTCCACTAGAAATGAACAGAGATGAAGAATCCTGGAGGTAGGCACTAATCCGCATTTACTAATTACCAGCAGTAAGCCTATCTGAATGGGCTCTCTCCATGATCCTTTTCACTTCCCCCTTCCCGGTCCGGGACCTTTCAGCCGGTTTCCTAAAAGGTGTTGCAGGAATCGAGCACTATAAAGACACAACACAATTGCAGGGAAATTGTTTAACTCTGCATTAAATGTGTAGAAAGTCCAGTTTATGATGTATGTATTTCATGTACTATTTTACGCGGTGCAATTTAGAATTAATGTAATGTATAATTAATTCTTGCCATTTGGTAACAAAAGATGTCTTGTTGAGTCTAGCAAACATGAAACTGAAGTAATCACTAATCAAGTATAATTTGTTACGTTACGATGAATGTTGACTGCTCTAAGATGGCGCACATTTGTGATGTCAGATGTATGACCTACGTGTCTCTTCTATGTCTATTACCTATGTAAGCATGTCCAGAGTATACTGTAACTTTGTGTGAACAAGACACTCGTTAGTGTTGAAACGCGTAACGGTATCTGAAATAAACCTTGGTGGTTGTTACCTTCTCTTCTGAGCGTGCATAATTAATCTTATTGACAGTGCAATATATATATATATATATATATCACCTACTGGCGATCGCCAGTAGGTAGTTATAGTTAGGACCTATTATCCATAGGAAAACTGCAACATTCTACTGCCAATAACTTTGGCGTCAATTGATGAATCTTCTTGAAATTTTCCAAACCTATGGCCAGCTCAGTTCCGCTCCTTTGGGGATGATTGGTGAAGTGGGGGCCGAGAAAAAAGGGGGGTCCCAAAAAACCTTTTGCCCATGCAATTTCTCTTAGGACCTTTAGCCACGGCTACAGCTCGAACAGCTGAACGGAATTACACCAAATTTGGCAGAGAGGTAGTCCTCAGTTCCTACTTGTGCCTTTGGCATATCTGGTGTCAATCTTATCCGTAGTTTCTGAGAAAATTATGGTTAAAGTAATTTATATATCTATGGCCGAGGAGGATCTGCAGATTGTGCGAGGATTGACCTCGTAGGGTGACCCCCTAGGCCTGCTCATGGGGGGACATAGGGACCCGTAGGACAAAAAAGTAAGAACACTTTTTTACAAAAAAAGTCGCTAGATGCGTGTAGGATCTGCACATTTGGTCGCTGGGAAAAACAAAGCATGTATTTTTTAAATATATATTAAGCTTATGTGTATAGATGTTGGCTGGTTCTACAAAGAGCCCTTGTGTTTATTGAGAGATTTTACTACTTACAAGTATGTACTGATGCAGAGTCTAAAGTTCATGAGGAAGGCTTGGTTTCCTTCATCTGGAAAATGTACACTATCTCTGTAATAGATGTCATGCATATTGAAACGCAGATTGTTGTGGTATATGGACAATATTCTATAGTCTCGTAGAAAAATAGAAAGATGTATTCACATGTTTATTTACTTATCTGCGCAGATCAGGTGTTCCAGTCTTCCCCTATCTCGATGACTGGTTGTTGAAGGCGGGTTTCCGACAGTTGTCTCCCACCTCCAGACTACGGCCGACCTCTTGCACCTGCTGGGGTTGTCCATCAACGTGCCAAAGACGCACCAGTGCCCCTATCAGAAGCTCCTCTTCATCGGAGCGGCTCTGGACTCTGTGCAGTTTCGGGTTTTTCACTCCAAACAGCGGGTTCGGGATATTTAGGCTCTGATTCTGATCTTTCAGCTTTTATCCCGGGTCTCAGTCAGGTTGACTCTGCGGCTCCTGGGGCTGAAGGTCTCCTGCATCCTAGTGGTGCATCACGCAAGGTGGCATTTGAATAAATATAAACATAGGCCACGAAGATTGCATCCTGTAATACACAAATTTCAGGGGGTGGTGGTTCCCGGGGCTTGAGGGGGGTCCTTGAAGCCCACATACTTGTAATGTTGGAGTTGGGGTTGGACGCGAAAGTGGTGCAAGGGGGTTGTAAATCTGGTACACAGTGTTTTGTTTTACCTTGCTTTCCTTTCTGTGATGTAGAAGATCCTGGGTAAATATTACGGTTTTTGTACAGCCAGTTATTTTTAACCCTACCCCCAAATGGCTTTCTGCCTGTTACCATAGTAACAGTTCATGGAACACTTACGATAGCACAGAGGTTAAAAGTTCACCACACTATGTTGCTAATGAGTTAGCCTTAGAATTATACTTCAAATTATAAACATAATTTCTATTGATGACTGCTACCCCCACAAAAAAATAAAAGACTTATGTACTTTTTTAATGAACTTTTATTAAAACAATAACTGGAACTATACCTGAAAGATAACAATACAATAAATAACTATAACTAACAAAACTATATATTAAACAACAAATAACATGGAGTCCAAAAGAAGTATTGTAGTTAATCTGCAAAACAAAAAAGAAAATTAGTGCTTAAAATTAGATTGATGTGACTAAATGAGGTCAAACAATACAAGTCAAAGTAACACTTGACAATATTTATATTTTTTTAAATGTTTGTAGTGTGCCTGAAACGCTTTCACTGGCATTGTTAAATTTTTACAGTCACTCTCATGAGTGATGTAATATGTGACGTCATCAGCAGTGCATTGTACGCGCAAGTTATAGTGAGTCCAACTAACTATAACGTGGGAATTTCAATGGTTTTATGTCAGTAAAATTTCCAGCTAACTATAACTGGTGTGAAACCTATGGTTTTTTCAGTGAATTTATTAGGTTTTTTAAATGCAAATTCCTAACTATAACTAGTGTGAAACCTATGGTTTTTTCAGTGAATATATATATATATATATATATATATATATATATATATATATATATATATATATATATATATATATATATATTCAATGAAAAAACCATAGGTTATAGACCATATATAGTTAGGAATTAGCATTTACAAAACCTTATTTTACTCGCACAAAACCATTGAAATTCCATATATAGTTAGTTGCACTAACTATATATCGCGCACCCGCAATCCACTGCTGATGATGTCACATATTACATCATTCATGACATGGTCAGTGACATCACTGATGACATCACTGATGACAACATCCAGTGACTGTATGTTTCTGTAAAGTTAAAATATGTCTTACATATTGAAGAATGAGTGGATGTATAAGTGTCTGGATGAAGGATTTAGTAGGTGCATGACTGACTGTATGAGTGAGTGATTAAATGTGTCTCACTGAGTGCATGGGTTAGTGACTAAACTGTCTTAATTTGTGCATCATTATGTCTGTTGTTCTGTAAACTGTTGCATGTGTTGATAAGTAGCTATATGAGTAACTATATGGGTTATTGATTGGTTGCCCAAGTATTTGTATGGGAGACTGAGTGTGTGTGTGGGTGGCTGGGAGGTGTATGACTCTGTGCATAGATGTGTGAGCAGTTGATTCACTAGATGTATGGTTTCAAAAGTGCATGTGGAAACAGCTGTATGGGCGGTTGACTGTGTGCATGAGTGTATTGGTGAGTGAATGGATATCTCAGTGCTACATGTCAAAGTAAGTACATATGTAAAACACAGTACATGTGAGAGTTGACATATATAAATAACTGTGCATAAGAGCCAGTGAATGTGTGAGTGGCTGTATGGATCATTGTGAACTTGTATCAGGGATTGTATAAGAGAGTAAATATGTGTTAGTATATGTTTCAATAAGTAAAGTTTGTATAACTGTATAGTTGAGGAAATGGAGGTGTGATTGATTTTTTGCATGACTGACTAGGTGTGCGAGTAACTCCATGGATGAGTGACAGTCTGTGAGTGTCTGTTTACACTGATTGTATCTAAGGTTATATTAGAGTCTGAAGAGGTTCATCGTATTATCACATGAATGATATCATCAGTGATGTGATCAGTAATGTCAAATGAGATGTCATCAGTGATGTCATCAGTGATGTCATTTGAGATGTCATCAGTGATGTCATTTGAGATGTCATCAGTGATGTCATCAGTGATGTCACTGACCATGTCATGAATGATGTAATATGTGACATCATCAGCAGTGGATTGCGGGTGCGCGATATATAGTTAGTGCAACTAACTATATATGGAATTTCAATGGTTTTGTGCGAGTAAAATAAGGTTTTGTAAATGCTAATTCCTAACTATATATGGTCTATAACCTATGGTTTTTTCATTGAATTTCAATGGTTTTTTAAATGCAAATTTCTAACTATATATGGTCTATAACCTATGGTTTTTTCAGTGAATTTCATTGGTTTTTTAAAAGCTAACATCTGTAGCTGTAAAATGTATTATTCTTTAAATCCCAAAATATATATAGATATTTATTGATAATTTTTTTTAAATATTTTTTTCTTCGCTTCTAGTTCGCGAACCGGGAAGCTTTCCGTTAGCTCATCTTGATGCCGTGATCTAGTCCGCGAACCGGTCAACGTTACGTTAGCGGAACAGTGACGCGTCGCGGAAGCGCGACGTATCACGTTATCGCGTAATGCGTCTAATGACGCGTCGCGTTAGCGCTCCCGGAAGTGCTCCGGACCGCGAACCGGAAGCGATCTGGGACGCGGCGCGCGCCGCGTAACGTAAGCGGAACAGGTCATGTGACTTGTTTATCAAACTTCTCATTGGTTCATTTCACTTTTGGTTTCCAAATGATGTATGACTAGGTCATGTGACCTAAAAATAACACTTTTCATTGGCTCAGAACTTTTGTTTTCCCCAAATCATGTAAACCCCTCCTTATTTCCTCACTCTGACTTTCATCTTGGTGAGAGAAAGACCATTTATCTCAAGATCCACAATGGCTTCCATTGTTGCTGCAGCTGGTGCACCCCCACCACCACCTCCACCTCCTCATAAGAAGAGAGGACCACCTAGTCAAATTCTGACTAACAGAGAGGAGGAAGATGAGCAACAAGAAGAAGAGGAAAGAGAGGAACAACAATTTCTTGATGAGTTGCCCCGGGTTTCTAAACGAAAATCCAGTTTTATCTGGCAGTTTTTCACCATCCCTCCTGGAACAAAGAAAGTCAATGCAAAATATGCCACCTGCCTCATCTGTGACTACAGATTGTCGAGAGGCACAGACAAGAAGTACAGTATGGGGAACTATACAATGCACCGTCACATGAGCAGGTGGCATCCCAATAACTACAGCCGGGCTGAATTAAGGGATCTTGTAGACAATCCGACGGCAACTCCTGTGGCAAGATCTACATCCACATTGTCACTGACGGGAAGAGAGGCACAAGAGACTGTGCCAAACATCCAACCTAACTTTCAGCACATAAAGTTAACCTGTGTTTACTGTGGTGAAATGCTGTCCTATGGCAACATGAGCATCAAGCTCATGAACATTGCATACGAAAATCATAAATGCCCTAATGCACCCAAAAAGTAATTTTCTTTTTTTTGCTCCAGTTGAGCCGTTTTGAAAGCCTGTTTTTTGTTGTCTCCCCTCCTTGAAAAAAACAAAAAAAACATAAAACAGTTCTAAAAATACAAAAAAATCAAAAAATGTTCAAAAAATAAAAAAAAAATATAAAACAACAAAAACAAAAAAAAACAGTTCTTTTCAGAACTACCCCCCCTTTCAAACAAAATTGCTAGAATGTTTATCACTCTGGCAAGCTCTATTTCTTTTGGTTCGCTTCAAGTTCGCTGACCGGTTCGCGAACTTTAAGCGAACTAAAAAAATATTTTTTTAAAAAAAAGAAGAGTTAGTATAAGGGAAGTAATCAGAGAATAATGTAAAAAGAAAGACAGCTAGAGAGAGTAAATGAGAGATAGTGTCAGTGACATCATCAGCAGTGCATTGCGGGTAAAAAGAGTGGAAAACATTTACCTTATAATTCTTGTTACCTTTTTTAAATATTTTTTCATACTTTCAATCTGTAAAACAAAGAACAAACATTTCAAAAAATATTAAAACATGTATTTAAAAATTAGAAAAGACAAGGGAAAAGGTTCAAAAACAAACAGTTTTTCAACAACTTTGACATTTACAGAAGTCTCTGCTTCTCTACGTCACCTACACAATCCTAAACATATATATTCAAAAGAAACTGTATCTTGATGTTGCTGAACTGAGGCCTATTTTGGAACATGATGTTTTTCTTGCACTGCTAATGTCTCACAATAGTGATGCAATAGCAGCGCAAAAAGAAGTAAAGCCATAATAAAATTGTGTCTAACATTGTAAATGATTGTTTTAGGATGCAAATAAGATGTGTGCTTTCAAGAGCTTTCTTTGAGGTGAGGCCTCTTTTTTTTATAAAAAAAAAACACTACCCAGAAGTACAGCACTCTAAGCATTAAAATTGATATTTACAGAACTCAGCTTACCCATATGTACCACACATTTCTAAATGTATATCATAAGGACAAAAAGCATAACATTAATTATACATGTTAAATGGTTTATTTTTGCTGTTCTCAGAATGTATCAAATTTCACTTAAATCAGTGACTTGAAGGTATTCATCATGTAACAGCGGGGAAAAAAAAACACAATCAAAATGACTGTGTTTAAAAAACCCATACAACCTAAGAAATCTGATTTCAAAACTTCTTAAAATTAACTTACTTTCAATGACGTCAAACGATCTCCTATAAACAGCATCCACTCTGTTGTGCTTTAAATATTTTCAGCCCGCCACTTTCTGAAAGAAAACCTCCATCGATACGTGAAATATGTTACATAGAAAAAAAACTTCTCTCATTATATCACATGTTTCCACTAGGCCAAATCATGTTGCCGCGATTCGCAAGTCTTGTAATTCTTCCAATCAAATCCCGACATTTTCTATTTTCGCAACTTTCAAAAATAAAATATTTGAGATTATTTTCACAATCCTGGACTACTAATATCGTACTCTTCTTTGTCACTCATGTTCTCCTTTTCCTATGACACTGATACTGCTTACTATGAAGCAGACTTACTTCCATCAGGTTTATATAGTTGGATTTTTAATCGAGACAGCATTGCAGACTTACATTCCCTCTACTTAAAATTTTGGTTTTAAAAACACCAGGTAAGAATTTTTAAGGTCAAACGGCAATTTTTTTTTGAAAGTTACAACAGAATCATTACAGAATGACCAGCCGTTTCCAGACTTTAAGTAAGCTGTATAATGTCCTGATGTTGTTGATGGACCATCGTGATAGATAATTGCTACAGTAACAAAAGTCCTCCCTGATATTGACAGCTGAGAAGCCACAAAATTTTTTATTAAAGTTGACAATTTTGATCCATCAGGCCTACATCGTTGCATCATTAAAATGACATACTGGCCATATCTACGTATAAATAATGTTGACATCATATCACATTTACATTGGCTACACTCCATGTTGTGATCCGCTGCATTTACTAGCTTATTAAAGGACACTGATTTACTGTCTGGCAAAGTTAAATATATAAATCTTTCTGAGTCTACACTAGTAGTACTTGATACCATACAGTTCTCGCAGTCATGCTGCCATTGATAAGAAAGCCCAAACAGGTGATCTACATCTACACCCTCATCTTGCAATATATCAAGCATATACATTAAAAACTCCTGACAATCCTGCTGATTATTTTCAGAGAAGTCTGTTTGACCTGAACATTCATCTAACAGATAACGAACTTCAGACACACTTTCTACTTTTGTTCGATCAGTGCTACATTTCTCTAACACAGAATTCAACAAGCAGCATAAACTTTGTTCTGAATTGAACACAATCTGTTCTTTTAAACTCTCTAGTGAAAAGAGAACATTAACAACGACATTTGCATAGCAGTTGACACCAGAACTGTTTTCAAATTGAAAACCAACAATCTCTTCAACAGTATCCACTTTCTTTCTGCTAACAACTTTCGGTTCATTGACTTTTAGTCTTTTTGCAACAACCTCCCTACTATTACTGCTATTTCTACGTTTCCGGCCTACCACACGTTTCTCAAACAAAGGATATTGAGGCAAATGTGGCGCATACTCTCTTCTTAACCTATTGTATTCCTTAACACAATCTAGATCCGCACAAATGTTTGTGACATCACAGTCAATCAAGTACAATCCCGATAAAGTTCTAACTCGTGACAATGCCACATATGCCATACCCTCCTTGAACACTGAACTGCCAATATTCACCAATGCACAGTCTACACTTAAACCTTGCGATTTATGGATTGTCACCGCATATGCTAAGCAAACAGGAAACTGTTTACGGCGAACATATAAGTCTTTAACAAGCAAAAACCTAGCAGAACAACGACCAATTTGCTGTACTTCCTCAATGCCATCAAATTTAATTCTTAAAAATTCTATTCCATCTCTATTTCTGTATTTCTCAAAATCAACAACATTACCCATTGATCCATTTACCAGACCTCTTTCTACATGTAAATTCCGTCTCAAAATGATTCGGCAATTTAAACACACATTCAGAGTCTTTTCAAAACCCGCTGTCTTAGATATAGTCTTCTCTAATGAATCCAATTTTGATTTCAAATTATCTGACAAAATAATTGTTGATCCCATATGCTCTAATTTGTCGATAGCTTCCAGTTTCACAATGTCTTGCTTTTCTAAATTCAACATTTTGTTGTTGAAGATGGCACATTCTGCAAGAGTTGGCATGAGACATATCCCGGATTTCTTCTCAGTAATTTTCTGAAAAATATTCTCAGGCACAATCTCTTGTTTGGGATACAAATTTGACAGTAACCGTGCATTTAAAGCTTCTTTCCCATGCTCGGTCACTTTTCCAATTCTAATATCTTGTAGAATATTCTTGTAATCTTCATCCTTTGCCTGACGCATATTTTGATGCAGTTCTGCATAATTGAAGTTTAACCATATATTGACGTTGCCAATGCTCCCTAGGCACTTCCTGGTATCTTCATGCGTGAGTATTTTGAACACAGGTTGACCTTTTACTGGTGTCAGCTGTAGAAGATCTCCGAAAACAATAATGTGTTTCCCACCAAATAAGACATCATATTCAGTTTTAAGTACTTCTTGCATTCTCAAATGCACAAAGGCAAGCATGACATTGGAAACCATGCTTACTTCGTCAATGATAAGTAGTTTCATTTTCCTCAAGACTCTTGAAACTTCACAGCAAGCATCTCCAGATAACTTGTTGTATTGTAATTTGTTGTCATGCTCCACCGGCAGCATCAATAGACGATGCAAAGTAATACCTTTAATATTATGTGCTGCCAGTCCAGTAGGAGCGGTCACAACACAAGACAGCGATGACTCAGTCCTTTCCTGCAAATAACAAGAGATTGCTTTAATGAGGAAACTTTTTCCAGTTCCCGCTTCTCCACTCACGTACAGTCGGACAGGCTTCAACGACGTACACGAGCACTCTTTCTTCTCATGACTTAATCCGTGCTCAATTTCCTTGGTAACTTCATCATATATTTTCCTCTGCTCAACGTTGAGTTGTTTTTCCAAGTCTTGTAAGTTAACTGAATCCTCCTGAGCATGTGCCATGGCTCTTTCTACTTCATTCATAGCAGTGGCAGCTTCATTTTCGATAATAGGTCCTCCAAGTGGATCTTGACTCAATGAAACAGAACTCTGACTGTCCTGAGAACTGTCTCTGGCAATCTCGGCTGCAATCGTTGCTTCCTGCTCAATTTCCAAAGTTAGCATTTCTTGATATTTAGAAAAAGCAGGACATTCTATGGACTCCTTGGCTGCATTGAAAGAGTCTTCGTAACAGAGGAAATCTCCAAGCAGTTCCTCTTCTGCACGCCAAGGCTTGAAAAGTTGCAAAAGTGCTAAATAGAAAAACTCCTTTTTTTCTGGAGATTCGCCACTTAATTTTCGATGGTTTACTAATTGGCATTTTCTTTGCTTGACCAGGCATCCTTCACTTCCAATTACAGCATACACTCCTTTCTCAATATCTTCTTTGATGTTCCTCTTGAATATATAATTTTGGAGAACCTCATATAGACAAACATTCTCAAGGTGACTGCTTCGATTTGGATAATATGTATCCAACATGTTGGTCTTCAAAATGTCGGTACTGTTTGGTTCCTTTTCTGCCAAATACTCAATTTCCCGAACAGGTTTTAGAACTCGATTTCGCGTTGCAGCAAGACCAAGACTCGCCCAAACGAGACTCCTGGATTTGGCATAGAGACTTGCTGAAGACAATCGATCAGAACATTCGTAAGCTCCGATTTCTCGATGCGACAACATCTTCAGACTGAAACTGTACAACTTCTTGCTGAGGCTCTTTTCATGGGAAATGTCCTCCCACATATCCTTCAGTTCGGTCTTTTCTTTTTTGGTGATGTAAGATGTCACATACCGAGCCACAGCCATACAGTTGTCAGCCACAAACTGTATATCCATGTTGGCATTCCACATGGACAAAATCACTGGGTTGTAGTCATTGATGTACTTGGACTCTTCATTCCTTTTCAAATTGTATGTATTCTTGGGTGATTTCCTCGTCACATTATGTCGCAGCGAAGACATCAAACTGTTCACTCTTCCTTTAGAAATCACCGGTCGTGGAAAGTTGAAACGACATTTGGTGTAGAACTTGTCCTTGTTTCTGAATTTACGACGACAGTACTTTCCACAACGATGGCTTTGGAAACGTAGAACTTGTTCTCTTAGACTTTTCTTCTCCGTTGCGTTTGGAACAGCACACGTAGAATACTGTTCGATGAAATTCATCACTAAGTCATCCGGATCTGTTCCAAATTTAGGTGCATCCTTGATCCACAGCAACATATGTATATGAGGGGCACCTCTTGCTTGATACTCCTTTCTCCAGAAGAAATCCAACACCTCTCCAAGAGGTGGATTCTTTTTATTTGTGATGAAAGACATCATAGCTTCAAATCTATGATTGAAGTACCTGCATACATTCACAGGATCCAAAGAACACAGTTCTCCAGGTGTCTTGAATTCAATGTTTTCAATATTTCCATTTGCCTCTCGTAGAAATTCAAGTAAGTCATCCCAGCCATACTCAGCACAGCTCAGAGTGAGGAACCATGTCGGAGTTCCTAAGTTCCTCAGCATACATTTTAAATCACCATGACGACGGTACCAGTACTCATTAGTACCACGCTGACACGCCATGAGATTAATTAAGTGAGAATCCAAAATACTGTCTTGGACATTGACTTTATGCATAAAGTCACTCGCCGAGATGTTTCGCATCTGTATACCACTTTTTAAGATGTGGTTCACTGCATATGACAGTCCAGACAGATCGCTTTCAAACAAGAGATGAAACAAATAGGGAATGCATTGCCGAAACCTAGGATCTTCTGCATACAATCGTAAAGTCCGGTATTCAGACGCAGGAATTTGATGAGGTCGCTCATCATATCTTCCTCCTCGACCTGTAGGAAATAGCTGTGGGAAACACCGAGCTTCCAAACTTTCCTCCCAAACACTAATGGGACTCCCTTTGGCTTGTTTCATTTGAAACAACTCAATAGCATTCCCCATGACTTCCTTGGAATGCAAAGGATGAACACTATAATGTTCATATATTTCTTCACTTTTAGAGGCCTCTACTTTCTCAATTTGGCCTGCACACAAATCGCTATCCTCTTCATCACTTACTTCCTCTTCTGCAACATATACATTCTTATAGTACTTATTATTTTTCTTCAAATACACTGTTGCCTTTTTGACTTTCCTAACATCCACTAAATCTTGCCATATTTTCTTATTCTTTGTCGGAACCCCATTAACCAAGATAACCAGAGGTTCCTCTTCCACTTTTTCTATTCCAATTGTATTAATGTTTTTGTTCAAATCTAGAGGCAAATAAACAACTCTTCCCTTTAATCCTCTCTGTAAATCTGCTGGAGGCAACTTCCCTGTCTTTGGCTCCATTCTTACAATAGCCTGAAAGGGATGGATACTTTGAATCAAAATAGATTCATAAGTATTTAAATCCTTCAATTCAGAAGGAATCTCAACCAATTCCAGATTATTATGAACTGCCCTAGCAGGCATCTGGTTTTGGTTTAATTTATTACAACAATAAGTACACACACGTTGATCCGATCCCAAATCAAAATAATTTTCTACCATCAAGTATGTGGCTAAATCCTTCCATTCACTATTATTTTCCCTTTCACTTTTTGCATATAAATCCGCTACCTTAGTCTGATTCTTATAATAAGTGCGTCGACAACATACACAAGTGAAATTAGGCCTCTCACTTGATTTCATCTGAAACGTGGCAATTTCCTTCTGAAAATTATCTGTACTGGAAACCTGTACATTATCTTCCACATTACCCTCTACTTCAGGGTCAATTTGAACATTCTCATCTTTACTACCAAAGTAACAAAACTCAATTTCTTCACAAATATTCTTCACATCTATTTCAGAACCATGCAAAAGAGCAGCACATAACTGTTTAAGCATAATTGCTGGACTCTTAGCATAATACAACATTCTCACTAATTTTCTCACTTTATTATGATGCACTGCTAGCATCCTGAAATGATGAAAAACACTCTGGCATACTCTCCTGGAAAGACAAGCCAGTGAATGACCACGCAAACCTGTCATTTGTCTCACTCTGCAAGGATCTAAATCTTGCAACAACTTCATTTTCTGCTTCAAACTTTTCTTATTAAATGTCCGTATAAAATCACAAAACAAATTGATGGAAACCTGTCGCACACTGCAAATAGAACTACACTTCCAAATGTACACAGGACCCTTAGGACGTCTTCCTAAAACCTCATCACTTAGCGCCTCTTCTGTCTCTGTTGTCACAAGTTGTTCTTTTTCAACTGGACAACCATCCTTCACTTCATAAGCTCGACCACTGATGTCAACTGCATGCACCAAATCATTATCCTGAAAATAAGTCTCCTCATTAAAAAATGCCTCAGAACTTGAACTATGCATCCATTCTCCAGAAAAAACTTCACAAAAGTTAGTACGATTTACTACTCTCTTCCATCTACTTTTTGTTTTGAAATCAGAAATTACCTTGCTTAGTTTCCTAATTCTATTGATTACCAAAATAAACAACTTTCGCTTGATTTCAAAAGCATGATCAATAATTTTCTCTACATTTTTCTTCTTCCTATAAAATGCCGCTTTCTGTTGGCCTTTCTTTTTAATATTTTTCAATAAATTAACTAATATCCTATTACGGAACATTCGTTGTCGAATGTCCCTAAACTGTTGTTTCCTTCTACTATCATGCACAGAGTTATCTCTTCCTCTACCAGTAACATTTGTGATGGGTCTCTCCTTTCCATTTAAATTACTATTTTTTTTGTAAACAGACACATTTTTTTGAGCAAAATTTTTTTTACTACAAATATTTCTTAAGAATGATTTCGTGCTCTTACCCGGACCTTTCTTGGTGTTTTGATAAGTATTTGGGGAAGAGGACTGCTGCAATGAAACATCATCCTGCTGTCTTTGACGTTTTCTAGCCTTTCGTATTCGACTTCTGGAAGGCATTTTCCAAACTATGAAAGAATCTGCAGTTGAATCTGTGAAAAAATATAATATAAAATGTTATTAACCACTATTACCAAACAGTAAATAAATAACAGTCATCTAAAACTTAATGCCGTACTAATTATTTAACATAGCAAATATTTTCCACCAGCACTGCATCACAAAAATGACACTCAATGGTACAAAACAGGCATACAACACTCATAAATCACTCCCTAATATTTAAAATCATTAATTCAGGATGACGATAACATGTAGCCTATCTAAAGGTTTGTTTAGGCCCAGATCTTTTGACTGGGGTGAATGTGTGTCATTGATCCACATTCACTCCATCACCTGTTTTGTTTATTTGAGGTGAGGCCAACACATGGTTGCAGATAAGATTTTCACTGAAAAAAAACCAAGGTAAAAAAACATGTGAAGGCCTACCAATGAAGTAAATCATTAAATGAAAACCAATACATTTCTGGAAATATGCACTACTAGTGCTTCATAAGATGTTTTGGGTCATATTTATAAGTTATTTGAGTATCTAGTATGCTATTTTACATTCTTCATGGTGCAAATTTATTGTAAATACGCTCCCACCTGCGGTTGGCAAATTTAGATTTTGATTATGGGAGTTAGATAGGCATGTTAATAATTTCCCAAAAATGGTGTATAACCCCAAACAACCTTTGTAGCAAATGCTCTTAGCCATGTTATCCACCTCCCATTGGATAACATGGCTAAGAAGTGCTTGCAAATGTGATAAAAAAAGGCCTGCAATGCATGAATATCGCAGAAAAATCAGCGATATTCATGCATTTTCCAGCAAATGCTCTTAGCCATGTTATCCACTTCCTATTAAATAACATGGCTAAGAACTGCTCAGGGCACCATGAGGAACGCTTACCATTTAAAAAGGGAAAAATAACATCAAAGACACTAAAATGCCTTCTAAATATGACCCCAAACAACCTATGAAGCTCTAACAGTACATATCCTGAAATTTAATTCATTTCAAAATTCGTTTTTAAACACAGCATATAAATCAATTGTATACCTGCATTCATGAAGAAATGACTAAAAATTTCCTTGAGACACATGATTGTGTTTTCTGGAATGCCCTAGCACCATTTTTGGGACACTATTAACATGGCTACGTAACTCCCATAATCAAAATCTAAATTTGCCAAGCACAAGTGGGAGCGTATTTACAAGACACTTGCCCCATGAGGAACACTTTACATTTTAAAAGGCGAACATAACATCGCAGAAAAGTCAGCGATATTCATGCATTTTCCAGCAAATGCTCTTAGCCATATTATCCACTTCCTATTAAATAACATGGCTAAGAACTGCTCAGGGCCCCATGAGGAACGCTTTCCATTTAAAAAGGGAAAAATAACATCAAAGACACTAAAATGCCTTCTAAATATGAACCCAAACAACCTATGAAGCAATGTGAAAAAAAACGGCCACAATCCATGAATATAGCAGAAAAATCAGCGATATTCATGCATTTTCCAGCAAATGCTCTTAGCCATGTTATCCACTTCCTATGAAATAACATGGCTAAGAACTGCTCAGGGCCCCATGAGGAACGCTTTCCATTTAAAAAGGGAAAAATAACATCAAAGACACTAAAATGCCTTCTAAATATGACCCCAAACAACCTATGAAGCTCTAACAGTACATATCCTGAAATTTAATTCATTTCAAAAATCGTTTTTAAACACAGCATATAAATCAATTGTATACCTGCATTCATGAAGAAATGACTAAAAATGTCCTTGAGACACATGAAAGTGTTTTCTGGAATGCCCTAGCACCATTTTTGGGACACTATTAACATGGCTACGTAACTCCCATAATCAAAATCTTAATTTGCCAAGCACAAGTGGGAGCGTATTTACAAGACACTTGCCCCATGAGGAACACTTTCCATTTAAAAAGGGAAAAATAACATCGCAGAAAAGTCAGCGATATTCATGCATTTTCCAGCAAATGCTCTTAGCCATGTTATCCACTTCCTATTAAATAACATGGCTAAGAACTGCTCAGGGCCCCATGAGGAACGCTTTCCATTTAAAAAGGGAAAAATAACATCAAAGACACTAAAATGCCTTCCAAATATGAACCCAAACAACCTATGAAGCAATGTGAAAAAAAACGGCCACAATCCATGAATATAGCAGAAAAATCAGCGATATTCATGCATTTCCCAGCAAATGCTCTTAGCCATGTTATCCACTTCCTATGAAATAACATGGCTAAGAACTGCTCAGGGCCCCATGAGGAACGCTTTCCATTTAAAAAGGGAAAAATAACATCAAAGACACTAAAATGCCTTCTAAATATGACCCCAAACAACCTATGAAGCTCTAACAGTACATATCCTGAAATTTAATTCATTTCAAAATTCGTTTTTAAACACAGCATATAAATCAATTGTATATCTGCATTCATGAAGAAATAACTAAAAATGTCCTTGAGACACATGAAAGTGTTTTCTGGAATGCCCTTGCACCATTTTTGGGACACTATTAACATAGCTAGGTAACTCCCATAATCAAAATCTAAATTTGCCAAGCACAAGTGGGAGCGTATTTACAAGACACTTGCCCCATGAGGAACACTTTACATTTTAAAAGGCGAACATAACATCTTAGACACTCAAATACCTTCTAAATATGGCCCAAAACAACCTATGAAGCTCTAGCAGTAAATATCCAGAAATGTAATTCATTTCTTAAATCGTTTTTAAAAGCAACATATCTGTTTCAGCTTACATAACAGACCATGAAATGGCCTCCATGTATTACAATATCTTGTGTTACAGCATGCCAGAATGTTACACCAAATATGCAATTATAATTTCTCTATGAAACTAATTCTATTACTATATCACTACAGACAAAACCACATTTTAAAAACACAGCTTTCTTCATCATTTTCTCCTTAAATCATACTATTCTCTATCTAAATTAAATAAATCTTTTCTCACCTTAGCAAATATTTTTTGAGTTTTGAAAACAGTCTCAGAAATACACCAAATTGTCTTCAGCAGAAGAAAAAGGATGCACTCCAAAGGCTGCAGCTATTGAAAGCACAGAAATACAGATATTCTTTTCACATATCTCTCATATTAGCCAATCATACCTCTTCCCTCACTTTTTTCAAATCAAAACCCTTCCCCCCTCTGCCCTGTCTGCCTTGTTTCCATAGCAACCACCTCCTGGAAGACCTCTCATGTTTGCAAATTCACACAACAATGTTTCAATTGAACTCTGAACTCTCAGTGCACCTGCGTATCCAGTGCAATCTTTCATTAAATGTTTCTTCCTTGACCATTCAAATTACATCTTTCAAAGAACACATCCATGCACCCTAACTTTCTGTTTTCAGAAATGAAAATGCACCAATCACTGCTAATGAATCATTAGCATTGTAAATCCACAGTTTTTTTTCTTTAGAAACTCCTACTGTTTCAACTGCCCTTTCATTACCACACTTCATCTGACTGCAGAACAACCTTCTTCCACCATGTTTAACGTCTGGATTGTTGGACACAGTTACATCCACTGGGCTCAAAGGTATGCTGAGAGCAGAAATTTACACAACCTCAATTTACAAGATGTGGAAATTAACTGGTTGGGCCAAAGAGGATTAAAATGTCACCAATTGATACCATTGGTGAAAACCTTTATGCATTTGCCAAAACCAGACCTGTTAATAGTGCACTGTGGAGGTAATGATTTGGGCACTTTGACAGGGGTAGGTCTGGAAATGCTTTTAAAGGACACCTTTGAGCAATTAATGGCACTTTTTCCTCAAACTGCCTTGGTATATTCCAATATATGCCAAAGACAGAAATGGAGGTGGTCCAACCAATTTTGTCCACAAATTGAGAAAGCGAGGAAGCATGTAAACAAATCTGTTTCAGCTTACATGAGAGACCATGGAATGGGCTCTCTTTACAACAATAACTTGCGTTACTACATGCAAGATATCTACAGAGGAGATGGAGTTCACTTCTCAGATGAGGGCAACAGAATTTTCATTCTGAATTTAAGACTGTGCATTGGTACCTACTTATAAGTACCTAAATGTACCATAAACCCAAAAGCTCTTCTCAGAGCTACCCTACATCTGATCACTCACAATTATTATTTTTCTCTAACTTTTTTCACTAATTTTCCTCAAAATTCGCTCCCCGGAGCGCTACCCGGTTCGCGAACCGAAAGCTAACCTCGCGGAATTTTTTAAAAAAATGTTTTTTTCCGCACATATAAGCCTCCTCAGCCACCCTCAGAAAACCTAGAGGGTCAAGATAAGTCTACCATGACCCCTTCTACCCATTCTAAACATTATTTGCCCTCCATCTTGTATCTTAATGCGACCGAAACACAAAATGGTGGACTCCCGTGACGCTTAAGGTTCGCGAACCGGGCCGCTTCCCGGAAAGCGGTCCAAAAAAAAGGTGGGAAAGTAATTTACAGAAAAACGACTAGAGACACTCTCACCAAATATAGATTAGCTCATACTACATAACAATCCCTTCCATTCTCACAAATTTCATTGAAATTTCATTTAGCCATTTAGCCTGTAGACCTCTCCAAGTACCATGAGGTAAATTACTTCACAAAACACATCTGAAGTGTTGGAATTGACAACCAATGAAAATGTTACTTACATTTTCTACTTTTATTACCTGACATTTGATTGGTTATATACCTGAATATATATAAAGGAAGAGAAGGAAACACAGCCATTTTGACTACTACTTGTTGTTGTTTATATCATTTAGAATACCACTAATAACATCAACTTGTTTCTAAAGGTAAGTTGTTATTTTTAAAACTGAAGTATATTATGCACTATAAGTAAATATGGTAAACTTTTTCAGATAGTTATATACTATCCCTCTGTAAGAGTTAGACATTGAGAAAGGCTTCTTTATTATAATTATGGACTGATTTAGGTTTCTGTGGTATAATTATAAATTTACTTAGGCTTCTTCACAGGCACTTTTTAATAGTACTAATTCACGCCTGAAACCATACAGTGCCCATAGATTACTTCTCTGGTATAAACTCACAAATGCCTGTCTGAACTTAAACCCAACAGTGCCCTATCTCTACTGATATATTTATTTTTTTATGCAAATTACAGCAATAAAATGGAAGGTGAGCAGAATGTTTCCTTCGAAATTGTTCTGGAGACCAACACAGAAAAAGAAATTGAGGACAATGATGACTCTGATTTCATGGATCAATCACGGGACCATGAATTAGTTCAATGTGTGGAATCAGTGGATCATTTACTTCATTATGATGACGGTCAAATGTTTGAACTTATGTTCACTGAACAAGAACACATATCAGACAGTGAAATGCTAGACGTTCTAGTAAATTTCGAAAAACAATCCGAAAAATAAAATTATATGTAATATTAAAAAATTGTTTGAGTCTTTAATCATTTTTATATGTAATTCATAAAGTAGTTAAATGTTAGAAATGTTATTAAATTTTTAAACACAATCACAACAATAAAAAATTGCTGAAAAAATAAAAATATTAAAAAAAAATCAACAAAACCAACAAATAATTAACATACAGTATTAGAAAAGTCTTTCATTCTTTTATCCATAAAGTTCGCTGCCCAGAACGCTTTCCGGTTCGCGAACTTGGCGCTTACCACGCAAAAAAAAAATTTTAAATTTTTTTTTTTGGACCCTCCTAGGCCCTTTTAAAACCTCCACATAAAACCTAGGGGGTCAACGAGGATCTACTAAGCCCCCTTATGGCAATTTCCCCCTTTGTTTTGGCCTCCTCTTGTCTCTCGATCCTACCGAGAGACAAGATGGCGGCCGCTCCGGACTGTTTAGAATGTTGACAGACACCGGAGGGCCAATCAGCTTCGCATCGCAAAGTTCCGATACGCGAAAGGTTCGCGAACCGGATCGCTGCCCGGAGCGCTGTTACAGATATATATCTTGATTTAAACGTTAATTTCTCAAAATCCACTGAAGCACATATATTGAGACCTAGCAAAGGCACATCGGGCTAACAGTCCCTACAATTTTGCCAAGTTTCGTGAAAATCCATTCAGCCGTTCGGGCTAAAAGTGAGTCCAACCGCCCTATGGAAATTAACATGGGAAAAAGGCGTTTTGGGACCCCCCTTTTTTCTCGGCCCCCCCTCCACAAAACCCGCCCAAATTTTCAAGGGCTGCTCAGAAACAAAATGTGCCATTTTCCTGAAAATTTCAGCCAATTCCGTCCACAAACGCAAAAGTTATTAGGCATAGAATTTTCAGAAATCCCATAGGGAAAAAATCCTAACTATATATACCTACTGGCGACCGCCAGTAGGTAATATATATATATATATATATATATTACCTACTGGCGGTCGCCAGTAGGTATATATAGTTAGGATTTTTTCTCTATGGGACTTTTGAAAATTCTATGTCTAATAACTTTGGCGTTTGTGGACAGAATCGGCTGAAATTTTCAGGAAAATGGCACATTCTGTTTCTGAGCAGCCCCTGAAAATTTGGGAGTGTTTTGTCAAGGGGGGCCGAGAAAAAAGGGGGGTCCCAAAACGCGTTTTCCCATTCATTTTTCCATAGGGCAGTTGGCCTCACTTTTAGCTCGAATGGCTAAATGGATTTGCACGAAACTTGGCAAAATTGTAGGGACTGTTAGCCCGATGTGCCTTTGCTAGGTCTCAATATATGTGCTCCAGTGGATTTTGAGAAATTAACGTTTTAAAAAACACATATATCTGTCACAGCGTCCCGGGTAGCGCTCCGGTTCGCGTACTTTTCGCGTAACGGAACTTTGCGAAGCAAAGCTGATTGGCTCTCCGGTGTCTGTCAACATTCTAAACAGTCCGGAACGGCCACCATCTTGTCTCTCGGTAGGATCGAGACAAGAGGAGGAGAAAAACGAAGGGGGAATTTAATGAAAGGGGGCAAGCTAGACCCCTCTTGACCCCCTAGGAATGATGTTGGGGCTATTAAAGAGTCCCGTAGGGCAAATTAAAAAAATGTGATTTTTCGCGGTAGAAGCGCTTCCCGGTTCGCGAACCGGGTCGCGAACCAGTAGCGAAACGGGAATTCGCCATTTTGTGTTTCGTTTCAATTAAATTACAAGATGGAGGAAAAACTATTTGAGAAATGCGTATAAGGGGGTACGGGAGACGTATCCTGACCCCCTATGTTTTCTGAGGGTGGCTGAGGATGCTCATATATGTTGATACATGTCTTCCAGCGGCTGCGCGTTAGCGGATTCTTTTTCTTTTTTTGCTGCGTGACATCTGTTAACGTTCGATTCGAAGGAAATCAGGAAGTGTTGACCGCCATTTTGTCACTGCGAGTAAATATATTGTTAAAAATAATTGTTATAAATTAATCCGTATTGATAAACATTGTCCGCGCCATCTTGCTTCTTTTCCAATGCCACACTTTTGTCGTGCACAGCAGCCATTTTAGATGTCTTGACCAGACCCACTCTCTGCACGCCGCCGATCCTCAGCATGGCTCCCCACCCTCGCAAGCATCTCCCCCACGCACTGGTCACCCACGCTCTCTTTCTCATGCAGGGGCCATAAACCTCCCCCCATCTGTGCTGCTCTTCCCTGAGAATCACACCCTGTGCCCGCCCAACACCTCCCTTTCACCCTTTTCACTACCGCACCCTCTGACACTCCTCTTCCTCTGTGTCCGATTGTCCAGGCCGGTCCCAGGCTATCACCTAGCCCTGCGGATGCAGTTTATGGCCCCAACTGTAAAGAATCACCCCTCTTCAAAGGAGTTACAGTAGATCAAGGCCCCCACCCGATGAGATCCGTCACACCACACGCGTTCCTACTATCTGATAACGATCCTGTATTGTGATTGGGGAGGGGATTCTCACTGTAAGGGTGTGTGGGACCGAGCCTGAAGCGGAAGATTCCAGGGATGCCTTTTTGTACATCAAAGTCTTCACAAATATGTGTCACATTAAAAATATATAGCACTCCAACAAAGTAGTAGGATTATAACACTTTAATAACTTATAAATATATACAACGCTCCAACAAAGTAAACACGTTAAAAAAAACATTTTAAACAACTATTTACATGGCAGCCTGCTGCAACATCCATCTCAAAGCAACAATGGGCTGCTTTGGTCTGTCTTTTAGTCGGCAAAATCCGTCGGCCTGTGAGGTGGCGTCAGTAGCGGAACGTTGTGCGAATAGGCCGAAGAAAGCACAACGCGCCGAGATCAGGACGGCACCGATGTGGTGTCCAGCAAGTTGCCGCACTGGTCTGGCCATCCTACAATGCTGTGCTGAAAAACGGCGTGGGGAGCCCCAGGGGGGGAGGCGGCGCGAACGGGCCTCCCCCGCCTCCCCAGGTGGAGGCTCCTCAGCTGCAGTGGGGCGCCCCTTGGCATCCAACTGAGTTGCGCCCGCTCTTGTGACACAGTGCCTCGCTCGGCGAGCTGAATTGCGCCTGCTCTTGCTATTACAGCGCCTCACCCGCCATCCAGCTGAGTTGCGCCCACTCTTGCGGTGCAGTGATAGGCGGCTGCCAAAGGACACTCAAAATGGCGGCCGGCTCTTCGGATTTGGGCCTGGTCCACTAAAATGTCCCTGGGACACATTTGAACTCGGACATTTGCCTGCTAGGGCATGGGACCCATTTCCGAAAGCGTCCCCTCAGCCTTGAAGATTCTACTAAAGTCATCGGGGCCCCCGACTCCCGCAGGCTTCCGGTGGGGAGCGGCTGTCATGATTGCATGCGGAATGGCCACGACGGAGCCACGAGATGGTGGTGCTCTCATGCTGACACCAGCTTCAGTCTGAAACATCCAGAAACACTGTAGACTACCAATTCGATGACTTACGGTGGAGCCCCAACGTGACCCGGTAGGGAAGAACTTGCCCTCCCCTCTTTTGACTGATGGTTCTTGTTGCCTGTCCCCTCTGTTGTTATCTAACAGAACCTTTTTGGACTGCCGAGTGAGAAAAAAAAAGGTGGGGCTTTCATCATTTGGGGAAAAAAAATGTTCCAATCCAATGAAAAGTGTTATTTTCAGGTCATATGATCAAGCCTTCCATCATTAGGAAACCAAAAGTAAAATGAACCAATGAAAAGTTTTATAAACAAGTCACATGACCTGTTATGCGGCTTTGGGCTATAAAAAGCCTACAAAATCCGTTGGCCTGTGAGGCGGCGTCAGTAGCGGACCGATGTGCGAATAGGCTGAAAGCAGCACAACGCGCCGAGATCCGGATGGCACCGAGGTGGTGTCCAGCAAGTTGCACTGGTGTGGCCATCCTACAATGCTGTGCAGAAAGACGGCGTGGGGTGCCCCGGGGGGGGGGGGGGAGGCGGCGCGAACGGGCCTCTCCCACCTCCCCAGGTGGAGGCTCCTCAGCTGCAGTGGGGCGCCCCTTGGCGTGTCACTCGCTATCCAGCTGAGTTGCGCCCGCACTTGCGGCTACAGTGCCTCACCCGCCATCCAGCTGAGTTCCGCCCGCTCTTGCGGCACAGTGCCTCTCCCGCCATCCAGCTGAGTTCCGCCCGCTCTTGCGGCACAGTGCCTCACCCTCCATCCAGCTGAGTTCCGCCCGCTCTTGCGGCACAGTGCCTCACCCACCATCCAGCTGAATTGTGCCCGCTCTTGCGGCACAGTGCCTCACCCTCCATCCAGCTGAGTTCTGCCCGCTCTTGCGGCACAGTGCCTCACCCTCCATCCAGCTGAGTTCCGCCCGCTCTTGCGGCACAGTGCCTCACCCGCCATCCAGCTGCATTGCGCCCGCTCTTGCGGCACAGTGCCTCACCCGCCATCCAGCTGAGTTGCGCCTGCTCTTGCGGCTACAGCGTCTCACCCACTATCCAGCTGAATTGCGCCCACTCTTGCGGTGTAGCGATAGGCGGCTCCAACAGGACTCTCAAAATGGCGGCCGGTTCTTTGGATTTGGGCCTGGTCCACTAAAATGGCCCTGGAACACCTTGGAACTCGGGCGCTTGCCTGCTAGGGCATGGGCCCCATTCCCGAAAGCGTCCCCTCTTTTGACTGATTGTTCTTGTTGCCTATCTCTTCTGTTGTCATTTAACGGAACATTTTTGGACTGCCGAAAGGGGTTCTGGTCCGACCGCTGGTTGGTGGAGACAATTTGACTATATCCTGGACCTGCCCAGCCTCGCCCAAAATGGCGCCGGTATAAATGGGACTCGTAACTCCTTGTTGTGTACTATTTGCCCAGCCTTGATATCACGAGATACGTATGCAGTTTTAAAGCACATGGCGGGCGGGGACGAGTACTGATTGAACACTTCGACATCCCTATTGAGATTAAGTTCTGATGTGTTATTGATTACTGTACTATTGAAAGTTCGAATTAACGTCACCCATGGTACTTGCCCGCAAATGTATATCTAGATAATTTTATTGTAACTGGCCCTGTCGTACTTTAATTATAAAATGTACGTCCACCGATTCCGCAACTGTTAGACACCTTAGTTCTTGCAACCTAATAGCCCGCCCGTTACGTTCTTCTACAGTGTAAATGTCCACTCATCATATACGATTACAGTTTGCTCCGTGGCCGGCCCACGTGGTTATAGGCCCGTATTTGTATACTGACATTTTCACAATAAAGGTTTTTAAAACAAAACATGGTAGTAGTACCTAGATTGGTAAAGTTTTGAATAATAGCCACTGTTTTCGAATCAGTAAAAGGCAAGTGAAATAAAGCAGCCCGATTACATGACGGTTAAAAGGTATAATACGCAGGAAAGCAGTAAAGATAAATGGTCAAGGGCTGTTGTGTTTTCCACTCCTGCAACATAAATTGATCGATAAGAATCCGATATTCATGCCTATCAGCGACTAAGACAGCAGGTCGAGCCTCTTTTGTTCAACGGGTCCCTCATGGGACGAAGAAACGCCCTTTTTCTCGAAATAGGAATATTTTACTTGCAGGACAGTTGTAAATTTCCCGGGAAAATACATTAGCCTGGAACATTGTTAGTGATAAACTGTAAATGCATTTGGGTCCTTTTCTTTACAAGTCAGAGTGAGAAAAAAAAAGGTGGGGCTTTCATCATTTGGGAAAAAAAAAAATTCTAAACCAATGAAAAGTGTTATTTTTAGGTCATATGACCAAGCCTTCCATCATTAGAAAAACAAAAGTAAAATGAACCAATGAAAAGTTTTATTAACAAGTCACATGACCTGTTATGCTTACGTTACGCGCTGCGCGCCGCGCCCTGGATCGCTTCCGGGAAGCTGCGCCTTGCGCACCGGAGCACTTCCGGGTGCGCTAACGCGGCGCGTCATATGATGCATTACGGGACAACGCAGGTCCAGAATATAGTCAAAATGTCGCCACCAACCAGCGGTCGGGACACAACCCCTTTCAGCAGTCCAAAAAGTTCTGTTAAATGACAACAGAAGTGACAGGCAACAAGAACCATCAGTCAAAGAGGGGAGGGCAAGTGCTTCTCTACCGGGTCACGTTGGGGCTCCACCGGAACTGATCGAATTGGTAGTCTACAGTGTTTCTGGATTTTTCAGACTGAAGCTGGCGTCAGCATGAGAGCACCCCGTGGCTACGTCGTGGCCATTCTGCGAGCAATCATGGCAGTTGCTCCCCACCGGAAGTCTGCGGGAGTCGGGGGTCCCGGTGACTGTTGTAGAATCTTCAAGGCTGAGAGTACTCTTTTGGGAATGGGGCCCATGCCCTAGCAGTGAAGCGTCCGAGTTCCACGGTTGCCCAGAGCCATCCTTGCAGGCCAGGCCCAAGTCTGTGGAGCCGACCGCCATTTCGTGAGCTCCGTAGCAGCTGTCTGTCGCTGTACCGCAAGATTGGGTGCAATTCCATTGGATGGCGGGTGAGACTTTGTAATAGCAAGAGCAGGCGCAATTCAGCTGGCCGAGCGAGGCACTGTGTCGCAAGAGCGGGCGCAAGTCAGCTGGTTGAGTGAAGCGCTGGGGTGTAGCTGAGAAACCTCCACCTGGGGAGGTGGGGGAGGCTCGTTCGTGCTGCCTCTCCCTTCTAGTGCACCCCACGCCGTCTCCTGGCGCAGGTATATGTGATGGTCGGACCAGGGCATCGCAGGACGTGTCTTCAGGTCAAACGGATTGTGGGACAAGGTCCAGAATGGAAGAGTCACTAAAAGGCAAAAAGTTCCGCCTGACCCCGGGAGCCAGCCGCCTATGTCGCGGGCGATCTTAGGCCACACCAGGGCAACAAGACTTGGGGAGGGGGCAGGAGCCAAGCGTCCCCTCCGAGTCTGCGCCATCACACCGCCCCTCGGGGGCCTCCGTCAAGCGGTTCAGGGAGGCACCGCATCACATTGTTTTTTAATGCGGTCAGGTCCACAGACAGCCCCTACTTACTTTGAGAATAGTGAAGCTGCAGCAGGTGCAAATAAGCTTCAGACAGTGTTACAAGCGCTGCTCGGAACCCTCAACTATGGCACCCAACATCCAGGACTTATGCCATTTGTGCAAGGCAGTGACATCAAAGCATCTCAGGGACCAAGCAACATACCATATCCAGAGTCCTTCCCACAGCCTCTGCCTTCTTTTTTACCTAGTTAGTGTTCTTTCACTCCCACTCCAGGCTTTTAGTCAGTGGATGGAAAACCATGAACCTACACTCACCTATGAAAATCTTACTATTGATGGTTGATTTTGAGCCCCAAATACAAAGGCTTGTTTGGATCGATGTTGCAGCAGGCTGCCATGTAAATAGTTATTTAATAAAACGTTTTACCCTGTTACTTGTTGATTTTGAGCCCCAAATACAAAGGCTTGTTTGGATCGATGTTGCAGCAGGCTGCCATGTAAATAGTTATTTAATAAAACGTTTTACCCTGTTACTTTGCTGGTGTGTTGTATATATTTATAATATTTGCATAGGGTTTGTCGTTGTTTTGGGCGGGGTGGACGGCGGAGCCGAGCTGTCTTGCAGCCATTATGGCGTTGAGCTCAGTTCCTCTCACTAGTTTCATATTTCTCATGAGGGGTTGTTCCTAATGTTTCTATTTTAGCGAGGTCAAAAAGAGATCCCATTAGTGGCCTACTGATTTTGCTTGATTCCTTTTGTTGTTTCTAACGATTTTTCACTATCTGCAAAGACTAAACAGAGTATTGCGACTCTGTGCTTGTTTGTAAATAGAGAATGAACCAAAGAGAACCAATTCCAAAACAGTAAATGCTTGGATAACAATCAATCAAATGGAGAGGGAAGCAGGCACGACGGATTACAACCGGGGCAAAGGCCTGCGTTACCTACCCTTCACTATCTGCAAAGAGAGAATACTCCTAAAAGAAAAGAGGGGGGGAGGGGGCAGCGTTCAAAGCACATCAGCGTGCATAGACACGAAAATGTTTTTACCTACCACATACTTGACATTTTAAAGCTTTTGATATTTGCTATTAAAAAAACCATTGAAATTCACTGAAAAAACCATAGGTTATAGACCATATATAGTTAGGAATGAGCATTTACAAAACCTTGAAAATTCACTGAAATAACCATGGGTTATAGACCATATATAGTTAGGAATTGGCATTTACAAAACCTTATTTTACCCACACAAAACCATTGAAATTCGCATATATAGTTAGTTGCACTAACTATATATCGTGCACCAGCAATCCACTGCTGATGATGTCACATATTACATCATTCATGACATGGTCAGTGACATCACTGATGACATCACTGATGACAACTCAAATGACATCACTGAGAACATCACTGATAATATCATTCATGTGATAATACGATGAACCTCTTCATACTCTAATATAACCTTAGATACAATCAGTGTAAACAGACACTCACAGATTGTCACTCATCCATGGAGTTACTCATACATCTAGTCAGTCATGCAAAGAATCAATCACACCTCCATTTCTTCAACTATACAGTTATACACACCTTACTAATTCAAACATATTCTAACACATATTTACTTTCCTATACGATCCCTGATACAAGTTTACAATGATCCATACAGCCACTCACACATTCATTGGATCTTATGCACGGTTATATATGCCAACTCTCACATGTACTGTGTTTTACATATGTACTTACTTTGATATGTTGCACTGAGATATCTATTCACTCACCAATACACTCATGCACACAGTCAACCGCCCATGCAGCTGTTTCCACATGCACTTTTGAACCCCTACATCTAGTGAATCAACTGCTCACACATCTATGCACAGAGTCATACACCTCCCAGCCACTCACACACATACTCAGTCTCCCATACAAATACTTGGGCAACCAATGAATATCCCATATAGTTACTCATATAGCTACTGATTAACACATTCAGCAGTTTACAGAACAACAGACATAATGATGCACAAATTAAGACAGTTTAGTCACTAACCCATGCACTCAGTGAGACACATTTAATCACTCTCTCATACAGTCAGTCATGCACCTACTAAATTCTTCATCCAGACACTTATAAATCCACTCATTCTTCAATATGTAAGACATATTTTAACTTTACAGAAACATACAGTCATTGGATAATGTCATCAGTGATGTCATTTGAGATGTCTTCAGTGATGTCATCAGTGATGTCATTTGAGATGTCATCAGTGATGTCATCAGTGATGTCACTGACCATGTCATGAATGATGTAATATGTGACATCATCAGCAGTGGATTGCGGGTGTGCGATATATAGTTAGCGCAACTAACTATATATGAAATTTCAATGGTTTTATGCGAGTAAAATAAGGTTTTGTAAATGCTAATCCCTAACTATATATGGTCTATAACCTATGGTTTTTTCAGTGAATTTTCAAGGTTTTGTAAATGCAAATTCCTAACTATATATGTTCTATAACCTATGGTTTTTTCTGTGAATTTCATTGGTTTTTTAAAAGCTAACATCTGTAGCTGTAAAATGTATTCTTCTTTAAATCCCAAAATATATTTTAGATGTTTATTGATAATTTTTTTTTTTTATATATTTTTTCTTCGCTTCCGGTAAGCGAACCGGGAAGCTTTCCGTTAGCTCATCTTGATGCCGCGACCTAGTCCGCGAACCGGTAAACGTTTCGTTAGCGCAACTGTGACGTATCACGTTGTCGCGTAATGCGTCTTATGACGCGCCGCGTTAGCGCTCCAGGAAGTGCTCCGGACCGCGAACCAGAAACGATCCGGGACGCGGCGCGCACCGCGTAACGAAAGCGGAACAGGTCATGTGACTTGTTTATCAAACTTATCATTGGTTCATTTCACTTTTGGTTTCCAAATGATGTATGACTAGGTCATGTGACCTAAAAATAACACTTTTCATTGGTTCAGAACTTTTGCTTTTCCCAAATCATGAAAACCCCTCCTTCTTTCCTCACTCTGACTTTCATCTTGGTGAGAGAAAGACCATTTTCCAGTCATTCAGCAATGGCTTCTATCCTTGCTTCAGCTGGTGGACCCCCACCACCACCTCAACCTCCTCATGAGAAGAGAGGACCACCAAGTCAATTCATCTCCAACAGAGAGGAGGAAGAGGAGGACCTAGAAGAAGAGGACACAGATGAACCTGAATTTATACAGGAGTTGCCCCGTGTTTCCCGAAGGAAAACAAGTTTTATATGGCAGTTTTTTTCCATCCCTCAAGGGGAGAAGAAGGTCAATGCGAAATATGCCACCTGCCTCATCTGCAAATACCGATTATCTAGAGGCACTGATAAAAAGTATAGTATGGGCAACTATACTATGCATCGCCATATGGCCAGGTGGCATCCATTAAACTACAGCCGGGCAGAGTTAAGGGACCTGCAAGATAATCCCCCGACAACTCCTGTGGCCAGATCAACGTCAACTATTTCTTTGACAGGAAGAGAGGCACAGGAAACTGTGCCAAATATACAGCAAAACTTCAAACACATGAAGTTTACCTGCTTATATTGTGGTGCTATGCTCTCATGTGGAAACATGAGCGTGAAATTAATCAACATTGCGTACGAAAACCACAAGTGCCCTAACCCACCCAAACAGTAATTTTTTTTTTGCTCCTGTTGAGCTCTTTTCAATGCCTGTTTTTTGTTGTTTCCCCTCCATGAAAAACACAAAAAAAACATAAAACTGTTCTAAAAATACAAAAAAAAACAAAAAATGTTCAGAAAAAAAAAATAAATAAAACAACAAAAACATAAAAAAAAGTTCTTTTCAGAACTACCTCCCCTTTCAAATAAAATTGCTAGAATGTTTAGCACTCTGGCAAGCTCTATTTCTTTTGGTTCGCTTTCCGGTTCGCTGCCCGGTTCGCGAACTTGAAGCGAACCAAAAAAATATTTTTTTTAAAAAAAGAAGAGTTAGTATAAAGGAAGTAAACAGAGAGTAATGTTAAAAGAAAGACAGCTATAGGGAGTAAACCAGAGATACTGTTTAATAGATCTATTTATTAATTCAGGATGACGATAAGGTGTGATCTCTCCTGAGGTTTGTTTAAGGTGAGACCTACTCAGGGTTACAGATCAATTTTACACTTGTTGAAGAATACAGACCAGATAATGCATGTGAAGGCCTACCAATGAAGTAAGTCATGTCCTCTTATTACATCATTCATGACATGGTCAGTGACATCATCAGCAGTGCATTGCGGGTAAAAAGAGTAGAAAACATTTACCTTATAATTCTTGTTACCTTTTTAAAATATTTTTTCATACTTTCAATCTGTAAAAGAGAGAACAAACATTTCCAAAAATATTAAAACATGTATTTAAAAATTAGAAAAGAAAAGGGAAAAGGTTCAAGAAGAAACAGTTTTTCAACAACTTTGACATTTACAGAAGCCTCTGCTTCTCTACGTCCCCTACACAATCCTAAAGATATATATTTTAAACAAACAGTATCTTCATGCTGATGAACTGAGGCCTATTTTGGAACATGGTGCTTCTTTTGCACTGCTGATGTCTCACAATAGTGATGCAATAGCAGCGCAAAAAAGATGTAAAGCCATCATAAAATTGTGTCTAACATTTTAAATGATTGTTTCAGGATGCAAATAAGATGTGTGCTTTCAAGAGCTTTCTTTGATGTGAGGCCTATTCCTTTTTTTAAAAAAAAACAGTACCCTGAAGTACAGCACTGTAAGCATTAAAATTGACACTTACAGAAGACTCAGTTTCTCCATATCTACCTCACATTTCTAAATGTATATCATAAGTACAAAAAGCAGAACATTAATTATACATGTTAAATGGTTTATTTTTGCTGTTCTCAGAATGTATCAAATTTCACTTAAATCAGTGACTTGAAGGTATTCATCATGTAACAGCGGGGAAAAAAAAACCAATCAAAATGATTGTGTTTAAAAAACCCATACAACCTAAGAAATCTGAATTCAAAAGTCCTTAAAATTAACTTACTTTCAATGACGTCGAAGGATGTCCTATGAACAGCGTCCACTCTGTTGTGCTATAAATATTTTTAGCCCGCCACTTTCTGAAAGAAAACCTCCATCGTTTTGAAAAATATGTTACATACAAGAAAAGACTTCTCACATTCTACCACATGTTTCCACTAGGCCAAATCATGTTGCAGCGATTCACAAGTCTTGTAATTCTTCCAATCAAATCCCGTCATTTTCTATTTTCGCAACTTTCAAAAAGAAAACATTTAAGATTATTTTCACAATCCTGGACTACTAATATCTTACCCTTCTTTGTCACTCATGTTCTCCTTTTCCTATGACACTGATACTGCTTACTATGAAGCAGACTTACTTGCATCAGGTTTATATAGTTGGATTTTTAAATTGACATTGTAATTAAAAGTTTTGGACCAATAATCTAGACAGCATTGCAGACTTACATTCCCTCTACTTGATGAACCTTTTGCAATTCTTCACAGGAAATCCCAAGATTCTTTCTTTAAAATTTTGGTTTTAAAAACACCAGGTAAGAATTTTTAAGGTCAAACGGCAATTTTTTTTTGAAAGTTACAACGGAATCATTGCAGAATGACCAGCCGTTTCGAGACTTTAAATTAGCTGTATAATGTCCTGATGTTGTTGAAGGACCATCGTGATAGATAATTGCTACAGTTACAAAAGTCCTTCCTGATATTGACAGCTGAGAAGCCACAAATGTTTTTATTAAAGTTGACAATTTTGATCCATCAGGCCTACATCGTTGGATCATTAAAATGACATACTGGCCATATCTACGTATAAATAATGTTGACATCATTTCAGATTTACATTGGCTACACTCCATGTTGTGATCCGCTGCATTTACTAGCTTATTAAAGGAGACTGATTTACTGTCTGGCAAAGTTAAATATATAAATCTTTCTGAGTCTACACTAGTAGTACTTGATACCATACAGTTCTCGCAGTCATGCTGCCATTGATAAGAAAGCCCAAACAGGTGATCTACATCTACACCCTCATCTTGCAATACATCAAGCATATACATTAAAAACTCCTGACAATGTTGCTGATTATTTTCAGAGAAGTCTGTTTGACCTGAACATTCATCTAACAGATAACGAACTTCAGACACACTTTCTACTTTTGTTCGATCAGTGCTACATTTCTCGAAAACAGAATTCAACAAACAGCATAAAATTTGTTCTGAATTCAACAGAATTTGTTCTTTTAAACTCTCTAGTGAAAAGAGAACATTAACCACTACATTTGCATAGCAGTTGACACCAGAACTGTTTTCAAATTGAAAACCGACAACATCTTCAACAGAATCCACTTTCTTTCTGCTAACAATTTTCGGTTCATTGACTTTTGGTCTTTTTGCTACAACCTCCCTACTATTACTGATATTTCTACGTTTCCGGCCTACCACACGTTTCTCAAACAAAGGATATTGAGGCAAATGTGGCGCATACTCTCTTCTTAACCTATTGTATTCCTTAACACAATCTAGATCTGCACAAATGTTTGTGACATCACAGTCAATCAAGTACAATCCCGATAAAGTTCTAACTCGTGACAATGCCACATATGCCATACCCTCCTTAAACACAGAACTGCCAATATTCACCAATGCACTGTCTACACTTAAACCTTGAGATTTATGGATTGTCACCGCATATGCCAAGCAAACAGGAAACTGTTTACGGCGAACATATAAGTCTTTAACAAGCAAAAACCTAGCTGAACAACGACCAATTAGCTGTACTTCCTCAATGCCATCAAATTTAATTTTTAAAAATTCTATTCCATCTCTATTTCTGTATTTCTCAAAATCAACAACATTACCCATTGATCCATTTACCAGACCTCTTTCAACATGTAAATTCCTTCTCAAAATGATTCGGCAATTTAAACACACATTCAAAGTCTTTTCAAAACCCGCTGTTTTAGATATAGTCTTCTCTAATGAATCCAATTTTGATTTCAAATTCTCTGACAAAATAATTGTTGATCCCATATGCTCTATTTTGTCAATAGCTTCAAGTTTCACAATCTCTTGCTTTTCTAAATTCAACATTTTGTTGTTGAAGATGGCACATTCTGCAAGAGTTGGCATCAAACATATTCCGGATTTCTTCTCAGTAATTTTCTGAAAAATATTCTCAGGCACAATCTCTTGTTCGGGATATAAATTTGAAAGTAATCGTGCATTTAAAGCTTCTTTTCCATGCTCGGTCACTTTTCCAATTCTAATATCTTGTAGAATATTCTTGTAATCTTCATCCTTCGCCTGACGCATATTTTCATGCAGTTCAGCATAATTGAAGTTTAACCATATATTGACGTTGCAAATGCTCCCTAGGCACTTCCTGGTATCTTCATGCGTGAGTATTTTGAACACAGGTTGACCTTTTACTGGTGTCAGCTGCAGAAGATCTCCGAAAACAATGATGTGTTTGCCACCAAATAACACATCATATTCAGTTTTAAGTACTTCTTGCATTCTCAAATGCACAAAGGCAAGCATGACATTGGAAACCATGCTTACTTCGTCAATGATAAGTAGTTTCATTTTCCTCAAGACTCTTGAAACTTCACAGCAAGCATCCCCAGATAACTTGTGGTATTGTAATTTGTTGTCATGCTCCACTGGCAGCATCAGTAGACGATGCAAAGTAATACCTTTAATGTTATGTGCTGCCAGTCCAGTAGGAGCTGTGACAACACAAGACAGCGATGACTCAGTCCTTTCCTGCAAATAACAAGAAATTGCTTTAATGAGGAAACTTTTTCCAGTTCCCGCTTCTCCACTCACGTACAGTCGGACAGGCTTCAACGATGTACATGAGCACTCTTTCTTCTCATGACTTAATCCGTGCTCAATTTGCTTGGTAACTTCATCATATATTTTCCTCTGCTCAACGTTGAGTTGTTTTTCCAAGTCTTCTAAGTTAACTGAATCCTCCTGAGCATGTGCCATGGCTCTTTCCACTTCATTCATAGCAGTGGCAGCTTCATTTTCGATAATAGGTCCTCCAAGTGGATCTTGACTCAATGAAACAGAACTCTGACTGTCCTGAGAACTGTCTCTGGCAATCTCGGCTGCAATCGTTGCTTCCTGCTCAATTTCCAAAGTTAGCATTTCTTGATATTTAGGAAAAGCAGGACATTCTATGGTCTCCTTAGCAGCAGTGAAAGAGTCTTCATAACAGAGGAAATCTCCAAGCAGTTCCTCTTCTGCACGCCAAGGCTTGAAAAGTTGCAAAAGTGCTAAATAGAAAAACTCCTTTTTTTCTGGAGATTCGCCACTCAATTTTCGATGGTTTACTAATTGGCATTTTCTTTGCTTGACCAGGCATCCCTCACTTCCAATTACAGCATACACTCCTTTCTCCATATCTTCTTTGATGTTCCTCTTGAATATATAATTTTGTAGAACCTCATATAGACAAACATTCTCAAGGTGACTGCTTCGATTTGGATAATATGTATCCAACATGTTGGTCTTCAAAATGTCGGTACTGTTTGGTTCCTTTTCTGCCAAATACTCAATTTCCCGGACAGGTTTTAGAACTCGATTTCGCGTTGCAGCAAGACCAAGACTCGCCCAAACGATACTCCTGGATTTGGCATAGAGACTTGCTGAAGACAATCGATCAGAACATTCGTAAGCTCCGATTTCTCGATGCGACAACATCTTCAGACTGAAACTGTACAACTTCTTGCTGAGGCTCTTTTCATGGGAAATGTCCTCCCACATATCCTTCAGTTCTGTCTTTTCTTTTTTGGTGATGTAAGATGTCACATACCGAGCCACAGCCATACAGTTGTCAGCCACAAACTGTATATCCATGTTAGCATTCCACATGGACAAAATCACTGGGTTGTAGTCGTTGATGTACTTGGACTCTTCGTTCCTTTTCAAATTGTATGTATTTTTGGGTGATTTCCTCATCACATTATGTCGCAATGAAGACATCAAACTGTTCACTCTTCCTTTAGAAATCACCGGTCGTGGAAAGTTGAAACGACATTTGGTGTAGAACTTGTCCTTGTTTCTGAATTTACGACGACAGTACTTTCCACAACGATGGCTTTGGAAACGTAGAACTTGTTCTCTCAGGCTTTTCTTCTCCGTTGCGTTTGGAACAGCACACGTAGAATACTGTTCTATGAAATTCATCACTAAGTCATCCGGATCTGTTCCAAATTTAGGTGCATCCTTGATCCACAACAACATATGTATATGAGGAGCACCTCTTGCTTGGTACTCCTTTCTCCAGAAGAAATCCAACACCTCTCCAAGAGGTGGATTCTTCTTATTTGTGATGAAAGACATCATAGCTTCAAATCTATGATTGAAGTACCTGCATACATTCACTGGATCCAAAGAACACAGTTCTCCAGGTGTCTTGAATTCAATGTTTTCAATATTTCCATTTGCCTCTCGTAGAAATTCAAGTAAGTCTTCCCAGCCATACTCAGCACAGCTCAGAGTGAGGAACCATGTCGGAGTTCCTAAGTTCCTCAGCATACATTTTAAATCACCATGACAACGGTACCAGTACTCATTAGTACCACGCTGACACGCCATGAGATTAATTAAGTGAGAATCCAAAATACTGTCTTGGACATTGACTTTATGCATAAAATCACTTGCCGAGATGTTTCGCATCTGTATACCACTTTTTAAGATGTGGTTCACTGCATATGACAGTCCAGACAGATCGCTTTCAAACAGGAGATGAAACAAATAGGGAATGCATTGACGAAACCTAGGATCTTCTGCATACAATCGTAAAGTCCGGTATTCAGATGCAGGAATTTGATGAGGTCGCTCATCATATCTTCCTCCTTGACCTGTGGGAAATAGCTGTGGGAAACACCGAGCTTCCAAACTTTCCTCCCAAACACTAATGGGACTCCCTTTGGCTTGTTTCATTTGTTTCATTTGAAACAACTCAATAGCATTCCCCATGACTTCCTTGGAATGCAAAGGATGAACACTATAATGTTCATATATTTCTTCACTTTTAGAGGCCTCTACTTTCTCAATTTGGCCAGCACACAAATCGCTATCCTCTTCATCACTTACTTCCTCTTCTGCAACATATACATTCTTATAGTACTTATTATTTTTCTTCAAATACAATGTTGCCTTTTTGACTTTCCTAACATCCACTAAATCTTGCCATATTTTCTTATTCTTTGTCGGAACCCCATTAACCAAGATAACCAGAGGTTCCTCTTCCACTTTTTCTACTCCAATTGTGTTAATGTTTTTGTTCAAATCTAGAGGCAAATAAACAACTCTTCCCTTTAATCCTCTCTGTAAATCTGCTGGAGGCAACTTCCCTGTCTTTGGCTCCATTCTTACAATAGCCTGAAAGGGATGGATACTTTGAATCAAAATAGATTCATAAGTATTTAAATCCTTCAATTCAGAAGGAATCTCAACCAATTCCAGATTATTATGAACTGCCCTAGCAGGCATCTGGTTTTGGTTTAATTTATTACAACAATAAGTACACACACGTTGATCCGATCCCAAATCAAAATAATTTTCTACCATCAAGTATGTGGCAAAATCCTTCCATTCACTATTATTTTCCCTTTCACTTTTTGCATATAAATCCACTAACTTAGTCTGATTCTTATAATAAGTGCGTCGACAACATACACAAGTGAAATTAGGCCTCTCACTTGATTTCATCTGAAACGTGGCAATTTCCTTCTGAAAATTATCTGTACTGGAAACCTGTACATTATCTTCAACATTACCCTCTACTTCTGGGTCAATTTGAACATTCTCATCTTTACTACCAAAGTAACAAAACTCAATTTCTTCACAAATATTCTTCACATCTATTTCAGAACCATGCAAAAGAGCAGCACATAATTGTTTAAGCATAATTGCTGGACTCTTAGCATAATACAACATCCTCACTAATTTTCTCACTTTATTATGATGCACTGCTAGCATCCTGAAATGATGAAAAACACTCTGGCATACTCTCCTGGAAAGACAAGCCAGTGAATGACCACGCAAACCTGTCATTTGTCTCACTCTGCAAGGATCTAAATCTTGCAACAACTTCATTTTCTGCTTCAAACTTTTCTTATTAAATGTCCGTATAAAATCACAAAGCAAATTGATGGAAACCTGTCGCACACTGCAAATAGAACTACACTTCCAAATGTACACAGGACCCTTAGGACGTCTTCCTAAAACCTCATCACTTAGCGCCTCTTCTGTCTCTGTTGTCACAAGTTTTTCTTTTTCAACTGGACAACCATCCTTCACTTCATAAGCTCGACCACTGGTGTCAACTGCAAACACCAAATCATTATCCTGAAAATAACTCTCCTCATTAAAAAATGCCTCACAACTTGAACTATGCATCCATTCTCCGGAAAACACTTCACAAAAGTTACTACGATTTACTACTCTTTTCCATCTACTTTTTGTTTTGAAATCAGAAATTACCTTGCTTAGTTTCCTAATTCTATTGATTACCAAAATAAACAACTTTCGCTTAATTTCAAAAGCATGATCAATAATTTTCTCTACATTTTTCTTCTTCTTATAAAATGCCACTTTCTGTTGGCCTTTCTAATCTAAATTTGCCAACCGCAAGTGGGAGCGTATTTACAAGAAACTTGCCCCATGAGGTACGCTTTCCATTTGAAAAGGGTAAAATAACATAATAGACACTCAAATGCCTTATAAATATGACCCAAAACAACCTATGAAGCTCTAGCAGGACATATCCAGAAATGTAATTGATTTAAAAAAATCGTTTTTAAACACAGCATATAAATCAATTGTATACCTGCATTCAAGAGGAAATGACTGAAAATGTCCTTGAGACACATGAAAGCGTTTTTTTGGAATGCCCTAACACCATTTTTTTGACATTATTAACATGGCTATGTAACTCCCATAATCAAAATCTAAATTTGCCAACCGCAAGTGGGAGCGAATTTACAAGAAACTTACCCCATGGAGAAAGCTCTTCAATTTAAATGGGAAAAATAACATCATAGACACTCAAATGCCTTATAAATATGACCCAAAACAACCTATGAAGCTCTAGCAGTACATATCCAGAAATGTAATTGATTTCAAAAAATCGTTTTTAAACACAGCATATAAATCAATTGTATACCTGCATTCAAGAGGAAATGACTGAAAATGTCCTTGAGACACATGAAAGCGTTTTCTGGAATGCCCTTGCACCATTTTTTGGACATTATTAACATGGCTATGTAACTCCCATAATCAAAATCTAAATTTGCCAAGCACAGGTGGGAGCGTATTTACAAGAAACTTGCCCCATGAAGAACGTTTTCCATTTAAAAAGGAAAAATAACATCATAGACACTCATATGCCTTATAAATATGACCCAAAACAACCTAGTCAAGTCAAGTCAAGTCATAACACTTATATAGCGCACTACATACCCAGAGGGTTTCAAGGCGCTTAGGAAGGGGAGGTGGATTATTTGTCAAATATCCACGTTTTAAGCTGCTTTCTGAATGCTAGGTGATTCTGGGTGAGGCGAAGGTAAGCGGGGAGTGAGTTCCATGTTTTGGCAGCCAGGTATGAGAAGGATCTGCCTCCCATGGTGGTCTTGTTGATGCGAGGTACAGTGGCGAAGGCTTGGCTGGAAGAGCGCAGTTGGCGGGAGGGGGTGTAGAAGGACATTCGCGAGTTGAGGCAATCTGGTCCGATGTCGTAGAGTGATTTGTGTGCGTGGGTAAGCAGTCGGAAAGTAATCCTCTTATTGACGGGTAGCCAGTGGAGGTCTTTAAGGTGACCAGAGATGTGTTCGTTGCGTGGGATGTCTAATATGAGCCTGGCTGAGGCGTTTTGGATTCGTTGTAGTTTCTTCTGGAGTTTAGCGGTGGTACCTGCGTAGAGGGTGTTTCCGTAGTCCAGTCGGCTCGTGACTAGAGCGTGGGTGACTGTTTTCCTTGTTTCGGAGGGGATCCAGCGAAATGTTTTTCTGAGCATGCGAAGAATGTTAAAGCAGGAAGAGGATACGGCGCTGACTTGTCTGTTCATTGAGAGTGAAGAATCCAGGATGACGCCAAGGTTCCGTGCGTGTTCTGTCGGGATGGGTGCATTTCCGAGGGCTTCCGGCCACCAGGAGTCGTCCCATGCAGAGGGGGATTTACCTAAGATGAGGACTTCTGTTTTGTCTGAGTTCAGTTTCAGACGGCTTTGTTTCATCCATTCGGCGACTTCTTTCATTCCCTCGTGTAGGTTAGTTTTGGCGGTGCTGGGGTCCTTGGTGAGAGATAGGATCAGTTGAGTGTCATCCGCGTAAGAGATGATGTTGAGGTTGTGTTGGCGGGCGATGGCCGCGAGGGGGCTCATGTATACGTTGAAGAGGGTGGGACTGAGTGAGGATCCTTGTGGTACGCCGCAGATGATTTCAGAGTCCTCGGACTTGAATGGTGGGAGGCGGACTCTCTGGGTTCTTCCGGTGAGGAACGAGGTGATCCATTCCAGTGCCTTTCCTTGGGTTCCGATGTTTCTGAGGCGTTGTAAAAGGGTGCTGTGGCAGACTGTGTCGAAGGCTGCAGAGAGGTCGAAGAGGATGAGGGCGACTGTGTCTCCATTGTCCAGTAGAGTTCGAATGTCGTCTGTTGCTGCGATGAGTGCGGTCTCAGTGCTGTGTTTGGCTCGGAAGCCAGATTGTGAGGGGTCGAGTGATTTGTTGGCTTCGAGGAAGGCGGAGAGCTGGTTGTTGACAGCTTTCTCGATGACTTTGGCCGGGAATGGAAGAAGTGAGATGGGGCGGTAGTTTTTGAGTTCGGTGGGGTCTGCTGTTGGTTTTTTCAGAAGGGCGGTGAGTTCAGCGTGTTTCCAGTCTTCTGGGAAGGTAGCGGAGTTGAAGGAGCAGTTGATGACGTCTCGGAGGTGCGGAGCTATGACGGAGTCTGCTTTGTTGAAGATGTGGTGGGGGCATGGGTCTGTGGGGGATCCAGAGTGGATGGAATTCATCAGGCGGATGGTGTCCTCAGTGGAGATTGGGTTCCAGGCATTAAGGGTGTTGACGGGGGGAGGATGGTCAGCTGATGGTAGGGTGGGTTGCCTTCCGGGTTGGTTGTCAAAGCTGTTGTGGATGTCAGCAATCTTGTTGTGGAAAAAAGAGGCTAGGGAATCGCAGAGGGTTTGAGAGGGGGTGATGTCGTTGGAGTTGGCCGAGGGGTTGGAAAAATCCTTGACGATGTTGAAAAGTTCCTTGCTGTTGTGGGCGTTGTTGTCGAGTCGATCCTTGAATGCTGTTTTCTTGGCTTTTCGGATCAGTTGGTGGTGAGTGCGGGTGGCGCTTTTGAAGGCGTCCTTGGTGCTGGTGGTTGGGTCTTTTTTCCAGGCCTTTTCAAGGGAGCGGCACAGTTTCTTGGATTTCTTGAGGTCGTCGTTGAACCATGAGGCCTTCTTGAAGCCAAGTTTGTGTTGACGTTTTTTCAGTGGTGCTAAGGTGTCGGCGGTGTTGGATAACCAAACGGTGAGGTTGGAGGCGGCTTCGTTGGCGTTAGAAGAGAGGGCTGGGGAGGATTGAAGGAGTGATGTGGAGATCTGCTCTGTGGTGATTTTGTTCCAGTTTCTTTGCAGAGTTGGTTGGGGGTGGTTGATGGGTTTCGGCTTGTTGTAGATGAAGTGAACGCAGCTGTGGTCAGTCCAGAGGAGATCCGTAGTGTGGCTGAATGAGACATGGTTGCTGGAGGTGAAGATGGGGTCGAGAGTGTGACCTGCGATGTGGGTGGGGGAAGTGACCAGTTGTTTAAGTCCGAGGTTGGCGAGGTTGTCCAAGAGGGTGGCGGTGTTGCGGTCGTTGATCTTTTCAAGGTGGAAGTTGAGGTCTCCCAGAAGGATGTAATCTTTGGAGGGGAGCGCGTGTGGGGTGATGAAGTCTGTGATGTCTTCACTGAATTTTGCGCGTGGTCCGGGTGGTCTGTAGAGGAGGGTGCCTCTGAGTGTGGTCTTGGGGTCGATGTGGATCTGGAAGTGAAGGTGTTCGGAGTTAGCGAGGTTGGCGTCAGAGCTGGTTGAGATGCGGATTGATTTCTTATGGACGATAGCGATTCCACCTCCTGTATGGTCGGTGCGGTCCTTGCGTGTGATCTTATAGTCATCAGGGATAGCGATGGCGATGTCAGGGGCGGAGGAAGCGTTCATCCATGTTTCCGTTAGGAAGGCGACGTCAGGAGAGATGGTGTCTAGTAGGTTCCAAAGGTCAATGGCGTGCCTGTGGGCCGAGCGGGTGTTGAGAAGGATGCATTCTAGGTGGTTGGGGTCGGGAATCTGTGGTGTGGTCGTAGCGGGGATGTTGTCGGTGCCGCTGAATTTGCAGGAATAACAGGAGAAAGGTCCATGGGTGTGTCCAGGAGCGGCTTGGACGCAGTTGGGGGCGCGACCGGGGTCAAGGGCTAGGAGGGTGGCGGCATCATAGGTAATGCGGGAGGGCTGTGGAGCGCGAGGGGCAGGGGGTCTGGCGCTGGGCGCGGTCCAGGCGCGGACGGGCGTAGACGGGCTTACCTTTGGCGCACCTTCGGCGTGTCCAAAGCACGTGGACGCTGCGCGTGGAGGCATTGGCCATAAATGGATGGTGGAGGGGGCGGAGCGTGGGAGGGTCAGCAGCTGGGAGGCGGTAGCGGGGAGGAGGGGCAGGGAAAACAACAACAGCAGACAAGATGGAGGTCAGAGGGGAGGCGAGGCAGGGGCAGTAGGTCGCCAGCGAATAAAATTACTCTAATAATGCACGTTGCTGCCAGGTGGAATGCAGGGAAATGCAGTGCAGGGCGGGCGGCGCTATAGTCACAAGCGCTGATAGCAATGAGATTACACAAAACACTGCGCAAATTTGATAAAAGCAGGCGAGCCGATTTTAAACACGGCGCTATTTACTCTAATGCAGGCGGTACCACTGAGATAAATAAATAATGCAGGCGATACCGTGCAAGTAGCAGTGCGATCCCAGCAAGATGGCAGCAGTACAGGGAGAGGAGCAAGGAAGGAGCAACCGGTCAGGAGCGAGTCCGGGCGGTCACAGGGGCTGAGAGGACGAGGTAGGCTCTGTGAACGTGGGTGGGAGGGTCAGCAGCTGGGAGGCGGTAGCGGGGAGGAGGGGCAGGGAAAACAACAACAGCAGACAAGATGGAGGTCAGAGGCTCCATGAAGCTCTAGCAGTACATATGAAGCTCTAGCAGTACATATCCAGAAATGTAATTGATTTCAAAAAATCGTTTTTAAACACAGCATATAAATCAATTGTATACCTGCATTCAAGAGGAAATGACTGAAAATGTCCTTGAGACACATGAAAGCGTTTTCTGGAATGCCTTAGCACCATTTTTTTGGCATTATTAACATGGCTATGTAACTCCCATAATCAAAATCTAAATTTGCCAAGCACAGGTGGGAGCGTATTTTCAAGACACTTGCCCCATGGAGAAAGCTCTTCAATTTAAATGGGAAAAATAACATCATAGACACTCATATGCCTTATAAATATGACCCAAAACAACCTATGAAGCTCTAGCAGTACATATCCAGAAATGTAATTGATTTCAAAAAATCGTTTTTAAACACAGCATATAAATCAATTGTATACCTGCATTCAAGAGGAAATGACTGAAAATGTCCTTGAGACACATGAAAGCGTTTTCTGGAATGCCCTTGCACCATTTTTTGGACATTATTAACATGGCTATGTAACTCCCATAATCAAAATCTAAATTTGCCAAGCACAGGTGGGAGCGTATTTACAAGACACTTGCCCCATGAGTAATGCTTTCCATTTAAAAAGGAAAAAATAACATAAAAGACACTCAAATGCCTTATAAATATGACCCAAAACAACCTATGAAGCTCTAGCAGTACATATCCAGAAATGTAATTGATTTCAAAAATCGTTTTTAAAAACAACATATCTGTTTCAGCTTACATAAGAGACCATGGAATGGGCTCCATGTACAACAATAACTTGTGTTACTGCATGCCAGAATGCTACACCGAATATGCAATTACAATTTCTCAAAGAAACAAAATCTATTTGTATATCACTAGAGACAAAGCCACATTTTAAAAACACAGCTTTCTTCATCATTTTCTCCTTAAATCATACTATTCTCTATCTAAATTAAATAAATCTTTTCTCACCTTAGCAAATACTTTTTGAGTTTTGAAAACAGTCTCAGAAATACACCAAATTGTCTTCAGCAGAAGAAAAAGGATGCACTCCAGAGGCTGCAGCTATTGAAAGCACAGAAATACAGATATTCATTTCACATATCTCTCATATTAGCCAATCATAACTCTTCCCTCACTTTTTTCAAATCAAAACCCTTCCCCCCTCTGCCCTCTCTGCCTTTTTTCCATAGCAACCACCTCCTGGAAGACCTCTCATGTTTGCAAATTCACACAACAATGTTTCAATTGAACTCTGAACTCTCAGTGCACCTGCGTATCCAGTGCAATCTTTCATTAAATGTTTTTTCCTTGACCATTCAAATTACATCTTTCAAAGAACACATCCATGCACCCTAACTTTCTGTTTTCAGAAATGGAAATGCACCAATCACTGCTAATGAATCATTAGCATTGGAAATACACAGTTTTTTTTCTTTACAAACTCCTACTGTTTCAACTGCCCTTTCATTACCACACTTCATCTGACTGCAGCACAACCTTCTCCCACCATGTTTAATGTCTGGATTGTTGGACATAGTTACATCCACTGGGCTCAAAGGTATGCTGAGAACAGAAATTTACCTAACCTCAATTTACAAGATGTGGAAATTAAGTGGTTGGGCCAAAGAGGATTAAAATGTCACCAATTGATACCATTGGTGAAAACCTTTATGCATTTGCCAAAACCTGACCTGTTAATTGTGCACTGTGGAGGTAATGATTTGGGCACTTTGACTGGGGTAGGTCTGGAAATGCTTTTAAAGGACACCTTTGAGCAATTAATGGCACTTTTTCCTCAAACTGCCTTGGTATATTCCAATATATGCCAAAGACAGAAATGGAGGTGGTCCAACCAATTTTGTCCACAAATTGAGAAAGCGAGGAAGCATGTAAACAAATCTGTTTCAGCTTTCATGAGAGACCATGGAATGGGCTCCTTGTACAACAATAACTTGCGTTACTACATGCAAGATATCTACAGAGGAGATGGAGTTCACTTCTCAGATGAGGGCAAAAGAATTTTCATTCTGAATTTAAGACTGTGCATTGGTACCTACTTATAAGTACCTAAATGTACCATAAACCCAAAAGCTCTTCTCAGAGCTACCCTTCATCTGATCACTCACAATTATAATTTTTTTCTAACTTTTTTCACTAATTTTCCACAAAATACGCTCCCCGGGCCGCTACCCGGTTCGCTAACCGAAAGCTAACCTCGCTTAATTTTTTTTAAAAATGTTTTTTTTCCGCACATATAAGCCTCCTCAGCCACCCTCAGAAAACCTAGGGGGTCAAGATAAGTCTACCATGACCCCTTCTACCCATTCTAAACATTATTTGCCCTCCATCTTGTATCTTAATGCGACCGAAACACAAAATGGTGGACTCCCGTGACGCTTAAGGTTCGCGGACCGGACCGTTTCCCGGAAAGCGGTTTTAAAAAAAGGTGGGAAAGTAATTTACAGAAAAACGACTAGAGACACTCTCACCAAATATAGATTAGCTCATACTACATAACAATCCCTTTCATTTTCACAAATTTGATTGAAATTTCATTTAGCCATTTAGCCTGTAGACCTCTCTAAGTACCATGAGGTAAATTACTTCACAAAACACATCTGAAGTGTTGGAATTGACAACCAATGAAAATGTTACTTTCATTTTCAACTTTTATTACCTGACATTTGATTGGTTATATACCTGAATATATATAAAGGAAGAGAAGGAAACACAGCCATTTTGACTGCTACTTCTTGTTGTACATCACATTTGAACAGGGGCGGTGGGTGACATTTTAAAGTGGTGGGGCGCAAAGTCATTTGCATACAGCACCGTAGCGAGCGAGCCCGAACCCCAAAAGGGGGGTTTGGGGGGATAACCCCCCCCAAGAAAATTTTGAAAAAAAGAAGAAAAATTGTGCATTTTCAAGCACATTTGAGAAAGCAGGACGGTTAATAACGCAATTGTGAAAGTGCAGTTATTACATTAATAGATGGCATAACATAGGTAGCTGCTTATTCAGTATAACCACAGAGCTTCATACATTCCGTCCTATTACAGACTCCGATATTGGCATTAAAAGTACCCTCCAGCTTATCAGCTTCAGCAAGGTTTCCAACAGCATAGCACCCCTTTGCTACACACAGATTACAGGTTCAGCCACATGATGAAAATAGCAACTCATTCAGTGTGATAATTAAGGGAGCAGAGCGCTTGGAAAACCTATTTAGTGATGGGCTGAGCAAAACACAACAAACAAATTGACTTCTTTCATCTCCTTTATTTCAAAGCATTTACAGGGCTCAGGTGTTTTACACCTTGTGAAAACAACAAGCTAATTTGGTGAAAGCATACTTAGAAATCTGTATTTATGTATTGTAATTGTAGACTGGACCAAAAAACGAGTGAAGGGGCTCCACCAAAGCACCTCTCCCTTAATTATTTACACATAAATCACATGCGGTCTGACAAGTCTGCCAAAAATGCAGCAGATGAGCTGGGGCGTTTACTCCTGGCTTGGTTGCTGGGGCGTTTACTCCTGGTCTGGGTAATGCTGCAGAGCTGCAAACTAAGGCGCTACCAGGTAACCAAGACTCAAGTACCACCACAGCATCAATCTGTGCAACCATTCAACAACAACTGGTTCAAATATGTTCTCTCAATGTTTCAAGCTATATTACAAATGTCACCAAAAGATGTTAATATTTCACTTCTGTTCTTGGATTTTGGTCACAATAAAATACACTGAACATAATCTTCACAAAAGTTATTTACAAAAGTTTAAGCTATTGCCATTATAAATTACAATAACTTTTATTATTGTATTAATTATAAAAAAAATAAAAGCCATTGCTCTTACCTGCACAGGCCGCAGCTGTCTAGACCTCGGAAGAAAAGTGCTGATGAGGATTGATAATGAGAGCAAGTTGGGCAAATGCATTTTGACGCTGTCACGACTGAACAATCAGGTACTAGGTAGGACAAGACAAAAAAACTGTTGCAAAAACCTAAACAATGGGCCAGTAACAATACCATCAAAATACAACGCTCCGAATAAGTTAGCAATGGGAGCATTTTCTTGAGAGAAATTGATACACAAAAGACTTTTGAAATGACCTGGACTTGTGCTGACATCAAAAACCTATTAATCAGTTGAATACCCAGAGGACGTCAACCTAATATATTGGACCAGGTGGTTGTCCAAACTTGTGATTGAGCCTTACAGATTCGGATTGCCGCTTAACAGTCATTGATCTAGAGATAGTTTGCCTGCATCCAGGAATGGATGGCTGGCAGGGAACTTTACTGGGACAGGGGACTGTCAAACCACCCCATCAATACGAAAGAAAATCTGGGTGTCAACCACAGATATAATGAAGCAGAGACAAAAGTGATTTATCAGTTAATAGTAAATCAGGAAAAACAGCTGACACTAGCATTGAATATAGCAGTGCTTAAGGAGGCGATATGAGGACCTCAGAAAGAAAAGGTAAATTGAGTGTGAAAAGAAAGGGAGAAGCACTACCTCATTGCGTAATTAGTCAAAAAACAACTAAACCAATGGAAAAATGTTCTCCCTACCACCAAAGTTGCCAAAAAGTTGACCAAGACGGCATGTTCAATTTTGTCCAATGCTGCCAAGAGATCCAATGACGTGAGAGCCCTGACACTACTGCCATCAAAACACTGATATAACTCATCCACGAGAGCAAGGAAAATCCACTTGATAGACGTAGTGAGTATCAAAGAATGAATGACAGTAGAATAAAGAAATAAAGGGAACAGGGTAGGCATGGTGAAAGATTATAGGCGGCCATGTCAGACTGCTCACCACAAATATGTGAATCGCCTGTACACTCTACAACTTTTTTCCCGTTTGCCTCCAATATTTACAGAATGTAATTCCTTCCAGGTAAGAGGTGCTAGGTCGCTCAGCAAGTCTTAAATAACTGTTCCAGCTACCTAAGGAGACGAGGGGCAAATGCCCTGAACATAGCTTGCACCATTATTGGTAAAGACAGTTTACCCCTATTTTAGGATTGTATTTTCATCCCACATTCTCATACCTGCCAACTGGTTCAATGCTATCTAGTGCACACCGAACATAACTTTGTATTCTGCTAATTGCAGGTATTATTTCTCCAGACATTAATGTCCTAGCAGAGAAATTGTATTGACCCCAAAAAATCAAAAGTGACATAAAATGTTGTGTGTGACTTTGGACCACTTTCCAGCTATGACTAAACTCAGCAAGGAGGCATGCCTTAGTCACAATCAAATACCAGCCCCTAATCTGAAAAAAACCAACAAAAAAAACCAGAATGCAGGGCAAGTGCTGCCCCGATAAGGGGGGAGGGGGGTAGAGAAGGGTCTGGTCATTGCAGCCATATTAATGCAGGTGTCAGTACACATGCCATTCCTGCAGGAGGCCGCCATGGATAGTGGGATGACCTTTACAACCGCTGCAGTACAGCTTGCTGCATTAAAGGGCTGACGAAGTGTAGTGTGGCCCGTCAGCCGCTGCAGTACACGTGCCAGCATCTGAGGGGGTGTCAGGGTGTAGTGTGGCCCTTCAGCCGCTGCAGTACATGTGACAGTAGCAGTCGGGGTGTAGTGTGGCCCTCCAGCCGCCACGTGCCAGCACCAGACAGGGTGTCATTCCGCATATATATTGCAGCAGTGCAACACAAGAAGCTCTTGTGATAAATCACCTTCCCAAATGTAATGCCACTTACGCAGTTATACTAAAATAGCTTGAAAGGCAAAGCTTTTACGGTCACAATTACAAAGGGGTCAGGATGGGACAGGGGCCTCTGTGCAGCAAATCAGGAGGGTTGTAAAAAGTACTACATCCCCACTCAGAGTATTTAACTCCTTCACACACCTTGCTATGCTGAATCAAGGGTAAAAAAGCAAATGCTGAAGCATGTTTTAGCACAGGAGCACCTGGGCCTGCAAACCCTACAGTGCAGAGAGTTCATTTTTAACCGAGCAAAAAAGTCTTATTTAAAGTCCATATGATAAACCCACCGACTTAAAATGTCGTGGAGCATGGAAATAAGGCAGAGATTAACATCACCTCAACACTGGTATAAACTCCTCTGCACATCAATACAGACAACTAATGAAAAACATGATCGCCAACGTCTTATTCCACATATTCCTGAGAAAAGTCCTGAATCAGGCAAAACTGCATTTTCTGATCGTGGAAACATAGCTACTGTATTAGGAATATTACCTCCGATTTAGGATACAAATGTAAAGGCGTGTCTAAGGAGCAACTCTGGCTTCACATACAGATTCCACCTTTCTTTGACTGAAATGAAGGAAAAACCCCTATGTTCCGTTTGTAATTTGTTAATTTCACCCTTCCGGGGCTTATCGCTCCATATTTCTTAGTACCTCTAGGGCGTAGTCTGAGGACTTCATAATGAGGCTCCCGCGTCAAGCCTTAAAGGAGTTCAGGTAGGTAAAAGCAGCTTCCACCTGCAAAAACTCACCAGTTTTAAATACAGTCTCAGTAGAAGACTAGTTGTGGTTTAAGTGCTCACATAGAATGTCTCCTTTAAAAAATCATTCTGGCACTGCGTTTTCTGCCGAATTTTTTCTGGTTTCTTTAAAATTGATAGAAAAGACACCCTTCCATCATCCAGTCAGTTTAAGTATTATGTGTTTTGAGGAGATCCCCATGCTTTCGGATAGGAAAGCGTTTGTTGGTCGCCTAAAATGTGGGTCTTGTCTTTTCTTAAATGTCCCATACCACCCTCCACGAAATTAGATGCATTACACTGGCCTGTGCATCATGGTAAAAAAAAAGTATTCTTGAGTTGCTGCACATCGCTTTGTTTGGTAACACTGATTGGGCTGGTATGGGGGAAGAGGATCAGCCTGACCGCGAGGCGGGATCTGCCCCATCTTGGTCAGCTATCACTGCATTTATTAGTAGCACCGTACCCCTCTCCATTGTCACTACCTTATTTACCCCTCATGGCCAGGCTTGCTGTATAGTGTGCTAAAGTGGGAGATACAAGTCCCAAAACGCAGCAAGAAATTTTCCGGAAAAATCCAAGAATTGAGGTGTCACACATGATATGGGACCATTCGGCTCTGCATTCCTCAAACCTGCAAACGAATCCTTCTCGGGCAGTGGCAGTGAATTCAAAATGATTGCACTACCTTACAAAACATTTTGGGTTGTCTGCTTGCATAAATACACACCGTGTTCCTTAATCATGCAAAGAAAAGCAGAGATTTATGACCAAACCCATGATCAAAAAAGTAAGGACTTGCTGCCGACATTTGTGTGAACTTGCTAAGGGTGAAACCTGTTCAGAGCAGGACAATTTAATTAGTGAACTAAGAGGCAAGGCGGCTGTCATGTTGCGGTGTAGATTTTTATTGCACAGGGAGCAACATTATAGTCTATTAAACAAATGGTTTTTGAATAGTTCACATCTCTAACAGACATATTTGAAAGCTCTTACACATGTGTGATAATGAAGAAAAACAAATGATCGACGGAATGCTGAACAATGCAAGCATTCACCCCCAGTCACAACAATCTGGGTTTAATCCATCTTTCTTTTGCCAACTATGCCACCCCAGTTTGGAGCCAGCCATATGCAAGTCAGTCTTGACCATGTGCCTCATGGGAACACTCCAGCCTGAACTGCCAAGCCAGGTCCTCCGTGGACCGGAAACCAGCATCCTGGGATCGGTTTCCGGGAATTTGTTCCTTTTACAAATGCCTAGGCATGCACCTGAAAATTCTCCCAAGGGTAGCAAGGCCCAGGTACATATGTAGCACGTGGAGCACTTGGAGCCACCACTACACCAGCCACGTACACTCAGGGGTGGCTCCTCCTTAATGGCAGAGGACCGTCACCCAACAGCCCAGCGCCAGCAGATGATAGATAAATTGATAATAACACACTGTTATCAATCTATGTATGATGTCTTAGCAGCGCAATGAGAATTGTCCAGAGCAGGCCGGGAATGGCAGGGTAGAGGAGTAGTGCACAATTATAAGTGCAGGTCCATTAGCTGGCAGTCTTTTGCCGGCCAAACAGACATGCGCACTTATGTTTCTCCAAACCTGCTTTGTTACACAGCCGGGTTGGAGAAATGCCACAAGCTCCAATGCACTGTCTGAGCAGAAAACAAGGGCTCTCAAACCAGTCCTGGCACTGCTCTCGTAGCCTGAGCATCGTCTGGATTGGGTGGGGAACCTGCACCTTGAGGGCTCATCCCCTTCTGGCCTGATGAGAGGAGCAGCGAGGTGACCGGCTGGCAGAGACCACAACGCCGTACCACTTTAGATAGGTGGCCGCCGCCACGACCTACCCAGCTTGTCTGTAATCTCTTCACAGTGAAGCGGTACAATACGTAATGGTGATGAAAACCATACATTCAGGATTAACTCCATAGAATGTAACACTCTCCATAGTGGCCGAGTCGACCTAGATATGGCAGTTGTGGCAAAGTACTGTGTTCTGGCAAGTTGAGCCATCAATCCGAGGTTTGGGACTGCTTCATGACAGAGAGGTCATCCTGACTCTGAGTCAAGTAGCAGCGGTTAGGCCAGCCGAGGTCGAGAGAGCGGCAGTGGGCCGCGGGCCCTTGCTGTTGAATGAGCACCAGCCTGCCCTTAGCTAACACCACACTGGCAGCCCACTACATAAATCAGGAGAACGGGCGTTCTCTAACATTACTTATAAAGCATGGAACGTCCTCCCACTCCACACCATAGCCCCCTCCACTCTTCTTGAATTCTGCAAGAAGATGCAGACCTAGCTTTTCATTCGATCAACTAATAGCACGAGCTAGGCGCCCACAACAGGCATAGCGCTTTTTTGGTACTTTTTTTTGTTGCTTTTGCCCTGTAGTTGTTGCTTGCCTTGTCATTTTTGCTTGCCCCTTCGTTGTGGGTTCGTTTGTTGTTTCGTGCTCTTTACCCTGCCCCCTTTCTGTTGTATATCGTGCCCCGTCGTCCACTCACGTTGTGTTGCTTGCTCCTCCCGCCAGAATGAAAGTGACATTCCATATCTAAAAGGATAAATGTACCATGTGACTACAAGCGTCATAGTATTGACGGATTTGTACAATAGTTCAAATGAAGGTGAAATGTACAGACAGTGGTGAATTAGTATAGGTTTTCATTTAGCTGCACAGTAGTAGTTTCACTTCAATTTAAGTCATGTGTTATGTAAAGTTTAAAAAGCTAACATGCAGCACTTGTGCGCATATATCAAGCAGCAGGTTTCTTCATTTTTTTTAAAGTGTAAATTTGAGCATACTTTCATAACGTAAGCCTGGCACATCAACAGGCTGGCAGCTAAACGTGGTGGCACGCAGCTCTGGTGCGCAGGCTCATGCACGCTATTCTCAGACTACAAAGAGGGCTTCAAATCTTAATAACGCTATTACATAACATACGCGGAGAGAGAAGTCTCGATTCCGTTAGAGAATGAACGTGCAGAAGATGCCTCGTCTTGGATGCAGCTGCAGGGAGTGGTGCTTCTGCAGCTGGGCGAGCTTGCACGCGTCACATTGACGATGACACTGACAGACACCTTTATGTTCTTAAATAAGCTAGTGTGTGTCCCTTTGCAGTGTTTGATCCCCATGGATTTAGTAAAATAATACATCGTGATACCGTTATACCGTTCCTCGGGTGCAGGTCATATCTTAGCATAAAGTGTATTTTCTAATGTACAAGTAATATTTGGCATTATTGCACTCCCCCATGTCCCAGACCATTAAGAAATGTAATTGATATAGACAATGTTGAGACCCCCGCGTTCAGCTGGGTCGCTTTGTCTGTCATGGTGTTTACGAAATCTATGTCCAGGAATGTGTTCTATGTCCAGGAATGTATGAACTTCTACCATGGAAATGTATTTGTCTTAAATGTGTAGAAAAGGGGTTCTAGCGGTATGTCCAAGACTGGGGTTCTTATCCCGACTTCAACACGTGACCACCATACGTGTGATTCTGGGCAAATCACTTGGGTTTCTTAAGGCTCAGACGTACACAAATGTGTCATGCAGATTTTTTAAACATCACTTAATTAACATGATTCGGAATCATCCCCCAAAAAAAAGGGGTTTAAGGGAGATGAAAACGGTGGTGGTTTCTAAAAGGGGTGTGGCATACTTAGAAATTCCTTTCTAATAGGCATGACCTAATAATGGCGTGGCTTAAAACATGTAATTGAACATCTTGCGCACCACACAGTGTGACACGTGGACACTATTTGGGTGCCAGCAGAGATATTTCACAACCTTATGACTAAAATAAGGCAAACCTATTGTCTTTGTTAAAGTTTGTTATCTGATGCATATGAATGAGCAAAAATATGATATTCTTGTGGACAAATGCAATTCATTCACCTGCTGCACAGTGTAATAGAGTGCACCTTAAATTGGGCGAATTAATCTCTTGTCTGCCTTACCGGAGGAGAGTGTCCCCAAGCTCGCTGAATTCAGTGTGATGTCCTTACACGCAGCGTCATGTGTATTCAGTCACGGCTCTCCTTGTTCACTGGGAGAAAGTTCCTAAACAGGCCCAATCAGCTAGTGAGGCAGCTGGTGATTGCCAACCAGGCTGGATCAGGATCTGACGTCACGCGCGGCATCCAATAATGGATTGCCCTGCGGTGACCGGCCAATCCTGGCGCCTAGGGGGGCTCATGTATGCTCGCCCTGTGTCGCCTTTGAGAAGCCGGGGGCTGCGACCAGCTAAAACAAACACCCTCTTATGGGAGAACACTGATGCGCATGCGCAGGCAAGTTTCTGCCCTGCAAGTCACTGCGCGCTATATACCTTGGCTGGCTGAGTGCGTCACGTGGTCGTGGACTGTCACTCAAGCTGCGCAGCAGTCCAGACCAGCCCCCCTGCACTCCCCACTCCTGATTAACTCGGGAGATTCCCGGCGGCGCTCGGTCAAACTTTTTAAAGAAACAGTGACAGTCACACCAGTTTATTTTATTGCAGCAGCGCGTCCTTGGGGCTTGTGGGGCTACGCCCCTACGTCCCAATGGACGCACCGCTGCTGCATTTGAATAGCTACCAAACACTTCAACTTGTTTGTGAAGGTAAGTTGTTATTTTTAAAACTGAAGTATATTGTGCACTATAACTTAATATGGTAGACTTTTTCTGATAGATATACACTATCCCTCTGTAGTAGTTATGGATTTAGATAGACTTCTCTGTTATAGTTATGAATGGAATTAGGCTTGTCTTGGTTAAATCACATACACTTTTTTATAGTCCTATTTCCACTCTGATACTATACACTGCCAAAAGAAAAATTCACTGATAAAAACTGCCTATCTAAAATTAATCCCAACAGTGCCCTATCTCTACTAATATATATTTTTTTAATCAAAATTTCAGGCAAAATGGAAGGCGAGCAGCAACTTCAATTTACAATTGTACTGGAGGAGAGCAGCCAAGACAATATTGATGATTTTATGGATCAAAGTAGAGACCAGGAACTACTACAATGTGTTGAAGCAGTGGATAACCTGCTTCAAAATGAGGACATGTTACACCTATATTCAATTTTGAAATTTCTGACACTGAAATGTTAGAAAGTTTAACGAATTATGAAACACAATCAAAATTAAAAAAAATACTTTAAAAATAAAGAAAACAAAAAAAAACAACAAAAACAACAAACAATTAACATACAGTATTAGAAAAGTCAATCATTCTTTTTTCCTTATAGTACGCTGCCCAGAACGCTTTCCGGTTCGCGAACCTGGCGCTCACCACGCAAAAAAAAAAAATGTTTTTTTTGACCCTCCTGGGCCCTTTTAAAACCTCCACATAAAACGTAGGGGGTCAAGGAGGATCTACTATGCCCCCTTATGGTAATTTCCCCCTTTGTTTTGGCCTCCTCTTGTCTCTCGATCCTACCGAGAGATAAGATGGCGGCCGCTCCGGACTGTTTAGAATGTTGACAGACACCGGAGAGCCAATCAGCTTCGCTTCGCAAAGTTCCGATACGCGAAAAGTTTGCGAACCGGAGCGCTGCCCGGAGCGCTGTTACAGATATATATCTTGTTTTAAACGTTAATTTCTCAAAATCCACTGAAGCACATATATTGAGACCTAGCAAAGGCACATCGGGCTAACAGTCCCTACAATTTTCCCAAGTTTCGTGGAAATCCATTCAGCCGTTCGGGCTAAAAGTGAGGCCAACCGCCCTATGGAAATTAACATGGGAAAAACGCGTTTTGGGACACCCCTTTTATCTCAGCCCCCCCTTGCCGAAACCCCCCCAAATTTCCAGGAGCTGCTCAGACACGAAATGTGCCATTTTCCAGAAAATTTCAGCCAATTCCGTCCACAAACGCCAAAGTTATTAGACATAGAATTTTCAGAAATCCCATAGGGAAAAAATACTAACTATATATACCTACTGGCGACCGCCAGTAGGTAATATATAGATATATATATATATATATATATATATATATATATATATATATATATATATATATATATATATATATATATATTACCTACTGGCGGTCGCCAGTAGGTAGTTATAGTTAGGATTTTTTTCAATGTTAAATCTGAAAATTCTATTTGGAATAACTTTGGCGCCGGTTGACGAATCTGCCTGAAAATTTCCTCAAAATGGCCTCGCGGCGTTCCGGTCCGTCCCTGAAAGTTTGGGGGGGATTCGTCAAGCGGGGGCCGAGATAAAAGGGGGGTCCCAAAACGCGTTTTCCCCATGTTAATTTCCATAGGGCGGTCGATTTCACTTTTAGCCCGAACGGCTGAATGGATTTCCACCAAACTTGGCAAAATTGTAGGGACTGGTAGCCCGATGTGCCTTTGCTATGTCTCAAGATATGTGCTCCAGTGGATTTTGAGTAATTAAGGTTCAAAAAAATATATATATCTATAGCCGCGCTCCGGTACGCGCACCGGTACGCGCACCGGGCGCTTACCGCGACTTGCGTGCAGAAAGCTGATTGGCTCTGGGATGTCTGTAAACATTCTAAACAGTCCGGAGCGGCCGCCATCTTGTGTCTCGGTAGGATCGAGACACGAGAGGTGGCCAAAACAAAGAGGGAAATGACCATAAGGGGGCAGAGTAGACCCCCCTTGACCCCCTAGGTTTGATGTGGGGGCCATAAAAGGGCCCCGCGGAGCAAAAAAAAAATAAAAAATTTTTTGGATTTTCGCGGGGTGAGCGCCCGGTACGCGCACCGGTACGCGCACCGGTAAGCGTACCGGGGAGCATACCATGGGGAAAAAGAATGACAGTTTTAAAAGTAGCTGTTTAAAAAAAAAAATGTTTTGTTGTTTTTTTTATACATACACATACATATATATATAAATGCATATGCATATATATATATGCATATATGTGTATATGTGTGCGTGTAGAGAGAGGTAGAGAGGTAGAGGTGTAGAGGTAGAGAGGTAGAGAGGTAGCGGTAGAGAGGTAGAGATTAGTAGAGAGAGAAGAAGAGAGAGGTAGAGAGGTAGAGAGTAGAGAGTGAGTAATAGAGAGTAGAGAGTGAGTAGTAGAGAGTAGTAGAGAGCAGTAGAGAGAGTAGCAGAGAGTGAGTAGTAGAGAGTAGTAGAGTGAATAGTAGAGTGAGTAGTAGAGAGTAGTAGAGAGTGAGTAGTAGAGAGTGAGTAGTAGACAGTAGTAGAGAGTAAGTAGTAGAGTGAGTAGTAGAGAGCAGTAGAAAGTGAGTAGTAGAGAGTAGTAAAGAGTGAGTAGTAGAGAGTGAGTAGTAGAGAGTGAGTAGTAGAGAGTAGTAGAGAATGAGTAGCAGAGAGAATAGTAGTGAGTAGTAGAGAGTGAGTAGTAGAGTGAGTAGTAGAGACTAGTAGAGAGAGAGTAGTAGAGAGTGAGTAGTAGACAGTAGTAGAGAGTGAGAAGTAGAGAGTGAGTAGTAGAGAGTAGTAGTGAGTAGTAAAGAGTGAGTAGTAGAGAGAGAGTAGTAGAGAGTGAGTAGTAGAGAGTAGTAGATAGTGAGTAGTAGGGAGTAGTGAGTAGCGAGTAGTAGGGAGTGAGTAGTAGAGAGAGAGTAGTAGAGAGTAGTAGAGTAGTAGAGAATGAGTAGTAGACAGTGAGTATTTGAGAGTAGTGGAGTAGGAGAGAGTAAGTAGTAGAGAGTAGTGGAGAATATTCCAAAGTTTGGCACAGCACCACTTTCACAATGAGTCCAATCAAATCATATCACTTAGAGTCCTTATTGAAGCGCTGAATCTTGGTGTATATTCAAATGCTTTTATTTTCCTTAAGTTTATGTACCACAGCCAGCCGAAAGGTTTCGTTCTGTACAACAGAACTTCTTCAGGGCGTTCTTATTTCCTTCAAGTTATGTCGGTATCCAGTTGTCATATAACTAGATATTTCTTCCAAATGTTAGACAAGACATAAGTATATTCTTATTCAAAGTGACTAGGTATCAATTTTACCCACACAATTCGGGAAGACTTGAGTAATTTATAGCATTCTCAAAGTCAGTCTTTCAAAAATTCCAAAGTATAGGACATGATAATCCAAATCCAAATGTTTCTCAAGAAAAGTAATTTACAATCGTTCGGAATATCGGTGTTTGGGCAGATATGATCCAGGGACCCCCAGTATGCAAGGGGAATTAGTCCCCCCTCTACAAACGCGCCAGTGGCCTGCATTGCAGAGAGGTGTAACAAGGGTGTGGCCTCATTACACTTCTCTGCAATGCAGCTCCCTCGCGCATACTGGAGGCTCCTGGTGGACCAGTTGACCCCAGGGACCCCCAGTATGCAAGGGGAATTAGTTCCCCCTCTGCAAACGCGGCAGTGGGCTGCGTTGCAGAGAGGTGTAACAAGGGGCATAGTCTCATTACACCTCTACAATGCAGCCCCTGGCGCATACTGGAGGTTCCAGGTGGGCTAATTGGCCCCCAGGGGCCCCCAGTATGCAAGGGGAATTACTTCCCCCTCTTCAAACATGCACGGGGGCTGCGTTGCAGAGAGGTGTAAAAAGGGTTGTGGCTTCATTACACCTCTCTGCAATGCAGTCCCCTGGCGCATACTGGAGATTCCTGGTGGGCTTTCAGGTCTTATATAGTTAGGAATTAGCATTAAAAAAACCTTTGAAATTCACTGAAAAAACCATAGGTTTCACACCAGTTATAGTTAGGAATTAGCATTTAAAAAACCTTTGAAATTCACTGAAAAAACCATAGGTTTCACACCAGTTATAGTTAGGAATTAGCATTTAAAAAACCTATTAAATTCACTGACAAAACCATAGATTTCACACCATTTATAGTTAGCTGGAAATTTTACTGACATAAAACCATTGAAATTCCCACGTTATAGTTAGTTGGACTCACTATAACTTGCGCGCCTGTAATGCACTGCTGATGACGTCACATATTACATCACTCATGACATGGTCAGTGACATCACTCATGACATCACTGATGACACCATCCTTGTGACAGAGTGACAGACCTAATTTCAGTGTAATGTAACGCTTGAAACACATATTCAAAAATAGAAACAAACATTTTCAAAAAAATGGAGATACCCAAACCAGTAACAACAACCAATTCAGTAATTCCACCATCTATATACACATCCACTCATTCACCAACAGTTCTATATAGTCACTCATATATATACTCACTCATCATATGTAGTGATACACCTATACATCCTGTTACACATCAGCAGTCATCCAAAAGTTACTCACACACATACTCACACATGCAAATAAACTATTGAACATCCATTTATTTGCATATACATTTATACACACACTACCACCTTACTTCTAAGGAAACTTACCCATACTTACTCTCTTAAACAATCACTTATAGAAACACATACTTATTTAAACAGGAACTCCTACAATCTCTCACTATATATACTATACTCACTTATATACATCAATACTCACATATACTAGATTAAAACATATGTCGTTACTAATGAAGACACTAGTGAGACAGTCATTACTCACTAACACACACATATACACACTCATCCACCCATACAGTCCTGCACATATGCTGTCTTCAAAACACATACAAACAGTGAGTCAGTCACCAACCCCTGCAGCCACTTATACACAAAGAGAAACACTGATACAAACATTTAAATATTTAAACAATACTCACTAATTTATGTATTCACTAAGATACACGTAATGAGCCAGTTACCCAACCAATTTTTTTTAAAAAAAAATCCATTTACACACTTATTTAAACATTTATTCTTCCATCGACCTTTACAAATACATATATAAAACAAATTTATTTTTCAGAAAGACACACATTCACTGGATGGTGTCATCAGTGATGTCATGAGTGATGTCACTGACCATGTCATGAGTGATGTAATATGTGACGTCATCAGCAGTGCATTACAGGCGCGCAAGTTATAGTGAGTCCAACTAACTATAACGTGGGAATTTCAATGGTTTTATGTCAGTAAAATTTCCAGCTAACTATAAATGGTGTGAAATCTATGGTTTTGTCAGTGAATTTAATAGGTTTTTTAAATGCTAATTCCTAACTATAACTGGTGTGAAACCTATGGTTTTTTCAGTGAATATATATATATATATATATATATATATATATATATCTATATATTACCTACTGGCAGTCGCCAGTAGGTATATATAGTAGGTATATATAGTTAGGACCTAGTTTCCATAGGAAATCTGCAACATTCTATTTGGAAATAACTTTGGCGCTAGTTAATGAATGTACGTCATTTTCTCAAAGAATATGGCCCGTTACGCTCCGCTCCTTCCCTGAAAGTTTCAGGGAGATTCGCAAAGCGGGGCCCGAGAAAAAAGGGGGGTCCCAAAACGTGTTTTCCCCATGCAATTTTCCATAGCACATCTAGACAAGGCTACACCCCGAACTGATGAACGGAATTACACCAAACTTGCCAAAATGGTAGAGACTGGTAAGCATTAGAGCCTTTTGTTTAAATGGTGTAAATCGCTCCAGTAGTTGTTGAGAAAATCGGATTTTAAAAATATATATATCTATAGGCATTGCACCGTGCGTGCACTGTAAGCAAACTGTACCTTCCCGAGTACGAGCTGCATGCTGATTGGCTGCCACTGTCTGTCAACACTCCAAAACAGAAATTGTTGGCAGCCATCTTGTGCCTCGGTAGACTGCGGCACAGGAAAGCAGAAAAACAAACGTGTAGAACTCAAAAAGGGGGCAGGGATTTTTTTTGAAAAATCACGGGGGTGCGCGCTCTGTACGCGTACGGTGCGGGTACGGTGCACGCACCCTGCGATTTAAAAGAAAAATGTAAGATTTTTGGGGCCTGGGGGGTCCTTGTGGGACCCCCTGAGCAGGCCTAGGGGGTCAGGGTGCTTCTACCCTGCCCCCTTTGCCCCTTTGCATGTTTTGCACTTCTGTTTAACTGCTTCTTGTGCCTTGGTTCTACGGAGGCACAAGATGGCTGCCAACACTTCCTGGTTTGGAGTGTTGACAGACAGTGCCAGCCAATCAGAATGCCTTTCACAGGAAAGCAGCATGCTCATTGGCTGTCAACACTTCTAAACAGGAAGTGTTGGCATTCATCTTGTGCTAGGTAGACCGAGGCACAAGAAAGCAGAAAAACAAACGTATAGAAAAAAAGGGGGCAGGGCAGAAGCACCCTGACCCCTTAGGCCTGCTCAGGGGGTCCCACAAGGACCCCCAAGGCCAAAAATGTTTTAAAAAAATCCTGGTATGTTTTTTTAAAAATTACCCCAAGGGGGACCAAATTGCAGAAGCATAGTGATAAAGAAGTGTGGGTGCCCAATCCCCCCCACACTGCCCTGGGGACCGCCACTCTCCGGGGCAAAGCAAAGCAGCCTCCTGGTGCATAATGGAGGCTCCTGGTGGGTTAGTTGCCCCCCAGGGACCCTCAGTGTGCAAGGGGAATTAGTTCCCCCTCTGCAAACATGCCCCAGGGCTGCGTTGCAGAGAGGTGTAAAAAAGGGTGTGGCCTCATTACACCTCTCTGCAATGCAGCCCACTGGCTTATACTGGAGGCTCCTGGTGGGCTAGTTGCCCCCCAGGGACCCACAGTATGCAAGGGGAATTAGTTCCTCCTCTGCAAACGCGCCAGGGGTTGCGCTGCAGAGTGTTGTAAAAAGGGGACGTGCCCTCTGAACACCTGCCTGCAAAAATGTAGTAAATCAATATAAAAATAAATAACAATTAATACATTTAAAAATTGTCATTTAAGAAACCTTCGAAATTAAATGATAAAACCATAGGTTTCAGGTCTGATATTGTTAGGAATTAGCATTTTAAAAACCATTGAAATTCATAAAAAAATCATAGGTTTCGGGCCTTATATAGTTAGGAATTAGCATTAAAAAAAACTTTGAAATTCACTGAAAAAAACATAGGTTTCAGGCCTTATATAGTTATGAATTAGCATTTAAAAAACAAACCTTGCAAATTCACTGAAAAAACCATAGGTTTCAGGCCTTATATAGTTAGGAATTAGCATTTAAAAAACCTTGCAAATTCACTTAAAAAACAATAGGTTTCAGGCCTCATATAGTTAGGAATTTGCATTTACAAAACCTTGCAAATTCACTGAAAAAAACATAGATTTCAGGCATTATATAGTTAGGAATTAGCATTTAAAAAACCTTGCAAATTCACTTAAAAAACCATAGGTTTCAGGCCTTATATAATTAGGAATTAGCATTTAAAAAACCTTTGAAATTCACTGAAAAAAACATAGGTTTCAGGCCTTATATAGTTAGGAATTAGCTTTTAAAAAACCTTTGAAATTCACTCAAAAAACTATAAGTTTTAGCGGTGTTGTAGTTAGCTGGACATTTCACTCATACAAAACCATTGAAATTGCTCCTATATAGTTAGTTGTACTAACTATATTTCGCACACCCGCAATCCACTGCTGATGATGTCACATATTACATCATTCATGACATGGTCACTGACATCACTGATGACATCTCATCACATCTCATCTGGGCAATTCACCTACTATCAATACTGACTCACTAGAAAAGGTATCCAAAAGGGTTTTTACCCATTCTCTGTGGGTAAATGTACATATTGGAAAAGATTCTGAGGCAACCTACATTTTTCCTATCAGGAAAAGACTCAAATGTAGCCCAAAAATAAAACAAGAGTTAGATATTTCCTGATTCTCTACAGTTTATAAAATAAATAACAACCCCTGTATTTTTAGACAAAAATTCACAAAACTGAAAAAAGAAAGAAGAAACAATATTTTAGTGAAAACACTAAACCACAAAACTCAAGCAGAATGTTAGCCCAGTCTTTCTTACTGCTACCTTATTTAACAAAGTTACATTGTATTGGCCCATTTAGGAAGAAATAAAAATGACTCTTTCACTCTCCTGTTCCTTTCTTTGAATGGCATTTAGTTTGTGGTTGTGCAGGTTTTTTTCAGTATTTATATGTTTACACTGGTGAGGGCTAGTTCCCTTCTGGTGGGTTTTTATCAGTTAATATAGGTTTAAACCTAAAACTGGACACTCCCTTGGCCTCTGGAATTCTCCCAAAAAAGTGGAGCACGAACCATAAATCAGCGTTTTAAACATTATTTATTCTCCAGAAAGTGTGTGGCAGCCATTACGCGTTTCAGCCTCGGAGGGCCTTGATCACATGATGATTGGATATATATATATATATATATATTTATACAGACATTATCATTGTTCCCATTATTACATACCTGTGAATTCGCTATGTTGATTCTAAAATTTAACACACTCTCTCTTAAACTTTCTTCTAACGGAAAATTATAAGTACCACTCTGATGTAGTTAGCAAATTAAAACATCCCCTTCATTTTGTCCTGTTCTTATGCCAGTTTCCTTTGGGCAGTTTTTTAAAACCCTTTCATACCCTCTTAACAAGAAGGCAAATCTGCTATTTCCTGTAGATGTATTCACTCCTCCCTTGTGAAATCCATTGCGGCCCCATTGTAACTTTGCTGCAGTGTTGTGAATCCATACGGGAGTCCGTAAAAGGTTTACTAATAATAGTAATACCATACTTCAACTACATTTGAGATTCTATCCTATCAAAGTGCTGAATTTAATTTCTTTTATTTCACAACATATACTATCTCTAAAGTACTCAGCTTTGTGGTTCCAAACTACACTGTATTTGGATCCCCTTCCCCCACACTACTTTCCCTCAGTTTCCATAGCACCCACCTATGACAAACTCGATTGTACCACTAAGTCAAAAGTTCACAGCACTTTCTATAAGGAGCATACCAACTTCAGTCCTCATTTAAGAGGTCCCAATAGCCCTTTTACATCGCTTTGTTGACGCTCTGGTGGCTCAATGTGCCACTGCATATTTGCAAGGCCACGCAAAGCCACTTTTTCGAGCTTTTTCATGGCCTTACAAATATGTGCCCCTTTCTTGCAGAACACTGTGCGAATGGGGCATTCCATGAATGTTGCTGTGGGTGTTTCTACACAACACCCATGGAAACTGAAGCCTTCCCAGATTTACAAAGCATTGTAAACCTGGGAATGAGTCAGATTCCTACACTTCCCAAAGGGGAGGCGTAGAAGTGGCACAATGATGAAAAATACTTTTATTTCTCCTCATTTTCCTCTTTCTATGTATGCTGCATTCTGCAACATGCATAGAAAGAAGAAAATGCCATCAAGTATTGTTTTTGTGCCAGAAGGTGTCCCTTCCTGCACAAGAAAAGCTTTCCCGCAAAGCAAGCACCCTTGCAACTTGACTCAAGGGTCTATGCGTTGGCGCACGGCTGCTCGGCACAGTTGATAATGACAAGATAGGAATGCGCCATATCTTACAACTAAGGCCCTTTCCTGCCCTTTTCTTTTGACACACAGCAGGGCAGCAGGAAAGCCTGCTGGCTCTGTGCATCAAAATATTGCAAATGAGGCCCTTCAAGTTCAACTGTAGCAGGTGAATTTAACTCCTTGAAAATGTAAACTTATCCACAAAAGCATAACTTTGCTTACATTTTTCCAGAACCAATCACAGATCTGCTTACTTAACCTTTTAGATCTCTACCTATTTTCAGCTACCAAATTACTTACACCATCCAATCAAATATGTCCTATTCATAAACCAGTTCCAGTCCCAATTTTAAGTGCCTTTCATTCTATCAACTGTCACATTCAACTGCAGCCTTCTCCTATGTGCTACTGCTCCTTCCTTCAGAATGCTCAAAGTGTGGATTTCGGGTCACAGCTATGTTTTTAGGCCAGAGAGAGTGCTAGAAAGAATGGCATTGACAGGGACTTTGGTTGCCTAATGTGGATATTACTTGGATTGGTCAGGGTGGGTTAAAGTGGCACCAATTGCTGCCTTTGGTTAAGAGTATTGCAGACTGCCAACATCCAGACCTCTTAATTGCGCACTGTGGTGGAAATGACCAAGACACTTACTTGTGAGGAGTCACAGGATTCCAACATGGCCGACAGGGGAGGCCTCGCAGTAAACACAAAAGGCATTCTAGCTCTCACAGAACCAGAGCTGGAAGATCCACCACGCCCCCACGCCTTTCATTCTATCAACTGTCACATTCAACTGCAGCCTTCTCCTATGTGCTACTGCTCCTTCCGTCAGAATGCTCAAAGTGTGGATTTCGGGTCACAGCTATGTTTTTGGGCCAGAGAGAGTGCTAGAAAGAATGGCATAGACAGGGACTTTGGTTGCCTAATGTGGATATTACTTGGTTTGGTCAGGGATGGTTAAAGTGGCACCAATTGCTGCCTTTGGTTAAGAGTATTGCAGACTGCCAACATCCAGACCTCCTAACCCCTTGTATGCTTGTGACGGAACCGCTCCGTCACAAGCCACGGGTGAGCTGTGCTTGTGACTGAACGGTTCCGTCACGGCCCGCTCGGGCGCCTGCGCGGCGCTGATTTCGCACCTGCGCGGCGCGTTCCATTGAGCGGGCGCGTTCGTGACGGATCCGTTCCATCACAAGCACAGCTCACCCACGAGCCGTGACGGAGCGGTTCCGTCACAAGCACATGACCACCGCGCGGCCGCCCTACCCCCTTAGCGCTGCGGCGGAATAGCCGCCGCAGCAAAGGGGTTAATTGTGCACTGTGGTGGAAATGACCAAGACACTTACTTGTGAGGAGTCACAGGATTCCAACATGGCTGACAGGGGAGGCCACGCAGTAAACACAAAAGGCATTCTAGCTCTCACAGAACCAGAGCTGGAAGATCCACCATGCCCCCAGGACAACGTAAGCAGATGATACGAGGACGACGAGGGGGGTGGACGAGGAGCCAGGGCATAGAAATAGAACAGTGGAACATAGAGGGCAGCGCAGAGAAGATCGGTGGGAGGCCGGGAGAAACAAGCGTGATTCAAGAGGAGAGCGTTTTGCCCGCAGCGTACAGACCTGAGGAACGAGTTGAGGGTGAGGTTGTGAACTCCAGGGACACCGGAGCAGAGAAGACCGAAGACGGCAGCTGAAGTATCCAGCCCTAGTGAGATAGACGCCCTTGATGCCCACACCACAGCCCAGGAGACGGCTCATGGTTCAAGGCAAGTGACACAGAACACCTGGGGCTTCTGATGGAGCTGGTGAAGCACCAGGTCAAAATAGGCACAGAGGGGGTAGCAGAAAACCGTGCATGTAGGTGCATGTGAGCAGAAAGGGGGCGGGAGAAGAGAGAATTCCCCCCAAAACAGGAGTTGAGGCTACAGTTTTTCATTCTGAACAAGTACCCCTTTTTTTGTCAGGTAAAGTTGGCACTCTGATGTAAATACTAGAGGAGTCACCTGTTGTATATTTTCTTAGTTTCTTTGAATAATCTAAGTTTTCTTTAGTCAACTGGGGAGTCCCGGATGGCATGGACAAATGGAAACTTCCAGACAAGGAGAAGAGACCAGTCACCAAGAACAAGACCCACCAAGAGACTAAATGAGACTTATTTGTGTTTGTCTTTTGAAACTTCCTTGAATACAATAAACTCACATAATATACCCTAGCACAGTTTGTCCTGTCAGTCCTTCCACTACTACAACACTCTTACTGGGTTAGGATTGGAAATTGCAATGAAGGAGAACGTTGGCACTAATTGGCACTTTTTCCTTGCATTGCCTTGGTGTACTCCAACATTTGCTAAAGACAGCAATGGAAATGATCAGACACATTCTGTTCACAAATACACAAAGCCAGGAAACATGTTAATGCAACTGTTTCTGCATTCCTTAGAGACCACAACATAAGCTCTATCTACGCAAACAAATAGCATTTTGGAATGGAGCCTATATATAGAAGTCATGGAGGACATTTCTTTAGGAAAGGCTGCAGGATATTCCTTGAGAACTTCAAAGACTGCATTCTATTGTATGTTTAGTAATCATCTACACACAATAAACTCAAATTCACTTCTAAAAGTCACACAATTTTCAAACATTAGCTAACATTGACTTTAAGTTATTCAAAAAAATATATTTTTCATAGTTACGACTCTTTGCCAATCCACAAAGCAAAAGCACAAATTCAATGCGCAAAATCACATTTAAGATTTATAACTCTAAGTTTGATTCTATGCATATATAAATTATTCTGGGAGCAGTTTTGTGAGTGGCATTTTATTTTACAAAATACCATTCCTTCTGTAAAGGGTATGACTGTGGCAATACAGCATACAAATATATTTGTGCAAAACTAGGAAGCCTCAATGTTCCTATTCCATATCTGTAATGCAGTGGTCCGATCTGCTATTTTTAACATTCGTAAACAACACACAGGAATTTCCGTACCGCAACGCACAATGATATATTATCGCACCTAAAAATTACTGTCTTTAGATCACTTGTACTGTGAGCCTGTAACATTATAAATGTGGTAACAGAAATTTTGTTCTACTATTCTCAAAACAGGAATAGTCTATGGGCCTGACATGCAATCAGTGGAGGTCCCACTGACATCCAGCCAAGCAGTCCGACAGCCGCATTATGATGAGGTTGGTTGGACCATGTCAGTTGGAGCGAGCAATGACCCAGAGCAGGTTGTAGTCCCTAAAATAGGGGTGGTGACTTCCCAGGCACTGCAATAGCGATTAGTTTGTCCCTTTCTGACAGCCGGTCTGACCTGGCACATGAATGTTCAAGGGGGCACTATTGACATTCCCACTCAGAGACCCATACAGACACACCCACAAATAACCACTCACACCCCCACTCAATCACTCACTCACAGACCCATACAGCAATTCACCACAAGCATCCTGTAAGGTTCAGCGGTTACAGTTTGGAAATCAAGGGCAAGATGTAGGTAGGCTTTTACCGGTCAGTAAAGGTCGATTTCGGCCGGTACAGACCCATAAAAGCCTTTTCCTATGTAGGAGGCTATTTTACCGATTCGGTAAATAGCGAATCGGTGTTTTCCGATTCGGTATTTACCGAATCATCATTTACCGATTTGGTATTTAGCCACTCAACCACCCATTCACCTACCAATGCAGCCACTCATGCAGAGAATCACTTACATAGACAGCTACTCACATACCCATGTATTGACCCATACAGTTACTCACTCACACCCTTATTCACCCAAATAGCCACTCGCCCATCAATACAGCCCCTCACATACAGATGCACAGTCACATAGTCATTCACGTAATATATGTAAAAAATAGTATCACTCATTAGTAGTACACAAAGTATACTAATTTAACTTTTGTAGTATCTTAGTATATATGATTACCACTTATAAACTTCAGGAAAACACTCACACTCACTGGATGATGTCTTCAGTGATGTCATCAGTGATGTCATTTGCGATTTCATCAGTGATTTCATCTGTGATGTCACTGACCATGTAATGATTGATGTAATATGTGAGGTCATGAGCAATGCATTGCAAGGGCGTAAGTAGTAGTTAGCTCAGGTATTTACAACTGCTGAATTTCTAAGGTTTTGTGAGTGTCTAATCGAGGCTAAATATAACGTCCCTTCAAACCTTGTTTTTTTTAATGAATTTTGAAAAAAGTAAATCTAGATCCTAAATATAATGTCCCTATAAAAAGGCATTAAAAACCTGGCTGTTTACCAGCTAACTTCGCTGTTCCTTTTATTCTGCAGTTATGTTTCCTCTTCTTAAAGGACCTCTTCGCTAAAGCGCCGGGACACTCCTACTGGAGTAGCCGTTGCGCTATAGAAGAACCCAAATAACATAACATAACATAACATAAACTTTGGTTTTGTTAAGATCTAGAATTTAAAAAACCTTAGAAATTCAATGAAAACCAAAGGTTACATAAACTTTATAGTTAGGGTTAAATTTTACACACACAACGCCATATATATTCACCAGTTAGATTTATCTCAAGTAACTATGGGCCCGATTCACAGAATGAACTTAAGACTCAATCCTAAACTTGCTACTATTTTGGTATTCACAGAATGCACTTACTACTTTTGGCATTCACAGAATGCACTTACTACTTTTGGTATTCACAGAATGAACTTACTACTTTTGGTATTCACAGAAGTTAGGATTTTGTCTTAAGTCTGTCTTAAGTCTGTCTTAAGTTTGTCTTAAGTCTGTCTTAAGTCTGTCTTAAGACAAACTTAAGACAAAATCCTAACTTCTGTGAATACCAAAAGTAGTAAGTTCATTCTGTGAATGCCAAAAGTAGTAAGTGCATTCTGTGAATGCCAAAAGTAGTAAGTGCATTCTGTGAATACCAAAATAGTAGTAAATTTAGGATTGAGTCTTAAGTTCATTCTGTGAATCGGGCCCTAAAACTCATGCCTTAAGATGACTATAACTTGCGCCCCTACCATGCACAGTTTTGTCATCAATAAATTTGTAGCAAATGTTGCAGTGATATTATTAATGATGTCATAGAAGATGTCATGAGTGATGTAATATGTGAAGGTATTAGCAGTAGATAGCGAGGGAATGAGTTATAGTTAGCTTAGGGCTCAAGTTACAGTCACTTGAGATTACTCTATCTATAACTGCTGAATTTAAATGGTTTTGTGTGTGCAAAATCTGGATCTACCGCTAAAGTCCCATGAATCTTAGTTTTTTTGTGAATTTCTAAAGTTCTTTCAACTCTATATCCTAATTATAACATCCCTGTAACCTTTAGCTTTTTTGGTGAATTTCAAGTTTTTTATTAACAGAAGGCCAACCCCCCAAAGGATCAGGTAACCTTGACATTTTTATCTATACTTTCCAGATGCTGTTGAGAGCCTATTTTGGTCATGATGAAATTGCTTCCAGTTCTCAAGGTTGGTAATCAAATATGCTGATCTTCATAATGGCTGGTCATAACTAGGGCTGGGCGTAGTTCGCGAAGTAGCGCTAAGCGTAGCTACGAGAAGAGCACTTCGCACTACGCGATCTACGTGTAGCGCTACGCGAACTGCGTATTACCCTGTTCGCATTGTGCAAGATGCCATTTTCAATGATTGCACAGTGCGGACAAGCATCCGGCACTCTGCAATCATTGAAAAAGGCATCTTGCACAGTGCGAGCTGTAATTTTCAGCCGCTCGAGTAGATTTTTACCCGAGCGGCAGCTTTCTAAACGCGGACTGGTAGTTTCTCATTGCGAGCGGTCGCAAGCATACACGACCACTCGCAATGAGAAACCTGACCTCCCGCGTTGAGAATCTCGCCAGGAGGTTTATTTTCCACGCTCGCGATCAGCAACTTGATGTTGCTGATCGCGAACGAGGAAAAAGTCTCGCCGGGATGTCATTTTGCTTGCTCGTAGTCGCCGACTTGACATTGAGGATCGCGAGCAAGCAAAAAATGACCGCTGCACTTCTTTTCTCTGCGTGTTTGCACTTTGCTATGTGCAGTTTGCGTAGTGCGAAGTAGCGCAAACTTCACAAACTACGCAAGCGTAGCCTGGTGCTTCGCCCAGAGTTAGTCGTAACATTGATGAGTTCAGGCCTCAGCCAGGCCCGCAAGTGCAAAAGGTTTGCTCTTCTGTATGTAAAAGTCCTCAGACTATTTAAGAAATTGGCACGGAAACTGGAAATGCAAAGACAAAGTTTAATAAACCTTTAAAGGTGGTACTACAACCCACACAACACCCTTCAGTATTGTACAAGGTAGCACAAAGAACTCGGACACGTGGTCCCCTTTTATACACAAAAGAAGGGGCTCATAAGTGGGCGGTTACAGCTCAAAAGTATGATTTACAACCATATAAGGACATTTCTTGAACATGATCAATACATGGGTGGAGTTAACGGTTCATGAAGCCCCCTGAATGCACATTCCAACCCCCTCTAAGCAGAAACAGATGTTACACGTACTGAGCATGTGCTAGATAGGCTGGAACTATTTATAGCTTGTTGCTGGGCAAACTCCAGGGGAGACGGTCAGTGAGGTAGGACTTGCCTCGTGGCGAGCACATGGCACAATGTGGCCTAAAAGATGGAGGCCAGAAAACAAAATGGAGTCTGACCGTAAATACAAGAAAAAGTGGAAAACTACACTGAAGACACATAAATATGTCTTCAGCGAATGCTTAACATTTATCGCTGTTTTATTTACAACAGACGACCCTTTCAGCATTTGCTGAAGACATTCGGTTTCTTTTGATAATCTAGACACTCATCGTATATATCGATGCTCATCATGTCCGCTATCTCTCTAGTTATGATTTTCTTATGGGCAGCATCCGCAACAGCTTGTTTATTGGGCACGCAAAATGAAATGCATAACGAACATATCATAGGGCTACATTGAATACACACACAACAGGTGAACAATATGGCAACAACTACGCAGAGTCCAGTAAGAACCTTCCAACCCCATGTAGAAAGTAAGGTCCAGAACCACCCGGAGAATGTCCAAGACCCATTTTCTTGATGTATATCTGCTGCAATTTTATGCAACTTATTAATAGCTTTGTACACAGAAGGAGTGTGATCAGGTATAAAGACACAACAACTACTTCCGATGATTCTGCAAGCTCCACCTCTATCTGCTAACATTACATCAAGGACCATCCTATTCTGTAATGCAACAACTCTAGTAATCTGTAGCTCTTCAGTAAGGTTCCCCAGAGCTGCAGCAGTTTGGTTTGTAACAGCCTCCACTACTAGCGTTAATCGGCGTATCTTTCTGCTGTTCAGAGCTGGTCCCACAAAAAAGAACAATCCTAAGTTAAAATCTATATACTGTTGCAGACTAGTGTCTGTCTGATCCACATCATCTACAGATAAAGTACGCTTAAATCTATTCACAGTTACATTGTTCAACAATTTCAAATCCTTATGATAAGATGCAGGTGCCAGAAATACAGGTGGCAATAAGAATGATACATAACATACTCCAGACCATCCGGCTGGTAATCGATAATAACCCTTATTCCCACATACAAAATAAGTATTATGTGAAGCAAGGAAAGTACTGTTATTCAAACCGTCAATATTCAAAACAACAATGCAATCACTAACACCTACAGGAATATGGCCTACACTTTGTACACATAAGTCAGCTTGTGCTTGGGCCACGGAGATTACAAATTTCTCCTGTCCAACAGTGTCTCTGGTGTTCGTGAAGATATACAGAGTTGATGCATTGTCCGGTCGATATTCTTCCCACTCCCATATAGTTCTATTGGCTTGTGGATAGCCGTCTTTATCTTGATGGCATTCTTTATTCAGTTTGAAAATCAATCGTCCTACAGTAGGTTTTCTTGTAGCAAAAAGCAAAGTATACCATGCTCTACAAGAGCCATTGTGTGAAAAGGGAAGTGGTATGAACGGTGTTCCCCCTTTCTTCTGGTGTGCTGGCATCATCCCACATATCCAACAGTCTGTGGCATTTGTAGCAACGTGGGTATGATGCAACATCTGTATAAAAGTGTTATTCAGATAGGACTGTCGATGCTTCAATTCTTGGTAAGGAAGTGTATAAAAGAAATGCTCATCAGGAACTGGAGTAGAAACAACAAACAGTTGACGGGCAGGAACTTTCTCCTCAACAAACCACATGACTGTAGCGATGACTGCTATAACGAGAATAAACCCTACAGAACCAAAAACTTTCTTCTTCTCCATCTTGAACAAAAGTCACGGTATCTTCCTGTTTCTAAAGTGTTGTCGGAACTCTTACCCCTAGGCAGCCATTGTTTTCTTCACCATCGGGCCAAGACGGGTGTCACTACTCTAATGCATGGCTGATCCCCCCCCCTTGCCTCATCGGCTCTCCGTTTCACAAACCTAGGGACCGTTCTGACAACTTCTCACACGATTGCAGATTCTTTTCTTGGTCGTAGATCATATCTCCTCGATGCAGGCGTTGTCTGGTCCGGGAAGAACTCCTCCGAATCGTCAGGTCCCACAGCACGTCCTTTCTCTGTAGTCAGGATGTCTCGATGGTCAGTCAGTACAGCAGGCTCCACCGGGTCAGGTTGCACCTTCCGGCAATGGATCGAGTGGATCCAATTTTTTCGATTCGTTACTCGCACTGCTGTTCTCGTGGCTAGAAGAACTTGCTCAGGGCCACACCATCTCGGCTCCAGACTGTTCGACCTCTCAAAGGACTTCACGGCAGGCCGGAGATTATTACCTTCTCCTGTGGACCGATCAGGGAGTGCTTCTCAAACCTGTTGGTGAATAGAAACCAAACTATCAGTTAATTGTGCCAAATAGTCATTCATTAAAACACAAGGTACATCATACACTAAACTCGGTTTGGGCACCCCCCATATATTCATGGGGCACCCGAAGACAATCTCATAAGGTGTCAAGCCTGTCCGAGAGTGTGGTACCGATCTGATAGACAACAACGCCAAAGGCAAAGCATCTGGCCAAGTCAGAGAAGTAGACGCTTGTATTTTTGCAATTTTTAATTTCAAAGTTCCCTTCTACTTCTCCACCAGTCCTGCTGATTGCGGGTGGAATACTGCGTGGAACTTTTGCACAATGCCCAATCCCTTCAGGACATACTTAATAACGTCCGCCACAAAATGGGGCCCATTATCACTCCACAGCAATCTGCAAACACCGAATCGAGGAAAGAATTCCTTCAAAAGTACCTTAGCAGTAGTCATTGCAGTATTATCCTTAGTAGGGTATGCCTCAATCCATTTACTGAATGCACAAACCACAACCAGGAGATACTTCAGATTATTACAACGTTCCAGCTGAATGTAATCCATTTGCAATACTTCAAAAGGTGCAGTGGGTGTTGCAAATCCTCCTGCCGGAGTTTGTGTCCCTTTTCCTGGATTATATTTAAGGCAAATCATGCAAGTCTGTACTACTCTTTTAGCTGTGCTAGCAATCTCTGGATGCTCCCAGACTTGTGTAAGCAATTTCACAATCGCCGAAGCTCCAACATGTGCTAGCCCATGTGCCATCTGAACCATAGGTTGTACGAAGGCTGTGGGTAACTTCCACCTATCCATTTGCTTATTCCTCCAACAACCCTCATCGTCCAATTCTCCATCTTTGGACCATTGCTCTCGTTCCTTGTCAGTAGTAGTCTTTTGTATTTCTAGTACTTTCTCCCTTGCATCGTGCCATCGTTCAGCTTGTGACTTGACAACATACATGGAAGTGGAACCAGGCTGCATCGCAGTTTCTCGTGCCACTCGATCTACAAAGGAATTTCCTTGTCCTACTTTGTCTGTCACTTTCTTGTGCGCACTACATTTTACTATGGCTATTCTTCTAGGGAGTGTCAGTGCAGTCAAAAGCTGGTGTACTAATTCTCCATACATAATCTGAGTTCTGTGGGATGTCAAAAAGCCCCTTTCCTTCCAGAGCAGGCCAGAATCGTGCGCTACTCCGAAAGCATAGCGGCTATCGGTGTAAACATTCACACATAATCCTGTGCTAAGCTCGCAAGCTCGTGTCAATGCTATCAGTTCGGCTGCCTGAGCTGATTTCTGTGGTATGCGTGCTGTCTCCACTACCGTGTACAATGTGGTAATTGCATATGCTGCAGAAGTGGTTCCATCTGGTAATTTTAAACAGGACCCATCCACCCACAGTTCTCCATCCACATCTGCAAAGGGTGTGTCCTGTAGATCAATGCGACTCTTTGTCTGTTCCTCGGTCACAAAGACACAGTCATGCGTCTCTTGTGCCTCAGGCTGGGTCGCTGGGAAGGGCAACAATGTAGCTGGGTTCAGTGTTGCACATCTTTTCAGAGTTATGTGAGGAGCCAGCAGTGTCAGCTCATATCCTGTGAGACGAGCACTAGTCAAATGCTGCGTCTTTGTCTGATTCAAAAGGGCATCAACAGCATGGGGGACCAACACCAACAGCTTATGAGATAAGACTATCCCTTCACTCTGGCGTATTGACACAGCTGTTGCCGCAACTGAGCGGAAACATCCAGGCAATGCTCGGGCAACAGGATCAAGTACAGCCGAGAAGTATGCACAAGGGCGTTGCTTATCGCCGTGCATCTGTACTAACACTGATAACGCGCATCCATCTCTCTCGTGCACATACAACATAAAGAGCTTTGTGTAATCAGGGGTGCCTAACACTGGTGCTGAACAAAGGGCTTGACGCAATTCGTGAAAAGCATTCTCACATTCATCTGTCCATGGAAGGGGAACTGGGGTATCCTTTGTCAAGAGAGCTAACAGTGGTTTAACTATGTGTGAAAATCCTAATATCCACAGTCTACAAAAGGAGGTGAGACCCAAAAAGGCTCTTACTTCTTTCTGCGTGGAGGGTACTGGTGTGTCTAAAATGGCTTGAATACGATCTAGCGTGCACGCCCCTCCTTAGACAAAAGGTGACCTAGGTAGGTTACCTTTGGTCTACAATATTACAGTTTTTTCTTCGATACTTTATGGTTGTGGGATGCCAAAAATGTAAGTAAGGACAGAGTGCATTCTTCACATTGCTCAGGGGTGTCGGCGGCCAACAAAATGTCATCGACATATTGTATAAGCGCTACACCGTCAGGTAAAACAAAAGAATCTAGTTGTCGTTTCAATGCCTGACTATAAATGCTGTGACTTTCGGTATAGCCTTGAGGAACTCTACAAAATCTGTACGATCTATTATTCAAAGTGAATCCAAAAAGGTATCGGCTGTCAGGATGAATAGGGATCAAAAAGAAAGCATTCTTCAAGTCTATAACAGAGAACGTTGTTGCAGTTGGTGGGACCAAAGTGAGAAGTGTCGTGATATCGGAGACCACAGGATATTGAGGAATCACAATCTTATTAACCTCCCTCAGATCGATAATAAATCGATAAACCCTAGTGTCAGTATCTTTTTTCAAAATCGGTAGGATAGGACTGTTACACACATTGTAAGGGACTTCTTCAACCACTCCGGCTTTAATCAAATCCTGCACTATTTGTATAAGCGCCTCCTCCCCCTCCTGTGAAATCCGATACTGAGGCAGACGCGGCAGCACAGCTCCCTCCTTTACACTAATGTGCACTGGAAGAATAATCATTTGTCCAACGTCGTTATCGGATGTAGCCCACAAAGATTCAGGCAAAGAGGCCAATGCAGCTTCTACAGTAATCAAGTATACCCTCTCCATTGATGGATAATTATCATTCAAAATAACACGTACTCTCTCAGGGGAACACCGTATCGTGGCCCGGAAATACTTAATCATATCCAGGCCAACGATGTTATCAGGAGTGTTTGGAGAAAGAAGGAATGGACATGGTGCAGAAAACTGATCAACATAAAGTGCGAGGGGTTGTGACAGTGGGCTAACAGAAGGAGTTCCATCGAACCCTATTGACGTAATCGATGAGACAGACAAGGGAGCCATCGGAACCAATTTTCTCGGATAAAGCACTACGAGTAGCTCCTGTGTCAACCAGGAACTTATCAGTAGAGCCCAAAACATGTGCTGTAACATAAGGACCCCTCTGATCTACTGGCACTTCAACTGGTTCCTTACCCCATCCTACGCAATCCTATGCATACTGAGAATCATGCTGTTCGGGAGGTGCACACTCAGACATTTGGTATTGGTTTCGTCGATCAAATACATTGGACCCATCACGGGATCACACATTGGAATCGAATCGAGCTTGGGCATTTGTATTATGTCGAGGACCTGAAAAATTACCTCTACCCCTCACAGACCCTTGCCCACGCTCTTGGGGATGTGCACGTAACACCGGGCAATCGCATGCCCAATGGCCTTTCTGTTTACAATACGCACATTGATCCCGGGCCACATCAGTGCGACCCTGTGAGGGAGTAGAAAAGGTCCTGCCACCTCGCTCATTTCCCCTACGGGGTGGCCCATATACCTGCGCTAACATAACCTTCGTTTTCAAATCCTTACTTTTCTTTTCTTCACTCCCTTTCGCTTCTAATTCCTGACGCTTGTAATACTGAACCATCGTCAGGAGGGATGCTGGTGTCGAGGTAGTCCAAGAACTTTCACTCGCTTTTAATCGAGCTGCTATACTTGGTAATAAATTAGAGACATATTTATCGACAAAAAGATGTCGACCCGTGTCGTCCGTAAGCGACTGACCACTAAAATCATGAAACGTTTCTTCAAACCGCGTGAAGAAATCCGACACAGATTCATCTACTTTCTGTTTGCAGGATGCTAACATAGTCCAATCAATCTTTTTAGGGGGAATAAGCATTTTCAATTTAGTGACTATGGCAGCAGGAAGATCTAAAATTGATTGGGGAGGTTTCTGTGCTGGTTTTCTCTCCCTGTCCTCATCCTCAAGATCCCTCCACTGAGCTTTAAATACCTGAAGATCGTCAACCTTTTGTATCGACCTCCACATATCTGGTGGCAGAATGAGCCCAAAAAACAAATCGATATCGGCCAAAGTCATAGTACAGGAATTCAAAGCCCCCTCAACTTCCTCTTAAAAGGCTGCGGGTTTCTTTCGGGGTTCAGGTAATGCTGCTTTCAATGCCATGACATCTGCTCTATTCCAAGGAGTATATATCCAATTATAAATAAAATACCCTTGAGCATCAGGTGACCCCTTATCCGAACTGGTACCCGCTCCCTTAGGGGGAACGTACAAAGGCGCTGCCTCCCGCATCGGTTTAGCATGCACAATGTCGATCTTATCTGAATGAAAGATGGGTGACTGCTTCCTGGCGCCAGTCGGACTCAAAGACTCGTCGCCAGCCTTCCGTTTCCGCGCCTCTTCCCGGAGTCGAAACATTTCGTCCCGCAACGCAAAGAGCCGTCGAACTGCAGCAGGTACCTGGGAAGAAAGAAAAAGACCTTTACGTAATTCTTTGGCATCAGCTACCACATCCTCTGGTTCAAGAACATCGGAGTATTTTCGAAAGGCGGTCACCACTTCATCAGAAAGAAAGCTAACGAAATACAGTATTTCTCAATCCTCCCATGTCTCAAGCTCTGTTAACACATCAAGTAAAGACACAGTATCTTTGATGACCCGATAAACAATCTTACGAAGATCAGTCATACGATCGGCCGATAACATAGACCGCGTATCCCTCTTCTGATCTGACGGTATAGAATCCGAATCTCCTCCATTCGGGGCGGTCCGACCAGCGTAGGGCGGTGGTGAACGATCTAATAACGAAAAATCATCATCCGGTTTATTAAGGACAGGATAGAGTGGTTGGCGAACAGAATATTGGCCAGATATTTGCAACCGCCGTTCTTTCTCCTGCTTTTCTTCTAACTCCTTAGCTTCACGCTTTTTCAGCTCTTGCGCTTTCTCACTCTCACTCTTTCGTTGCTCTTTCTCAATCAATGCTTGCTCACACTTCTCACGCTCTTGTACCTCTTTCACCCACATACGTATACATTCAAAAATATCTTGTCACACTCTCTGCTTACACATACACTGTTCCACATACTCAATTTTCCTCAAATCAAACGATCCATACATAGGCCATCGCAACTCAGGATCCTTCTTCGTGTATTTCCGCCACAACGTGCTGTACATTATAGGGGAAAGACCAAATTTTACATACATATCCCTATTCGGCGTCCCTTCAGGGGGAGCCGGCTGTGATTCTTCAAGTACCAACCGGTCATTTCCAAAACAGCAGCACCACTTACGAAGTGCGCTAAAAACGGGCATGTCTCAAAATAATGCAAAATATGCAATATTACAATAAAGTGGCGTGCCGTTCAAATTCATAGATCAGGAGAAATATCCCCACATTGCCCGCCTATATGGGTTGCAACTCATATATCACATACATAGGCACATTCAAAAAAAATGACTAGCCAATTTCAAATTCAAACAAATCAGTCGGGGCAAGCGTATCCTAAAACTGCCTTGCCAATCAAGACTATCAAGAGCTCGGGGCAAGTATAGTACAACGATTCTTACCAGTCAAGAGCATCCAGGTTCCAACTGCCAAGTTCTGAATTCGCCCAAACGGCCAATACGCGGCAAACCGACAGAAGAGGTCTCAGTCGAGGACCGGTGCCACCCAGACGGTCAGATCGGAAGGGAAGGAAGAATACCTTGGGATGCCAGGACTAAAGGCGCCGCTGGCAGTGATCACGTCCCCGGCAAGGTTCCAATCCTTCATCACGACCAATCCTTCGAGCATCCGAGTCGCCGATGAGCCCCACTGTGGGCGCCAATTGATGAGTTCAGGCCTCAGCCAGGCCCGCAAGTGCAAAAGGTTCGCTCTTCTGTATGTAAAAGTCCTCAGACTATTTAAGAAATTGGCACGGAAACTGGAAATACAAAGACAAAGTTTAATAAACCTTTAAAGGTGGTACTACAACCCACACAACACCCTTCAGTATTGTACAAGTAGCACAAAGAACTCGGACACGCGGTCCCCTTTTATACACAAAAGAAGGGGCTCATAAGTGGGCGGTTACAGCTCAAAAGTATGATTTACAACCATATAAGGACATTTCTTGAACATGATCGATACATGGGTGGAGTTAACGGTTCATGAAGCCCCCCGCATGCACATTCCAATCCCCTCTAAGCAGAAACAGATGTTACACGTACTGAGAATGCGCTAGATAGGTTGGAACTATTTATAGCTTTTTTGCTGGGCAAAATCCAGGGGTGACGGTCAGTGAGGTAGGACTTGCCTCGTGGCGAGCACATGGCACAATGTGGCCTAAAAGATGGAGGCCAGAAAACAAAATGGAGTCTGGCCGTAAATACAAGAAAAAGTGGAAAACTACACTGAAGACATATAAATATGTCTTCAGCGAATGCTTAACATTTATCGCTGTTTTATTTACAACAACATGTCCTGAATTTTTCAACATATACAAGGGATACGATATATGCATGAAAGCATAGGCATCACACCAATAATGTGCTAAATGAATGTGAGGACCCACATTACAACACAGCTTATATCTGACTTCATAATATTCATCAGCAATAAAAGGGTTGGCTGGCAAGAGGGACAACCATATGGAAAACAGTTGTGTAGTCCAGTGGTACTGGCACTAATTAATTAGGCCTAGACGTGGAATTCCACTCCGCTCACAGAGTTTGTGGAGTTTTACCCACTCAGTTCCCCATGTAGCACACAGAGTTCTTAAAAACTCCACTCTGCACAAGATTTCTCAGTGTGGGAGGGTGCGGGTGGCCTTTACTGCTTGTTTTGAGAAACATTTTTTGCCTTGAGGAAGAAGCCGGTTGAGTAGAACATCTTCTCGAGCGACAGAAGGAAGCAGTGCCCTCTTGCGCTGTGATTGTGCAGTTCTAACTGATTTTCCAGGGTGGTGCACACACCCAGCACTAAAATCAGCATGAATGACATGACTTAACGCACTACGCTGCTTGAGGAACTCCACGTAGTATGGTAGAGGTTTCTGGTCACTTCACTGAGATACGCATTGTAGAACTCCGCAGAGGCCTATTATTAATCACGGTGTGAAGTCCCGAGTTTTTATGAACAGGTAAACAAAAGCTCCCTGCAGTTTGGTGATAATAAATTCTTGTTTATTCATAGGAAGAAACTCCAGCCACCACCATCAACTGCTACAGACAATTGACCATTACAGTTTCCTGAACAACAGTACACATTCTAAATCAGAACTCCCTTCCACGGAAGAAGAGTTTGTACTTGAAGTCTGGATAACCATGGATGTACATATCCCAGTCTAGGTTAAACACACTTATAAGTATACATATTACCACATGTATAACCCAAACAATTGGAACAACGGTGGACTGAGAGAACCACACCTCAATCAAAGTATAAACAAAGTGTGTAGTCCAGTGCAAGACTTATCCGGTACCTGCGTTTGTTAGGTACCACTGTCCAGCAGCTTTTAGAGATGATAGCAAATGGAGGGATGCATGGCAAGTCATTTGTGTTCAGTGTATATAATACAAAATAAGATGTTTATTCGTTCTCTCTTTTTATCCATATATATTCCACATACCTACCCTCTTACCAAAATGAACACCTACAAAATAAATTCATCTCCACCACTATAATGCGATTACCCATTCAGATTACAATCACTCTCCACAGTAGCAGTCATTCCTGCAGCGGCAGTGCTCAACCACCTGAGCCTGTTGAGAGGTGAAGGGGCCTTAACCGGCCTTTTGTGGAACAGGTAATTGGATTGCACCGAGCCTGGGGGGTGGGAAGAGCAATGGAGTTTGGAGAAAAACACTCTCTCCCTTCCTAAGAAGCATAAGGCCTCACAACAGGGCCGGGCCTAGAGGTAGAGATACCTTCACAAAAGCCACCGATTGGGGTTCGAAACATGGCCAAAACTGTAGGGCGCCATGGCATAGATACATCAGGGTCCTAGTGGACGTTTAGCACAGAGAGGCCGAATGAGGCACTCAGCTTAAGCCTGGAAGGCTGATCCAAGGGGGTGCACCAAAGTGGCCATTAGACCTGAAAGCCAGAACGCTTTGGGAGACCCCTGCTGACACGCAGGTCTGACTTCCCCTTGTGACAGCTGCAGCATCCAGGGCCACCCTGAGGCCCACCTCAAAGGAAGGCACCCTCCCTGGCTGACAGCTCTTGGACCTTGTAAGATAGGCTCGGGCGAGATCACAAGAAATAGCTGGAGCAGTCAAGCATCATCCCTCCGGCCCCTGTAGATACCCCAACTTCTACAACCAGTGAAAGGAGGATAGCGACGGGCCAGGTTGAGAAAGATTTCCCGCTAAAAGATATGCTGGTCAAGCTACCACCCCAGAAGCACTTTGGCTCCTGCACTTCCCAAGGGCGAGAATGAAGGGGAGCCGCCTATCACGCGCTCATACCTGGAGTCTCGGTTTTCATCGCTTAAGGAGGACCTGCAACAGATTAAAGGGGACTTGGCCCAGAATCTACAAGGAGTCAGGTGAGAAATCTCTGACATAGGCGACAGAGTCGACACGCTAGGTGACCTCCTTTTTAAGGAACCATGAGATACCCTACGCCTGTGGCAACCCATTTCACTTGATTTTTGAATGGGAGGGGAAGACCCGCCAAATAGGCTCCCTAAGTGCAGCATATGACTTGATACAGATCGAGCAACCTGAAGCCCAGGCAGGAAATGCAGTAGAGGCAAAGGCCGGTGCAGGTCATTGGGAAATGCAACGACGTAGGTGGAGAGGCAAAAATACCTTGAAACCAGACCTGGAGGCCATGGCATAAGAAAGAAAGGTAGTGCTTGAGCCTCACTGGGTGCACAGCATCAGGGGGGACTGGTTGAACCAACATAGATTGCCACGTCAGCCTCTGGGGCACATAACAGATGCTATCCAGGTCATGGAGGGGAGTGACCCCCATGATGTTTGTAGGCCACGATGGACCCCATCAGGAATTTTTCTCGACGGAGGGAGGGGATTTTTTGGTGACCCTCTTCCCCATTAAGGCATTGTTCAAAACTGTGTTTAGTTCTATTTTTGAGGATTTCTCCTTTGAATGTTCGTCTATAAAGTACCAATATATTATTCAAGCAGGGGTGGTTCTGATATCATCGCCTATGCTCCAGGTTACCATTCTTCAAGCCTCCTTGGATGGGGGTGGGGGCAGGACAGGTTCTTCTGGCACAGCATGTTTATACATATCTAGTATTACTAAGGGCAACACCCTTAAGGTTTTTTCGCTGAACGTTAAAGGACTAAATAACCCCAGCAAATGTAAAGCAATCCTCTCCTATATTGAACACACTGAAGCAGATATTTGCCTCCTCCAGGAGACTCATCTCTTGGCTGGAGACTCTCAGCTACTCAAATCCTGATCTTTTCCACAGCAGTTTTTCTTCTCTTCGGAGCGCTAGACAGGAGGGGAAGTAGTTTTATTTGAACGCACATTCAGAGGCACTATTGGCCCTAAACTAGCTGAGCTCAAGGGCCGCCTCCTGGTTTACCAAATACAGCTTGGCACACAAACATTATCACTAGGCACCCTGTACGCACCAAATGAGGAACAGGAACGCTTTATACCAGGACCGTTTAGTCCTGAGAGGGGGCAACTTAAATATAGTCCTAGAGAACAAGATTGACCGCTCTGCACACAGGGAGGGAGGGCTGGGGTCCCTTTCAAGAGAAGGCACTGCATGGCTGAAAGAAGTTGGGCTGATAGACTTATGGAGGCCTAATCCACTAGAGATTTCACATTCTACTCTCACGCCCACAAGTCTTATACTCGAATAAAATATTTGTTGGGTTCCAATGAGTTGTACCAGCTTCTCCTTACAGTCGAGATAGAGCTGAGATCCCTCTCTGACCACTCAGCTCTAGCTCGAGAAATCCAGTCCCCCCTACAACCACTGGTACGGCAACAATGGCACTTAGGAGAGACTTTACTACAGAAACCGGAAACACAGGTAAATATTAAGAAAGTCATCACTGACTACCTCGAAATCAATGACAATGCAGAGGTCTCACTCCCAATAATATGGGACGCACTAAAGGCAGTGGTCAGCGGGTGCTTATATCTCTTTCTGCAGCCGAAAACGGCCAGAGGAAACTCAAAAGAGTGGAGATTCAGGAAAGGGTCAGGGAACTAGAGGGAATTTGTCATTGAACAGGGGCCCCCAGGGTGTTGCACCAGTTAGAGGAAGCTGGAAACAACTAGCCGGATTGGACATAGACCGGGTGGAATTCACCTTGCTATGCCTTAAGCACTCATACTATCTTAAAGGCAACAAGAGTGGTAGACACCTGGCCACTAAGCTAAGAGCCCAACGCCAAGCTAACTAAGTTCTTCTCTTCTGATGGAGAACTGGATGTAATTGACTGATAACATCTCTATAGCGGACTGGTTCAGGGACTTCTACAAGACACTCTATTCGTCACAATCCGTCTCCCCTGAGGACATACCAGACTATCTCCATGAATCCCCAGTGACCAAATTGACTGACATCCAGGCATCTTCCCTAGACGATCCCCTCTGGTTGGATGAAGTAATCTCAGCCATCTCGATACAGAAATCACTGAAGTCCCCAGGTCCAGATGGCCTCTCCCCCGCATTTTACAAGGCTATCTGCCAGGAACTAGCCCAAACTGTCACCCAACTTTTCAATTCAATAGAGTTTCCTCCCGGCCTCCATGCTAGAAGCAACCATCACAGTAATCCCCAAGCCTGGACAAGACCCCAAGTCTTGCGCTAATTTCAGCCCTGTATCACTCCTTAATGCAGACTCGAAACTCTTTACAGGCATTTTGGCAGCGTGTCTCACCTCTTTGATGCAGGGACTTATCCACTCTGACCAAGCGGGATTCGTCCCACAAAGGTTCTGTGCAGATAACACTAAGAGACTACTACATATCATAGATAAGGCACATTGAAGGCTAGGGTCCAGCATGTTACTCTCAGTGAATGCTGAACAGGCTTTCTATCGGGTCCACTGGGCGTTTCTTAGTGCGACATTGGAGAATTCTGGGTTTGGAGAGCGATTTCGGTCAGGGGTCTTTAGCAGCTATTGGGCACCACAGGCATCTGTGAGGGTCAATGGGATAAGCTCTAGGACCTTCTCTATTTGTAGAGGCACTAGGCAGGGCTTCCCGCTATCCCTCCTATTGTTCGCCCTGTACATGGGGCATTTTGCACATGTCAGGGACTGTCCGGGACTATGTGGGGAACACAGTCAGGACTTTGGGCAAGGACTGGGCACTAGGTAGAAAACTTACACAGGAAGAGGAATACAGCGCTGCCGAGGATTATACAGGGAGTCAGAGGAGAAAGAGGGATCCAAAGGGGAAGCCTGTACAAGTGAACAAGATGGGTAAGACTTAGAAAGTAAGGGCTCTCACAAAGCAAATTAGCATTCAGAATAACTACACCCAGGATGAATGTGCAAGACATATATAGGAAAACAACATTAACAATAAAGGGGGGTGTGGGGTAAAGCACTGAGGAGCAACACAGGGGAAGACTGAAGCTCAGTAACTTTCTTACCCACAATTGCTGTTACAGATACTGACTGTAAATACCCACATGTACATATGGATGCAAAGGCATGGTCGTGAAGCTTATACCTATGGTGATGTTATACATGTAACTCAAAGACAATACTCACAGTGAACAAGAAACACCACCTAGGTAGTCAGCTGTGCCCACCGATCCTGGCGATCAAACAGGAACGCGCAAGGCAGTAACAGCAAGAGGGAAGAACTAAACACAAGCACAAAAGACAAGGATCTCGTAAGGAGGAGAGCTTAACAGGAATGGAAGGAAATCACAGGGCATACTTGGCAGAAAGCAGGTAACAAACACACAAGGGAACAGAAGCAAGACAGCAGAATAGAAAGACATCAAACTAGAACTGGAACCAAGGAATTGGGAAGAAAAACAGGGACTGGAAAGGGATATACAGAAGGGGAGGCTACAAGAGTATACTAGAATAGTTCAGGTTAAGGAATCAAGAAAACAAAGTAGCATAGAACTCAGTGCTGGGGCAGGAACAAGAATTGAGCTAAAGCTCGGGAGTCAAGTAGCATTACAGGCAGTGCTAGGACAGGAATAGGGAATTACTAAGGCTTTAAGAGTCAAGTTAGCACTGCTGGCAGTGCTAGTTCGGGAACAGGGAATACTACAGCTCAGGAAACTAGGAGTCAAGAGAGCACTGCAAGCAATGCAAATCAGGAACAAGAAATAGCTGAAGCCCAGGACAGGAACAAAGAATAACTATAGCTCAGGAACTCCGGAAACAAGAACACTGCAGGTAGTGCTAATTCAGGTAAAAGGAATAGCTATAGCTCAGGAACTCAGGAAACAAGGTAGCACTGCAATCAGTACTAATTCGGGAAAAGGAAAACTGCTGCAATAAGGAACAAGGAATACTAAGGCTCAGGGGTCAGGGTAGCACTGCAGGCAGTGCTAATTCAGAAACAAGGAAAACAGCAGCAGGTCAGGAACACGGCATAACTAAAGCTCAGGAAACACTGGAAACAAGAATAGCAAATGCTCAGGGAGCACCTGAAACAAGGATCGGTCTCACCAGTAAACAATGACCAACATTGGCCGGAAGGGAGCTGGGGCTTAAAAGAGCTCATAGTAATCATATGCATCAGGTTTGAGTAGGCTAGCAGCAGCCAGCCACAGGTGAGCTGAATTCCTCCAGCCATCCTTGGCCTGCAGGGGTGGAGACAAAGCAGTGAGCAGGGAATTATGGGTAATGGAGTTTCAGGCATGAGTAGGCTGGCTTCAAGTATAAGCAGTTTGGCTTTCACAAAACGCGGCATGAATTGGGAATGGATGTCAGTTCCCAATAAGTGTCCAAATGGCTGGAAGTCAGGATATGCATGCAGGGGAGGGTCTGGAAGCTTATTAGAATACTGGAAAGTCCCACTATGTGGCCCCTGGTGGTGGGTACGAGAGTACAGGAAGTGAATCCCCCTGGGGGAGAAGAACACCTCATTAGCCTATATGTAGATGATGTCATGGTCATGATAGATGACCCAGTCAGGAGCTTATCACCCTTCCTGGCAGAGATGGAGAGATTAAGGGCAGTGTCCAGGTTCCACATGAATCTTCATAGATCTCCGGCTCTCAACGTCACTGTTCCTCCTCCGGAGCTGGAGGCTCTAAAGTAATCACATTCAACTGGGCTGGGGAGTCTGTTCCTTATCAGGGAGTGCAGTTATGTAAGACAGTTAAAAAGACGAACATCCTAAACTGCGGGTCACTACTGACCCATATCCACACTGAGCTAGATAGATGGAGATTCTACTCGTTCTCCCTACCTGGCTGCATCATGGCCACGAAAACGACCATTTTGCCAGAGAGTCCTTTTTTTCTTTCAGACCCTGTATGGGCTCATAAGCGACCAAGAATGAGGAAGGAACGGAGTTGGCCCCCCACTGGCAGAGGGGGGACTGGGGATTCCCTGCCTCATAAGATACTTTCAGGCCACCCTGCTTTGATATCTAGTGGAATGGTCTAGACCCGAATCGGAAAAGAGGTGGTTGGTTATGGACAGGGCTCTGGCCAACACGTCACTAGTGAATGTACCGTTCTTACCCTGGTCACACAGAGCCCCCAGCCTTTATATTTCTCCAATAACAGGCTCTCTATTACGAGTCAGGGATGGGTGTACTCGCAAGGGGATACTAACATCTTTGCTCTCCCCCTTGACCCCATTTGCTGATAATCCAGATTTCACCCCGGACTTAGAACCCTCCTTCAAGGTATGGCGAGAGTCACCCTGTTGAGCGATAGGCCACCTCTTTGACCAAGAAGGACCAGTGCCCTTTGCCACACTAAGGAGGGACTACTTGATGAAAATCAGAGATGAACGGAGTAGTAGATTTCCAGTAGAAGTATTTATTATGGAGGTACAGAGAGCCGTCTCAGCTGGCACAGGCAAGGCACAAGCACCAACTGCCACTGAGGAAACACTCAGAGCAGGATGCATACCAACACTCTAAATGATATCATAGAATGCTCATAAGGCTCTGCCAGCAACACATCACCACACCACCCCCTTTATAACTAATCAACACAAGATCAACCAAAAAAGAAGGGGAGGGGTACAGAAATAAAAAGGGGGCAGAAGAACAAACAATAAGAATTGCACATTGTTTCATAAACATCATGGTTAGTACATAGTTTCATAAACTTTGTGAATAAGCATGGACTAATGAAAGTCTTGTAAACTTTGTGGTCTGACATGAACTCTGGTGCTCTTCCTGAAACTATCCCCCCAAAACCTTGTTGTTAACCTTAACAGTTTCAGAGGGAATACATGGGTCTCTGGCAACACGAGAAGTGCTCAACCAGTTTCCATTCGACAATTTGATAGCATTGTTACACATTTCTACAATTTGTTGTTAATCTAAAAACTTAGAGAGACCTTTTCTTACTGAAACAGGAATCTTAATTCTAACCCAATCTCCAACACAGAGTCTGTGGGTTACATTCCTGGAGGAAGTCTCATAATTTTGAGAACATGCCTCAGTAGATTCGTTGTTGGCAGACTCCGACAGGCACCTCATGTCACAACTTTGATGGAATGATTTCACAATCCAGAAAGGGTAAACTTGTGATGAAGCGTTTCTCCCTCTCACAAGTTCGAAGTGACTGAAATTAGTAGCGACATGCAGCGAAGTGCGGTATGACTAAATTAAATCTTTCACAGCTTAAAAAACACAGGATTGTGATCTAAAAGCTGATTGCACACACTCCACCACAACTCTATTGAATCTCTCTGCCTTGACATTTCTTTTTGGGTGGTAAAGGGGAGTTCTAGTGTGCTAAAAGCCAAAGGAGCGTAGAAAATAATTCATCTCCTCGGAAACAAATTGCACACCGTTGTTGATAAGAGTTTCCTCAGAATAACCTTCCCTGAGAAAAATTGTATTCAAACCGTTGATGACACTCTTAGAGTTTGGTTTATTAATGGGCTCAACCTCAACCCACCTAGACAGATGATCTATGAGAACCAGGAAGTATTTTGAGTTGGTGGAAAGAACATGGAAGGGGCTCGGAAAATCCATCCCCAACCGTTGTCAGGCTCTCTCAGTAGGGGGCACAGAAGATTCAGTTATACCATCAAGAACTAGAACTTTGTCACTGGCATTGCAAAATGAACATTGCCTTTCTAAATCATCAATTTGAATATCCATTCTAGGCCACCAGAAGTCTGTTCTAACTTTTCTCTTGGTGATGGTGGCACCAAGATGACCTGTGAGTGCAGCTAAAACAATTTGTTCTCGATAACATATGGGAGGTACAGGTTTGTTGCCTCTAACCCCTTTTCCACCCTCCACTGAAAGCTTGTCACTGACCTTCCACAACATCTGTAGTTCAGGGGAAAGATATGTCTCTTTGGGCCAGCCTTTTTTGAATAATGAAGCAACTTCTTTGAGCACTGTATCTTTATCAACCTCTGTTACTCAGTCTTCTTCTGCAAAAGATAAACAGTCTTGAATGATATACGCCACAAAACACTCCACCACTTCAGTATCCCATTCTTGCTCTTTTAGGTTTAAAGTATTTTATTAAGGCATAAAAAAAGAACACGGGGAGGGGAGCAGGAAGTCAGGTAAACATACAATACAAGAAGCAAAGCGTTGCAGTGAGTCAGAAGGAAAGGAGGGAGACAGGGTGCCCCAGAGGGTAACAAGGCAAAGACATAGGCAATAAGGCATTGTGTACGATCCCCCTGTAGGCCCCCACTCCCTAGGCAAGGTCAAGCCAAAATAACACTCCGCGACACAGTGAAAGAGAAGCATACCGTTCCACCAGCCCCTCGACCCCAGAAGGGAAGGAGAAAGAAAAGCAAGGAAAGAAAGAAGAGAAAACAATACCCCAACATCCCCGTCCGAAAGTCAGCATTAGAAGCATATAACTCCACTTCCCACCCCCAGCCCTCGGCCCCCAATCCGCACATTCACTCCGCCGCTGGCGCCGGCGGCGTCAGCCTAAGGAGGCGCAGGTACCGTGGACACGTAAGCTCGCGAAATTCCGTGGACAGCAGTGCCAAAAAGGGATGCCAGAGCTCCATTCTTGCTCTTTTGTGTCAGAACTGGGGAGTCTAGATAAACAGTCCACTCTGGTGTTCTTTATACCGGGAATATACTCTACGCTAAATGTGTATTCTAGAGGTTTAGTGGACAACCTTGCTAAACGAGCAGTGGTACATTTGGCATTTTTTCCAGACAGGATGTCAACCAAAGGGTGATAGTCGGTCTTAAGGATAAATGATCAGCCCCACAAGTATGGCTTGAATTTTTCAACACTCCAGACACAGGCTAAGAGCTCTTTCTCAATAACAGAATATTTTCACTCAACGGGACGAAGAGTCCTGGAAGCGAAACCTACTGTCTGCTCTCTTCCTTCACAATACTGGGATAAGACAGCGCCTAGTCCATACTCACAGGCATCAACTGTGACAACAGTTTGCCTTCCCTCCATAAAAGTTCGCAGAGCAGGCACTTTGACAATGTGGTCCTTGATGGACTGAAAGCCTTTCTCACACTCCTCAGACCATGTGTAAGTTGCTCCTTTCTTTAGTAGAGCTCTGAAGCATTCTGTGGTTTTAGCGAAGTCCTTCATGAATTTTGCATCAAATTCACAAAGGCTGAGGAAGGACATAAGCTGTTCTTTCTTTTGAGGAGCGAGTGCCTCGACAATACTCTTGATTAGGCCTAGTGTGGGTTTAATGCAATGTTCGGGGATGATGTGACCTAGATATTCAGTCTCCTTTACATTAAAAGTGCACTTGCTTTTTGGTAAAGTAACTCCTCTGCTCCCTAGAACACTAAAAACTTGATCAATAACAGAATCATGTTCAGTTTCAGTCTTAGTGAAGATGAGAATGTTATCCTGAAAAACTACCACGTGAAGGTTGTGATGAAACATTTCTGTCATACAGTGGCCATTGATGCCAGCCAAAAGGGAGCCAGCAAAACTGAAAAATACCATCTGGAGTGACAAAAGCAGTGAGATGTCGGGACTGAGGGTGTAGCTCGATCTGATGATAGGCAGCCTTGAGGTCCAGTTTGGTATACTATGAAGAGGACCCTACTAAGATGAGATCCTCAACACGTGGGTGGGGAAAAGCATCAACTCAGATGGCTTCGTTAAGGCTTCTCAAGTCCACACACATCCTCAAGTCCCCAGACCTCTTCTTGGCCAAAATAATGGGTGAAAGCCAGAAAGTGGACTCAATCTTTTCAATTATACCTTGGTCACATAATATTTTTAAGTGTTTGAAAAGATCACCTCTAATGCTTAATGGGACAGTACGTAAACTGTGTTTGACAGGATTGACATTCTGTTTAACTTTAATGAAGAGTGGAAATTAGTGATCTTGCCAAGACGGTCCTCAAATATTTGGCTAAACTTGTATTTCCAAGCATAGGTCATTTGAGTAATAGACAGAGAGTTGATGTCTTTCATGGGAGTAATGGAACTCTGACTAGATTTGTTGTCAATGAAAACAAGATTAGGCAGACCAGGTCTGAAGGTCAAGCCAAACTCGGCCTGATGGAGAAGACCTAGAACATTGATTCCTCTTTGAGCCACATATACTTTTCCATTGATCGCTACTCCTAGGACAGTGATGCTACCCCAGAAATAGCCTAACAATTCAATTATGCTGCCCTCAAAGGCCACAGTGAGTACATCAGGTGGTAACAAGCTCTTTTCAGCCCAAAACCAGAGATTCTTATCTTGGGACACAATAGTGATATGTGCCCCGGTATCGACAAGAAGTTGAATGTGATTGGTTTTGATAAGAACATCAACTTCAAGATCAGGAACATGTGGCTTATTCTGCTTATCAGTACAGTGCTTGACCACTACAATATATTACTGACTCCTGACATTGTCATCATAAAATTCATCCATTTCATTGAGGATGCACCTTATACTTTTACTTCTGCCACTCATACAAATTTTGTCAAAATGCCCCATTTTGCCACATTTACCACACTGCTGGTTAATAGCTGGATAGTTTTCAAAAGATAAAACATGCAGGGATGAACCACACCTATAGCAACTTATTCTGGAGTTGTATTGTCTACTTTGTGTGAAATTTTCCCACCTCTAGGTGTGAAAGGTCTTCTAGTATTGTAATGTGAGAAAGTAGGAGGTTTGTTGGAAACCGCACCTGAAATGGTGGTGTTGCACAGAGCAGTTTCAAGCTGCTTTGCATCATCCATAGAGTTCTCAATACTCTTGGCAATATCAACTGCGTTGTCCAAGGTGGGATCCTTGGAGGTAAGTAGCCTCTCTTGTATTTTTTTACAATAGCAACGTGCAACCGGTTGATCTCTTATCAGTTGAGAGGTAAAGTTGTCAAACTCACATTTTGCAGCTAAAACTTTTAGAGCTGTGATACAAGTGTCCATACTTTTATTAGGCTTCTGCATCCTAGTGAAGAATTTATATCTGTGCACCACAATGTTTTTGAATTTGGTAAAGTACTTGTCTAATTATGCTACAGCTTCTTCAAATTAATCTGGGGCCTCACCTTTGGGTGCTTCATAAGGACGTAGATGGTCAAATACATTTTGACCCCCAACCCATAAATTATAGAACATAATGTTCTTTTTCCTCTCAGGTCTGTATCTTTGACCATCAATTGCACCCGAGTACGCCCTGAAAGTTCTGATCCATAGCTTACACTCCAGTTGAGGTTCTCTGGGTTCTTGTAGAAAGGGTGCTGGAGGAGTTACGCTCTGCATGACAGAAAGGTGCCTGTGGAAAGAAAAGGGTTAAGAAGAGGAAAAGAGAAAAAGAAACAAAAGAAAGAACGAGTAAAAAATAAATGTGTGTGTGTATCACAGGTGTAACACACTGAAAAAAGGAAAAAACTCTTAACTTTATGCAAAATGTAAGATGAAGCGTTTAGTTTGACTACCAGATGTCAGCCTTGTGCAAGTTTTCTTGAGAATAAAGCTCTGTGTTGAAAGGTTCAGTTCAGCCAATCCAAAATAACAGGAAGTAGGAGGCGGGACATCCGTGAAATCCTGTAAGGTGTAAAGCTTGTGAACTGCTGAAGGAGCGCTATGTCGAGTGTCCAAAAGAAAAGTGCTGACACACAGTGATTAGTGCTGTGCGTCTCAGCGTGACAAAAGATGAAGGTCGGAAATGGTTGACCCAACACAGAACACAGGATGGTGCAGACATGCGATGATTATTGCTGTACGTGTCAGCGTGATGAAGGAAGAACGTTAAGGAACAATGTATGCATCAGTGCGTCCTTCACAACAGCAAGCTTCGTGAATGAACTCTGTTGCTCGTGCAATAGAAGCAGCTCAGCAAAAGAGAAAGACACCACGTACTTTGCTTTCAAGAGTCCAATCACACATGTGGGTCTCTAGGCAGGTATGCGATTTGAAATTAAACGAGCTTCTAAATCAAATACGCTCAATTGTAAACATATGGTGCAATAAAACTTGATAATAGTAACAAGGTAGTCAAGGCAGTACTGGGATAATAACCATAAAACAGCAAAAACGAAAGTCTTGTAAATGAAGTAAAAACACAGCAGGAATAAACATGATTAAGCATGCACTAGCCTAGTTAAGATATACAAGATGATTTTAAGTCTCATAGATGAATAGAATATACGGGCTGATCTGGAAGCTTTTCAAATGCAGATCCAAGAAGATGAAAGTCAGCACAGAAACAGGTGTTATAAATAGCACAGGCGCAGGTTACTCACAGCTACGCATAGTGTTGACGTTCCTCCCATAAGTATGAGTTGGAGAGCCAATCGTAGCCAGTGGAAAGTCCCAGATTTTCATGAGCAGGTAAACAAAATCTCCACACAGGATGTTGATAATAACTTCTTGTTTATTCGTGTGGAGAAACTCCAGCTACCACCATCAACTGCTACTGACAACTTATCTTCCCAGTGATGGAGCAGGGTTTCGCAAAAATGAAACCTGCCCGAATTAAGTACCCCCATAATATGTACTAACAGTAAGTAGATATAGTAAAACTAACGTACACCCAACATAAACATGGGGGAACTACTTTACACATGCCTGAACTAACACGTATATAAATAATATTGTAATAACTTGGTGGTTTAACCCTTTGACCGGGACGCAAGTTCCGCCACGGTGTGCGTGATTTATGATTCGGCATGGTTAGGATGGCGCCCGGCCGTCCTCCGCACACGCCCACCATGACGTCGGATGGCAGGGGGCTGTCTGACGCATGCAAAGGGTTAAAAGAAGTTGCATGAATAGGTACATAAAAGAAGTTGCTGAATAGGCCGCATGTTTCCAGTATTTTGCCTATCGCATCTTGCTTTAAAGTAATAATTATTGCCACTTTTTGCACTGCACTTATGCTAGGTAATGTTAATAGGGAATAGTGCAAGGTGGGTAGTAAACAGTGAAGATTTCATTATCATATAATTATTAAATTTTAGTTTTTATCTAAAATAGTGTGCTGAATAGAGCCTCCATCTTTCTAACTTGTCCGAAGTGGCTGGGGGGAAGCGTCAATGAGTGATTCTGCTCTGACATGAGGCAAGCAAAACGTGCTGTGCACTGCAAATGATTCGCAGGAGTAAAGGCCAGGGTGTCAGACGATTGCTTACTGTACCCGAGCATGGGACCAGAGATGTACTCTTTGAAAATGTTAAACATATGAAAGAAAATGCTGTAAAATTGTATCTTGTATGGGGAACGTGTGAATATACTAAGATTCAGACCATGGGAATTAATTTTACAATGAAGTTGTTAAATAGAAGGAGAAATCATGGTTCGTGACCACGCCCCCCCCCCAAGCCCAACAATCACTGTACGATTTTGATGTCCGTTTGCAACATTAGTGGGATGGATATGTCAATTTTAGGGTATATCGGGGTTGCCATTAGGGGTGTGGTTTAGAGCTTAGGCTGACCAGAAGAGGAGGGGAGATGCGTCACTGTCCGTCAGTTTGCAGAGAGGCTTAGCTGTTCCTGACCGGTCTTGTTTCTGTCCCTGTCCCTATGTCCTCTGTTCCCTGATTTTGTTTTGGGGAACCTTCACCATCTCCTAGCCCGAGGGGGTGGTTTTCCTATGGACCAAAAAGTTTGTATTTAGCCAAAATCATTGACAGAATATAAATATAAATGTATTTTGTCTCTGAAACTTTTGTCTCTCCACCTATCCTCTCCGTCAAAAATTTAATGATATGTATTATTTAGATGAATCTACTTTCTTTTCATCTATCCCTCCCTCTGGTATATTATGTTGGCATAAATATTCATTGTTTAATGAGTTTGAACAATTGTATATAATTGATTCTTTCGTGAGATTCAGTGTTTGTAATCGGTGACCAAATGCAACTGAGCATTTAACCTTTAATACTTGAGATAAAAATTCATAATTAAGTTTATCAAGGGTCTGTGATAATTTTATTGAGTAAATGGTTGATCCAGTCAGTAGTTGTCATTGCCATCAACTATTCAACTAATTGGTCCATTGAACAAATAGAAGGAAAGTTGAGATCGATTTGAAAATGGCCACCAGGTAGGAGCTGCCAGCATGAGCTCCCGGGTTTAGGGATAACCAATAGAGGTTTAAATCCCTGTAAAACCCGAACTGCGCAGCAATCCAGCGAACTCCAAACAACTGCTGTCCCTGATGCAGCGGAGTAACGCAGGAGACTTTTTGGCCGAGGTTGGAGATCGATCTCTGGAGGGGGACATCGGGAACCCGACAAAGAGCCACCCTATAGCGCTGCAACGCTGTGAGCCGAGCGACGCCCAAAGCGAACAGGCGCTATTCTCAAAACTGTGACGGCTTGTCACCAAGATATAGCGGCTTACCGGGTGAAGAGACGAGGAGCCAGAATCACCTGAGACGCACCGAGACGAGACCCCAGAGGAGGAGCGACGCGGAGCCGGACCAGCCTCGCAACGCAGTGGACGGCAGGAACGTACGCCAGGCTGGAGCCAGGACATCGTGGACACGGAGAGGCGGGAAGAGATTGGAACGGGAGCGGAGTATTATACTCGGGCTACGCTGAGTCTGGGAAATCTCTGACAAGTGTCGACGCGTTACATGACCATTGGGAGGAGGTGAGAGAGCACGCCTGCCTGGAACAGCCTGAGTCAATTATAAATATTCTCAATCTAAAATCATTATTGAGGAAGCACTGGGGCTATTTACTCATTTATTCATTTACAATCACTGAAACGAAAGGAAACTACGATGCGGCGCGCCTGACCCTAAGATGGCGGCCGCAGCAGACATTCACCATAAGTGCATAACGATAGTGCTGATCTAATTAGAATGAAATTATCCTAAATGGCGGAATTAACCCCCGAGATAGCGAAAGCGGATTTACACTTAGAAAAAGCCAATGCATGACAGAAGGAAGAAAAAGAGGTCCTCCAAACAGCTGACTAGAGAGGAGATATCCCTTGGACCGAATCTGGGAAAGTGAAAAAGGACAAAAAAAAAGCTAGAAAGCCAACTACAACAGGTGAAAGAAAAAAAGGACTTCCAACATTGACAAGGAGAAAGGAGCTATTCTGGGCTGAATCCATGGAAAGTAAAAGAAGACTAAAAGATTAGAAATCGAAAAAGACATCAGCACAGAAGCCACTAAAATCAGTCGGTCATAAAAATAAATAAATAAATAACGTCGGTCCCTGATAAGGCAACAATTAAACTAATTTAAATTTGAAGACGTATAGCTAGGAAAAAGATAATAATGTAGATCTATATAAATATATAATAAAGGTTACAGGCGAGAGAGATCTTTACTCACCCAGGTTTTCCTATATTTTTAATCTTGCTTTTAATCTGTGAGACAACTCTTACCTACTAGATAAGAGTAACGTACTTTAGTTCTCACCACAAGTCACAGACATGGAGGAAAACTCCCTGGAACAGTCAAGTGGAAACGCCTACATCATAAAATACCCACCCCATCTTTCTAAGAATGCAGCCAAAAAATGTAAGCATAACATTTCGAGAAAAAACCCTGACACACTGATCTCTGACATTTCCGTTTGTATGGCTAAAGGATTCATCACGAAAGACTTGATATTCTTCACCAGAAGAAAGGCGAAATGGCGCAGTGCCATTACAACGTTACTCCATATAAATTCCACTACTAACATCGCTCATGGTACAAAATATAGGACCAGAGCATCACCCAACCTGAGAGCCGACCTCTGCATTACTATCTTCAAGAATGGGATAGTGTTGATCCAAGCCTCTAACAACAACTTGGAAGAGTTTGACAACTCTTTCTCATTACTAAAAAGAAACATAGAATCCACGAAGCCAATAATACACATGAGAAGCATAGAAGACAACCCGGACACTCACAACAACACCAGTAGAGTAGGCTCAACAACATATGTAAGCCAGAATCCAGATCACTCACTGCAATTAATAGTCACCAGAACATTACACTCGCAGTACCCGTCAGAAGATAATTTAATTTCATCCGACAATATCTCCACATTCAGAATCTCCACCAGTAACCGACGTAGATCGGTACAACTTAGCACCCCCCCCAGAATCCTCCAGGAACAGACCTCTCAAACAGGAGCCTCATGCGGAACAGTAAATACGTTGGCAAGGAATGAAGCTGAGAAATCACGTAACACATATAACATCATCAACAACAACACAGGATCATCAAGCTCAGACAGAACGTCCATCCCAGTAATTTCTTCCGACGATAGCTCCACTATTAGAAATTCCACCAGTAACCGACGGAAATCTGAACTAATTAGTACTACATCCAGAGACCTCCAGGATCAGGCTACTCAAACAGGAACATCTAGCGGAACGGAAAGTAAGATGACAAGGAAGGAACTCGAGAAAACGCGAAACACACATAGCATATACAGCAACACTGGAGCATCAAGCTTAGACCAACCATCCATCCCAGCAAAAATAGCCCGAGAAGAAAACCGACCTAAGGAAAGAATTAAGAAAATAACGATACTGGGACCAGAACGGAAATTCAGGAACGGTAAACGTGAAGACCGAAACTTACAGACTAAGAATCACATCACGTCACCTAAGATCATGAGAAAAATTCACGAGATCCAAACACAAATTAGTATCGCTTCACTGGATCTTTTAAACGCCTTGAAAGGGAAAGAAAAACTACGTGATATCACAGAAAACACTCACACGGAAATAGAACACATCAAACAGCTATTAAACACTTTCGAAATCATAAGCAAGAATAGAGTGATGCCACTGTCAACCAGACAAAACAGACCAGATAGGAATCAAAACTCTCTAACTGAATCAGAAATACTAGCACTTCTCAGGGAGTATGAACAGACGGACCCCACTAGGGAGCAGGCAATTAAAAGAGTACCGAATGACGCAAATAGAACATCCACGAGAAATGGAAGGAAACCCAATCTCAACAACTTACAGCAAATCCAACTAACCACCGATACGTCTAATAGGATCTCAGATGACACAGAACAATCTTTAAAATGCCTATTGATCAACTGCCGATCGGCAACGAAACATGCGTCTGACATTGCCAATATCATTATCAACCAGGGAATAGACGTTACTATCCTTACCGAAACTTGGCTGTCTGAATGCTCGTCCCCAGTCTTAGACCTGCTGGTACCCCCGCACTATAACATATTGAGACTTGACAGACAACAAAAAAAATTCAGGAGGTGGTATTGCCTGTATCTACAGATCAAATTTAGAAATTGGCCAATTTCAATCAGACCCGCTCGAATCGTGCGAATACCTTGGGCTCCATATAAGTTCGGCTCTCAAACAGATCTGCAACCCACATGCAATATATCACCCACCGGGAAACAATATGAACTTCATAGACCAACTAATGGAGATCATCACTGCCAACTCTAGCAAAGAGATCAATAGCATATTTCTAGGTGATTTCAATCTACACTGGAATGACAACAACGACAAACAGGTCAACGCCTATAGAGATTTTCTAACAGAGCTAAAATTATCACAAGCCTGTCTGGAACCCACACACGAAAAAGGATCAACACTAGACTGGATTATTTCAAAGAATAATGACATATCAATCCTCTCAATAGTACCATGCGACTGGTCAGATCACCATGCCATAACATTCTTAATATCATCAAGGGAGAAGATAAAAGCTACTCATCCTAGCAAAATAAAAAGATGGATACATGAAACCAGAGATTCAAACATGGATCTGCTAAGGGAAAGTTGCAAAAAAGACCTCATCCTGCTGACAACGTACAGAATGTGACGGATCTAACGAACCGCTACACGACCGCAATATTGCAAATAGTCAACTCCACCTTACCACTCAAATTGAAAAGAGTCTCGGAGAAGACTAAAAACCCCTGGTTCGACGGATTACTGAACGAAGATAGACGAAAACTAAGACATGCAGAAAAAAAATGGAGACAACACCCGTCCTCCCCGGAGCTGAAATCCCTCAGAAAGATTCAAAAGGAATACAATAAAAAGATCATCAATTCAAAAAAGGAATTTATCAGATCGGAACTGGATAACCCCAAAAACAGACCACGGAAACTGTTTGAGATTATAAAGCTGCAATCTAATAAACTGGCAAAATCTACCCAAGAAATTACTAAAACAAATCTAAGCTGCGAGGAATTCTCAACCTTTTTCAACAACAAAGCCAATGAACTGGAAAAAGAACTTAGGATCGCCGCAGATAACCCCAACCACAATACAATATCATCACAACAGGCACAGCACGCTGCGAATAATGAGACAAAAAACAAGGCATACTGGGACTCGTTCACGGTACTAGACCAGAATGAGGTTACCAAAACGCTCGCTGCCACAAAACCAAACAATCACTTCAACGACCCGCTACCATCAAAATGCCTGAAAGAAATCAGCCATATAATGAATCCAATCTGGACTGAAATTATTAACGCCTCACTATCCCAAGGGATCCTCCCAGATTGTCTCAAAACGGGACAAGTAGTCCCGATCATCAATAAACCCACAGCAGACCCGGCTGATCCTAATAACTATTGCCCAGTGGCCAACATCCCTCTTCTTGCCAAATTAATAGAGAGATGCGTACAAAATCAATTAAGCAGACATATAGCCAACTTCTCTCTATTGGATGACTGCCAATCGGGATTCAGAACTGGCCACAGCACGGAAACAGCAATCCTTCACATAATAGATGATGCACTTCAAGCACTAGATCGCAACCAATCTTGTCTACTCATCCTCCTGGATTTGTCATCAGCGTTTGACACAGTTAACCATGAAAAACTTCTAATCAGACTTCACAACAGGATGGGAATTTCAGGCACTGTATTGGAGTGGTTCAAATCATTCTTACAGAATACATCTCAGAGATTCCTAGTAAACAAATCTCTTTCCCCTTCTTGCCCAAAAACAATTGGAGTACCCCAAGGATCAACTCTATCTCCATCACTGTTTAATTTATACATCGAACCACTTACAGAAATCCTACGAAATTCTAACATATCGTACCATATGTACGCGGACGACACGCAACTGTACATCAAGATCGCGTCGCTAGCAGACACTACCATTATGAATGAGGCATTCAAGATGTTGCTAAAATGGCTAGCTTGCAATCACCTCAAGCTAAATACCAATAAAACGGAATTCTTACTCATCGCACCTCAAAAGAATCAAGCTGAAGTGAAAGAATGGTCCAAAATGATCACAGCGTTGAACTACACCCCAAAAAAATGAAGTCATTTCTATCAGAGAACGACCTAAAACTAGCAGTGCAATCCCTTGTGATATCAAGGATTGAATATGGATGCGCAACACTTGCAGGCCTTCCAAAAATCTCCACAGCTCCCTTAAAAGCTTGCCTTAATGCTGCGGCTAGACTTATCACAGGATCGAGAAAATTTGACCACATCTGCCCTCACCTAAAAGCACTAAACTGGCTACCCTATGAAGCCAGAATACAACTCAAAATGGCTTGTATCGCCCATAAAGCGATTCATCACAACACACCAAGATATCTTGCCCAGAAAATAAAAATTGCAGGAGGAAACAGACCCGTCCGGAGTGCCAATATGCTGTTGCTGAGACCACCTATCTTCAGGAAGAAAAAAACTTATGAGAGATTATTCTCTGGTGCAGCCCCGAGAATATGGAACTCCCTTCCTGCAAACATCTGAAAGATCTCGAACAATGCAACATTCAAGAAGGAAACTAGGTCGTTTCTCATGAACAAATTCCTCCAGTAGGTAGACATTTTGTCATCGGCGACTAAATAGTTAGGTCATTGGGATAACATACTGGGTATCATATAAATAGTGACCCACAGCAAGAAGACACTATCGGCAGCCTTACATCTGCCCTTATATGCTCACTTCTATATATACTACATTGTTACTGGCTTCCTTATGTGTGTTATTGCCAATGCTGTTTTTATTAGAAATCATGTGTTGTTAAGCGCTCTGATACCCAAGGGTCTAGTTCGCGCTATAGAAAACTTTTATAAATAAAAAATAAATAAATAAAAAATAGATATTAAAAGGATTCGTTAATAAAATGTCTCATTTGAATTCATAAAGAGAAAGAACTGTTGGAATGTATAAAATGACCCCAGCGCATGAGGGATTTTGGTGAATGTGCATGGGCCAATGTAGTGTGATGTTGTTGAGTATTGATCCCTGATCAGTTATTGGTATTGAGGCTGGATCAACAGTTTCCTCAACAACAGTACACATTCTAAATCATAACTTCCTTCCATGGAAAAAGAGCTTGTCATGGAGACTGTTTAACCATGGATACACATTCCCTAGTCTAGGTGAAACACACTTATAAATATACACATTACCACATGCATCTGTCTGCATGTATTGTCCCTTTGTTGCAGCTGTGTGGAATGTCTCCTCATTACCAAGGCATCTGTATGCAGGGCTATTGCTTCAAAAATGTGCCTATACAGCTATCTGGTTTTTGGAAAACGCTGTACTAGCCAATCCCAAGTAATGACAAAGCTATCTAGTGTACACCTTAAGTTTTATTAGCAACATTCTAATACAATGTATTTATTTTTCAACATCTATTCACCGTGCACCTAATGTGGCCTTTATTTTTTATTTCTGAAGTATAGGAAGTGTGTCTCATGTCCATTAATGGTGGTGGCGAGAGAAAATATTCTTTTACTGCCACTCAATAAGAGCACTCATTTTTGTGGTCTTGACTTTTGGTCTGTGCACCTGAAATGAATCTAGGGAGAAAAGCCTACCTCAAGCAATTGATTTCTTGATGGTCCACAAACCAAGTAACAAGATGGCCTGCTGCTTCAAAGATCAAGTAGCTCCCACCTTTAACCCTTCCAGTCTATCTACAAATATTGTGATGTTAATTTCTCAAAAACCTTGGAAACACACTTAATTGATGGATTTTCTTCTCTTGGTAACTTTGATGTAATTCATTCAGTCCTTTTCTCTGTAGATAACTGGTAGTTACAATGTGAAATAGGAAATGTCACCCTTTTTGACATCCACTCCCAACTGATCTACAGAAAATCATTCAGTAGTTTTTGAAATGATAAGAGCTGCATTTTTCGGGGGTGAGCTCAGAAGGGTAAATTATAGAAGGAGCTTTTCAACCGCTGTGATCTTTGCACCGTTTGATGATTTTGAATGAAATTTGTATAGATCTATTAAGTGGGGCAACTTTTAAAAGGTGTTTATTTGCTAACAACTCTGGTATACATTAACAAATCTATATGAAATGTTGCAGATATTGAGCATGTTTACTTTTCTGGTGATTTTGCAAGTTTCATGCTGATAGCAAATTTGAAAGGATGATCAAAAATGTTTCTCTGGGCTAATAAATTGGTGATGGGTAATGAATCTGCATGACATTTGTTGTCTGTTTTCATATTTTTCCTGTGCAGTGATTTCAGAATCTATTCAGACCTAAGGGTGGGTGGGGGGGGGGAGTTAAAGGAAGGTCAAAAATGATTAATTTGAAAATGCCTTTGGTGCAGTTTTACAGAGCTGTACTACCGTTGCAGAGATTTGGAATGTTTGGCTTACTTTTGAGTTTTTTGGTTTTATGCAGATCCTTGCGGGGGAGCTCACTGACAAAGGATGGGGTCAAATGTATATATATGCTAATATGTCTGGAATAATTTCATGAATTCTTATGAAAATTGGTAAGGGACAAAATTATAGGAGACAAAAGTGTTCTCGTGCTATGACATATGGCAGCCTATTAGCAAATTAGGCCTAGGAATACCTGGCTTCTTGCAGATCCTGAGTCATATTTTTTGAGTATCATGTAAATCTGTCAAGGGGGCACACTTAATATGCTGCTCAGCTAGTATTCATTTGGTGATGTTTAATTAATCTGTAGGACATTTTGAAGACTTTTAAGCCCAGTGCAGATAGCTAAGATCTTAATGATCCCATAGGAGGAGGTTCAAAACTAAAGTGTGGGTCAAAATTGTCATAGATCTCCACAACATTAGATGGCTAATTGGCATTATTCTCTCCCTTCTGATATGTTCAGTTTCATGCAGATCCATCAATAAGAACATGGATAAAAAAGGGGGCATAATGTGATATGATTACTTATAACTTTAGTTGCCTTTGGCATATCTGCACAAAATTCATTGGACATTGATGTGTTTCGTTTTTAGTTGGTAAGTCAAAATAAACCCGGTGCAGGTATCCCAGGTTCCATAAAGATTTGACAAGAAGAAATAAATGTAAAGAGGGTTAAAAAATACTTTGATTTGATGTGATGGATTTGTGTGACTGTTGGGATACTAGCAGTGAGTTTAATATACAAACTGCATTTGCAGCTGGTGGCTTGGCGACATGGAAGGTTGGTGGCCTGTGACAAATCACTGTTGCTCACAACTGAACGTTACTTGCAGTAATGTTTAGTACAAGGTCGGTGCGCACACATCCTGCTGTCAACCCCAGCTTCAGACACATGATGGCTATGCAGAATGGGGAGGCGGCTGCTATTTAATACAGAGTAAGTAAGTAAGTAAGTAATCTTTATTTAGCATAGTTACTTAAAACCATTGCAATATAAAAATGAGTTAAGAGCAGAATGGATAAAACTACAGTTTAAAAAGACTCAAAATTTAAAATTTAAAATGTAAAATGTTCACATTTCCTTATGACCGATGTGCTTGTATTTGGACTTAATGTTTGTAATTTGTTTCTCAGTGGCCGCATGAGCTCATAAAGTCAGTGAAACCGTCAGCGAAGGGATGTCAAGTCGGTTGAATTAAGGCAGTTATGGATTGAGTTTTTTGGCATCTTTTTTTCAACTGCCTTCAGGAATTTTACAAAGCTGCAGTTCAAGCCAGGGTCATTAGGATGAAAACATGCAAGGACCGCCGCCCGTCTAGTGCGGATCCCTTGCCGATTGAAGTGGTGTTTTAGCCAGCGTTTTCGTTCGTCCCGTAGTTTTTCACAAGAGCATATCAAATGCAGCATGTCCTCTTCTGCCGAACCGCATAGCCGACAGAGGGGGTCAGTTTTGATTTTGAGCCAGCGTGGGAGATTTTGAGTACAAGGTAGCAGGCTCAACCTGTGCCTTAGAAAGCACATCTTGACACTCTTGGAATAGCCCTCGGCCAGATAGCGCTGTTGTGCTTTTGTTTTGTACGAGTTCAGAGTCAACCAGCCATGTGTTCTCTTCGAGAGGGTTTCCTTGTCTTGCAACGATGATTGTAATTTGATTGATTTTTTTACCAGTTTTTTGAAATTTGTATGACTTGTTGGAGTGTTCCAGAGCTGTTCTAGACCTGTGTTCGTCAGACTGCCAGTGAGGTACTTAGCTGCTGCTGAGGAAGGATGCTGTTCTAACTCCATCCACAGGTGTTCATTCAGAGTTCCTTGTTTGGATTTCCTCACTTTGTCCCAGGCTATCACGTAGGCTCCATGCCTTGCCAGGAGCTGTTGGTCGATGCCAAATTCGAGCCTGATTTGAGCGGGTGAGGTTTGCTTGGGTAGACTGAAAATAATTCTGTAAGCTGTTGTTATAGTGTTGTCAAGGATCTTAGCATCCCTTCCTCTGAGTGCCTCACTCCCATAAGTAATTGTTGGAAGAAGTTTGGCACGAATTACTTGCGTCAGGGGTAGCAGGGATGGGCCGGAGAGTTTATGATTTAGTGCCTTCAACGAAATCGCTAACGAAAGACCTTTCCCTCGTATGCTTGTTCTCTGAGCCGAGAACTGCCCACCGTTGTCGGTCTTCACTCCTAGATATTTGTATGTTGGAGTTTCTTCGATTTTTGTCGTGTTCCAATGCCATGATGTTGGTTTCCTTTTTTTCCTGCCGATGGTCATTGTTTGAGTTTTCCCCAGATTTATTGTAAGATCGTTCTTACTTGAGTACCTTTGTGTTGCGTCTAAAAGATGTTGAAGTCCTACCTTAGTGTGGCTTATTAAGACGATATCGTCTGCGTATAGTAGACAAGGTAGCTGGAGCCCTCCTAGTTTAGGGGCGTGGGAATTGCAGTCATTTAGTATTGGGACAAGGTCGCCTAGGAATAGGTTAAAGAGCGTGGGGGCCAGGACGCAGCCTTGCTTTAGGCCCTTATTGGTCTGTATGGGCCTTGACAAGGCGGATCCGTCCCCTATTTTTATCTGTACCCAAGTTTCTGTGTGCAGGTTGATGAGCAGATCCAGCAGGGGTCTCGAGATCCCCCAGTCGTTCAATTTGGACCACAGAAGCTTCCGATTTACGTTATCGAAAGCGGCCTTGTAGTCGATGAAGCAGAAATGGATGGGCATTTTGTTAGATTCTGCTTTGTCTATGAGCATACCCATGCTCAGGATGTTCGTCATCGTGCCTACTGACTTGGCAAAGCCTGTCTGATTGGCAGGGATTAAGGATCTCTCTGTTGCCCAGGCTGTCAGCTCTTCAAGTAGGGTACCTGCAAAGTATTTTGCCTCGTTATCAATTAAAGCCACCAGTCGGTAGTTATGTGGGGAAGCCTTATCTCCTGCCTTATAGATTGGGGAGATGATGGAGCCCCTCCAGGACCTTGGAATGGTGTTGAATTGTCGTATTTCCAGAAAGAGGGGTTCCAGGGCTGCCGCCCAGCCTGGCACATCTTGTTTGTAGATAATAGGAGGTATGCCATTTGGCCCTGGCGCTCCCTCCTTTCTTCCTTTTTTGATTTGGCGCTGGATGGTGCTTTGTAAGTTCGGCAAGTTCATTATTTCATTTGGAGAAAAGCATTCTGTGGGCCTTGTGTCAGTAATTGTATAATTTTTGTAAGTGACAGGCTCGAAATGTTGGTTGTTCCCTTCAGTCTGACTAAAATGGGTGCTGAGAAAGCTTGCCCAGGTTTCCTCTGAGATGTTTGAAGAAACCCCGTGATGCGCGGGTCTTATGAATGCATTTATTGATTTCCAGAATCTTGCTCCGTCGTTCCGTTTGATATCGGAGTGAAGTCTCGCCCATAAATTGTCCTCAGCTGATTTGTTTGCTTCCCATTTTAGTTTTTTTAGTGTTGATTTTAGTTCTCGTAGATGGTTTTGCTTTACGGTATCCATGGGTTTCCTTTGGAGTTCTCTTGTTTTACGGTTGATTAGGGTTTTTATGTCTTTAATTTTCCCATGGTCTTCTCGAGAGAATTTGCAGAAACTTGCGTCCCCCAATTGTGTCTGAAACTTGGGTCTTGTAGCATACATAAACATGGTACTTGTAAAATGTTCCCATTTTGTTATTTCACTATCCCCAGAGCGACTCTCGAAGTGCTGTTTTGCCCTTTCCACTAGCGTTCCGTCCAACGCTGATGAGTATTTGATTTTTTTGAAGTTGATGGTTTGGACTGACTCTTTAGGCGCTGTTGATCGTTCGAAATTCGGCTTTATAATCTTGATGATAATTTCTTGGGGGCAATGATCACTTTCCCCGCTGCAGCCAATCCGGTATGATATTAAGGACTGGAAAAAGGGTAATGATATAAAAGTATAGTCTAGAATACTGCTTGTTTTTGTTGAATGGAAGGTTGCGACTGGGGGATTATCTCCAGAGGTCCTACCGTTGAGGGCCCTAATGTTAAAATTTTCCAGATCTTCTAGTGTCCTGTTACCTAGTTTGGTTTTTTTGGATAACTGTGAGGTTGCTTGTGTTGGGATGTCCCAAATTGCGTTTTGTATTAGTTGTTCATCTTCCTGCGTCTCGCCCATGAGATTAAGGTTAAAGTCCCCGGTAAGAACAACATTTAGTGTGGGTCTTTCCCTTATATGTGTCTCCATGAGGCTACAGAGGTCTTTAGTTGCTTTCCCTTTCCTTCTTGGATTAATGTAGGCATTTATTAGGAGGAAATCGGTTTCAGTATTGCCTTGTTTGAGTTGTGGCAAGCAGATTTTAACAGCCAGGGCGGCTGTAGAGGATGGTCCATCTTCTATTGCTGTCAGTACGCTTGTAACCAGTATATAGGTTACTAGGCCGCCTTTAGAGTGACCATATTTAGCCGTCCTACTTGCAGCTGCGAAAAAACGTAAGTAGCCATGGAGGTTGGAAGGGTCTGTGAGCCATGTCTCTTGGAGTGCCACTATATCAAATTTTCTGATGTAATTCATAAAATCTGAGTCAGTTATTTTGGAAGCCAGGCCATTGATGTTCCATGAGCATATTTTTAATGAGCTGTAAACGTCTTCCTTTGACTTGTTGCCAATTTGTCATTCGTTGTTATTTAATGTTCTAGCAATCCATCCTGAGTCATACATTTGTGTGAGTTCATCTGTAGTGGCTCCAGTGCTATTGATGTGTGGATCAATTTTGTTGGCCACTGGCCCTACCGCTCCTCTGAGGACCGAATTTTTTAGAGTATTCATGATAGCTGGAGCTGCCGCTTTTTCCACCGGGACAAGAATGTCAGGGTACCTTGGTTTGACATAAGTGACGGCCCTGGCCGCAGCGACGGCCAACTTCATGGTGTTGGGTGATCTCAATCTTCACTTCAACGAGCCCACTGACAAAACGGCGCTGGATCTCCAGAGCGACTTACAGGAGCGCGAGTTGGTCTTAATTAACTCCGGCCCCACCCACGAAAAGGGACACCTACTCGACCCGATGTTTTCGAACATTCCCCGCTTCACAGCTAGGCCGGCCCTTCCCCTTCCATGGTCAGACCATTTTCTGGTATCAGCTTTGTGGCAATTCGACCTACCACCTACAAGGACCAAACAGGCCTTCCTAGTGGACAGAGCCTGGGCCAGACTATCGGTTGACAACTGGTCCTCTATACTGAAAGATTCGCCTCCCCCTCCTGAGTCGGATCCCGTTAAGGCCGATGCCAATATCAACAGCTGGTTTTCCGCCTCTTTGGACGCTCTGATCCCTAAAAAGAGAGTTCCTAAGAGGGACAAACGAGTTGGCTCGGCTCCGTGGTACTCCGGAGAACTTCGCACCCTCAGGAAGGGATGCAAAAGGCTGGAGAGGTTATGGAGGACGAACTGGGAAGTCTCTAGGAGAGAAGAATACCGGGCTGCAATTAGGGGTTATAAGTCCGCCCTGCGACGCGCGAAAGCCCTATTCTTTGATGACCGCATCAAATCTGCTTCGAGCTCTTCTAGGGAGAGTTTCAAAGTGGTCAAAGAACTGCTCAAAGTTCCGGAGCCGGATGTGGTGCATGACAAACAAAAAAGCACACAACTGGCTGAGTTCTTCCACACAAAAATTGAGAAGATCTCAATCTCTCTGCCCCAGCCGAACCTATCTCAGGACATGGGCAAGCAGGTCGTGGGATTTCGGGCCAGAGAGAACGTCTTCCACATTGACACCTTTGGCCCAGTATCAGTGAGCGACGTCGCCAAAACTCTATCGTCGATTAAAAGTGGTTCTCCCATGGACCCGGTCCCCATGAAGTTTCTTAAGCAGGTAACAGCGTCCATTGCAGCTCCCGTAACAGACCTTATGAACGCCTCTTTCGTCCAGGGTGTGGTGCCACCCACTTGGAAAATGGCTGTTGTTAAGGCTCTTTTAAAAAAGACCAATTTGGACCCCAATGATCTGGCGAACTTTAGACCTATCTCGCTCTTGCCAGGTCTCGGCAAAGTTGCTGAACGGTTGGTCAACAGGCAGCTGTCAGCCTTTTTGGAGTCGAATGGACTCCTTCAACCATCACAAACTGGATTCCGCCCAGGTCAGGGCACAGACACGGCCCTCTTGGCAGTTGTCGAGGAAGCAAGATGCATCCTGGACTCAGGAGGGTCAGTGGCGGTGATCCTCCTGGACCTCAGCGCGGCGTTTGACACCGTGAACCATCAGGTGTTGATCTGACGGCTGGCTGAGGTAGGGGTCTCCGGGGTGGCCCTGCAGTGGCTGAGATCTTTTCTCTCGAATCGTTCCTACCAGGTGTGGAATGGCCCTGAGAGATCCAAATCCATTCCCCTCCAGTGTGGAGTGCCACAGGGCTCGTCATTGAGCCCTACATTATTTAATGTATATATGGCCCCCCTGGAGGACGTAGTATCCCCATATGACATCAAAATCGTCAGCTACGCTGACGATACGCAGCTAGTGGTTTCCTTATCACATCTGGCCGACAACCCTGACATCTTGAACTCCTGCCTGGCAGATGTTCACACTTGGATGGGAGATTCCTCCCTCAAGTTAAACGGCTCAAAGACGGAAATAATGCTGCTGGGGAGTAAAACTACCCTTCTCCCGCCGCTCAGCTGGCCGGGATGTATGGGCGATCCCCCGGCCCCCAAAGATGCGATCAAAAGCCTTGGAGTCTGGCTAGAACCAGACTTGTCTTTCCGCACCCAAGCCAAGAAAACAGCAGGAGTATGCTATGCCCTGCTCAGGTCGGCTCGGAAAATCTTCCCTCTACTACCGGTAACATCGAGGAAGCTGCTGATTCAGGGTCTTATAACATCTAGACTCGATTATAGTAACGCCATCTTTTTGGGCGCCCCTGAATCAACCTTTAAGACCCTTCAACAGGTCCAAAATGCAGCGGCAAGGCTGCTTATGGACATTCCGAGGACGCAATCAGCGAAACCGGCATTGAAGGCATTGCATTGGCTCCCCGTGCGGGAGAGAGTGACCTTTAAGGCACTTTGCACCGCGCATAAAATTCTCGCAGGTAAAGGCCCCCTTATTTTAAAAAATCTAGTGACTCCCTACAAAGCTGGCAGAATGCTGCGATCAGACACGAAACATCTCTTGATGGTGCCTAGAGTCAAAAAGGCCCGCACTGGTGGGAGAAGATTCTCATTTAATACGGCAAAGCTTTGGAACTCGCTCCCCCTAAAACTTCGAGCTGAATCCTGTACACTGCGTTTCCGCAAAGGTCTTAAAACCTTTCTGTTTCCGGCATAACGACTCAATGCTGTCCCCTCTACCATCTGATGTTGTCTGGAAGCGCCGGGATGCCCAAGGGTAGCTGCGCGCTATATAAGATTTTAAATTAAATTAAATTAAATTAATTGTGATCCCCCAGCTTCCAAAGATGTCAGCCTCGGCAATTATTTTTTGTGAAATTGCCAGGGTTCTCCAGGTTGCTTTTGTTTTTTCTTTGCCTGTAGCCTCGTCGGCTACAAATTCAATGGATTCCAGGTCAGAGCTTTTTAATTCTGTCAAGGATGGAATATGGGATAGCAGCCTTAAGATATTACCTCTGTTGAGAGTGTCGTGTCTTCCTTGCGATGTGTAGTCCGGATTAAACCAGACAACGCCTGTTGAGTTTTTTCGTTCCCCCGCTGGTGCACTCTTTATTATTGGTTGACTAGGTCCCATAAATTCTACTCGTCGTGTTGAAGTTGTTTCCAGTTGGCTGGCAGTGGGTACAGTGACTCTTAACCGTCGGCCGAGAATGTGTTCATTTGGTGTGGACGGTTCAGCATATGATCGTTCGACTGACCGTCCCTTAACCTCTACTAATCGTGCTGCAGTGGTTTTGACGTCATTTGAGTTACTTGTAGTTATTCTTAGTACTTGGCCAGAGGTATGATGGTTCCTTATTACTGGACCGTTTAGATGGGGAATATCACAAGGTCTAGAGATATTGCACGTAGGGCCCGATGTCCCCATAATAGCTGAGTCTGCTTCTCTTCTTGTAGCCAGTACACCTTCCATAGTCATAGCTGGAAAGCATTCTAGCAGCTGATTGCCTGTCTCAGTAGTAGCCGGTCCTTGATTGATCCCAAACTGTGATCCCTTAGTGGGTCCATGGTTTTTTATTTGCAGGCCGGCCGAGCTAGGCTGCATACTGCTTGTTTGTGTTTGTGTCGCACAGGAGGCAGGGGTTATGTTGCTAGTTCCATTGAGTTGGGGACATGGATTTTGTGTTCCTCTTCCGGGTTCTTTTTTAGTGCAGATGCTATGTAGTTCCAGAATAGTTCTTGTTTTGTTGTTGCTCCCCAGCTCTTTGGTGGTTGTTGCCTTGATGGGGGACTCAGGTGTGCCGATGACTTCGTCAGATTCTAGTGGGTACGTGGCACCCTCAGGGTGTGCCATGCTTTGTTCCTTGTTCGGTATGTTCCCAAAAAGTTGTTGGAATCCGTTACGTTGCAGATCAATTTTATGTTTCCTGCCTTTGCGTTTTTTTGTTCGTCTTTGTTTGGCGTTCATTTTTAAGTTTGTTGTTTCTTCCTCCGTATTTTCGGGGAATTGAGGTTCTGAGTTTCCTATATCATTGACCACTGGACTTGGTGGTTTTGTGGGTGTGGGGGCCCTTGGAATAGGGTTGATTTGACCCTTGCTCCCCAGCGCTTCTTTGGTCATTGGGTGGTTTGTCGCCGCCGCGAATGGGCTGGTACAGGGGATACTTTGCCTGCACTTGGGTGTTCTTCTAAGTTCTGTACACAAATCGCTCATTATTGTTGGTAGACTCGACAACTTGTCGATTATTGGGCCGCATCCGCATCCTTCATTATAAGGCCCAGATGCCTGGTCCGACGATGACGATTTATTCTGAAGAAGCGTGTTAAGCGTGCCCAGCTTCCCGTCAATAGCCACCACAAATACAGCCAATGTATCAAGTAGCGATAGTTGGATGTCCATTTTGTCAGATTGGTAATTGAGGGCATATACCAGGAGTTGTGTTGTTTTGAGCAGGCTCTTCCACGCATTTCCCTGATTTGTTTGATTCGAGGTATTGACCTGATTATCCTCAGACAAGGGGCTTTTTTGGGCCACCTCTGGTGTCCCCATGTCCATTACTGGGTGATCCAATGAGGCATCGTTTATAACAATCGGTAAGGACGTGTTCATACTTGTTTCACTGCTGCTTTTGTCTTGGGTGTATGCTGCTACGAGGTCTTCCCACTCTTCCTTGCCCAGGTATGAGGATATTTCTATCACATCTAGGGGCGAGGTTGGTGGCCTGTGTGAATCTACTATATCCTTCCCTGGTCTCATCGAGCTGTTGTGGTCAGTTGTACGTTCGGAATGTTTTAAAGTTGAATTCCCAAGAGTTGAGGCATTCTCTTCCCAACACTCCTTTGCGTCTTTTTCACTTGCCCCATTGTGGTTTGTGGGGTCTTTGTTTAGTGCTTGGATTTTTGACGTCCAGTTTGTTATGCGATGGGGAGGTTTGCCGGCATCGCTGCCCTTGCCAGATGCCGTCCTCTCACTTAGTTTAATGCTAGCAGTTTTGCCGGGGTCTGTAAGGCATTTGGGTGACAAATGTGCATGCCGGCTCATATTATTGTCATTTGCTCTGTGCACTTGAATAAGGTTTGGTTCTAAAACGATTTTCGTACTGCATATTGGCCCTTTAGTTGTGGCAGCCATTGTGAAATTGTTTTTCTCACCCCGAGGGGTTGATGTCACTTGCAGTGATTCTCTGGCAGTAGAGATAGGGCTTCTCTGACTTTTGTCGTTGGTTTCTGAACCTGTGTTGTGCCCAGACACTAACTGACAAGTCTGGGGAGGTTCAATAGGTTCCTGAAGGCCTGAAGATTCATTGGTGTTGGAGGGCGATGTGTCCCCCATGTTTTTTAGGAAATGAAATTTTGTGAAAATTTTTGGTTGGAGCATTGCGAAGTTAGATTTTGTTGTTTTACTGCTCTTCTCTCTATTTGCCGGTTGTTCACTGTTTGCACAGATAAAGTCAAGTTTGTCAGTTGCTGAGTCAATTAATGAGCCTTCACTCTGAGTTAATTGTCTAGATTTTCTTGTTTGATCTTTCCTTGCCCCCTCGCCTGCCTTCGGCGATCTTTTTCGTTTGTTTGACCGGTTGTTTGTCCCTCCTTTACCAGTGGGGCATCCACGGACTCGCCCTGATCTCATGTCGCCTTGCCTTGTCTTACCCTGCGGCCCGCACTAACTCCACGCCAGCTCCTCAGCGTACTCCCAAGCCCGTCTACCCCTCACAGGAAGGGCGGCTGCCGTCAGGGAGGGTGCGGAGCGGTATCGAGGAGTAAGATATTGTCCAAAACTTCGGCAGGTACAGGTTCTGGCTAGGGCAGGGATCCGGGGCGGCGCAGCCTCCACTCTAGGTAGTTCTATAGAACTGGGCCGGCCTCCTGTACTTCAGTGCTCTAGCCCTGGTCAGAGCTATCTCAGCCCCTTTCCTGCTGAAGTCTCAGACCCCTGTGAGAGTGGGGGTGTCTTGCCACCCCAATGCACAGTGCTTGACCTTGGTATGAGCTGCTGGCTGTGGGGCGGGCAGGGCGGGGCCGGCTGTAACAATGACTTGGTCGCCCCCTAGGCACCCTTGCTGGTTTCACTCACCGTCCCTTGCTTTGCCGCTTACTGCTTACAGCTTACTGTTCACGTCTCCATACGAGCCCAAGTACATCCATCGCTTTTACCTTTCCCTTTGCCTAGCAGCTTTGGTGGCTTGGTGGCTTTTAAGCGTGATGGTGTAGCTGCGGATTGATGGTGAAATAACAAATTCTCACAGCTTTCGCGCCGAAATGCTGCTTCTCCCTGCTCAGGCGCTGGCTCTCCAATAGTTGCTCCACCTCTTACAGGCAAGCAGCAAGCCTCTCGAGTATCTCTATCTCTGTGGAGTCTCTGTGGAGTTTGCAGAGTTTTATTTTGGGAGGGAGGGCGAGGGGTGGGAGAAAAGTAGACCAAAAGTTGTTTGTGTGTGTAAAAGGCCGCTTTATTAAGACACAGGTGCACATTACAAATACAAACCTTGGCAACGCCTTACAAAACTAAACCTCACTAAATAAATAAATAACTACAAACTCAGCCCCCCGAACCCTCCCCCACCCCTAAAACATTTGAGCCCTCCCCCTCCCAACAATACATCAATAAACAATATAACAGCATTATAACATTACGTCATCAATAAAACATTACGTCATCAATAAAACATTTTGTCATTGATCAAACATACGTCATCGTTAAAACTTTATTCGTCAAACCACAATTGCAATAACAACGGTCAGGTCCTCCATAACCATAAACCCTGCCTGACCCTGCACTCCTGCAGATACCCCCTCACAAAACTGAACGGTCAAACCATGACCAACATACCCCAGCACTTGTCAAAGAAATACTTGAACTAATACTCAACCAGCAATCTGCCTAAAACCGTAACGATACACAAGAACACCGCACAGCACATGTGTCTAGCGACGGATACAAATACAAGAAAAAAAACCCTGCACACCGGTGGCCCACAAAACAGCCTTTTTCTGAAAAAAGAAAAATGGAACAAAAGACACCAAAATGGGAAAAAACTAGGCAGCGAGGGGAAAAAAGGAAATTAATGCAAAAAGGGGAAGGGAGGGTGGGACAAAAAAGCTACAAGCCCTCCTAGCCACCAGGTCACCAAACCTAAAATGGTGGCTGGTAGGCGGTGGTTGGGGGATTTATAATTGGGCTATGCTGGTCCTACTAGACCAGCCCAAATCTGGAAACTTCTGTCGACTTCATGATGTAAACCCCTCGCAGCCCTCCCAAACCGCCCGGGGGAGGGGACCTCCCGGCGGTCGGCTCCCTCCCCCAAGCCCCCCTTGGGAGGGAGGGCGAGGGGTGGGAGAAAAGTAGACCAAAAGTTATTTGTGTGTGTAAAAGGCCGCTTTATTAAGACACAGGTGCACATTACAAATACAAACCTTGGCAACGCCTTACAAAACTAAACCTCACTAAATAAATAAATAACTACAAACTCAGCCCCCCAAACCCTCCCCCACCCCTAAAACATTTGAGCCCTCCCCCTCCCAACAATACATCAATAAACAATATAACAGCATTATAACATTACGTCATCAATAAAACATTACGTCATCAATAAAACATTTCGTCATTGATCAAACATACGTCATCGTTAAAACTTTATTCGTCAAACCACAATTGCAATAACAACGGTCAGGTCCTCCATAACCATAAACCCTGCCTGACCCTGCACTCCTGCAGATACCCCCCTCACAAAACTGAACGGTCAAACCATGACCAACATACCCCAGCACTTGTCAAAGAAATACTTGAACTAATACTCAACCAGCAATCTGCCTAAAACCGTAACGATACACAAGAACACCGCCACCCAGAAAGGTAGGCTTGGAATACACGCCTCCCTTTCTGCCCCCCCAACCGCGAAGCGAAAGAGAAACGAGAAAATCAACGCTGCATAGCCAATGCCCGGGCTAAGACCTCACGGAGCTCCAACAAGTAAAGATCCATGCCCACACGGGACAAATGAACTCCATCATCCCTAAAAAACTCAACAGACTCAAACTTAATGTCCCTGTGTGAAATCCTGCTGAAACCAAGGCTCCTACAGCAACGAGACACCTCTGAATTCACTTTCTTCCTAGCCCGATCGACAGCCCTGGGGTTCACAGCTCCTCTCCATATCCTACGGGGAATCAACTCTGTCCAAAAAAACATGGCACCCAGCCCACATTTCCTTAATGAGGCCTAAATCTCGTTTCATAGCTCGTAGCAAGACTACACCTTTCGTAGCACATAGGTCATTTTCTCCCAAATGAATAACTAAAATATCTGGGCATAAACCACCCACCATGTTGTTGTTCAAACAAGGGATTAACTCTCTCCAGAGCATCCCGCCTTTACCCTTCCAGATCACGTTAAACATTCGATCATTGAAACCAAGTAGATCTCCAAAATAACTCTTCGCTGCCTGGACTCTGGCCCACTTGACAAAGGAATGCCCCACTATCCAGACCGTTACCACCGGGGAGCGAGGCCCAGCAACTGATCCTGAAAAAGAAAAAAGAGTTAGAATCATGTGAAGGAGGACGACGCATGCGCCTCCTCAGCAGAGCTCCTCACATAACGCTGGAAACAGTTGGAAGACCAGCGCCCCAATCGCATAATATCCCTCTCGGACCAACCTCTGTTAAAAGCCTCAGTGGCTGCACCTATTCGGAAAGAGTGAGTACCATAGAGATTGCCATCAAGACCTATGTGCTGTAGAGCTTTGCGCAAAACCATTCGCAATTGATAAGTTGTTACAGGGGTGCCATTGATATGTCGGAAAACAAGGACTTCATCACCACCCCCACATAATGAATGCCAGCGCCGCGCCAGCATTAGAGGGCAAGTAAGCTTCGGAGCACGTGCTTGCAACCACACACCTTTCCCCTTACCCGTCTGATCAGTTTTAGAACTGGCCAACCAGACGTGAACTCCCTCATCATAACAAAAAACGTCCTTCCAGAACAATCCACACTTATATTTCAACCCCAGCAACTCTGACACTCTGAAGGCTCCAAAAAACATGAACACCATCAGCATCGAGAAAACACATGCCTCAAAATCATCCGAACAAACTAAAGGCAGAACAGTGATTAGTCTGGCCAGAACTTGCCAAGATAGGGGGGCTCTGGATCTTCCAACGTGTCCTTGCTCCCTGGCCCAACCCTCCAGCATCCTCCTACCAATTTCCCCCGCTGATGGAGGATAGCCCCACAACAACTTCCCCATGAAAGCAATCCCCGCCAGTTTCCCAGCAATGGTTACTTTGGTTAAACCCTTATCCATGAGGTCCAGTATGAAATTAACAACATCATCTGACCGACGCGACAGATCCTACCTTCTGACAGCACCAGATTCCAGGAATTCCTTCCACGCCAGGGAATACGCAGAACGCGTAGACACAGACAAAGAACCTACCACCAATTGTATGACCCGACCTCGCCGACGTGCCACAGATGACTCGGCATCGGAGTCGGGGATCTGTCTGCGTCCCTTGCCAGTCCACGGAATCTCCCCCACTGCGAACGAGACAGAGCATCCGCAATGTCATTGTCCACGCCAGGAATGTGTAAGGCACGAAAATGAATATCGTGTTTCAAACAACCCAGAACGAAAACTCTCATAAGTTTCAACACTTGTTCGTCCCTGGCCGATTGGCGATTCACTATCTCCACAACAGCCATGTTATCCACACGAAACAGCACTTTCTTGTGTGCCAATTCCTCCCCCCACAGGGTCAAGGCGACCAATAAAGGGAACAGTTCCAGGAAAGTGATGCTACGACCACCATTCAACCATTCATCAGGCCAACGTTCTGCAAACCATTTGCCATTCCAAAAGAGCCCAAAACCATCACTGCCAGCAGCATCCGAAAACATTTGTACATCCCACTGAAAGTCAACATCTCTGACCAAGGGAACACCATTGAAAGAATTCAGGAAAAACTTCCACATTCTCAAATCCTCCATAACCCCAGCAGACAGACGAACAGGATGGTGAGGCAATTGATGACCTGCCAAAGCCCTGCCCAGTCTTCTACAAAAAGTCCTGCCCGCTCTCACCACTCTGCAGGCAAAATTCAAATGGCCAAAAGCACCTGAATCTCTTTCACCAACACTTTTCTCTTTGCCAACATCACATCCAGTAATTCAACCATGTTGACCCTTTTGTCCTCGGGCAGGCGAGCTGACATAACCACAGAATCTATTTCAATACCCAAAAAGGAGAGGACAGTGGCAGGGCCCATTGTTTTCTCGGGAGCCAAAGGGACTCCCAGATCCTCCATGAGCCCTTGGAATGTGTCCAGAGCTTTCTGGCACTCCGCGGAGCCCGGGGATCCGACAAAGAAAAAATCATCGAGATAGTGTGTTACAAGTGAATGACCAGACTGATGGGCAAAGTACCATTGCAGAAAAGTACTAAAACACTCAAACAAAGCACATGATATGGAGCAGCCCATCGGCAGAGCCTTGTCCACGTACCATTTACCAGCGAATTGTATACCTAAAAGGCTCCAATCGTCCGGGTGGACAGGCAACAGCCGGAAAGCAGACTTGATGTCACACTTAGCCATCTCAGCGGCTGCGCCCGCGGTCACAACCAGTGACATGGCCACGTCAACCGAAGAGTAAGAGACAGACACTGCCTCTGGGTCAATAAAATCGTTAACAGACGACCCTTCAGGCCATGACAAGTGTTGAATCAATCTAAACTGTCCCGGCTCCTTCTTTGGGACAACTCCAATTGGTGAAACAATCAAGTTAAGGATCGGCCAATCATGAAACGGGCCAGCCATCCTCCCTTCATGTACCTCTTTATTAAGTTTGTCTTGTACCACTGTGGCATGTTCAGAAGCTGATTTTAAATTGGCAGACCACCTCCGTTCCCGAGAGCCTAGGTAACCTAGCCGGAAACCAAACTGAAAACCTTCCAATAGTGTAAGTTTTGCTGACTCGTCTTCGTAACCATGTAAAGCAATGCGCAACCTCTCTAACTTAACTGGTGTACGAGCCCTTGGACCCAGCACCCTTAGCACCTCTGTAACCCCTTCCCCCTGAAAATTGCGAGGTCGTACTTGAAGTTCCTGAACCCGTTTGCTTCCCTTTGGGGCTCTCAGAGGGTTGATTGTCCCAGCATTTGGACAACGGATGTTTCCTACCACAACCTGAGCACTCATTTTTAAATTTACAATACTCTCTGGTGCAGGAGCCCCTGTTAAATTCCCAACAGAAACCAGACCCCGAGTGCATGGTCGCATTGACCCCCACCCCTCCCCGGGTGGGCTTCCCCTGAAAGGGCCGGTAAACTACTGGCAGACCACTGGCCGTGAAAATGGTTTTCCCCCCTGACGCTGACCCCAATGTATGTTGCCACAAATCATTATCCAGCTCCCCCCACTTAGCCTCAGGATCCCAAGCCATCCTGGCCCTAAATTCCTCATCATACTGAGACCAAGCAAAACCACCCCCGGTGATCTGTGCCTTACGAATGACGTCCATGTATTTAAAAAGGGACACGCTGCGCTCAGGGAACTTTTCGCAATATACACTGGCATAAATCAAGAATGCCGCTGTCCAGTTTTCGATATTCAAAGGCACTCTAGGGCGTTTAGCCAGTTCAAATTCCTCCTCTTTAGATCCCTCTTTAGACCGGACTTCCCGGTGCAGTAGCTTAAGGAGTTCCACATACTCACCATTCCAAATGCGTTCCTTGGTACTTAACATTAAATGAGCACCTAAAGGTTTCGTAACTCCCATATAAGGCAATTTTTTGATCTTTAACTCCTTACTGGCCACTGGCTCTTTAACTTTGCTGGAAGCACCAGCCATAACACCACTTTCAACTTTATTTGTAACTTCTACCACATCATCTGTACCAACTGCAGTGTCTTGTACGTATCGACCTTTGACCAAACGGCTAGCACCAATATCTATTTCTGTGTCACCACCAGTACCCACAGACACCATCATAGGTTTGGCCTGTGTGGCTGATTGCTCACCTATTTACAAAAGGGGGTGGTAGGGTATACTCAGATGTGAGTCCCTTGCTCATTGCACCATCAGGATTCAAGCAAACCGGGCCGAAGACGGCTGTAATGCCAGAAACCGGTCCCCGGGAGCTTGTTTCCTTCCCAGTGTAAGAATTGGCTTTTGTAGTTTGGTTTGCCCTGTTCCCATCATGCACTGGGACAGGAACAGACTAATTTGCATACAGCCAGGTTCTGAAACTGGGATGGTGCAGTGAGCTAAAAAACGGTGTTGGATCTAGCCCTGATCTCTTGACTGGGTGAGAGTTATCTGCTTAATTCAGAGACTCTGTCCCTCACCACCCCTTGTTGCAAATATGATTGCTCACCTGGCAACAGAGAGACCACTCTCGATGGCTCCGCCCGTGGCGCCGAGGTCAATGCATCCGGTCTGCGAGGCGCCCTACCCGATGGGCCGTGCTCTCTTCTCCCGTGCACTGTACTCTGGACCACTGGAGCCTGTAAAACACTATGAGAAGCATGAGAGGGCACCCCCCCCCTCCGTATCCCGCAATTCACCTTCTTCAGGACTCTCTTCATCGTAGTCCAACACCACTGAATCCACACTGGTATGCAACAAATCACCACGGGTCTTACCCAACCCGGTATCAACAACTTTACATTTCAAAGATTTTGGAACTCCATGAGGGGGAGCAGGCTGTACGCGCCTGTACCTCCCCGCGTGTTGACTCTGCAGCTCCATAGCCGCCGGCAAGGCCTGCCACCTATACCTGCTACTCGTTGGGGCCAGCGGGGTCACGCCAGACCCTCGTGTGCTGGCCGCGGCGGGATCCCTCGGTGGAACAGAGAGGGCCGCGCTAGGCATTCTCGTCGCTTCCCCTTGGCGAAATTGGACTGGACCTCGCCCTGCCAAGTCTGGATCGCCGCCCCTATTCCGATCCTGAAAAGAAAAAGTTTGGACTGGTGTGCTAGGGTCCCTAAATGCCACACAGACCTTGACCTCCGTAAATTAGCATCAATAAACGACCCCTGACACCTCTCCAAAGAACGTCCCCTAAGGCCACCCTTCAAAGGCACTCCCCTAACCGGAGAGTCGCCTATCATCTCCTCCTCATCACTCACATCCAAGTTAGCGCCCGCTGCCGCTGAAGAAGAGGCCTGCAGAGGGGCCCCCACACACCTCGAGTGGCCCTCAATATCCTTGTGAAAACCACGCTGCGCCAAACCTGCCGTACCGAAATGCTCCCAACCAGGAGAACCAAACATGAGATAAGGACCTCTAGCATCCCCTTGCACAGGCTCTCCACTCACCTGTCTGGAAAACCCCTCACGCTCCAACAACGTATTTGATAAACCCACAGCCCCTGCAAACCTCACACCAGGATGAGCCAACCTCACAAAATCATGCACACCAGCCCCACCAAGTTCCCCCAACCCCGTGCCATGCGCAGGTGCAGGCCCCCGACTCACACCATGAAAGGCTCCATAGCCCCCCTGTGACAATCTCCCGTCATCCCTCCGCAAACTGACACTCCCCTCTTGAAAACCAGGAAACACAACATCCCCTGACCTTGCAGCGACCTGGCCCAAAACCCCACCAGACATAGAACTACTTTCACCCATCTGGGCCCACTCACCCTCCCCTCTGGATCCCCCCCCAACAGACAAAGCAGCACCCACATAAGAACCAGGGGTAGAGAATAATAAAGGGCTGCCCACATTACCATCCAAATCCCCCTGCGCAAAACCAACATCATGTGAAGCCAAAACCTGGCTATCATGAGGCTCCAAGCCCACCTGTCCTTCCAACCCACCTGGAACAGACTGGCTGCAAGTCCTATTCTCAGTAACATGGAGCCCTGGTACAGGAACATTATAAGGGGTTAACAACCTTCTGGGGCCTGCGTCGATATCAAGCTGAGTCTCTGCCACAAAACGCTCTGACACACGTATATCCGGCAGATCATGCTGCTGAGCTGCCCCATGACGAACCTCCAATTGCACAGACCCCCTGCGTGCCCCACGCGTAGCCACAACCAGCTCAGGCTCCACGCAGCGCTCATAAAGAGGGTCCGAAGCGGAGCGCTTCTTACTCCCTCTCCGCCCCCCCCTCCCTCGTTTGGCCGCCGTAACAGCCTCTGCCTCAAACGTCTCCATAGACAAACCCTCTCCCGCCCGCACCGCCGAGGACATCAAACTCGCCCCTGCCGCCCCACCCGACTGCCTGGGAACCTTGCGACCTGCCGCCGGCGCACTACCTTCCCCAACCGGCACCCGAGGACCTATCACAGTGGCCGGACACGCTTCATTAGCGCAAACAGCAGGAGCGCCTAACGCCTCCGGAGCTCCCCCTTCCCCCGCCGCCACGGGCGCCTGCAACGAAGGGGCCGGTTTCCTCGTGCGGGACCGGCCCCGTTCGCTTACCTGACCCGAGCGCCGTTTCTTGGGCGAGGAACACGCCAGCACCGCCGCAGATACGCCAGCAGAGGCCTGGCGCTGGGGGAGCGCCTGCCCCCCTCCGACCAGCAAATCCATGCGACCCGCCTCGGACAAGAGGCGCATGGCTTCCAAAACGCGGTAATCCTCCATGGTAATCGAATTAACTACACAAAGTCACACAAAGCTAATAAAATGAACTCTGACAAAAAAGCTACAAGCCCTCCTAGCCACCAGGTCACCAAACCTAAAATGGTGGCTGGTAGGCGGTGGTTGGGGGATTTATAATTGGGCTATGCTGGTCCTACTAGACCAGCCCAAATCTGGAAACCTCTGTCGACTTCATGATGTAAACCCCTCGCAGCCCTCCCAAACCGCCCGGGGGAGGGGACCTCCCGGCGGTCGGCTCCCTCCCCCAAGCCCCCCTTCGGGACCCGGTCCCGCTGTCCCAGCCACCTGTTATCTGGAATGAGCTTTGCAGAAGGGAAGCTCTGAAGCTCTGCGGCGATTCCCGCCGCTACCGGGCGGCGCCCGCTTTTCTCCCGCTTTTCCCCCGTGCAGCTGTGAGCACCGGAGCTCCGGCTCTGGTTTCTGACGGTCTCCCGCTCGCACGCTCCCCTCCGCGTCTCAACACCTCCCTACGCGGGGGGGGGCAGGTTTCAGCAGGTTCAGCCGGTGGAGACGGTAAGGACGCTTTCCCCTCCTTCGGTGCTCCGTGCTCTGCTCTGCTCTGCGTTCTGCGTTCTGCGCGTATTCTCATTCATTGATGGAGCAGATTTCCTCTGCAGTCAGGCATTGTTTTATTTTTTGTGCTTCAGACAGACTGCATTTAAATTGCCACGCACATTTGGTGCAAGTTAAAAACATGGCACAATATGAAAGTGAGGCCAATTTAGTCTGAAATGCTTCTGCTGAATTAACATGTGTTTTTGCAATGTAGAGAAAAGTGGCCTTTTAGCTTTGAAGATTAATAGAATATGTTTCTCTCTTCCCAGCTCATCCCATGCAATCTACATTCACTATTTCTATCGTAAAAGACTTTGACTTGTTGCATATTTTGATAAATATTTTCAGTTAATAACACCTCTTTTTCTTTGTTGTACATTGCACATTTATTTTGCATGTTGTCATAAATAATAGAAAAGCTGCTTTACACTAGTAGCTTGGCTAGGTAAACATTTATACATGACATTAATATTATCTTTTTGTTTATTTTATTTTTGGGGCCTACCATTAAATGGCTGCCTGTGAAACCATCAAAAGCTATGGCTTGCTTTGAATGAGAAGGGAGCATGTGCAGACTGTGGCAGCTTTCCTCATGCCAAGAAGTGAAGGACAGCTTGAACTGTACATTCTTCTGATTGTGCCAATGTGCCAGCTAACTAAAGTATCCGTCCTACTGCGCTGAGAAAAGGAAGGATGAAACATTTTCCCTAGTAAATGTTGCAAATGTTTATAAATGTATTATTCATGTATGCTTCTTTTGTTAAAACTGTTTTTTTTAATGCGTCAGGAAAGTGCAAACTCATGCCATCATGATTGACCAATCAACATACAGGTTTTCCTGAAATGCAACATTTTGTGTAGTCTGCCAAAATTTTGTGTATAAAAACTGACAGGGGCGGGCTTTTTCAGCTCAGCTGGCTTCTTGCTCATTTTGGCTTAGGCTTCTATGGGTTAGGTACGAGAAACGTCCCGGGAGATTGCTGAGGGTTTGCGTCCGAGGAGAATCAGGGGGAGGTTTCTTGCTTCCACGTCATATCTTGGCCACATTCCTTTGAGGTCTCGTGAAGGGCGGGCTGTCTCCCTCCCTGCTTGCTCTTTAGACACAGACAGACAGACAGAGAGTGCAGCTGATTAAATAGAATTAGATGCTAAACTTTCAGTTATGCTTTACTAATTAATTAGGTCTGAAATGATTTATTTGTCTTATGCATTTATTTCTCTTTATGGGAGATTTTTGCAAACTATTTGATTTTTGATTAGCCTTGCAAGACTATTTTTCTTAGAAACTCCTTAAGAATTTTGAATGACATTTTGCGCCACATTTTCTATCCTATATGAAATGGTTATATGCAGATCTGTAAAATGTTCTGTATTAATGCTATTTTTTCTGTTTTCCAAATTCTGTAACCTGATTGATATTTTACTAATGAATAAAGGGTCAGAGAAAAAATAACTTTTTACTAGAAAATAAAACCCTTTAAATACTCAACAACTCTCTTTATTGGCTTAAAATAATAATTGCATTTTTGACTGTTCATCTTTATTTAAAGTCTCCTGAAGGTATTACATGGTGTGAAGGGCCCTACACCTTTTGAGCGGTAAATTAGAGGTAGCATGAGGGTTTTGCACTGAGAAATTACCAGAAGAAATTACCGCTCCATCAGTTTTTGGTAATCAGAGGATGGTCATTATTGATTAGTTTGGTGATTAATGATTATTGATTTCACCATCAACTACTCAACTAATGGATCATTGACCTTAAGAGGGAAGTAAAATAATTGCCCAAGTTAGATAAATGTCCAAGTCCTGATTCCTGACTCCAATGCTCAGAACCTGAAGATTGGCAAAGCAGTACTCGAAGGTGATGCAAGAAGTGGTGCGAGTATGAATAGGGTTGTGAAATGTTGTTAATATGCTAGGATGTTTTTTTTTAAAGTGTTGAAAATAGTAAGGATTTTTACTGTTGGTGACATTTTGCTCATTTTGAATTGATGGTTTTATTGATTATATTGGTAATCTCATAGGACATAATTTTTGGTTATTGATTACATGTTTTAACTCTTCATGTTAAGTTAGTGTCTTGTTCTATGTTGTTTGAAACACGCAGGTATGCACACCTGTGGAATCCCGGGAAGGAATAGTGGGTGGTAAATGGAAGCCACACTGCACTGAGGTTACTTGTCTGTTGGAATAGCACTGAGAAGCTAGGTAGGGCTGGCAGTGTTAAATTAGGGACTATTTTCTGTGTGAGTGATTGTAGCAAAGAGTTCGCTGGTGAAACTTTGGTCTGATATCACCTAGAAAGGGTCACACTAAAGGAGTAGCAGGTTCTTCTGAGCTTGATTGACAGCAAAAGGGTTCGCTGGTGAAACTTTGGCCTAAGATATATCCTGAAGGATAAGTCCAAAGGAGTAGCAGGTTCTTCTGAGCTTGTGTGACAGGTAAGCGGAAGGGATTTACCTGTAGTGTTTGAAGAGTAAACGGAAGGTCTTACTTTGTGAAGGGTAAGCGGAATGTGTTACTCGCAGTGAAATAAATCTATCCTTTATTTAGCACAACAGACAGAGTAGCGAATGTATTTATGTTGTTACTAACAGAGGTATTGATTCAGAGAAATATTGCAGTAAGATTTTGTGGAGGGTCAGTAGTAGGAGTAAAACTGACTGAAATTGAGACTGACAGCTTTGTAAAAGAGAAATTGCATTGAACTATTGCAAAAATGAAATTGTTTGAAGGCTTAAAGAAGCTGTTAGGAGGTAAAGTGAAAAATTCGTTTTTTATTGGTGATGCTCCTGAAGGAACACCTGTGCATTTTATGTCTACCAATTTGGGACAAAATACATGTATGTGGGTTCAACAATGGTGCAAGATTACTGAAAAAGAGGGTGTTTTGAGCTTTCCAAAAGATGGTACTTTTGAATTGCAAATTATTGACAAATTAAGGGAAGTGTTATGTGAAATAAAGACACCATCTAAAGCTGCACAATTTGAGGCCTTAAGCATGTGGGAAAAAGCAGCAAGGGAGAAAGCAGGTGAGGATAAAAAGGTAAAGCACCAAATGCAAGAGAAGAGAATTAATGATGATAAAGAGCTTCAAATAAATAATGATTCAGGTGATGAAATAATGGATGCATTGTTAACTGAGTGTCCACCACTTTATGTGGTTCCCATTAAAAATACTGAAAATAGTGTACTAGTAAGCACTACAGTGGCTACTACTTCTGTTGAGCAGAGAAAAACACAGATTGAGAAAACTGTGCAAACATTTTATATTGACCCATTACCTGTTGATTCAGCACTGACAGTGATACCTCCAGGTGTTACTGTTTCAAATGTACCTGATTCAGTCCAAGAATTGCTAACTGCAGATGCACAGATAATGCATAGAACAATTATGACTGTCCCAATTAATATGGTCCCTACTGAAAAGGTTCAAAGAGTTGCAGAAGGAGTGATTATGGCAGGGTTTATTTCAGAAACTCGGAATTCACAGATTATTGAACAGCAATTACCCCACGCACTGAAAGGTGAGGGAAAAATGGTATTTACAACATCTGCAGCTCAGGATAAAATAAATATATTTGAAAATGGGATTTTTCAAACCTGCTTAGAGGAAGCAGCAGTGATTAAAAAGATAGAAAACATGGGAGAACATATTAACACAGGCCCTGAAAAAGAGAAACAGCTTAGTGTTTTAAATTCAGCACTTGAACATGTAGAAAATAACAGTCCATGCTGTTTAAATAATGAAAATGTGAACAAGTGTCAGGAAAAAGAATTAATTTCCCTGAGTAAGGAAACAGTTGCATGTGCATTAACTACCCATAATGGCCTGACAGATTTGGCTCAAAATTATGAATTTGATGTTTCTGGAAGCTTCCCATTTCAGAAAAGTTTTAGGGTACATATGGATGATGAAGCAAATGAGAAAATGTGTTCTTCAGGAATGCAATTGCACATTGCAGAAATAAAATATATTTTTAAATGCAATGGGTTTGAGAAATTAGGAGACAAATGGGCAAGAAAACATGAGAAGAAAAGGAAACCACCAGACCTGGCTAGGAAACTGGATAAGGAAAAGAAGCCACCAGATTTAGTTGAGAAAAAAATTAAGCAGAATGAGGGAGAGACTTTTGCTTACTCATTGAGAGAAAAGGTGGGAGAAGTGCATGTTCCTATGCCACAGAATAAAAGTGAACTTGCAGCATTTCTGAACACATTCCCACAATTGAGGGACATAATTATGCTGTGGTACCCACAAGTTATTGGATTTGTTGAGATGTTAAAAGAGTTGTGCATTAATTTGGAAATGTTCTTTTACATTGCCATGCAGAATGAATTGTGGTTTGAATCTAATGTTGTTCAAGGGCCAGGTGAAGAGACAATGAAAAGGGTTTGCATGAATGCGCCATCATTTTCTGTTGGTATGGAGGAAAATATAGCAGTGATTATTTTCCTGAAGGGTGGAGTGCCAGCAAAGGATGTTGATTGGGTACAGATTAAAATAACACAGGATGGAAGTAAAGGTGTTTTGGTTTGTGAAAATTCAGGGATGGGTGTTGTACTGCTGGAAAATATGTCCTTTTGCCATCTTTATAGCAGATTTGAGCATTGGAAGAAGAAAAATAAATTTAAACATGATGCACAAAAACATGGAGAAATGCAGATGCATAATATGCAAGCTAAGCAAATGCAAATGTCAGTTCAGAAACAGGTACCTATGGCAGGAATTTTTCCAGCAAAGATCCCACAAAATATGGAAAATGCTAACATTAATTTAAATAAGTTGTCCAGAGCAAATGTGAAATATTTCCAGAGGCAAAATCAGAACCCAGTCCAACAGGTTGCTGTGTTTGAAAATGAGAGTTTTAACCCTCACAATTCTGAATTTGCCAAGTCCATTGTGAAGGCAGTGGAAAGTCCAGATTTAAATGCAGGAGTTTTAAACAAAGAAATTACAAATCCAGTTTCAGAAAAATTTGCACCAAAATTAGGCCCATTTGAGGAAACTTGCAAAACTGTTGTCTGTGACTCAGGCCTAGCAGAAAAACAATTGTCTTGCAAATTAAGCAGCACAGATTTCTGTACCCCAGATAATGTTATTTTTCAGATTCCTGATGAGGATGTGCATTTTAAAATGGCCCAACAAGAAACAGCTGTCGCATTATTTTCAGAAAAGACAGTTGAAAAATTACCTTCTGCTTTGGAAAAAATAAACACAGAAATAAGAGAGTTCACAGAGAAGGATGCCAGATTAATAACATGTGCAGAACATGTCTTACTAAAATTAGAACCAAATGACATGTATTCAGGGACACCATCAGTTGCAGGAATTTTACCAATAAAAGGATTTTTGATGGACTTGATTGGAAGTTTGTGTAACTTTCTGATCACAGGCTCACAGAAAATAAATGAAAAGAACAGAATAGTGCAGGAGATTAAAAGCATATTTTTTCCATGTTGTCCTGTGGTACCGAATCCAGCCAATATATTTTTTCACATTCCATGTGCTGAAGAATGGCTTACTTTTATTGATTTTTGCAAAGTCCATGTAACAGTGCCAATGCATGAGAATAGTAAGGAGTACTGTCAAAAAGAAGACGAATACCTGGGACACAAAATTGGAAAGGGAGGTAGAAAGGTGTCACCAGAGAGGGTGGAAATAATTTCCAAGATAAATCCACCTCAAATTCAGAAAGAAGTCAGGACATTTTTGGGAGTGGTTAGCTGCTGTAGAGAGTGGTTACTAAACCTTTCCCTAGTGGCTAAGCCTTTACTGAGGCTGACACACAAAGGTGTGTCTGATCCACTTCCATTGGACAACAATTGCACAAAAGCATTCCTAGAGTTGAAAGAGAAAGAATGTTGCGCCCCAGCACTAGGAATGAAAGTTTATTTAAAAGAAAATACACCAATTTGCAGTGAGAGGGAGGGCTGCACTCTCTCATTGCCTATTCAAAAAGATGACTGTGTTCAAAGGTCTGTGATGTATTGCCCAATGACCTTTGACCCTAACTTCACAGAAATGTCAGCAAATGAATTGGTTTGTGATAAGAATGAATATGAGTGTCTAAATATCATGAAAATATGCATAAAGCCAAAAACAGACTTTAATGATGAATGTCTGAGTCAGCCCAACAATGTCCATTTTGTAGATTGCCCATGTTTGAAATGTGACACATTAAAAGCAGCACATGCTGTGCTCCTTATGCATTATGGTGTCAAAGCGTCATGGCTCTCAGTAGTTGCCCCAGTCCAAAATTCGAAATTGATTGCCCTTACCATAACATGCAGTATATCTGCTCAAATGAGAGTCACTGTTGTCATGGGAGAGAGAAATGCTTATTCAGTTGCACAAATTCGTGTTCTATTAGCATGTACATTCTATGGAATCTTCACAGGTGAATTAAAAGAGGCTCAAGAAAATGTTTTTGAAGCAGCACAACAGGGTTGTATCAGAACTATTTTTGGGAAAAGTGACAAATGCAAAGTGGCAAAAGTGTTATTGCAAAGACTGATGCCCAGGTATAGATTGCCAGTTTCTCTGAAATCAGATTATAATGAGGTCTTAAAGCTAATGAGTGCAGGACAACAGATTGGACAAGGAATGGATTGCAGCTATCTGCCTGAAGTGTCAAGCATAATAAAGCAACACAATGGCAGCACTGAGTTACCTTTTGCCAAAGACGGTGTCTCACCAGCACCAAAGTGGCTTGAAAATGCATATGCAAATGCACTTGTGGAAAACACTGAGGAGAACACTAGCCATGGCTGTGTAGGTCTGGTTGATGTACAGTGTGCAGTTTCTCACCAGATTGCAGCTGCTACACAAGATCTGCATAATGGATGGTGCAACGGCTTTGGTCTGAGAGATGAAGTGGTGAATCATCTGAATCTGATCAAAGTGAAGATAAGAGTGAAAGGCATTGATTGAAAAAGTGCCAAGGATTGATGGTGCTCTGTCAGAGTTTCTCAGCACCTAAGTAGTCTAATTTGCATTGAAAAAGGTACAGAATGCCAATGAGCCATTCTGATGGCAAGCTGATGTCAAAGAGAAAAGAAATGCTGAAACTGTCCTGTTGAATTCCTTTTTTATTATTTTAGTTACTTATTTTAAAGAAGACTAACTGTTTCAAGAAGCTACTTACAGAACTCTGCACTAAAACATTTGAGCTTGGCTATATGTGATCTGATTACAGATAGACTTGTGTTTGCCTTAGAAATAGATTTAAAATTGTTATATGCTCAGCTTTTGCAATTTTAAAAAATGTCACTTGTGAAAATGAAATATGTGTGATGAATTATAAATCAATTTATTATGATTTGAATCATCAGAAGGGTGGATTGATGGAGCAGATTTCCTCTGCAGTCAGGCATTGTTTTATTTTTTGTGCTTCAGACAGACTGCATTTAAATTGCCACGCACATTTGGTGCAAGTTAAAAACATGGCACAATATGAAAGTGAGGCCAATTTAGTCTGAAATGCTTCTGCTGAATTAACATGTGTTTTTGCAATGTAGAGAAAAGTGGCCTTTTAGCTTTGAAGATTAATAGAATATGTTTCTCTCTTCCCAGCTCATCCCATGCAATCTACATTCACTATTTCTATCGTAAAAGACTTTGACTTGTTGCATATTTTGATAAATATTTTCAGTTAATAACACCTCTTTTTCTTTGTTGTACATTGCACATTTATTTTGCATGTTGTCATAAATAATAGAAAAGCTGCTTTACACTAGTAGCTTGGCTAGGTAAACATTTATACATGACATTAATATTATCTTTTTGTTTATTTTATTTTTGGGGCCTACCATTAAATGGCTGCCTGTGAAACCATCAAAAGCTATGGCTTGCTTTGAATGAGAAGGGAGCATGTGCAGACTGTGGCAGCTTTCCTCATGCCAAGAAGTGAAGGACAGCTTGAACTGTACATTCTTCTGATTGTGCCAATGTGCCAGCTAACTAAAGTATCCGTCCTACTGCGCTGAGAAAAGGAAGGATGAAACATTTTCCCTAGTAAATGTTGCAAATGTTTATAAATGTATTATTCATGTATGCTTCTTTTGTTAAAACTGTTTTTTTTTAATGCGTCAGGAAAGTGCAAACTCATGCCATCATGATTGACCAATCAACATACAGGTTTTCCTGAAATGCAACATTTTGTGTAGTCTGCCAAAATTTTGTGTATAAAAACTGACAGGGGCGGGCTTTTTCAGCTCAGCTGGCTTCTTGCTCATTTTGGCTTAGGCTTCTATGGGTTAGGTACGAGAAACGTCCCGGGAGATTGCTGAGGGTTTGCGTCCGAGGAGAATCAGGGGGAGGTTTCTTGCTTCCACGTCATATCTTGGCCACATTCCTTTGAGGTCTCGTGAAGGGCGGGCTGTCTCCCTCCCTGCTTGCTCTTTAGACACAGACAGACAGACAGAGAGTGCAGCTGATTAAATAGAATTAGATGCTAAACTTTCAGTTATGCTTTACTAATTAATTAGGTCTGAAATGATTTATTTGTCTTATGCATTTATTTCTCTTTATGGGAGATTTTTGCAAACTATTTGATTTTTGATTAGCCTTGCAAGACTATTTTTCTTAGAAACTCCTTAAGAATTTTGAATGACATTTTGCGCCACATTTTCTATCCTATATGAAATGGTTATATGCAGATCTGTAAAATGTTCTGTATTAATGCTATTTTTTCTGTTTTCCAAATTCTGTAACCTGATTGATATTTTACTAATGAATAAAGGGTCAGAGAAAAAATAACTTTTTACTAGAAAATAAAACCCTTTAAATACTCAACAACTCTCTTTATTGGCTTAAAATAATAATTGCATTTTTGACTGTTCATCTTTATTTAAAGTCTCCTGAAGGTATTACATGGTGTGAAGGGCCCAACACCTTTTGAGCGGTAAATTAGAGGTAGCATGAGGGTTTTGCATTGAGAAATTACCAGAAGAAATTACCGCTCCATCACTCTGCTCTGCTCTGCGTTCTGCGTTCTGCGCGTATTCTCATTCAGCACCACATTTACCACACACTTGGGGCGTCTGGTAAATTCCGCTCTGCAAGTGAAGTCCGCAGAGTTTTGGCACTCCACACTCAGCTTGGAGCGCGGAGCTCGCCGAAAACCTCCACCACATGCCGCCAAAGAATTATGCAAAAATATGTAACTGGAAGAACAACTGCTGCAGCGCCATCTTAATATCCACTCAAGTTGCTCATATACTGTGTGATATAATGGCACAACCATCTTGATCTTTCAAAGATGTTAGCACTGATTGGTCTAGGGCATGCTAACAATTGGGGATTCGTGTGATTGGCACGATCACGCTGCACAGTGCTTCCCATTGATTTGTAGCTCCCGCGTGACGTGTCAGAGCTTGTAATGGCAAGAACATAGTGGCTGAGAGGTTGGTAAAAATGCTTGATGTGGATATGGAGCCAGACAGCGTCTTCATGTGCTCATCCGCATGTGCCCAGCCTAGGATATTCACTTCTGATGAGGGCAAGGATATTGTGCATGGCTACTGCTGGGCCGAGTACCACAGTGAGCAGGGAGAGGGAATATGCCTCAGGAGTAGTAGCCCTGCTAAAATAAAGAAACATTTTAAATGGGCATGGTTTGATTCCATTTGTGGACTTGGCTGTTACAGTTGTTCTTATCAAGTGTGTCAGGCAATTATTTGGGTCACTTAAATCTAACACAGACTACAACTCGGAATTTACATTAGCAATTGAACTGAAAGACACATATGGCTTTCTTGTGGCACATGCTATAGTACTTATGCTAAGGCTGAGAAGTTGGGTTATGGAGTGCCAATGACGACATTCCCAAAAGAAAGCTGTGATTGCCCATTTCTATAGCTGGCCGAGCCACCAACCTAACAGGGAGTGCAGAGCCTCGGGTTCTGGCTTGGCTATAAGAGGCCTAGTATGAGTGGAGCACTCTAAATATTTCTTAAATAAATTACACTACAAACGTGTAAAAATGCTAGGCATTAATATAAAAAAACAAGTTGTGTCAACATTTGGAAGTGTTTAAATTAAATCTAGCTAGTGATGGAGATGTGGCAGCTAAAAGGGTTGGAGTCACAAGAGTCCGACTGAATGAAACGGTGGAAGGGAAGAGCGCTCATCCGGGATACTGCTTGATGACTTCTAACTTATTAAGACACGTGTGAGTTAGGGAGCTGTCCATGATACTGTCTGGACTGGAAGGAGGCTTCACAGAGGGCTAGGGGGTTGTTCAGTGGGGGCAGCTGTCCAGCGTACCTCCCAGTGTGCGCAGGGCGAAGTGGGGGTGCAGAAATATAGTGCCTTACATTGAAGTGTATAGCACCTTCCAATGACGTGGTGCTCTGCTGCTGTAGAGATGTCTGGAAATCTCATACATGGTATTCTGCCCCCCACCAAGGGGGCACTCGCTGCTTGGATGCTCCCCTGTGCACATCAACCCCCCTCCAGGTTGGGAGTGAGGTCCTCAAAGGTAGGAGGCTACACCTTTGACCAAGATGGCTTGGAGCAGAGGAAAGAGGGACCTCTTGGTCAGGGTCAGAAATACAGGAAGACAAAGCATTCCTTTAAAGCACAGGTGTCCAGTTCCGAGGATGCCAGAAGAGGGAATGCAGGCAGACCCCGGGTCCTCAAAGAAGAACCTTGGCAGCCACAGGGGTATATGTTCGGAAGTATTGTATTTTAAAGTCAAATAAATATATTTATTTAATCAATATGAGACAACACTGATTACTCACCTGGAAATGTTTGCCTATTTCAAGCCAACATTTTACAACCAGGGCCCGTCGGGAGTTGCCATAAAAGGAAAGCTGAGGATATACTGCACTGCTGGTGGGTTGACTGGTTGCAATTGCTGATTCCCCCTCTGCATGCTCGTGGAACTCTGCGGAATTTGGCGGAGTTTTCCAGGAGCTCAGCGGAATTACGTGGAGTGAGACGGTGATCTCTGGCCAGGCCTACCACACACCCACCACATATATCCACAGAAGCACCACTAAGAAATGTTTGTCTTTCAATCTGCAAAACTACAGATGATTTGGTGATTACACCTTACTGTATACGTAAAATCTTACAAAGTTGCTTAAAGCAAATTTAACATGTACTTGTGATGATGAAATAAAACTTTCCACTGAATTTTTTTCAGGATGTTTAGCTCGCTAAAGCATAGCTTACAGAACAGCCATCGAAAACATATCTCGTCAATTGTAATGCTTATGACCTTGCAATATTTATAACAATAAATAAGAGGGCTTCACACCACATCTTTAAATTTCAGCACAAATGCGCAAAGAGATCGTAATGCAACCAGTCATGTCATTCTATATGGTAATGATAAGGTAATATGTCATGTCAAAAGTATGAAAGGGTACTGAATATATCAGTGCTTTCATGGTTAATTTTGGGGAGGACAATGCATGGGGTATATGGCCCAGAGCACAGCTGACACCCCAAAGACTAAACATTTCCTTCCCCAATGTGGTTCTTTAAAATACAAACACTGCTTAATGCAGGAGAGATGAGTGCACCCAATTCTAACAAGTTGCTTTAATTGTTGATATTTTTGGGCAGTTGAAACTCATGTATCTGAAAGACTGTCTGCAGATGAGCTCTGCATTCCACTTGTGTTTTAGTGATGATCTGTCACTTTGTGGAATCTCTTTATTTTGCTAATGCATTTAATTGCCGTCATGAAGGTGTTCAGCTTCTACTGAAATCCGTGTCTCTGTTGTCTTGGAATGGCAGTTATATTGAAATAAAATAAACTGTATTGCCTCTTCTTGACATTGTACTTTATTCTACAAAGACTTTTTGCCTTGTTTTGATTTAATATATGATATGGATATGTGCCCAGGCTGTCCAAATGTAGCTCTTCAAAACATTATACACAGAAGCATTGTCATTTGGTTTCAAGCAGGCAAAAGAAGATATATTCTCAGCGGGTAATGTTGCACACAGTTTACACTGGACTCAGCTTCCTGCTTCATCAAATTACGCAAGCCCAAGAAATAATTAAACTTCACAGTGTCCCCTTTTTATTTATCTTCACATCTAAGAAACACGTTGAAGTTATTCTGTCCAGAATGTGCATTATACCAAAACCTCTCTTGCGTATTGTTTAATAGGGTTTAAAATTGTCCCTGAGCGTTCAGGGGCCAAATCCACCACACTGGTCCCTAAACATGCTGGGCCTCATGTATAAGAAAGTGCTGCAGTGTGGCACCACAAGACCTTTGGCTGCTTCATGCTGCGGCACTTTACAAAGCACAGGGATGCGTCATAGCTACATGATATGACGGACCACTTTGCTCGCCCCTGCGCTGGCTCACAATTAGCTGCCATGCGCCGATGCGGGCATCCTTGCACCACGGTGCAAGGATGCCTGCGTCAAGCCGATGATAGTTTATGTGCAGGAAGGGACACCTTACTGCACATCAACAATCATAAGAGGTGATTTCCTCATTCTATGTGTGCTGCCGAATACAGCTTGCATAGAAAGAGGAAAAAACCGAGGATAAATGATTGCATTTCTTCTTGTTGCGATTCCCTACGCCTCCCCTATGGAGGCGTAGCATTCAGATGCATTTCCAGGTTTACAATTTCTCGTGAATCTGGAAATGTCTCAAGTTCCATGGGTGTTGCATGGGAACACCCACAGCAATACCTGTGGAAAACCCCTTTCATGCAAAGTGCTGCGTGTAATGGGGCCATATTTACAAGGACAGGAAAAGCCATGCAAGGTGGCTTTTCAAGTCCTTGTAAATATGGGGCAGCAAAACGTGTCACCGGTACATCACAAACCGTGACACACCGGCAGCACAAGAAGCTTGTAAATAAGCCCAGATTCAGTTTACATTGAAGAGCTCCCACCTTTGCTGGCATCTCTGTAAAATGAAGCAAAGGCATCTGGGTATTATTGGGTGCTGATGGACACGCTCACAATGCACATATATTGATCGACCAAAGGGTAGGAGAAACAATAACCAACGTGAGACTCTCTCTTTAGTGATGACAATTAAGGACCGAATGAAGTAAATGTCTAGTGTAAGGCAAGGTTGGGATGCTGCTCAGGGTACCACCAGAATAGGAGGCAGAGCAAGGTCCCCCACAGGCAGCAAGAATTCCCTGAGTAATATAGGTGTGTGCAGGCTGAACGTCACTTTGCCTAGATGTAAAGGAGTTAGCAGTCCAGTAGCTGGGGTGGGCGGAGCTAGGTGGGCAGAGGGGAAGAGGTGGGGACAGGACAGGAAGAGGTTAGTTAGAGTAGGGACAGGGAACCGATAAGACATACTGAATAAAGCTCCAGTTATCAACTAAGATATGTGTCCGTGTTCATTGTAGCTGGATGCTACAACTGGCGACGAAGGTGGGATCCAGTCAAGCCCACTGCCTGCAGATAGTTTAAAGAGACGCCCTGTCCCCGGCAGCCTCAAGAAAGAAAACGCCGCCGAGAAGTGCAAGCCGCCGATGCCCCAGGAGAAGAGGCCGGCCGCAGGCAACCTGTTCCCCTTTGTGAGGGAGCCGTGAGGAGCTGTGCATCCGAGCGCTGACCGGCTCGAAGAAGAGAGAAGCGGAGCGCGCCGACACGCGACCCCGCCAGAAGCGTGAGCATTGATAGTGCAGAGATCGGGAGCCTACTCCGACTCTGCTGCGTGCCCCACAGTGAAAGAAAAGTGCCCCAGCGTTGAGAACAACGTCCGCCCCGACCGCCCAGCGAGAGCGATCAAGCGCCGGTAAACCCGAGCCTGAGACCCGCCGTCGGTGAAATCCTCACGCGGGATGCGTGTAAGCCGGCAGGCCGCCGCGAAGGAAAAAGCGGGAACGTGCTGAGCAAGGCGGGAGCCCACCCCAACCTCACCTGGTAGCTGCGGTGGCCAGAGAAAAGTGAGCCCTGATGTGTGCTGCCCCCGAAGACGCCGGCCGGTGAGTCCAGAGTGAGCCAGCAGTGCATGAACTGAGAGTGAAAGCCTCGTTTACCGGTACTGACGGCGGCCATCTTTGAGTCAGGCGCTCGCCAAGACAGACCCCTTGACTGTCATAGGACGGCCATCTTGGAGTCAGGCAACAGCAAAAGTGAACAAGCATTGGCAAAAGTGAACAAGCATTGGCAAAGTGAACAAGCATTGGCAAAAGTGAACAAGCATTGGCAAAAGTGAACAAGCATTGGTAAAAGCGAACAAGCATTGGCAAAGTGAACAAACATTGGCAAAAGCGAACAAGCATTGGCGAGAACAAAGAAACAAACATTGGCAAAGGCAAAAGAAAAACAGACACAGACGAAGACAGAAACAAGCATTGACAGTGGAAAAAACAAGCACTGAAGACCCACTGTCAAGATGTCTAACCCCCCTGCGGGTGCGCAAAAGGAAGTCAAAGGAGGAACACACCTACGAGCACCGGAGCCATTAACCGTTACAACTGGAAGCAGCATGGGCCTAAAGTGGCAAGAATGGCTTGAGGACTTTGAGGACTATATTGATGGGTCCAAAATAGAGCCGGATAAAGACAAAATAATAGCCCTTCGCAACCTAGGTGGGCGTGAGATAAGCAAGATTGTGCGAGAGATCCCGACCGCAGAAGGCGATACTTATGCCAAAGTGAGAGATGTGCTAAACAACCGTTTTCTGCACAAGAGAAATGTCGACTACGAGCGACACAAGTTTCACCAGCAGCGTCAAGGCAAGGAGGAACCACTGAGTTCCTTCATTCATCGACTGCGACGACAGTCTCAATACTGTGACTTTACAAACTTCTCGCCCGATGCGGCCATCAAATCCCAAATAATCTCTGGTTGTCACTCAGAGTCGCTGAGACGGCGACTGCTACGGAAACCGCAAGAACTCGCAGAAATTGAGGAGAACTCCCGGTTGTACGACCAGGCTGAAGAAAATGCGGCGGACATCGAGACTGTACCCAGTACCAGCACTGAAAATGCCAACCGTGTCTCTGACCGACGACATGGAAGACAGGATCATCGTGATAACAGCAGACGCAACCCGCGTGACAGGTCACGGCGATCCAGATTTTCGCCCAGGCGACGCCCGGACTACAGAAGGAAAGACCCTGAGAGGAGGGATCGGTGACCCGACCGCACAAGGCGGTGCTTCAGGTGCGGTTACGACTACCCTCACATCGACTCCTGCCCTGCCATGGGCCAACGCTGCAGAAAATGTGGACGGTCCAACCATTTTGAGGCCATTTTCAGTGAATATCACAGAGAAAGACGCAGTGACAATGACAGACGTGATAGCCAGCAGAGGCCTTCGAGATCTGAGACCAAACGTCACCACATCAGAGCGGTTCAGGGTGACCCCACTCGATCTCCCGCGTCCTCCCACTCCAGCCACGAGTCCCGACGCTCCAGATGGGACCGTCGCTCTCCGTCAAGAGAATCAAGATCGTCTTCGTCCAGGCGGTCTTCATACACCACTGAGTACAACAACATCGCTGACAACGATCAGCTCAAACGTTACCCACGCCTCAACATCAAGGTGGGCAACCACGCGGCCAAATTTGTGATGGACAGTGGCGCGTCGCTCAACTACATCTCAGTTGCTGAACATGAACGCATGAACCCAAAACCTCACTTGCGTTTCGCGCCTGTCCGTGTGTACACCTGGATGTCGAGGAAACCACTCCCGTGTCTTGGCAAGTTCGACACCACCCTCACGCACGGCAGCATCTCCATCCCGGCAGTCATCCATGTCATTAAAGGACCCGATGCCGACTGTCTGCTGAGCCTCCCCACCGCTGAACGCCTTCATTTGGTGCATGTCCTCTTCAATGTGAATGACAGCTCAGACTGTGTTGTGAAATTTCCAACTCTATTCCAGGGCCTGGGTAAATTGAAAGGCCGACAGATTCATCTGCACATAAATGAACAAATCAAGCCAGTGGCCCAACATCCAAGGCGGGTGCCCTTCCACTTGCAATCGGCGGTTGAAGATGAACTGCAAGAACTCTTGGACGCTGACATCATCGAGCGCACTGAGGGCCCCACCCCCTGGGTGTCCCCGGTGGTCATTATCCCCAAGAAGGGAACCCCCAACAAGGTCCGTCTCTGTGTGGACATGCGCCTGCCGAACACGGCCATCGAAAGGGAGAGACACCCCGGCCCACATCTGAGCGACATGATCACAGTGCTCAATGGGGCGAAAGTATTTTCTAAATTGGACCTGAACAAGGGCTATCATCAGCTCGAACTCGATGACTGCTCTCGCTCCATCACCACTTTTGCAACGCACCTTGGTCTATTCCGCTATAAACGACTCAGTTTGGCGTTTCATCGGCTGCCGAAATTTTCCAAGAGGCGATATGTCTTGTCATCCAACACATACCTAACGCACTCAATTATAGCGATGATATTTTTGTTTACGGATCTGACATGCGAGAGCACGACATCGCCCTTGACCGCGTCTGCCACGCCTTGATGGACGCCAACTTGACCCTCAACAAAGGAAAATGCGAATTTCATCAATCCACCCTGAAATTCTTCGGTCACATCTTCTCGTCCAGTGGCATGAAACCGGACCCTGACAAGATCGCCATGCTCAACAACACCAAGAGTCCTGCTGATGTCAACGATCTACGCTCCTTCCTAGGAATGGCGAGCTACTGTGCCCGCTACATTCGTGACTACGCCACCGTAAGTCACCCACTGAGACTCCTTACAAAAGCTGGCCAGCCCTTTGATTGGACCCCGGAATGTGAGCGTGCCTTCGTTGACATCAAACGTGCCGTGGAATCGGCCGACTGCCTCTCCTATTTCAACCCCAGGAGAAAAATGGAAATCACTGTAGACGCAAGCCCCGTAGGCTTAGGAGCCATCCTGGCTCAGTACGACAATGAATCGGACCAGAGGCGGATCATCGCCTACGCCAGTCGGAGCCTGACTGACCCCGAAAGGAAATACTCTCAACCGGAGAAGGAGAGCCTGGCCGTTGTGTGGGCATGTGAGCACTTCCACATCTTCGTATACGGGAAACACTTCACGCTCATAACCGACCACCAGGCACTTGTCACAATCTACGGAAATCCCAAATGCAAGATGCCCCCCAGGATCGAAAGATGGGGCTTACGGCTACAAGAGTACACTTTCACGATCGTCCACAAACCGGGGAAGGCAGAGAATCCGGCGGATTACATGTCCCGCCACCCCCGTGAATCCTCAGAGACTGCGCCCTCCATCGCGGAAGAATACATCCACTTTGTGACCGGTCATGCTCGTCCACCAGCTATCCCCATGCTTGCCATTCGGGAAGCGACCAACCAAGACAACATCTTACAGACTGTACTGAAGCGCATACAATCCAACAAGTGGAGGTTCCACCCGCAGGAGGAAGAGGAGGACCCTGCCGTCAAGAAAGAACTTCAGGCCTTCCGACATGTCTCTGACGAACTCTCCGTAACCAGTGATGGCCTCCTCCTGAGAGATCACAGACTAGTCATCCCGGCGACACTGAGACAAGGAGTAATCGACCTCGCTCATGAAGGCCATCGAGGGGTCGTATCCACCAAAAGGGCACTGAGAGAGCGTGTCTGGTTTCCAGCCCTCGACCAGATGGTTGAGGACACCTTGAAAGACTGTCATCCATGTCAACTGACCAGCCACAGCAACCCACCCGCACCTCTGCAGATGACCCCATTGCCCGACGGAGTTTGGCAGGAAGTTACCATGGACTTTTATGGACCCCTGCAATCAGGGAAGTACGTAGTTGTCATCATGGATGAGTATTCCAGATTCCCTGTGGCCCAGTTCATATCATCCAATAGTGCCGCCTGCACTCTCAAGGTGCTTGAAGAAATCTTCGCGACATGGGGCGTCCCCAAGGTCATCAAGACGGACAACGGGCCCCCGTTCAACAGTCACAAATTCGGTGACCTTGCGAAGCACATGGACTTTCAACACCGCAAGGTCACGCCACTCTGGCCCCAAGCCAATGGCACTGTAGAGAGATTCATGTCCACCATCAAGAGGACCTTCCAGCAAGCCACCGCCGAGAAGAAAGATCTGAGGTCAGCCCTGAATGAAGTCCTTTGTGCCTATAGAACCACTCCACACTCCACGACGGGCCAGTGCCCTGCCACTCTCATGCTTGGGAGGACAATGAGAAATAGGATCCCAACCTGGGATGGGGCACTGAGGAAGCCCCTCTCGGATCAGCAACACAGAGACATGGTTGCAACGGATCAGTGCCGCAAAGAGAAAATGAAAGACTATGCTGACCGCAAACGAAGGGCCCGGTCACCCTCCCTCAAGGAAGGCGACAAAGTCCTTGTCAAGCAAGAACAGCGCCAAAAGACTGACTGTCGCTTCAAGGATGAGCCTCTCACAATTATACAACAAAAGGGCACCATGGTGACCGCAGAATCGGAAAATCGGCGAGTCACCCGCAACGCTTCTCACTTCAAGAAGTGTCCCCCTGAAGACCACGAAAACATAATCACAATCCCCACACCTGAGAGTCAAGACAATCCTGAGTCTGTCGCATCCGACACCGGACATTCATCGGTAAAGGAATCATCTGCTGAGAACATTGTGTCCACACCAGCGAGACCCCGACGTCATGTGCAGCCCCCTAAGAGACTGATTGTGGAGATGGACTAATCTCTATTTCATTTGTTACGTTATTAAGAAAGGGGGAGATGTAAAGGAGTTAGCAGTCCAGTAGCTGGGGTGGGCGGAGCTAGGTGGGCAGAGGGGAAGAGGTGGGGACAGGACAGGAAGGGGTTAGTTAGAGTAGGGACAGGGAACCGATAAGACATACTGAATAAAGCTCCAGTTATCAACTAAGATATGTGTCCGTGTTCATTGTAGCTGGATGCTACACTAAGGTGACTAGAATTCTTTGGTCAACAGTTGCACATGAGTAAGAGGACTTTGTCGTCTACCCCTGCATCTAGTCAGACATTTGACAGCAATTAGTGAGAGATATACGTGCCAAAATCTTTTCCCAATAAAGCACCTAATTCACTAAATTATTATGTTGTTTCTAATTGACTTGGTGCAGGCTGCTACCATGATGACAGCATTACTTGTATTTTTCACAAATCCATAGAGGCATTAGTTCCGCTATATTTCCAAGAAATGAATTGACTCAGTTTTCATTAGGCAGAGAAGAACTAGTAAGGGACTGTTTTGAGGCTATTAGAAGTTTTTTCTGTGTGTTTGTGCGTGGGTGCGTGTGTGTGTGTGAGAGAGAGAGAGAGAGAGAGAGGGAAAATGTGTGTGAGTTTGAGCTACAAATCTGAGCGCCTGACTGCCTGCTATGCGACAGTCTGGGGGGGCTTACTTGCATAAAATACTACAAGACAAAAGGGGGCTTACTTCTAGATCATATTACAAGACAATAGGAGGCCCTTTTCTACAAAAAGGACACTTAGTAATAGTATTACACCAGTATGTTTAAATGCAAATTGTTCATCAAGATATCAAATACGTTGTATATACAAACAACTTTTACTGTACATTAGCACAGTAGTCGATTAACAAGTGGAAAGCATGGATGGTGATACCACAATAGATGCATTTACCTATAGTTCAACTCTTGGGGGTATACGGGTGTGGCACCACCAACAAATTCTACTTTACGACCTTGACATTTGAAAGTAAAGTCATCTGCATCCGTGAGTTCTAGCTTTGAAAATGTGGCACACTACAGACACAGCTTAGTTAACCTACCAGTCCTGAAGAATCGAAGAGAAAATGTGGCAATCATTTTAAAGTAGGAGTCCGAAATAGTTTCCTAACATGCCATAAGTCAAAATGGCCGCTTAGACTTTGCTTAAATTTTCCCAGAGTTGTTCTCTTCAAAATATGTGAAGGAACATGTTCAGACCTCATACAACCTATAATTTCAGCTGAGAGGCCCATAAAACTTTCCATCCTTTTCCGGTTTACAGGGAAGAAAATATTAACATTGAAAAACATTGACTTAACACTACATACATAATTGTTCTTTTCGTACCAGAAGTGAACGACCTAATATTTGTGTTTAAAAATATTTCTAAAAAACACATTCATTTTATCTCTACTCTGCTCTACTCCTTGTAAGTTCAGTCCACTATGCTCTAGCAGGATGTGAGTACCAGTGTCCTCCTTCCACCTAATCATTTCTTACGGAAAGTTACAATTTATAAGTTCTCTCAGAAAAATACATTTCACTTCAAAGTATATACTAACTTTAAAGCAGAGAGTGGAGCACCTTGGACTGAAACGTGAATCATTTTACGGAGTGGAGGGGAGATCAAGATGAATTCCATGGGCGGGGACAGAAACAAAGTACAGGAGGGATAACAGATAAAGTACAGGAGATGGCTGCAGGTGTAACTTGTTACTCACACAATGAAGTGAAATCACCATGTGTCACTGATGGCGCAAGATTACCAGCTTGGGTTATTTTCTAAAACACCATACTCACCTGGGCCTATAAAACATTCATACATTAAGCTGGCAATCTTCCGCTGAAATTTCGGACTTAATCTACCTTAGAAATATTTTTACCTGTACACTTTCTTGCCAAAATTATTACCTTAGTGCTTAATTTCTTCTCAGCGATAGATCAGGTAGTTAGCAAAATAGGCATACGATAACAATTTACTCTTTTCTCTGAATGACTGCAGACTCGGAAGAATTTTAAAATATTTATCTATTCAACATTTTGTGAGTCTTATACCAATAAATGTCAATCACCAACTTCTCAAGAAGAAAAATAATGATCAAACCAAAAATCTTTGAAGACTTAGTAAAATTTTTAGACATTGGTACCTGGGAAGGGTGGAAAAAGATAAACGGTACAACGACAAAGCACCCAGATTTATACTTACCTGGAATGGTGTGAGGACCAACCCCTGGGCAAGGGCTGGAAAAGAAAGGGCTCCCGACTAATCAGGAGCCAGCAGTTCAGGACAGGTGCAGGACAGGACAGGTAACCTCTTCTAAGTGCAACGCCAGTGTTACACCCCTCTCTGGTGCTACTCTTTTCCCCTTCTAGATAGATCAATTCTTCTTCATCCGCAGTCTCCCGATTCTTCTTTCAGAGTGCTCGACCAGCCCTCTGAGCTCTGTGACATCCACGATCTTCTTCCACAATGTTGGGTCAGTGACAGGTCTGTAATTAGTCGGGCAATCTAACTGACTAAGCCTACCATAGGTATGTAACACCCCCAATGTTTCAAAATGTGTGTACTCCCTTCACTTGATTGTCCTCTGGGATGGAGAGAGGTCATCACAGCATACTAATGTGAAGTCATCTTCTTTGGTTTAATTGTTCTAAGTTCCACCTTTATTTTATTTTCCCATGCTGTATTCCTCCCATCAACATTCACATTAGGACTAATGCAATGGATACAATATTTGTTCAATGTCTTCCTTTCTCCCGGTCAAGAGGTGAAGCTCTCAGGCACATTGCTTGTGTGACAGTTCTTGGCTGTGGTTCAATGTCGCAGCACAGAGTTAAGAATGAGTCCAGAACAAATGTGCAAAGTTAGACAAGATGGAGAATTCAGTCCCCCTCCAGGCCCAAATATGAACTAATAATAAAGTGAAAGAAGAACATGTTAGAATACGAAAATAAATGAATGCACTGTATACCACTTATTCCTACTCTAATCCCATTATTTTATTTTAACTATTACATTAGCAGATTAGCAAGACATACAAAGTTTAGTTTAAGCAAAGCCATATGCATTAGCATGTTAGGTTCACAGTGGCCATTTTAGAGCTACTGCACAGCTGTAAAGAATTCCCACCAAAAGCAAAGGACGTCACACTACGTAGATGCAGTAGACGCATGCGCAGAAGAGTTCCCACATTTTCGGCGTCCATATTAAGTCACTGGGATTAATTGTTAGTAAAGCACATTGGAAAGGTTCCCTAGATGAAATAAAATGTTGTTTGGTGCAGTTATTAGTAATCACAAAACATGCTGGTTCATTTATTACATTTTATTTCGAGAGGATTGAATTTGAGCAAGTTTGGTTACGTATGAAACCTTGCTCCATCAATCCCCTCTTTGATGGCATTCTATTTTCATCCCTAATTACAGAACCAGATGCCAACTTTAGCAATTTCCCAGTTATATATCCTCAATCACTTTGGAATTTCCTTTTCCTCTTTTCTTTTGAAAACCTTTCATACTTTTGTAAATATGTCGCTTTATTTTTTCAAGTTGTATTTCATCATATTTTCTTTTCTTTCCCTTCTCATTCACTTCATACTGTTTTCTTTTTCTGCAGCATTTGCACCAAATCATTATCGTTAAAACCAATAAAGTTATACCTATTATTGGCATCAATATTTTGCCTACATTGCTTTTTCCTACATTAGAGAACCAACTACCTATGAAGAAATACCATCAGTTAGTTTCTTCCATGCACTGTCAACTTCCAGTGGTTTCAATTCTTCTTCCAAATTTATGATATTTTTGACATATATCCCAATTTCAACACTTTTGTCAGGTATGAAGGTGCAACAATGATGCACCTTCAACATTTTATAGACTCCGCCCTCTTTTGCCAATAATATATCAAGAGCAAGTGGATTTTGCAAAACCATAGAACTTACCGCAACTAATTCGGTATTGATCAATAAAAATCCTCCAGCAGTGTCAGTAGATAAGCGATCCACCACTGTTGATAATTTATAGATTCTTTGTGTATTCAGAATTACTCCCACTGAAGGAATCAATGCACTACAAATGTATCCTACAATTTCTGAAAAACAAGCCCTTTTCTTGTGTGTTAGTCCGTTATTTTCTTCATTGCTTCTAGTGATTCTTTTTGCATGGTACACCTTTGGGACTACAATTCTGAAATAGCAACTCCCATACCAGTGATCAGGCAACCTAAATAAGCTTTATTTCCACAAACATAATAAACTCCTGGAAATACTGGATCAGTTCCATCTTTTAGTCCCCAACCCCCAATTATCAGGAAATTGTGTTCACATTCACTGGAACCAATTAATATATTGTTATACTCTGCTTTAAACCTATGAAGACAGATTTTTCCTTTCTTTTCAAGGTCAAGGGACATAGCAGCATGAGTCTTGCCAGTTGCAATAAAGTCCTCCCTCTCAGCCTATTTAGGTATCTGAGGTTTTGGTTTAGGAGCCCTTCTATGGAAATTCTGCCTCCTTTTCCCTACTAAATTCAAAAATACTTTTTATTCTTCATGTAACATACAGGTTAGATTGTGCTTATGTGCGTCAGCCATATCTATTGTCATTGTTAGAAAATATTCACCCATGAATTTTGAATCTCTACTGCTAATGACGGGATTAATTTTTGTACGCAGGGGAACTTCAGGAAAAATCACATCTATGTTAGAATATTAATATTGTAACTTTCTAGTTTTATAAAATAAACTTGCTAAAATACTACATGAAATACCATATGTCAATGGTAAATGATGATATGTTACTCCTTCTGCTTCTGATGTCGGCAATTTCATGCATGCATAGCAGTCACTAAGTTCCATAGTTTCTCACTAATGTACAGATTAGCAAAAACATTTAAATCTGTATCATTTCTATACACACTGTGATGTAAATCTGTTTCATCTGGTGCTTCTAATTCTACTCTGTTTTGCTTAACCCCTTGCGTGCGCATAACGGAACAATGCCTTCATGAGCCACGGGCGGCGTGTGCTCATGACGGCGTTTTTCGGTCATGCGGCAACCGCTCCGCCCACACAGCATTAATTGCCCGGATGAATTAATGAGCGGGCGGGGCCGTGGCGGAACCATGCAGTCATGAGCACACGCCACCTGTGACTCATGACGGCGTGATTCCGTCATGAGCACGGAAACGCTGTGCTCATCCCCCACCCCCCGCTCCGCAACAAAATGCGTGCCACGGGAAAGGGTTTAAAGTTACCTACATTTCCATGTGCACCAGTGTTATTTTGCTTACTTTTGGTCCTTAGATAGGGAATGGCTATTGTCAGTCTTAACCATACTATAAGCACTAAAAATAGACTACATATGCATATTCTACAGCATCTTTTTATGCAGCTCTGTTTTGGTTTTCCAGCAGCCCTATTATAAGCAAAATAAGTAAATTTTGTACAGAATTCGACCTGTGGATCTATTTTCTTCAAGTTGGTCTCACTTCTTCATCAACTGGATCAACCTCTAATTCTTCATCACTTTCCCAAATTATTTCCAAATTCTCAAAATCTTCAAGAATTACATATGTCCATTCAGGACCCCTGTATTTATTATTCAGTCTTTGCAATCTTAGACTTCTCCTTCTAGGCTTTTCAGTGGACGGTCCCGATTGACTTGTTACCGCATTTACTTGGTCAGGTTCTTCATTTATTGTTTTAAGGTGATATTTCAGTCTTTTGATAATACTAAGCCAAGTATCACCTTTTCTGAGACTTTTAGCTTGCACTGTGCTTCCAGTTTCTTCAAATGCTCCTTTGTTTTCGTTGAGTTGTGGCACAATTCTATTATTTCCGTCTTCAGACTTTCACTCTATCTGACCTTGTCCAGGGCTCATTATCTTTGCTGTTTATAGCTGGATGAGTACCTTTTCGCTATACTGGCCCTGTTGAGGAATTTGTTTGCTTTGACTTGTTCTTCTTCTTCTTCCACAACTTGTTTTTTTTTTTACCTAACTGGTCCTGAACAGGTCTTATAATTTCTTGATTGTCTTCTGCCTGAGCGTTGTCTCTAGTATCTATCTGTCTCTCCTCAGACTCACAAGTGTTGCTTCTATTTGCTTCTGTCTTAGTACATTGTTTTTTCCTTATATGGTCGTCCTCAGATTTAATGTTAGCTTTATTTTCTGTAATCTGAGTGTGTTCTTCTATTCCTGTCTCGTCCTCACTATCACTCTGTATATCTAAATAAGTTTGGCTTCTTGTTCTTACAGTTATTTCAGGTATGTCTACTATTGGGATCCAGTCATCCTGACTAGTGCTAGGTTGTTTTGGATCAGCTACTTCAGAATCTATTGCCTGTGATTCTTCAGCTACACAACCATCTGCCCTTTCAGCCACTTCAGCTTCTTGTGATTCTGTTTCATCGGGTGCTGGTATCCTCTTCGTGTGGCTGGCATGTATCCAATTAGGTAATACTGCACATTTTACAGCTGTTGTTGTAACCAATATAACCTGATGTGGTTTTTCCCACCTTGGTGCTAGGCAAGACTCTCAAGTGTAATATGTTACTACTACCCAGTCACCAGGATTCAGATCATGCGCTTGGTTCGGCTGCTGGTGAGAGATAGAACGCACTTGGTCAGCCAACTCTTTGCAATACTCCAGTACCAAATCATCAGATATATTCAACAGCTTGTGTCCTGGTATACATGCCCGCCTCATTGCCCTTCCCATGAGTATCTCATGGCGACTCAAGCCTGTATGCATGTCGGGAATGCTTCTGAGTCCCATCAGGACAAGAGGTAAAGCATCAGGCCACTCCAGTGGGGTGGATGCTCACACCTTTCCCAGTCTTTACTTGATTCTGCCATTCAATTGTTCTACCACTCTAGAAGCCTCTGGGCGGTGTGCACAGTGCAGCTTTTGCTCAATTTTAAAAGTTCACAAATTAATCAAATTATTTAATTATTAAAATGAGACCCTCGGTCTGATTCAATAGTTACTGGAAAACCAAACCTAGGAATGAGTTCTCGTAATAGGAGTTTAGCCACTGTCAAGCTGTCATTTCGCCTGGTAGGGTATGCCTCCACCCACTTTGAAAATAAACAAACAATGACAAGTACATATTTCTATCCTCGACAGGCAAGTAACTGAATGAAATCAATCTGAAGTCTTATAAATGGACCCTCAGCTTTCCCAATCTTTCAGGGACAAACTACAGTTTTTCTGCCTGGGTTCATTTGTTGACAAATAAGCATCTCTGGCAAAGACTCACTGCAACATTCCTGAACCTTGCGTTGAACCAATCTTGTCAAAAAAGTCTAATCATCGCATCTCTACCTATGTGTGTGTCTCCATGACACATTCTAGCCATTGGTGCAAGCATACAGTCAGGTAACACAGGTCTTCCATCTAAGTAAACCCACACACCATCATCAGCACTTCTCTGGCAACCTATTCTTTCCCATTCCTTCTTTTCTTTTGTTTCTGCTTCGTTTTGTAATTTTCTTCCCATGTTCCTATGCCCCCAAGTAGCATAAGTTGGCAGCTGATTCCACATGCATCAATTTTCTTATTTACTGCTATTTTGTTTTTAGCTCAATGTTGGACAACTTGGTCAGAATAATGATTACCAGCTGGCACTTTATCTTTTTTGCCGGATTGGTGAGCAGCACACTTGACCACGGCCACTTGTTTTGGCAATTGAATTGCTTCAATTAACTCTTTTACAAAATATCAATTTTTAATAGGGGTTCCTGAGGAAATCATGAAACCATTTGCATCCAGAGTTGGCGAAAGTCATGCACAACCCCATAACCATACTGAATGTCAGTATAAATGGTTACTCTCCAATTTTTCAGAGTCTTCCAAGCTTTAATTAAAGCTACCAATTTGGCTATTTGTGCAGACGTGACTCCTGGTAAATAGGATGCTTCGACTACTCCAGCCAATGTGCATACAGCATAAGCAGCACTCAATCCTCCTTCCTCATGACGCATACATGAGCCATCTACAAACATCTCATTTTATGCATTCTTTAAAGGTTCTTCTTGTATGTCTGGAGAAGGTTTGGTTCTTAGTTCAGTCACATCAAGGCCTTCATGTTTGACCTTATCCTTTACTTCTTCAAAAGGTGAAACAGGCAACATGGTTGCAGGGTTTAAGACAGTACATCTGACTATTGTTACACTTTCTGCACCTAATATAACTTGCTCATACTTAGTCAGCTGAGTAGGAGTAAGGTACTGTGTTCGAGTTCTTGTCAGAAATTCACAACTGCATGTGGGACATACACTGTTACAGGGTGTCCCATTACCCTTGACTCACTTTGTTTCAGACTCATGCATGTTGCAGCTACATCCTTTAGGCACCCTGGTAATGCAGATGCCACGGGGTCCAAGGTGGCAGAGAAATATGCTACAGGACGACGTATTAAGTCATGTGTCTGTGTTAAGACTGAGAGTGCACAATTGTCTCTCACATTAAGAATAGTGCTAATTCTTTGGAATAATCTAGCATACCTAATGCAGGTGCTTTGCACAGACAGTGGCATAATTAAAAAAAAGCTGTCATGCTTTCATCGTCCCACTATTTTGGATCAATTGCTAATTTTTTTATCAATGGTATTAATGGTTTGACTAGTACTGAAAATCCCACAATCCACTGCCTGTAATATCCTTCTACTCCAAGAAACCTCCTTATTTCTTTCTGTGTCTGAGGTAATTTCGTGTTCCTTATTATTTTGATTATTTCTGAAGTCACTCTTCTGACTCCTCTTTCTATTTGGTGTCCCAAATATTTGACTGAAGTGGTGCAGAATTGTAATTTCTTAGGTGACACCTTATGTCCACCTTCATCCAAGTGATTCAATAATGCAATTGAATCAATGACACATTCATTTCGGGTTTTTGAGGCAACTAATAAGTTGTCTATGTACTGCACCAAAACAGACTGTCTAGGTAATACCAATGATTCAAGAACATTTTTCAGAATCTGATTAAAAATCGATGGACGGGGATGTAGCCTGCTCCGGCTCCCCGTCCGAGCACTTTCGAGCGGGCGCTACTGGCGGTATTTGCGGTGGAATCATCCCCCAAACTCACCCACCGGCGCAGAGAGATGTGAGGCATCGGCGGCTGTGGTTTTAACGGCTTTTACCGCACTCGCGAGGTAGCTACGAGTTCGACAGTGTTCCGAGGCTGAGCTGAGGACAAAATGGGGGCGCCCGGTGTGCTGCACTTGGCAGCGAACAGAGGTCTCTCAACGGCAGATGCGGCACACTGACGGGCGGCGGAATGGTCTGACACACTGGGATTGCTGACGGTGAGCTCCCATGTGCAGCTGGCTGCCCTGTTACCCTTGCTGGCGATGTGCGGAGATGCGAGTTCCCATGCCTTAACTCAAAATGGCAGCCGCCGGGACGCCGCGCGGTACGGAGAGGCCCTGAGATCTACAAGCCCAGAACTTGGAGCTGGCCTGGTCCTCCCGTGCAATGACCTGGTCTAACCAAAATTCTCCTGGTCTCCACCTATATATGCGCCACCCATGCAACTGGCACATCGCTTCTGTTCTACTCTAGCGATGATCACACGATTGACGAGGTTTTTCAGCTAATAACGTGCTGAATGGAACGGGCCCCTACTCCACAGTTCCCTGGGCCTGAGAGACGGCGGGCCCGGTGATATAGCTCCTGCCCCGGAGACGTCGCCACGAACAGCTGCTGATGGTGCTACCTGCTCGCTGCGAGGCACGTCACCCTTTCTGGCAGGTCCTCGACGGAGGCAGAGGAACTATAGGCTACTAACTAGGTGTGAATTTTGGACCTTTTGCCGCCAGAGCTAACAACAAGACTCAGGATAGTGCTGCCATGGGCCTTGGGGGCCCTCTCCATATGCCGCAGAAAAAGGGCATAAATAAGGAGACCAGCGAAGTGCCGGACTTCTTCAATACAACTGACAATTGTCCGGCTCTCCGAGGGGACACCGACAAGGCAACCAAGGCTCTTTCGAAAGCGGATTTAATGTCCATGCTCAAAGACTTCAAAACTGAACGGCATACTGAATTGAGCCAGGATTTCAAGTCCTCCATCGATCAACTGTGAGCGGATTTATCTGAGCGCTTGACCTCTATCCAACAAGATGTGGATTCGGTGGGCACCAGGGTTCTGGATTTGGAGGCGCAGCAACAGGAGCACAAGCAATTGGCTGGAGAATGTCGGGACGACATCCAAGCCCTCAAGGAGCAACTGCAGCAGACGCAGCTCAAGGCCGAAGACTTAGAAAATCGTGCACGAAGGGAGAATGTACGGATTAGGGTCCTGGAAGAAGGTGCAGAGCGGCCCGATATAGTGGCCTTTGCGGAAGGACTGTTTGCAGAAGTTCTGAGTCCCCAGAAACTCAAGGTCAAACTCGACAGAGTACATCAAATGGGTCCCCGCTGATTGGTGATTGCAGAAGGCTTCGTGACGTACTAGCAAAGTTCCACTCCTAAAAGGTTAAATAAGTGGTGCTGCAAGCGGCCAGGGCAAAGGACTCAGTTTCCTTCCAGAACTTTTCATGTACTAGCTATCAGGATGTCGCCCCCTCCACGTTGGTGCGCAGACAGACGCTGCAGCCTATCACCACCAAGCTGCAGGCGGAGGGCGTCAGATACAGTTGGACACATCCTTTTTGCCTAAGCTTCGAGTATCGCAACAAGAGAAGAAGCATCACTGACCTGAAGGAGGGTCAGCACATCCTGGGCCTGCCATCAGAAGAGGTGGGTCCCTCTCCAGAGGCGTCTGGAGCCTCCTCGCAGGGAGCACCGTTCACATCGCCCTGGGAGCCAAAGTCGAGGAGAGGGAGATGCTGAAGGTGCCAGCATGGGAGTTTAGCAGGTGGGAGTAGCTTCGACCATGCGGAGAGGCCTGGATCTGCCGTGAGCCATCGCATCCAGGGCAAGACCATTCCGAGGGTGCTGGACATCGATGAGGGTGGACTGTGTATGCCTCTCGGACAGACTCTGTTTGCCTCTAATGCGTAGAGACGGGGCTCTCTGCTGCACCACCTGGGTATATGGTCATCCTGGTTCTTTTTCCTGGGTCCTATTGACGGATCTTGACTCTGCTGGGGTGGACGGGGGGCCTATGCTCCGGGAGGGTCAAACACATGAGATTATGAGATAAACCTGGTCTATCCTGCACTTTAACTGAGTCTTTCGGGACTGGTGGAGGTCCCCTTTACAGCCAGGGTGATTCCTACATGAGAGCCCGCTACGGTGGGGCGCGGACTGGGTCCCAGGACCCCTAGTCCCCTCTGGTCCATGTGGGGCCGTATTCGCCCAGACATGCGACCGAGCCTTGCTGTTTGGTTAATGGGTTGGTTTGTTCTTGTTTGGGGTTTCGGAGGGGGTGGGGGGTGGGTTTGGGTTGGCCGTGGTGGTGGCACTTTTTTGTTGTTTTTCAAGGGGTGACTGATATGGTGGTTCATGTTTCTGATGCGAGACCAGGCGGAGAGTGACGAAGGCAAGGAGGGTGGCCTATGCAGGTGGTGGGGTGCTGAATTCTGTGGGAGTGCTCAGGGGCACGTAAGAGGTTTCACGAGGGATGACACCATTGTAGACAGCTATCTACGGACCACAAGTGAGGTGTGCAGGGCCGGGCTTTTCAAGGCGCAACATCCTGACCTATCGTTCTGATGCCAATTTCAATTGGAACGTGGAACGTTAAAGGGCTTAACTGTCTCCAGAAACGTCAAAAGCTTTGGAAATATATTATAGACCACCAGCTAGACATACATCATAGTCATCCAAGAGACCCACTTAATCAAGTCTGAAGATGCCCGCCTCAAACATAAACAATTCCCACTCATCTACAGGTCCTCAGCTTCTACGAAGCAGAAGGGGGTGGCCCTCATGTTTCGCTCCTCCTTACAATTTCAACCTTTGGGAGTTCAGAATGACAAGGAAGGGTGCTGGGTTATGGTTAAGGGGCGTCTGAGGGAGGAACTCTGTACCTTTGCAGGGGTGTAAGCTGCTAACACGGGTCAGACTGGGTTCCTCCACACGCTCCTGGGGAAGATCACAGATTTTCCGGAAGGGCCTCTGTTCCTCATGGGAGACTTTAATCTGGTGTGGCAGAAAGATCTAGACAGCACCCACCCACAGCGGTCATACATGGGCACATTTTCACCGGACACGCAACAAAGGATACAGGACTTGGGACTTCTGGATACCTGGCGGACCCTATTCCCACACACCCGGGACTACACTTTCTTCTCCCATGTTCACCGGTCCTATTCCCACTTGGACTATATATTTCTTAGTCAGACACTACAGGGCGACTTACAAGAGGCCAAGATCGTTCCGCTGTCAGTTGCTGATCATAGTCTGTATGCGGTAAGTCTCCATTGGGGGGTGAGTAGCAAGGCCTACCCTAGGTGGTATTTTCTGGCTTTGTTGGTTTGAGAAAAAACTTCATGCCACAAATTGAGAGGGGCCATCGCTGACTTCTTTTCTCTTAACGACCCGGAGGACACATCAGTATACAACACATGGGATGCCTTCAAGGAGTTTTTTAGGGGACAATGTGTGGTCCTCAATGCCGCTCTAAACAAGCAACGGAGCAAAGAGAGGGAGGAACTAGAGGATGAGTTATCTGTACTGGAGAAGGCTCATAAAGCGAATCCTAGAAGGCAGACGGAGCGAATCCTGACGGCTGTTAGGGGTAAACTCCGGGGAGTCTACAACAATAGGGCAGAATTTTCCCTGCTGAAACTTAGGCGTTTATCCTACTCACAGGGCAATAAAGTGGGCAAACATCTGCCCAGGCAACTACGGGACAAAAGGGAACGGGAATATATAGGTGGGATTCGGGACCCCTTTGGTGAAATTACGCACAAGGATGAGGTGAAGGCCGAGCTCTTTGGAGCATTCTACAGAGCCCTGTACTCTGGGGACTCTTTGGACCAAGTCCAGCAAGGAGAATATCTGAGGTCCCTGCCTCTGCCCCAGGTATCTGCTGAACGGAACAAAACACTCTCAGCTCCTATCACTAGGGAAGACGTGGTCTCGGCTATTAAGGCGCTAAAGCCCCACAAAGCCCCGGGGACAGACGGTTATACGACAATATTCTACAAGACGTTCTCCTCTGAACTTAGTCCACACCTGGTTCCCTTATTTAATCAAATGGCCGAAGAAGGTGAGACCTCTGGTTCTATAGCGGAGGCCTTGATCTCGGTTATACCCAAGTCGGGGGAAGGACGCTAATAGATGTGCCTCCTACAGACCTATTGCACTCCTCAACCTGGATGCAAAACTGTACTCCTCCATAATTGCGAATAGGCTTAACGACCTGATGCCGGCCCTCATCCATCCGGATCAGTCTGGATTTATCTCAACGTATAGTCCATCTGATCAAGAAGGCCGATAAATTCAAAATTCCGGCGGTGCTAGTAGGGGTCGACGCCGAAAAGGCATTTGATAGGGTGGACTGGCCCTTTCTGTTCCAGACGCTTACTACGTTCGGCTTCTCCACCAAATTTCTATCCATGATTCGGGCTAACTATGTGTCCCCCCGGTCCAAGGTCGCAGTGAATGGGTGTCATTCCTCTTCTTTTAACTATTCGATACTAGGCAGGGGTGCCCCATTTCACCCCTGCTCTTTGCCTTAAGCATCAAACCCCTGGCGCAAGCGATTAGAACTAACTCAGCCGTCCGGGGTCTCTCTTTTACAGGAGAATCGCACAAAATCACCCTCTTCGCAGACAACGTTCTCCTATCCCTCTCCAAACTGGCACTCTCCTTCCCGGCTTTGCAATTAGAACTGGCAGCTTTGAATCGGTGGCGGGATTTAAAGTTAACCTGAGCAAGTCATATATACTCAACCTCACTCTTCCCTACTCTGAGGTTCTGAGGCTTCACGCGCTCACACCTCTCCCATGGGCAGAGGCCTCTATTCAATATCTGGGGATCCAATTGACGCCTGCGCTGGAGAAACTGTACTCTGCCAACTTCCCTCCTCTCCTGACACAGATCCAAGCTGACCTGGCTCAATGGAAGCCTCTGTTCATATCCTGGTTGGGTAGGATTCATGCGATTAAGATGTCCCTTCTCCCTAAGCTGCTGTATCTGTTCCAGGCCCTTACAATTGAGCTTGATGGGGATTTTTTTAAGAAAGTGAAATCCATGATTTGGGAGGGGGGTTGAGCGCGCTTTTCCTTCTCCATACTGCGCCGTCCGCGGAAGGAGGGAGGGGTAGGTCTCCCGGATGTACAGCTATACTATAAGGCAGCACAGCTTTGAGTTTTGGTGGAATGGATGCAGCTAGAATCGGAAAAACATTGGTTGCATATGGATCGTAGTGTTTCGGGGAGGACCATCTGGGATCTAATTTGGAGACCCAAATGTGATAGACCTAGGAACGTATATATCAGCACACCTACCCGTACGACTTTGAGAGTGTGGGACTCAGTGTCCAGGGACGATAGGTGGACGACCTTTCCCTCTCCCTTTACTCCTATTCATTTTAACCCTGCTTTTCCCCCGGTGCTACAGGACGGCTCATCTTTTCCACAACTTTGATCCACTCTCATTTGACAACTGCAAGCAAGATTATGGGGTGGGGGACACAGAGAGATACCATCATACACAACTGCTGCATTGGGCACTCACTCCTCAGGTACAGGACGCTGCCACACGCCACCTTACAAAATTTGAGGCCTACCTTGCCAAAACCTCCTCGATGAAGGGAGTTATCTCCTTTATATATGGGTTCCTACTCTCCACAGCGCTTACACCCGGCAGAGGTACATGTCCATGTGGGTAGGGATCTTACAACAGAACATTATTGATGAGGAATGGGCGCACTTATGGTCGGACATAGCGAAATGTAATCACTCTTTGGCACTTAGAGAGGCACATATGAAGACCATGATGGACTAGTACCTTCACCCGTCTAAGCTCCGACAGATCTTCCCTGGTACTTCTGATAGATGCTGGTGGGATTGTGGGTTACTAGGGGATTTTCAGCATATTTGGTGGGACTGACCCACTATTCGGCCCTTTTGGGAAGAGATCTTAGACCAAATCAAGGAAATGTTAGGTTACCCTGTTCCCACTTCCATGGCTACTATACTTTTGGGCCTCCATGACCCTGCTTTGTAACACCAGACTAAAGCAGTTAAAAATATTCTGTGGCTGTGCATCGGGCAGCCAAGATCACTTTGGCAGCAGCATGGAAAAAGAGGGAAGCCCCGGCCAGCTCTATCTGGCACTCCAGCCTATGGAAATTGCTCAGTCTGGAGGGCATGGCAGATATTTCTTAGGGATGACTTTAAGAATTTCGAATTTCATTGGGGACCCCTGGTATCATTCCTTTCAAAAGGCCTCCCATCCGCAGTCTGCCCTGCGAGTGTTAGCGCTCTACACCTTTTCCAGCTTTGAAACCACGAGGTACAAACGGGTTGTTATTTGGACCTAGCCATTGCCGCCACCACGGGGGGTGGTAGGGGGGGTTTGCTTTAGGGTTTCTTCTTTTTCTTGTTCTTTCCTTTGCGACAATGCCTGTAGGTAGGATTATATAGGGAATCGTTTGGCTCTGCATTTTAGGCTGCACCAGATTCTACTTTTCGCAGGTGTGATGCAGGACATTAAATGTGACAGCCAGAGACTGGCTGCCATGCTGTTCATACTCGCCCTTACTAGTGGACGACTACTATGCAAACCCTGCTTCCATTAGAAAATGTAGCCTTTAGAGGGCTGCTCGATTAAGCTAGGGGTCTCTCTTCCTACGTACTTCTGAGCTGTCCTTCTCTATTATGCGTGGCTTGCTATGACTGCTCCCCCTGCCTGGGATGATGTGCTGGATTGTCGCATGTTTTCTTGTTAAACCAATAAACATATCTTTGACAAAAAAAATATCGACAGACTTTTTGTGTACCCTTGCAGAACACTATTCAAAACATAAACATGCTCGTCGAATTTGAACAAAAATAAAAACTGACTCTCAGGATGGAAGGGAATGGAGAAAAAGGCATGACACAAATCAATAACAGTGAACCATTTTGCACTCCATGGTATCTGATATAGGATCACTGCTAGATTTGGTACTATTGGACAACATGGTACACGATTTTATTTATTTTGCGCAATTCTTGGACCACTCTATATTTTCCGTTGGTTTTCTTTATACCAATTATAGGTGAATTACAGGGACTACTCATTATTTCTTTTAATATGTCTTGCTCGACCAAGCATTACATTTCTGCTGCAACACCAGTTTTTATTTCTGGGCTCATTTTCTATTGTCGGGTATTTGGGTAGACTGCTCCCTCCTTTACAGTCACTTTTACTGGATCTACATTTGCCATTAATCCTACTTCTTTTCCGGTGAAATCCCACACGTCAGGATTCATGGTATTCTGGACCTCTTCTGGTAACTCATTTAATGTCATTCTCTTAACCGTGTCATTTACTACAGTTCCCAGTCTAGCTAACATGATTTTATACACTCCGTCTTCATCTAGAGTCTGAATTGCAACACCATCCGGTGTAGAAAATATCATTCAGTTCATTTTGCACAATAAATCCCTTCCCAGCAAAATTATAGGACTCGAGTCACACACAACAAACTTGTGCATTTCTCGGAAATTGCCAATACATACCTCCATTGGTTCGGTAATTGGGGTCCTAATCTGTTTATTAGAAATGCCCACTACTTGGATTGCTTGTATTGAGAGGTGTAGGTTTGGGATGTCCGATGTTCTCACAATAGAACAGGTCAAAAAATGAATCCTGCAAAAGAAGTGGTGTTATAGAAGTCTTCTTACCACTTTCCTCCCGGAATCCAGTGTCCACACTGTACATGGCTTGAGTCACAAAATCTGGCATAGTCGCAGGTGGCAATTGATGCTGTACAACCTGCTGCGGTTGCCTCATTAACACCTCATTCTGCGTCTGTGGATTTAAATTTTGAGTTTGGTCATTATTATTCTGTATAAGTTTACACTTGTTTTTCCAATGCTCCAATTTTCCACACCCGTGACAGGGAAACTTTTTCTTTGCCTCTTGTTTGCTCATTTGCCCTCTTGGTTTGCCCCCAATACCTTCACCTTGACTTTCCCCCTTTCCTTGATTATTTGCCTGATTACTTAACTGAGGTTCTTGTTGCTCTGCAAATTTAACTTGAGCCCACATTACATTTTCTTCTAATTTCTTTTGTCTATTGTCAATCTCATCCCCAAAGTATTTTGCATACTTGAGAAGTTCATCAATAGGTTTGGCCCGCCAACGCAATTTATGTTCTTTAATCATTTGGGCTATATCTGACCTTAACCCAGTCACAAAATGATATGCAAAATGTGTCTTATCCTTGTTTTTAATGTTTTTGAAACCACTATACTTCTTGAATACCTGTAAAAGTTGTTCATAATAGGAATGTACTGACTCATCCTTTTCTTGAGTTGTTCTGTCTATTTTTATCCAATCTGGTTCTTTTGGGGGAATTTTCCCTTTCAAAAAAGTAATTACCTGATGATATTTTTTCATCACATCGTCTGATGGGGCTCCTGTCTTTGCATCCCTTGGGTACTCATCGTTAGGCCAAATTCACTGTGATTTTACATTCTGCCAATAAATCGGCAGGAACAACAATGTCAAACAGCCTATCTAAATCATTCAACAGTACTTTCAAAACATTGACAAACCTTTCAAATTGCCTGTATCATTCTACTGATTTTTCTGTAAGCTTTGAGAAATCATTTTTAAATGATAAAATATCCTGTCGGGTCCATATGACATGTACATAACCTCCTCCAGGACCTCCTCTTATTGGACACAACCTTTCAATCTTTTTTGCATCTTTCATTAAATACTCTGATGTTGTTCGATTTGCCTGTGCTTCTTCCTTTTTCTTTGTCCATCTAGTTTTCCACCTATCTAAGTCTCTCCATTTTTGCAACAATGTCAATAATTCATTAATTTCTCACGAAATATTTTTGTGTTTCGAGTGATGCTTCTGCATATAAAAAACAACTCTTGTCACTAAAGGTATTTATTCTCTCTATCCCTACATTTCCAACTATAATTTCTTCCAATTCCACTCTCAATTTGAATGTATCCAATACCTTTAGCTGTGATTTTGGCTTTTCTATTTCTCGTGTCCACCTTTCTATCTCTTCTGGTGTTACTACAGTGGCACTTTTTGTTCCTGTGGGTGTTTCAATTTGTACCTCTGTTGAACACCCAGGGGTAACTTTCCTGAATGAATCAATTATTGGCTCTCTTATAGGCAAATCCATTAAAGAAATCACTGACTCACACCCACTTGCTTGGTCATCAACTATTATATTTTCATTTCTGCTTTGCATGATTGGAGTAGGCAGAACATGAGTTTTAGGACCAGTTTGCTTATCCCCATATAAGGGAACTACAGGACCTATAGTTACTGTGATTGTTAGTGCTTCAGGACTTGTATTCAACAGAGTTATTTTCTGGATTAACTCCCTTCTATTTGTATTTATTGCTTCTGTTTCTTTTTCTTGAAGCATCCTTTCTAATGTAGTCTACTGTACAACCTGCGGAACCCAGGGTCTTTTCAGAAACGGGGCGCATTGACTAACTCTATTGAATTCTTCCTGATAAGGTGGTGGATTTTTCATTAATAAAGTTTCAAAATAATCATCTTCAGAATCCCCACTACCAATCACTAAATGTTTTGTTTTCTCTGTACATGTACTTCCTGTTGGTTCTTTTGTGGTTAATACAGGATATAATCCTTCCACTTGTCTCCATTGCTTCAACTGCTTATCTCTGGCTTCTTGGGGATATTTAGGATAACATTTACTCAAGTTCCTGTCACATCGGGGCCAGTCTCGCTAAAAAGCCTCAGTCTTCCATTCTTTCAAAGCTTCATACTGAGTTAATCTAGGTCTTGATTCTAATTAATTCATGGGAGTTCGTAAATTATGTAAAATTCTTCCATTGCATGTTCCGTACTCTGGGAATGTTAATATTCCATCACCTCTTGTGTATTCTATCCAATTTTCTAACCATACACAAGTGTGTTAGCCTCTTTATATCATCATATATGCTGCAGGTGTTTGCGGGGGAGGAATAATAATCCCTTTTATAGTTTTAATGGGTTTGTCTTTCTTGAAATAAGTCTTGATTTACTGCATATATTACATTTTTCTTTTCTCTCTGTACATGTGTCTTGATTTTCCTCTAATGTACTGTTCATGGGCAAAACCTATCAATCTTCTATCTGGATGGGAACCTATTATAGTCTGATCAGGGTTCCACATATAATTTCCACTGTCTATTAACTCTGAAAAGTCTATCTTGGTAGTTTAATTAATTGTTGACTTCACTTAAATACTCTTCCAATAGCAGTGCGTCTTTTATTTCCACTAACCAATCAACATTTGCGGTACAGGACCACTTTAACCAGTGCTTGTGCTGCTCTCCTGTGACATGAGTTTAACTCTCTGCACTCACCCCTCCTTTACACTTTTACCTCGGCTACACACCCGCTGTCGGGACCAATGCAACACCCACAACTGGCCCCTCCTTTGCAAGGTAATACGATAACTCAATTTCTTTCAGTTTTATTACACATTTCATTGATTACCAACATAAAACATTAGCCACTGTGCCTGATTGACTAAATTCAAAGGAAAGTAAATTTCTTTCACCTGGAGTAAAACCTCTTCCTCTTACTCTTCACACAAGCATTAAAGTACCTGATACTCCTTCAGACTTACCCTTTCTAGGTGATGTAAGACCAAGTTTCACCAGCAAACTCCTTTGCTCCAGTCATTCTCACTTTCATTCGAAAATAATCCCTATCTAGTGCTCCAAGTTTTACCTAACTTTTCACACTTTCTTCATCAAGGCAAATAACCTCACTGGAGTGTGGCTTCCATTTACTACCCGCTATTCAATATCCCCGGGGAATTCTGGACAAAATAAAACAATACAAACGGGTTTTGGTTAATACATAAATCAATTTTCAAACAAATGAACTTCCTATCTTAACTTAAACCTAATAATCATTCTGCTACTAAGAAATACTAATGGCGCGAGATTACCAGCTTGGGTTATTTTCTAAAACACCATACTCACGTGCGCCCATAAAACATTCATACAATAAGCTGGCAATCTTCCGCTGAAATTCCGGACTTAATCTACCTTAGAAATATGTTTACCTGTACACTTTCTTACCAAAATTATTACTTTAGTGCTTAATTTCTTCTGGTCGATAGATCAAGTAGTTAGCATGATAGGCATAAAATAACAATCCACTCTTTTCTCTGAATGATCACAGACTTAGGAGAGTTTTAAAATCTTTATCTATGCAATAGTTTGTGAGTCAAATACCAATGCAAGTCAATCACCAACTTCTCAAGGAGAAAAATAATTATCAAAGCAAAAATCTTTAAAAACTTAGTAAAATCTCCTGACATTGGTACCTGGGAAGGGCGGTAACCCAATCGGGGTTTTCGGCTGATTCCTTGCAGAGAGGGTGTAGCGCAGGCGTTGCAACCGGAACTGCAGGGTGCTGGTCTTAACCTTCGGTGGTCTGGTCCTGATCCAAATTCTGGGGTTATCCTGTCCTGATTTTCCTGATCTGTACCTGCTCGCCTACTAGCACTGAAGTCTATGGGGTTTTTCCTGTCCTTTCCAACTGACCCGTGGCCAGGGTTGGTCTTAACACTATTCTAGGTAAATAAAATCTGTGTGGGTAAATTGTCCTTCTAAATTACGTCCTTTTCTTTACCTTCCCTGAATTTGCAAAGCTTTGATTGCATATGTTCCTTTTCTTTCCCGTCCCTTGATGAATGACATATTCAATGTTTTGCTGTTTATTAGCGTGTTCTACTTTTCGACCCACCTTTTAGTCAATGCTAAATGTTTTCAGAATAGTATACGTTCCTTTTTCTTTACCCTCCCTTTAAGGAGTTAAGCTTGTTTATCTGAATTTATAGTGTGTTCCTATTCTTGCCTTCCTATAGTTATGTGCTAAATTTGAGTTTCGATATTGCATATTGTGGTCTCTCTTTTCCAACTGTCAATAATTGCGAAAGTTCTTGCGTTTAGTATGTTCCCTTTCTTTACCCTCCTTTAGTCAAGTTACAAAAGTCTGTTTCTTGAAATTGCATGTTCCTTGTTCTTACCTTCCCTTTATTTCGAGTTTGCTAAATGGTTGGCATAATCTATCTGTTGCATAGTTATACACTGTTTCTGATCTTGGTTATTGATAGTTTAATCGCTTTCAATCTGTGGCTTATGACTTTTGATGATGATTAGATAAAGAGTTTGAACCTACCCCGAGTCTATGGTTATTATATCAATGCAAATGTTATGGTATTTTTGAATGCCTTTCTTTACTTAACTCCCTGATTCGTTGTGGTCTTAGGTATCTAGTGACAAGGATTGGTAAGTCAATGGTGTAGGAATTAGTCGAAATAAAATACACTGGCAGTAGAGCGTGGGTTACCGGATTGAATAAATGTATATGTTTTTGAATTATGGGCCCAGGTGAGTATTGGTAAATCCTAGTTGGCTGACCTGCGGGCTCTATCATATGTACCATCCCCAATGTTTCAACATTTGTGTATGCCCTTCATCCGATTGGTCAGTAGTATGGGGAGAGGTCATCACACCATACTAATGTGAAGTAATCTTCATTTGGTTTCATTGTTCTAAGTTCCCACCCTTATTTTATTTTTCCAAGCTTTATTCCTCCCATCAACATTCACATTATTGCGAGCAGTTGGGAGGCAGGTTCATATTTACCAGATCTATCTGATGAAGTGTGCAATGATTAGCAATATTGCAGGCTGTCAGCTCAGCACCAGTCCAGCAGCTCCTCCTCTCCCCCTTCTTCCCACTAGCAGCAAACTATTAGTGAAATAAGACACGAGTCAGTTGTCATGTGCATCTTATATGTGTCCTATCTTCCTATTATTGATGGAGCAACATGTTAGGTGACTAAATCAAACAAAATAGAGGATTTTGTAGAGTACACATCTTGAGCTCACATGTTTGAAGGTGCTCTCATATGTGATTATTACTAAAAAGGATACTTGGTGAAATAATGTTTCTGCCTAGGATCACACAACTTGGTCAAGCATGAAAGCACCTAAGTTAATCCAGTTTCTTACTATGTAACTGAGCCACTATGCGGATATCTCTTTCTGAATTCAAAGGTTAATGCTTTGTCATTAATTTTTGAAGGATGGTTTTAGAGTGTGGGTGTTAGGCAGAGTTCACATTTAGTTTTAAGTAGTTTTACATAGTGCAGTGTTTGTCCAGGGCCATAAGACTACCTTACTACAGGTACAGATTAAGCTTTACCTTGTTTTTAGTGCAGGGAGATTTGCCAGGATTATTAGGACTCTAACTCAAGGCCACGGTTCAAAACTCAGACAAGATTTGTCAAGAGCTTGTGTTACCCTTATGTCATGCAGTATGAAGTAACAGCAACACATGCCCTTATATGAGATTTCCTATGGCACGCATAGACACTTTATATCGCTCTGCATGGCATAGTAAATCTTGAGTAGCACAAGGCATTACAAGTTGCTGTTTTGTGTTACTCTACTCAGGGAGGTTGTTCATGGGTAAAGCATGGGTATTGCCATGCATCCATGTTGGAACGGGGGGCCTCTATTTGGCAGAGGTATGCACCTTTGTCCAAGAAGGAGCCCTTGTTTCTAGTCAGGGTAAGGGGAATACACACTTCAGTTAACCCCTGCTCACCCACTTGGTAGCTTGGCACAAGCAGACAGGCTTATCCCAAAGGCAATGTGTAAGTGTTTGTACTCACAACACATAGTAATCCAGTGATAACACCACAAATGGACACCACACCAGTGTAGAAAAATAAAGTATCTTTATCTAAACTCAACAAGACCTAAAAAACAAAAATCCAGATTAATTGCAGTAAAATAGCACTTAAAGACAGAGTATTGCAAAAATATAGTTTGTAGAAACCAAATAGCTCCACATGGGGATATTACGACGTTGTGACAGCAATAAATGCAAAGTACAGTGCCAACTGTGAGGTGTGCAGAGTTTGGCACGGAGTAACAAGGACCCCCAAGCAAACAGTTCCTTGGAAGCGAAGTCTATGATGATGCATGGTGTCCTGGAGGTGAGGTGTCACTGCCGAGGTTGAGGCAATCTCCCTGAGGTGTCAGTGCCGAGGTTGAGGCCATCTCCCTGGCTGTTACGGGTTCCAGTGACAATGCTGGTTGGCAAGCTTTTGAAGTCACCCTTGGCGGGTATCAGCGCCACTTTAATAGGATGCAGGCGCTGGTGATGATGGAGTCATTGCAAGCCCTGGCATCAGGAATGCCGATAACTTCAGGCATTGAAGTGCGCTGGAGCTGCTGTGCAGACCAGGCTGTAAGTCATGCTCTTTACGAGCAGTGCCTCTTGCCTCGGTGCGAGGTGGGGCGTTAGGTGGCATTGCTAATGGTGTCGGATATTGTTTTTCTTGCTTGTCTTAGATTTACTCTAGCTCCCAACAGCAGGAAAAATCTCCAGAGGCCCAAAACTGTAACAGGCACTTCCTTGCAGGTCAGAAGTCCCAATAATTAGTTTAGGGGAGCTGGTGCTGAAGACTGTGTGTCCCTGAGACTTCAGAACAGGGGTCCAGCACACACAAGCCCTTGGAGATTCTTCTTCAAGCAGGTTTCTCAGCAAAGTTCCAGTCTTTGTCCTTTCCTTGGTAGAAGCAGCAACTGCAGGCCAACCTCACACAGCACACAACAAAGGGACTGTACCCCTCTCAACACAGCTTCTGAGCTCTTCCCCTTGGCAAAGGTTCCTTTTGAGCCCAGAAGTGATCTACAGTTCTGGGGTTTAAGGTCCACTACTTATACCCCATTTTGTCTTTGTATGTACTTCTTTGTGCAAGAGTCTCTGGGCCCAGTCCAAACTAGTTCTGTCCTCACTGGTGCAGCATGACTACAGGGGGTGGAGACAGCATTGTGCAAGGGAGACAGGCCCTATTTATGTGTAAGTAAAACTCCTCCAACTACTCTAAATGCACAAAAGTCTAATCTGCTCGGTTCCGAGTCATTCTGGAAGGGCCAAGCACACCTCAAACCTCCTCCCCTGCATTTGCTGTCTACAGTGAATGTACAGCCCCAGCCCCTGTCATTCCAAAACTAGACAGTCAATCGCAAACAGCAGAGGCACACATAATGTTTAAACAGAAAAAGCCCTACATTCTAAAAGTGCAAAAGGAACAAATGATGGACGGAATGTGACTGGATTAAACCCAGTCACAAAGATCTGGGTTTAATCCATCATTCTTTTGCTCACCACGCCACCCCAGTTTGGACCAAGCAATATGCAAATCAATCTTAACCATGTTCCTCATGGGAACAGTCCATCACAAACTGTCAAACCAGGTCCTCCATGGACCAGAAACAAACATCCTGGGACCAGTTCTGAGGCATCAGAACTTATCAGCCAGGTTAGCTTGAATCCAGTGGCATAGTGAGCACTTTCTAAAAGTGGCATTTTTGAATACATAATTTAAAAACCATCTTTACCAAAAGATGTGTTTTTGAAGTCTGAGTTCAGAGAGCCTAAACTTTATTTCTCTATATTTTCCCCATGGTAAGTTATACTTGTAAGGTGTTATAAAGTATCTCCCTTGCTATCCTATGGGACAGATAGCCTTCGAAATTGGCAGTATTTTACTACCAGGACATGTCACACACACCAGCACATGTCCTACTTTTCACATACACTGCACCCTGCCCATGAGAGTACCTTGGGCCTAGCTGAAGGGTTTCTGACATGTAAGAAAAGGGAAGGTTAGGGCCTGGCAAGTGGGTAAATATGGGTGCACTTGCCAAGTCGACATGGTAGTAAAAAACTGCTCACAGACTTTGCAGTGGCATGTCTGAGGTACACTTACAGGGCTACTCAGTCAGTCAGTCAAATGCACTTTATTCGATTCGTTAAAATCATAAAAAGCAATAAAACATTTATATACAATTAAAAAACACTTATTTCATACATATGCACAATCATATGCAAAATCATTAATGGGACATGTTAAGGACAAGTGCAAATCTAGACATATTATATATATTTCAGTGTAGTTGCGTGCTTAGCTGTACAGGATGTCTTAGTGGGCAATTTTTTACTTAATTCTATGAGCAGCCACTAAGAAACTGGCCACACAAAAGATAACACGACTGCTACATAAAGACTGTAAATAAACAAAGGCAGGCCTAACCTGGATAAAACCTGCCTCTCTTAGTAAAGGTGCCAGATATTTTTTCCTGGGTGCCATGTACAAGCTACAGAACATAATAAAATGCATGGAATCCTGTAAGGAGAATTCATCACAGCTACATGGGGGACCACTTTCCGGTTTACACCATGTGCCTAGGGAGTAGTGTATTAAATTGAATCTAAATTTAGTTAACAAAAGCCTGTGAAAGGGCTTAGTTACGATGCTAAGGTAAAGCACAAGGGAAGGTGAGCTAAGTACCAAATAATGTTGTCTGACCATTGGTTTCGTCAGTTCCTGCTCTTCCCGAGCTACTCTTGCCACAGCCAGGAAGTTCTTTTTAGTCCAGGTCACGTCCTCCCGCCTAATGCTGGATGGGGCATTGTATAAATACGGGCGTCCTAGCCGTGCAAAAGTATGTCTTACGTATTCTAGCCAGGGAATTTTCATTGCATGATCTAATGACATAACGTCTGTCATTATGGAGTGATTAAGTGTTAACTCGTCATTAAGCCATGTCTTTAACCAGAATATTAGGGGGGGCATTCTGATTCTATCAGTGACATGGTCAAGTCCCACCTCCCCATGAATTGAGAATGTCGGGTGGACTGAGGGGTGGATAACAAGCGCCTCAAAAATTAATTTTCCGCTTTTTGTATCAGTTCTTGTGACACATAACACCATCGTGCGGAACCATACATGACTATGGAAATACTTTTAGAATCGTAAATTTTTAATAGGGTGTCCATGGGCCTGGCACCCAACCTTTTTGAAAAACCCAGCAAGGCTGAGGTTGCTCTCACCATGGATAAACTTTTAGCCTTTATTTGTGGGCCCCACGAGCCCTTCTCATTGAAGATTACTCCCAAGTAGGGAAAAACTTCCACCCACGACACAGCTGCCCCCTTACAGAAAAAGTTTATTGTTTTCCTCTTATTTCTGTGTCGGCCCACCACCATGGTATGAGACTTGTTTGCATTGATCTTTAGGTCCAACTGGTCCATAAAGGTACCAAAGGAATCAAGCAAACGCTGGAGGCCCACCCCTGTGCGTGCTATTAGGACAGCATTGTCCGCGTATAGGAGAGCCGGGATTTTCGCTTCTCCTATACGCGGAACATCCCCCTCCACTGCCTCTAGATGTTTATCCAGGCCATTTATGTAGATGGTGAAAAGGAAGGGGGCCAGGATGCAGCCCTGACGCACTCCTCTTAACGATTTGAAATGACTTGTGCATCTCCCTTCCTTCGTAACTCATACTTGGGCGAATAGTTCCTGGTGTAAAGAAGCCAAAAAGTAAACAAGTGGTTTGTCCACCCCCATCTGCACTAGAACTTCCCACAGTTTTGACCTGTTCACGAGGTCAAAAGCCGAGGACAGGTCCATAAAAGCTAGAAACAAGGACCCCTCCTTGGCAACTGTATACTTTGATAGTATCAGATGCAGATTAGAACACTGGTCCACCGTGCCCTTCTTTTCTCTGAAGCCATATTGAGTATTTATTAGGCCCCCACACCTTTCGATATTATCTCTAAGTTTGTACAATAAGACTCTGCCTAAGATTTAATTGCAGAGTCTAAAAGGGAAATTGGCCTGTAACACCCTGGGTCATCCCGCTGGCCTTTTTTAAAAATTGGCACGATGATAGAGGTGGACCAAGTACTGGGGAAGACTTTACCGTTTGCGGCTGTAAAAACATTTGTTAAGACCCCGCCCAGAGTTTTGGGGAGTATCTGTAAAAGTCCGCGGGGACACCATCCGGCCCTGGGGCCTTCTTTTTGGAGGTTTCCACAATTGCCTTCTCCACATCCTCGGGTGAAAAGGACAAGGGAGCACATTCATCCTTCTTCACTATTCCCACATACCTCCCCAAAATGCCTGACCCACTTATCGTCTGGATAATACATTCAGTAACTGTGTTGTCCCCCTCTGAGAAAAATGGGTGGTTAACTATGGCCCAAAACTGTGAGCTATCATGTAGGACCTCACAGGAAAGTAGATCTTCCCAGGCCTTCTTTTTAATATCATTTTTCCTCCCAAATACAGTGGCCTTATACTCCTTTCTTAAACTGGCCACCACTGCCCTGTCTCTCGGGGTTGATTTTAAGGCTGTCATTAGTGCCTTGTGCGCTTTGGAACACTTGGCATCGAACTAGCGATGCTGTTTAGTTCCTTCTTCTAGAGGTTTAGCCGTTAAGGCTCCAGCGACATGCAAGCATATAGTTTCAAAGGCCTTCATCACCACGGCGGGAGTAGCCTGTTGATCCTGGCAGATAGCCAGGTATCCTTCGATTGTGGGCAGTAACTTGTCCATAAAATCTTCAGGAACCACTTTAGCCCAGTTTATCCTTCTCCCTTGGTCCACGACACGTAGGGTATGACCAATGGCCGAGGGACAGGGCTTATCCTCCCGATGGACTCCCCATTGCATAATTAACTGGACCGGGTTATGGTTCGCTGTGGATTGAGTCTAGGGCTTTATAGGACAATACTCTGTGTAGTAAGCCTGAGGGCGTGAAGATATAATCTAAAATGGAGCCTAGATCACTGCCTTTGTATGTAATGGTCCTGGTACCTCCTTCACTAATACAGGGTTCATATAGGTTCCAACTAGCAAGAAGTATCTCAAGAGCCTACCCTGCCTTTGTGTGCTCAAAGTGGGATGTCACTATGCCCATTTGGCCCTCCTGATTGCCTAGAAAACATAATTCGCTGCAAGGGTGTACGTTAAAATCTCCTAATAAGATTATATCCAAATTAGTGTAATTTATTTGACTGTACATAGTAATACATTGTTGCAGATCAGCTACATGGTCGTTTCCCCTATCCCTATCCCAAGAATTATAAAAATTTATAAAAAGAGTTTTGCTACTGGATAGGGCGGACCATTCAACAATAAGGATATTCGGTGAAATGCTCGGGACCTTCTTGAAAGTGCCTTTGAGATTAAGGGAAAACAAAAAAGCAAGACCACCCTTTGCCCTACCAGCGCGGCCAGGAGTTGCCGGGGTAGAGTAGGATAAGTAGCCATCTAGCCAAGAGTTGGGTGATATATCCCAAGTTTCTTGACATGCTATAATATCATAGCTACTTACGAAATCAATCCATGATGGATCAACCCACTTTGTTCTGATCCCGGCTACATTCCATGTTATCAATTTACAAACTGTTGCTTAACCTGGATTATGAATCTCTAGGGTGGCTGACTGAGGTGGGGGCAGTTGTCTATTAATTTCTTCGATGTTAGACGGGCGAGAAATGGTTACACACTAATACCACTCCTCCTTCCATGTAAGTATGTGTCTGCAACAGGTTTGGGGCAGTCTGTGTTCCTAAATTTCCCCCGGTTTGATGCTCTATGGGTCTCACTGGTCTAGCCTCTGCTCCTGCTGAGAACCTACTTCTGCTAGGCGGTCCTGGGTATTCAGTGCTACAGTATGTGGTGTGAGGTGGATAGAAGAACCCCAGGGGGACTGGTCTCATGTAAACTGCCCCCTCTAAGTCTGAACCATCCCAGAAGAGTTTATTAGCCTGGTCTGGGCGATCAAAGTTGACTACTACACAGTCCCCCGGCACTGACTTGGAATGTTTCCCAATCCAACCCACCCTATTGGCGAATATGACCCTGTCTGCTATATGGGTCCCACCACTGCTACCTTCTGCACACCATGCCCTAGCCTTTCTTGATAGGTCAGTAGCAGTTTCCACCGTGCCCTCTGCTAGAGCGGGCACGCCAATAAAAATAGCTACTAGTGGGGCTGCCTCCGTGGGTAGATTTAGTTGCAGCTTACTACCCCTAGTCTGCCTATTGAGAGCAGGTTTGCTTAGGCAGGTATTAACATTTGTATTGGCCCCTATACTCCCCAGTAAGGGACCCCTCATACGAGGGGGAGTATTGAGCAAATTGGTAGGTTGTGCCCCGTCGAACACATTGTTCTCCCTAGTGGGGAGCGGGTGGGGGTCCGGAGTTCTTTTGGACATATCAATGGCAGTATTAGCACCAGGGGCAACAGTGTCTCCTTTAAGTAAAATTGGCACTGACGAAAGATCTTTAACAATATTATCACAAAAAAGCGCCTCCAACTGTTCACCCATGCTTAGATCAGTCCCAGCGTGAGGAGTCGTGCTGGCCACCGCTTTCTTCCTCTTTGCAGAGTCCCTTTTGGGGCCTTGGCCAGGGGTCGGATCCCTCTGGGTTGGTGGCGGTAATGAGGTATTGATAGGTGGGGGGCAATCCAATGGTGCCGCCACAGATTTATTATTTATGACGACCACCTCAGGTACTAGGGGGATAACAGACCCTCTGCCCTGGTCAATAGGATGTGCTACCGTGGTTAGTGGGGATGGCGTGATGCCCAATTCATGTTCGGCACTCGCTATTTCCTTAGTTAACACCCCTACAGCCGAAAAGAGATATGAAATATTCGATTCAGAATGTCTCGGCACCTTGGCCCTTTTACCCCCCTCCTCCGCAGTAACAATGTTCTTACACTTACCCATGGGTGGATGACAGGGGGCTGACCTTGCCCTGCCTCTTTCTGCCTCTGATGGCCGCAGATGGCCCCGCCCTTGTCCCGGGCTTCTCTCAGCTGCTCCCGCGCGCGACTCGCGGGGCGAGAGGCGTTCCCTCCTGATAAGGCACCTCTGGGCGCGTGGATGAGGTCTCGGTCACGCCTGCCTGCAGCCAAGGCACGCTGGGTAGTGTAGTTCTACACCCAGCGGCAGCTGGGCGATGCTCGGCGCTAGGCAGGCAAGCTGGTCCTGGGTCCCTGGGGTGTGACAGTGATCGTGGCTGGCCGTTTCCCTCAAGGCGGACTGGTGAGTCAAGCTGTAGCCCCATGGAGCTCAAGGCGCTCCCTCCTGATAAGGCACCTCCGGGCGCATGGATGAGGTCACGGTCGCGCCTGCCGGCAGCTAAGGCACGCTAGGTAGTGTAGTTCTACACCCAGCGGCGGCTGCGCAATGCTCGTGCTAGGCAGGCAAGCTGGACCCGGGTCCCTGGGGTGTGACAGTGAGCGTGGCTGGCTGTTTCCCTCACAGCGGACTGGTGAGTCAAGCTGTAGGGCTACTCATGTGGTGCTGCAGGCCCACTAGTAGCATTTGATTTACAGGCCCTGGCACACTAAGTCCACTTTACTAGGGACTTATCAGTAAATCAAATATGCCAATCAGGGAGAACCAATTGCAATAACAATTTTCCCAGAGAGCACTTGCACGTGCCCAAAGCATCTGAGCCAGAAAAAACAAAATCCAGCACAGCATCAACAATACAGGAGGTAGAAGCAAAAAATCAGGAGAAACCACGCCAAAGATGCCAAGTCTAACACTCCGCTCATGGCTTTTAGTGCATTTCATGATTTACTTATGTAAGTATACATGGGAATGAGTCAAAGTGATATGCCTTCCCAGGTGAAGCATACTGAGAAGAAATATCTTTATTTCTCCTTGTTTTTTCTCTTTCTACGTGTGCTGTCCTCTTTAGCACACATAGAAAGAGGAAAACATGTCAGAGAAATATTTTGTGCAGGTAGATGTCCCTTCTTGCACAAACACAATCCCGACTATAGCACAGGCACCCTTGCATTGCAGTGCCAGGGTGCCTGTATTGGCACTAGGTCAGGGCCACAGATGTAACCACTAGGGCACATAACTCCCCTTGTAAGGATGTCCCTATTTAGGCTCCAGATTGCAAGAGGCCTTTGAGGTGGACGAGAGCCAAGAATCTTGAGAGAGCCTGGCTTGAGCTTTCAGTGGCTTGCCCACCTCAAATTGTAGAGTGTTAATTGCAGCACTAATTGTAGTAGCCATGTAGGATTCCCTAAAGGAGATAAAATGCTCCTGTTGTTTCTGCCTTTGCACCAAAACTTATATGGAATGCAGTGGTGGCTGGCAGAGGGGGAGCAGGGGGGAAGTAAAACATTTGACTCATCTCTTTGCTGTTGCTGCCGTGTCTTTCCTCATCGTCCCTCTTCGTCATCTCTCTGCTCCGGCCAGGACCAGGAACCACCCAGGCTCCCCTGAATCTGAGTTCTGTGGTTCAGCGCTGTTGGAAAATGAGGCAGTATCTGTGAGGCCAGCACAAATAGCATGACTACAGTTATCCAAAAACCCCATTGTAACACTTGACTCTCAGAGGGTAGCATTGCAGAGCAGTCTAAGGCTTACTCAAGGGAGGTGGTGTGGGCTAGTAATCGCCATTTACAAGTATGCAGAAATAAAGCTCAATAATGAAAGCTGTTGGAATCACTTTGTGACATTACATAACATTTCCACCCCTCCCACAGGGGGGGTGGGGTCTAGTACCACCACTCCATGTATGCACATCATCTTGCCCCGTAATGCAATGATTTAAACATAACCTGGAGCGAGGGCCTTGCCCACTGGCACCATCCCAGTGGCAACCCACCCCATTATCTCAACAAGCATTTAAAATAGGTACACCTGTCCTGGTGACACATAACCCTGACTGATCTTATAATGACCATACGCTATACACCTCTACATCTTAGGGGCTAACGGTCTGGGTTGTTCTTCACCTAACCCAGCAGCAAGAATACATGTTTAGACATCACTTTGAATGAGGTACTGATCATAGCTGATAACATTGTAATGCATTGCAAACACAGCCCCTAAAAGACAGCACAGTTATAAACAAAAGATTTAGAATATGCAGCCAAATACCCTAGCAAGATTGTCCAGCAACATAACCCAGGTTCTTTATGAATTCACATTACGCATGTGACTTTCAGTCCCTATAAGAGAAAAAAACTATGTAAATGCACAGCCCTCTATACCTTGAGGCAGTCCCTAAAGCACCCCCAGCTGTAGAGCAAAGGTTCCAGCACCAGGAAGCTGATGACTATTGGCTGAGCCCTTCAGGGGATGTTTCTTCCAAGTCCCCCAGGAACTTAGGGAAGGACTTTACATCTTCGTGCTGGGAGAATACTGCTTTGCTCCTGCAGCTCCCCCTGCACCTTGGCGTACACCTGGCGGTGACCCCATTCTCTTAGGGGCCACCACACACAGAGAACGACCTGTGTTTCCTCTCAGGCTGGTCCACACCTGCAAGGCAGTATGGGGCGCTTTTCCTTGGCTCAGGAATACTAGAGCAGCGGCTCCCCCGCTGCTCGAGGAGAATCGCTGCCCCCGCGAGCTACACCTTGCCACTTCCCATCTCCGTTGGGGGCACGATCCCACCAGGACCCTTGCTGCCAGGTGAGTCCATCCAGCATAGGGAGCCCACCCCCGGCTGCTCCTTCCTCATCTCTGCAGCCCAGTCCCACTCAGGCACCCTGCATCACAGGTACATGGGAGGGCAGCTCGAGGAACCCACCCCAGCTACCCTTGCCAGCTCCCCAACTGGCCAGTACCCTTGAGTGCTTCCGCGGGAGCCGGCACCTTTCTTCTGGTACGCCCGCTCCTGAGGGCAGACATGGAGACTCTAAGGCTGACTGGACCTTGGGGGAGTGTGATGGCACTCCCCCACCTGCGCGGGGCTCACCGGGCCTGAAGTCAGGCCACTCCCCCTTGGAGGTCTTCACGGGAAGCGCAACAGAGCTCCCCAACTTTGGCATCGGTCTTCGGGCCCCAGAGATGGGATCCCGGGCCCAATGGGCAGTCTTCACAGGGAGTGCAACGGTGCTCAGGACTTGTGTTTGGAGCGACAGGCCCTGAATTGGGATCCTGGGCCCCTGGGCATTCTTTGCAGGGAGCGCGCCGGTGCTCCCGGCTTCCTTCCTCTCGTGAGGGGTGCGTGACGGTGCTCCCCTCCCTCTGTATCATCAGGGGCCAGGGTAGGCTCCTGGCACCCTGTTCGGGCAGTTTCACTTAACATTTTGTGGGAGCAGCCCCCGGGACCCGACCCACTCTGGGGGCACATCTTGGACCGGTGGCAGAGCCCCACATGCTTCATTGTCGGTCTTCCCTGGGGTCAAAGGTTGCCTACCTTATCAGGGGTGTATCTCGGCCTCCAGTCGGCCGATCTGCTCTATTTTGGCCTCTTTTTGCTCCTGGTGGTGCTTCCCTGCCACTGGGATAACTTTATTTTGCTCTCCGGGTCTCCGTGAGGGTGAATTCATCAGGGCACGGTCTTCACTGGCTCCCTGTGCCAGGCTTTTGCCTGGCTCTCCTCCTGAGCCTCTCTTCTTCTTGCTCAGAGGCCCAGGCTTCTGCTTACTGGTCCTCAACTCCCCTTTTGGCACAAGATAGGGTCCTTGGACAGTCTGGGTGTTTTTCCTTCCAATTGCCCATGGCACCAGACTCCAGCACCAGTCTTCCTCTGCTGACCACACCCGGGAGAGGGCCCTCTTCCTTTGCAAGTTCTTTTAAAAGAATTTGGAGTGGGCTAGCAGGAAGTCTCTGCTTGCCCTATCAAGCAGCGACACATCACCTTTCTGCTCCCTCTTTCTTGTCCAGGCTTCTGGGTTAGTTCAAAATGGCGGCATCCAGGGGTCCCATGCCACATGGTCTATGAAAAGCCCCTTCCCCCTTGCTGCCTTCTCTCCAGAGAAGCTTGGTGCCTGGCACCAGGTGAAAGCTACTGATGGATAACAGGTAACTCCGCCCACCGTCTCTCCCTTTTGGAGAGGAGACCTTCGCCCTTGGAATGCTTGCTGTGAAGGGCCAGGTCTCTGAGGCTGCAGCTTGGGGAGGAGGGTCATTAATCTAGCCTGGCAGGACAAGTCCCAGCCAGTCTCTGGTTATGAGCTGAGTCACAGTAATATGACATTTCTGGATGACCCATAAGTGGCACATATATGGTTTTTAATTCAGCAGAATACTTTTTCTCATCTAATGTACAGTGGATTTTAATAACTGTCTAGAATTTTTAGGCCCCAGAGAAGTGAAACAAAGTCCATGTGATCCCCATCCTCATTGGAGAATAATGGAGTTGTCCTTCAGTGACAACAGTAAAGCACACTGACTTTTCCTTACATGTTTCTTCCCATTGTAAAAAGCCTATTCCATGACAACACCCAGCACTGCATAATTCCTGCCACACTATTCAATCTGTACCTGCTCCTGGGCTGTGCAAGGCAGGAATCTCCAAAGCGCAGCCCCTAAAGGTGTTCACACGCATGCACACACTTGTCTGCATGTAACCAGCCCGCTGCCCCTTACTCCGGCCGCAGCGCAGCGGCCTACTCTCACCAGGGGGTATCCCGGTAAATTCAACAGACAGTCTCTTTCATCATGAGTTCCCTGTTGGTGAGTCCCAATTTATGAGGCTCGCTCACAGTAAAAGCTCAAAAATTAGGTGTTCAAAAAGTGAAAAATCCAGGAGGCTCAGATGGTCAGTACCACCTTCTAACAGGCGCTAAGCGAGGGACTGGGAGCCTGGGGATCTTCTCTAACCAAGCTGTAATCAGCCTGCGTGGAGAACATGCAAAGTGTGCATGATGGGTTGGCGGGCTAAGCTGTTATGTACACTGATAACAGCGCATACCACTCCCCATAGGGGCCTCTTATCCCCCTTGACCCCAAAAACTCCTGGACACAAAATAAAATGATAATAAACCATATTTCTTTTATCGTTTTATTTTTCTTTTATTTACACTGCTGGAAGGGGCGGCGATGCTCCCCCGCCATGGCGGAAGAGCCACCACTGATAAAATGTCTCTCTTTGACCCTCATGAAGATGCAAGAATTATTGTACCCCTTAGACCCTGATACTCCAGCTACTCCAAGGATTCAAATTCAACAGGTGCAATAGTGAATGTGTATTCCAACTTTAGTCTTGTAAACTGCGACATAACATGCAGATTTTGGACCTTTTGGCATGAACTCTTCAGTTTAACAGTATTTACCAAGCATTTACCCCAGGACACTTCAGCAGGTTTAACCAGCTTGAATTTACCTGGGAAAGATGCTTTTTGATGAGAAGGGAGCAAATGAAAATACGTTAATGAGTTTGGAAAAATATGGATTTGGACCCCATGATAGAAATATAGATCCAGCTCCCTTAGTCATTAATATCTGTTTTTAAAAATTGTTCTGAAATACTTATTGCACACTGAATTGTCTTGCCGGTGGAAACCTGAACACATTTGTTCAATGATTCCTGCATTTGTAAATGCAAGTCATGGCTGACCCACTTCCGCCATTTGTCATTTCAAGCTGGCTTCAGTCCGTGCTCTTGAATGAGAGTCCGGGGCATGCATTAAGCACAGTTTCTAGGGCAGGAGGCGAATTGGCGTATAATGCGCTTCTAAACAACCGTTTCTGAACGTGGCACGCGAATTTTAAATTTAGGCTTTGCTTTCCCGTTAGGACGAGAACCGCATATTTAACAAAAAGATAATTAACTGTCAATCGCCGGAGCGTTCCACTTGAATTTGCAATCAGTGGCACAGAACAAAAGGCGGGAAATGAAGGCTGAGGAATAGTAAAAGCATGCAATGATAGATGGGACTGTCAGAGAAAACATGAATAGTTAGCGTGCACCAGGCTGTTTTTTTACATAGAACCTGAAAGTTTGGTTAGGCAGCGCAGAATCAGGCCCTGTGATTCATGGTAGTGTGAAATTAGAAAGGATTCCGCAGGCCTTGTGCAATTTCTGAGCGCGGTTTCTTTTGCAGTAGTGTCTTACAGATATGGGGACAATAAATTACCCTGTCCCTAGGTTACGCATGGCAATCCAGTGTCCTTTTTCATTATAGTTTTCAGGAACAGACATCACAATAACACCAGGGGAAAAAAAATGCTTACACATAAGAAGCATCACTGTGCCAATGTGCAATAGCTCTACTTGCGCGTTATTTCAATGTCCTGGGATGTAAACACTGAGGAGCAACACAACCTAATATGCATTATGATTGTAAAAATAATGTATAATGTTTTAATGGCATTAAAATAACTCTACCTGAAGTATGAGGGGTAAGGCAAGAGAGAGGGGGCCTCATTTATAAGAAGTGACGCATCACTGCATGAAAGCAGCGATGCATCACTTCTCAGTGCGTCCTCCTTGCGAAATGATGGATGCATCATATTTACAGTATGAAGCATCATATTGCAAGGAGTTACCGATACGTCAGTATTTCTGACGTATCTGTAGGCGCAAAAGTGACGCATTACTGGAGTGTGTCACAAAAGTTGCGCAACTCCAGCAGCTGTGAGGCAGGCATAAGATATTGATGCATTTGCACCCTAGAAGTGGCACAGTGAAATCTCGAAGATGTCACCTTGTCACTTCTATGAGGCTTACCTACGTGGGACCGCCCACCCTGCATACATATAACTGACGCAGGTATAATGTAGCGCAGGGGTTTACAAAGTGACAGGTCTGTTTAGATGCATCACTTTGTCTATAGGGCGCAACAGGAGGCATGTTTTACGCTGACGATGCATCACAAAATGACCGGTGTTGCCCATGGTCAAAGTGCTGTCCTACTTGTAGAAGAGTCCACAGTTCACAGTTGGCTTAGCAGTGTAAGTTAGAAGAACTACTATACCAGCCAATAAAGGTGCACTCCAATGTTAAAGGCCCGAGTTGAAGGTGAGTGCCTTTAACATTGGAGTGGTCTTTAATGGCTGGTAGAGCCTGCTACTGAGGACTCTAAGGCAAAATGTTCTAATTTGTAAAACAAAGGCCTCACAGATTGAAATCCCCCACGCTCCGTGAAGCTTTTTGTTGACAGCAACAACTGAGAACAAAATTGGACTGTTGGAGCTCTGGGCTTCTATTGGCCATTAGAAGCTGGAAGCACTTCTTGCTTCGTTCTTTAGCGGCTCCTGGGTCCTTCTGATCCTTTAGCTGCTTCGAGCCCCTCGGCGCCAAGCAAGGATACCTCAGCTGTGAATCCAGGGCAGCGTACTACTGGGACAGTGCGCAGGACAATCACAAAGAAATTGAATGATCAGCAGTGCAATGGCGGCAGCAATGCTGCTGCCGGTAGTAAAGACCCCCCTGATGCTGGTCGGAAAGTTGCATCAGCGGCAAAATCAGTGAAGGACATGATTAAACCTACCTTAGCCGAGTCCTTCACTGCAAAACCACTGAAGAGCACGTAAGCGGGAACTGATGAAGAAGGCCTCTAGGACCGGAATCCCGGTATCCAGGGAACATGCAGATACAGTATTGCAGGCACCGCCTGGGGCAGACCCAAGTCAAGGGAAGCCGAGCGCAGAGCCAGCGGGCTCAGTCCGGGAATATCACACCAGCAAGACAGGAGACTCTGCTACAATGGAAATTGGCATCGATGAGGTGGTGAAAGCTGGAACTTTAGCGGGAGGAAAGCTGGTGTTACCGGGGGAAGCCATGAGTAATCAGGACCTGGGTTCACTATTAAATCCCTCAGAGCGTACTGATTTCACAAATATCCTGCAATTTCAAGGGCTAGCACAGGATAGAGGTGCTATGGGCTTACCTGATGGTGACTAGTTTTTCTCTTTAAACGATGACTCAGATTCTCTGCTTTCAGGCGAAGGGAGTCTTTCTGGAGATTCAGACTATGCAGACAGCTTATCTGTACAGAGGCACCCCATAGGGGCCCAGCAGAAAAAGAGGTCCAAATCAAAAATGAAAATGCCTGATAGTCCCTCTAACACCAGGACAGCAAGGAAGCTTGTTTGGGACTATTCAGCTACATCGCCGCTGTATCAAGAGAATGGTAGTATAAATAAACAGGCGGGTAGAATGCATCGAATAGTCCTCCTCAGCCTACCTCACTGGATCCTCTCTACACTACGCTAAAGCAAATGCAGGGAGAAGCCAGGACAGAGAGTCAGAGGGCCAAGCAGGCAACTAAAAAGATACAAAGTTCCCTGAGGAAATTGAACAAACTGTATGAAGACATGGCAGATAGGGTTGCCCACGTGGAGAAAACAACAGCAACATTGGAGGATGACGTTAGCAGATGGCACATTTTCAAACAAGCACAAGAGAAGGCAGTTGAGGACGTCCAGTGGAAGCTGGAGGATTGTGAAAACCGCCAGCGGCGGAATAACATAAGGTTGCTCGGGGTGGCCAAAGGGGTTGAAGGGCAGGACATCAGGCTGTTTTAGTTAATCTTCTGAAGGGCGCTTTTCCCGGGATGGCCTCTTGGAACTGGAAGGACGAGGTACAAAGAGCTCATCGGTTCCCTCTGACTCAAAAGAAAAGCTATGGGGGATCTCAAGTTGAAAGACCTAGGGCAATCTTGGTATAGGTGGGTAATTATCTTCTTAGACAAGAAGTCATGGAAAAGGCAAAGGCCGAGCCTAGACGCACATTTAATGGTATTTCATTTTTTGCCCGACCTGATTTCTGGCACATTACCGTAGAAAGAAGGTGAAGGTTAAGGCAGCTGATAGCTCCTTTTCAGGGACACGGGTCTCAGGCATATCTATTGTATCCTGCAAAGCTTAAAGTGATCACTAAAGGGCAAGTCAGAATGTTTTTTTCCGATGTCAATGCCCAACAGTTTTGGATGAATTGAAAGGGCAGAAGGGGGGATGAGGTTGTGGGCCCAAAGGGTAGGCAACATTATTAGGGGGTTTCTTTGTCCGTTGTTGTCCACTCCAGGGGACCCTGGGGTTCACCTTTTTCATTTTTCTTATATTTCATTAGGTTTCTGAAGACATGGTCTGTCATGGTATGATTTAGGGAACACAACCGGTGAGAATAATGGAGAGGGGGGAGGCTGCGATTGCTGCGTGACAAGCGGTCACATATAGGTCATGCTTGACCTATTTACCTGTAAGGGGGTGGGGGGTCCATGGAGGGGGTCTCTTGTTTGAGGGGGGCCGGGGGTGGTGGGGGGCAGAGGGGGGGCACCCACACTATAGCACAGCATGACATCCAAGGTTCTCTGATTCGCTGGTTAAAAAGTTGGGACACATATTTGATGTATTTTAATGAGCGTACAGATTGCTTCGATTAATATCTGCTGGCTCAACGATCACCTTAAAAGGCAACGAATTGTGTGGGCACGTCTGAATCCTGTAGATACTGGTAGTACATATTATTCAGCCCCACACAAGGTCTGTGTGAGATTTGATTCTTTTTTTATTTCTAATTCCTTGCTGTCAAGAACCCAGATCGAGAAACAGCCCAGGATAATCTCAGACCACAATCTATTGATATTAACTCTTAAACTTACAAAAGCAGTCAGACAGGAAAGTACTTGGACTTTTGAAAGAAGATTGTTCAAGGATGAAAGTTATATAAAACAAATGAATGACTGGAATCCAACTTTCTGGGAGATCAATAGAGGAAGTACCTCCTCGGGTATCTCTTGGGATGCCTTTAAGACAGGCATTCGTGAGTTTGAGTCTATATAAGCAAAATCAGGAAGAAACAAGATCAAAGAAACTTCCTAAAGCCATGGCGGATGCAGAGGAGGAGTTGAATGTAGCAATTCTGCAAGGGAACCCTCTAGATCAAGCACTTCTCAAAATTGTACTCTTAAAAGCAGAGGAGGTGTACAACCCAACACATACGTAAGGTTATTACCCTCTTTGATGCAGTGGAAGTCTCAGGGGACCCCATGGCGGTATTGCTCTTGGATGCAGAGAAATCATTCAATAGGTTCTCCTGGGACTATTTCTGGATGGTTATGAGGCGGGGAGGTTTTTGGGAGGGGTACATTAGAGCAATCCAGGCTCTCTATAGAGCTCCCACAGCCCGACTCAGAATCAATAGAGCTTATACTGCGTCTCTTCAGATTAAGCAGGGTACTCGTCTAGGGTGCCCATGCTCTCCACATCTCTTCGCCTTGTACATAGACCCACTGATCCATAATTTAGAATCAAATGACAGGATTCCGCCACTGATAGTTCAAGGTCGAGAATTTAAAACGTTGACATACGCAGATGAAATAGCTATCGTTACTTCAATGCCTGTCAGGAATATAGTAGAGGTGGAGTTAGAAGCTCAGGCATTTGGGCAGGCATCAGGCTACGTGCTTAATAGGTCTAAAACACAGATAATTAAGAACAGCAGGGCAGTTTGCAATGGCAGGCGAGTGATTGATTCTGCGGTATATTTAAGAATAAGTATCTCGGCAGATCTTAATAATACTGTAGATAGAAATATTGAGCCTGTGATTGCTAAAGTCAAAAGAGATCTTGACAGGAAGCACAACCTCCAGCTGTCGTTAGTTGGGCGTACAAATTTGGTAAAAAATGATTATTTACCCAAGTTCCTTTATTTATTCAGGGCAATTCCACTTTTTCTTTAGGCCAAATGGTTTTTGCCATTGGAGCATTTAATTAATAGATTCATATGGGCACATGGTAAAATTAGGAGGGCACTCCACTATATAACGCTTCCAAGGGTCAGGGGTAGCTGAGCAATTCCAGATTTCAAAATGTATTACTGGGCAGCAGCCTCCAGTATATGCAGGGATTGCTAGGTGGGGTGGCAGAGGATCCATCTGGGTCTACTGATATATATGCGATACTCATGGGAAAGGAAGCAGAGAATTGCTTTCTTAAGTACACTGATCCCAGTTACTTTAAAAGAAAGAGGTTTAAGACGCTGCTGGCAGCCTATAAGATACGGGCATCATTCTGTAAGAAATGTGGACTTGACAGGTTCAACGCGTACACCCATATAGTTAGGAATGTGTCCCTACCAGGGAATTATTCGCGAACGTAGTCATGGCTGAATGGGGAAGGCGGGAATTCAGAAACTAGGTGATTTGATGGGGACCAATGGGATTCAAATAAAATACTTTAAAGAGGGTCAAAGGGAATATATTTACCGACCTGACATCTCACTTCCCTCCTATAGTCATAGGATTCAATCGTTTGGATTGCTTACCAACTCCCACATGATAAGATTCCGCCAGAAGGGTGGGCTGATGGGAATTTCTCAGCCAGATGTAACTCATTTTTCTTATGTATAATTCCTGTTGGTTCCTAGTTACTAGTACAGAAGCACACACAGTGGACCAGGGCATCTCTGTTTTGTATTTCGATATGACCAACGGGATTCTCCAGTTCTCGGAATTACAGGCTGGCTGTGGAATTGATAAAAGAAGCTTTTTAAAATATTTACAAGTGCGGAGCTTCTTTGTTAATAAGCGGGTAGGATCCGCTGGGTTTAGTAAAAATAAGATTTTGGATGTCACAGAAGGCGGGGTAGATTGCACTATCCGTAGGTTTTACTCGGAGCTATCTGCAACTAAGGGTGATGACCTGGGAAAATATGGTACTAATTGGGCAGAGAAACTAGGGTTAGATCAGGACTGTTTCCAAGGTTCCCTGGAATTAGGATGGACCACTGTATGTTCTGCAGGACTACAGGCCCAGCAGTATAAGACAATATACTCCCTGTACTACACACACGGAAGGATAGCTCAGTGGGGGGGAACCAAATGTATTTCTTGTCCACGGTGTGATAGTTTGAAGGCAGATATAATCCATATTTTGCATCCTGCCCTCAGTTATACACATTGCATAGAGCCATCAAAACCTTCATAGATTGATCCTTGGGGATTAAATACAATAATTTATTACATTGTGTAGTAAAATGATTCTTCAAGAGTTCAGTTTGCAAGTTAGAATGTCTAATGTGGACACCTAACCATAAACTGTTTTGTATTGTAGTAAAAAGGAACAGTGGGAACCTTACCTCGACTTGCAAAATATTTCTGAAATGTTTTGTTTTAGCACTTAGTCTCTGTAGGCCTTTTGCCCCTTACTGCCTAAACGGCGGAAGCTTTCCTGCTCCCATGATGACACAGTGCATGGATTTGCTGAGAAGCCTGTATTTGAACATTGATAGAGTGTAATTTTCTAAAGTGGTGGCAGGTGCTGAATTGGAGGTGTAAATATTAACAGGGTTTGGCGTCACAATTGTGTTGGCTATTGTGATTTGTGCAAGCATTGATGTGTTGAGTGAATTATTGTAGTTTGTGATTTGCAGATGTGTACATTCTTTTGTTAAAGAAGATAAAGAAGTTAACAAGCTCAGAAGTAGTCTAAGATCCTGGGATAGACAGATAAACAAATAAATGATTTTGGTGTTCTTGGCTGCTAAAGATTTGAAGTGCAGGTCAGGAGACATTATCAACTGCAGAATTGAGACAGGGACAGTAACAGTTTGTTGGGATTGTACTAATATTGAACAGGATTAGTGACATGTGATGCGCAAATGTGACACTTCATTGAATAAGTGATTTCCGCCTATAGAGATTTCATTGGTTTGCATCAAATTCTTTTGATTGAGAAGAGTTGGGAGGTATTAAAAACGTGAAAATTCCATTTGTTGAATTGCTCCTTTAATCAGTGCTGGCTGGTGACATTTGAAAGTGGTGAGACATAAAAGTTGCGGGCTGGCGCACAGCGGCTATTGTTCACAGGGAGCGTGCCTGAACATATCAAGGGCAGTTCTGGGGAGTCCCCCACACTCAGAAAAGGTTGAAAATATAGCGGCCAAATTTTGCATTTTCAAGGACATTTCAGAAATCAAGAATGTTAATAAAGCAATTGGGAAAGTGTAGCAATTACATCCATATTGTGACTTTTTATGATAAAATAATGTAGGTTGCTGCTTATCCATATAACCATAGATCTTTATTACAGACTTTGAGATAAATAACAATGCTGACTACCTCACATATTTCTTTATTTATTGATGCCCATTTTTACGGCTTGTTTCTCTGCTATTTCTGTGTGAGCTTCAAAGCATATACCATGGTGGCTGGATATTGCTTCTCCTTGAGGTGGCACGCTTAACCCCCAGGCACTTCCCAATCTCCATGGTCAAGGTGGTACAATCTGTAGGATGCAAACCACTCTGGTGATTTCAAGTAGCCTCACACTATTCTACTGCACTCATGCTTATGCACAGCTACAAGCTCACTGTTACACGGTTGGAGCAGTCTCTACCATACATGTACAGCATCAAGACACTTCACAAATAGACCACTTTGGACTCAGACACTTTCTATACATCCCTACTCTAGCATCTGTTGGTCACTCCTTTTAACTTCAATCCATGCCAAGGTGCATCAGCAAAACACAAGAGGACAACTCTGTTGATCTCACACAACAAACCCCTGCCCATATAGGCCACATACCATTCTATAGCCACAACTGCAAAGAAGCAGTGCGCAGCATGTCAGCAAGTGCGCTTTGTCCCATTGTCACAGGCTGGAGCACCATATAAAAGCAATTACAATACAATAGCTAGTACAGGCTAGTAATGCAGCTCAGTTCTGCAGCCTTCCTGGTGTTATAGCAATTTTCAGTCACACACAAATACAACACGAAACCCACACAGACGGACACACAGTTCCCCAATGCATTTAAATCCTGGCCAGCAAACAACACACCCTATTCCAACAATACTGGGACTCACTTAGTTCAGTCTAAGCACCTCTTTATTGGCCTGGTGCACAAACCATGATATGGTGATAGGACACACGTCATTCTGTTGTGCTCTTTCTCTCTGCACACATGAACCACTGCAAAATGTATCTCGGGTCTCATGTACAGCAGCGGTTTTGCTTTCTAGCACCTATGTCATCCTGGAAGTTGTACTTATTCTAATATGATGTGGAAGGCCTGGGTGCTAATCCAACGTTCCCACAATAGCCGCTAATTCCCTCACCTAGACATGAAAGCGCTAGCCGAGGGTTTAAGGGAGAGAGCAGCTGGTGGTGGAACAATGTCGCACACGCGGCACGTGGGACTGCAAGAGCCCCCCCTTCAAACCGTCAATATTCGCCATATTTCCTGGGTGTCATTCCAGTGGCAGCGTGGATGGCATCTAAAGTGCACAGGCTCAAACCGTCGAACGCAGATAACCATAAGGGCCTGCTGTTGCAGTTACATCACTAACCCTGAGGCACGACTAAATTAAATGGATGCTTTTTGTGCTTCTAAAATGGAGAATTGAGGCCAGTGATGGATAAAAATGGACATTGGGTAGCATGGCAGAATGGGCTTACTTCTCGACCTGATCCTACATCCCCTCACTGGTCATATACTGCTGATATTATTAACAGTGCAACCCTGCCAGGCTGCCGTATGCACAGCTGGTACACACCGTGCTACTGCACAACCTCCATTTTAGAAGCACAAAAAGCATATACCACTCTGCATAGCGATGATCATATACATGTATTTATTGAATTATTTTATACCACATTACAATATGCATATTGCGCAGCTCAGACTGTCAGTACTCACTACCTGAATCTCCAAGTCTGGTTCTAGTCTGCACTACTGGTTGAAGTTGAGTCGTTGACTTGACCAGATTTTTGACTTTTCGTGATCGAATGAGGGAATTCAATCAAGGCTGAGGACTGCGGTGGTCAGGATGAACACGAGATGTGCTCTGACTCACTCGAGGCTCCGAAGTAACGCTCACAAGAAGCCATGCAGTGATTGGTCATACACCATGTTAGTGCCACCCACGTGAAGCGCCTCATGCACAACAATGCTCAGGACTGTGGAGAAGCCTGGCAAACATGTGCGTCTCAGCCAATCCAGACACTGCTCCAGCAGCGCAAGGATTGGCTTGAGCAAGGATACTCTTTGCTCATTAGGAGACCGAGGGCTGTGGTATGAAACAACCCTCGCTCCCCACATATGCAGCTTAGTGCACATGTTCGGGCTGGTCAGAAAAATTATCAGCCCAAAGCTGAACATGTACCCTCTTGCTGTGCGCTACACCACCCTTACAATCATTGTGATGTCAGTCATCACAATGACAACGACTTCACTGAACCTGCTGCCTCGCCCACTGCAAAGCTGCTAACACCTGACCACCTCGGGCGTGGCCCAGTGGCTGGCCTGCCTGGGATTAATTTAAAGTAAGTTGTTATTGATGGGGTGCGACTTGTGAATGGGGCCCTCAATATATAACTGAGGCAACGCCCCAGCGCCCTAATGGATGCACAGCCACTGCTTTCGATATCTTTAGAAGAAGCTGACAAAAACTGTTATTTTACATTGCATAAAATTGTAAAATTGAAGCTTTGTGTGTGTAAGGAAGAATTGTAAAGGAGGGTAAGTCGTTGCAATGAGAAGGTTGCTACATCATATTTGCCAGCACTTGTATTAGTCAGTTGGTGTGAAACGCCATGCTAGGATTGAATGAGCTGTGTAAAGAGTTGTACTGCTATTGGTTGGTTGACTTATAGAGTCACGCTGAGATTAGGAAAAGGACTAACTGAAGTCATAAACGGAACAAAATCAAAACATTAAAGATTTATATTTTGTACTTTGCCATTTATTGAATACAATTTGAAATCATACATTTTTTTAAAGCAATCAAGAATTTAATAAGAGGTGATATGACTTTTGCTGTTGGAAAGGTGAAGAGGCACCTCCTGATGACTGAGGAAGGGTTACATACATGTGTATAGCTTGGTGCAGAATCACTGAGAAAGAGAGTGCATTGAGTTTTCCAAGATGGGGGACATTTTTTTTTTTTTAACGCAAGACTTTATTGACAAGTTCGGTAAAGTACAATAGTGCGCCTACAACCCTGGGGCCGGCTAAAACATTCACCCCCTCTGATGAATAGAGAAAATACACAGCTATTCAGCCGACAACCAGCGGTCCGGCAGCGCAGTCAATAGTATATATGACCAACTGACAATCACTTTTATCTTACAAATTGGATGTCATCCTGCTTTTGTGTTTTGTAGTAACATAACTTTAACAATTGACTCAATGGTTACATGAACAACATCTCCTGTCATCCGTAATCTATTTTTCACTGTGATATGTACATTATCCTAGACCGTTATCCCTTCCACCCCCACCCCCAATTCGGCCCCACACTATTAATCTATTATGCCTCCCGGCCTTACTCATCCTACCAGCCTCATCATTAGCCAGCGGCCCCAGGCAGTTAACTTTCATCCATCTCGTCCTCTGAGCTATCAGTATCGTCTTCCTCTAAAGGTTCACATATGTCCCCCCTGTTTGTGTTCCAAGGCTGCCATACCTTATTCCATTTACGAGGGTTCGCTCTCATTTTATAAACCGCCCGTTCTGTTACCATAAGTGTGTCCATATTCCTGCACCATTGTGACAAGGTTGGTAATTCTGCTGCCCCCACCTCTGTGCTATGTCTCGTTTTGCTGTCATGATACCCACAGTGGCCCACAGCCTACCCTGATGCGTTAGGTCATTAGGGCCCCACACATTCAGCAGGCACACATAGGGGTCAGGCGCCAGGGAGATATCTAGTGTTTGCGAGATGGTGCGCATTACCTGCCACCAATAGCACACAAGGGTCAGGCATTCCCAGATGGTATGAATGAAGGTACCCTCCGCCCCACACCCCCTGAGACAGTGTGGGTGTGCTGCCCTGTGCAGTCTGTGTAGTGTAGTTCTTGTATAGTATATCCTATGCTGAATTTTTTGCTGCACCAGATGGAACCTAGCCGAAATGCCCGCTTCGCGTGGGGACACCATGGCTGCATTCCAGTCCGTTTCATCCATATCTCCTATCTCCGCAACCCATTTTTCCCTCAACTTTTCTAGTGGGTCTGGCAGGTTATTTAGCAGTTTACGCTAAGTAAGGGAGGTAGCGCCCTCCTGCATAAAGTCTGTGAACAGGCGATCCTCAAGCGGCGAGGATTCCGGGACCGTTGTGCCTGCAGGGATAGCCGCCATCAGGGCGTGCCTGATTTGAACAAATCTGTATGTTTCTGTAGGACCTAGGTCGTGGTGTTGCTGAAGATATGAAAACGGGACCACCCCTTCTCTCGACCACATGTCCCCTACCGTGGAGATCCCTATATTATCCCACTGGGTGAACCCTTTAGTGTGTCGTAAGTGTCCCAGAGCCTTTTTGTCCCATAACGGTGTTAACTTCGTGATGACTCCCCCCACTTCAGTCTCGCCTGTGCCTTATGCAACAACGTTACCGTGTGTTTGGTGGGTCCCGTTAATTTTGCCGCAGATCCCTTGTGGTACAGCGGTGCCAGCAAACTGTGTGTGCCCAACTGTGACCTGTCTGCGAGGTAGGCCGGATCAGTCTCTGGGGCGTGCAGCCATTGATTAATCATTTTGAGCTGTGCTGCCCAATAATACAACTGCATATTTGGCAGGGCGATCCCACCATCCAACCAGCTTCTATTAAGTTTTAAATGCGCAATGCGAGCTGGGCCGTCACCCCATAACAAGCCCATCATCACAGCCGTCACTTTTTAGAAATAGCTTGGAGGTATCAGGGTCGGTGTGTTTTCGAGCACATACAGGAAACGCGGCAGTGCCTTCATTTTAAATAATGCCGCTCTGCCCAGCATCGTCAGTGGAAGGGCCTTCCAGTGTCTTACATTGCTTCTCAGCCGAGTGAGAGGAGGCTGCAGGTTGCTTTCAAAGAATTCAGTAACGTCTTGGGTGACGTAAATCCTTAGGTATTTGAAGAAGGTGGTCGCCACCGTCAAGGGGCAAGCGTCAGGGAGAGTCGGAGAAGGGCCTTTTACTTCGTAAATGACCGTCATCGCCCAATTTATAGTGTATCCGGATGCTCGTCCGTGAGTGTCGCATATCCCCAATAGGTTAGGGACACCTCTCTCTGGCTCTGTCAGGTAAATCAGCATGTCGTCTGCACACAGGGAGACTCTGTCCTCACAATTGTCGTCCCAGTAGATCCCCTTCAGTAGCGGGGTCTTCCTAATGGTAACAGCCAGTGGCTCCAGAACCAATGCGAATAATAGAGGTGAAAGTGGGCATCCCTGTCTAGTTCCCCTCGCCAGTGGTATTTCACATGAGATATGCCCGTTCACCACCACACGTGCCACGGGGCTGGTGTACAGCAGCCGCACCAAGGAGATTAATTTAGGGCCAAACCCCATGTGGGCCAGGACTGCGAACAAGTACTGCCATTCCACCATGTCAAATGCCATTTTGGCATCTAGGGACAGTATAACCGCCGGTTCCGTCAGTAAAGGTGCTCGTGCCAGCGCTCCATGCACTCTACGGAGGTTGAGCGCAGTACTTCTATGCGCCATAAAGCCAGACTGGTCTAGATGGATCAACTGCCCCAGGTAGGGCATCAGCCTAGTCACCAACACTTTCGCTAGTATATAAGCCTCTGCGTTAAGAAGCGAAATCGGTTGATAAGATGTGCAGTCGCTAGGCGGTTTACCTGGCTTCAGGATCACCACTATAGTCGCCGCTCGTTGATCGAGGGGCAAGATTCCTCCTTCCCGACTCTCCTCATACATCGCCAGTAAGGGCTCACTCAGTGATTCTGACATTATTTTATGCCATTCGATTGGTATCCCATTCGGCCCGAGAGCCTTGCCCGACCGTATCGCGCCAATGGCCAACTGAATCTCTTCAGTTGTCAAGTCAGAGTCGAGTTCTTCTACTGCGTTCGTCGACAGGGTTGGTGTCTGTACACCGCGGAGAGCTTCCATCGCCATTTCCTCTGTTACCTCGACAGCTGGGGAGTATACCCCTTGTAAATGATCGGCAAGTGTGTCTACAATTTCTTCAGGATGCGTTTGCATTGTTTTATTCACATCAGCTACCTGCAGTATAGTTCTGTTACCCCCCTTCTTCTTGTCCAGCCAGGTCAGAAGTTTACTTGCGTTATCTCCGATGTCATACACCCTATGTGCGGTCGCCGCAACATCCGCCACCGTCTGGTGTCTCAGGTGGTCATCATGGAGTCGCTGGCTCAACTGAAGAGAATGCAACGTGTCATCTGATGGGGCCGCCATATGGGCTGCGTTTGCTCTGCTAAGTTCTAGCTCAAGCTCCACTAAGTCCCTCCTCTGCGCGCGTTTGTGGACTGATATGGCCGAAATGGCTTGCCCCCTCAGGACTGTCTTGTAGGCTTCCCACAGGATCGAGGGGGAGTCAACCGAGTTCATTTTTTCCGCAAAGTAGTTTCGGGTCGCCTTTTTCAATTCTTTACCAACAGACGGTACCTTGAGATACCCTGGATATATCGGGTATACTCTTCTATGGGTCTTTTCCTGACTGGATAAAGTTAACGTCAATGGTGAGTGGTCTGAGATACCTCTTGGTCTAATCTGCACCTCATCTATCGTGAGGAGGCCAGTGCTCAGGGTGAAAAAATAGTCAATTCTGGACAAGCTATTGTGTGTAGCGGAGTAATAGGTGTACTGCCGCTCATCTGGGTGCATGTGTCGCCAAATATCAATCAATCCCTGTGCTTCCAAGAAGTCACCGAATCGGGAAGGACCAGGTGTTTGTGTTGGAATCGGGAATCTCTCCTGTGTATTATGTATCACTGCATTAAAATCCCCTCCTATGATCAAATCGCCCTCCGGGAGCTCCAGTAAGAGCTTCCCCAGGTTGGGCAAAGCTACTGCATGTAACGCCGGTGGAACGTACACCGCAACTATGTTCAACGACTTACCCTCCCACTGTCCATGCACTACCGCGAAGCGGCCTTGGTCATCTACTTTTGTGATCTGAGTTATGAACTGTGAGGATTTTCGCAATAATATTCCCGCCCCACGTGATCCTGAGTTGAACTCCGAGTGTGCTTTCATCTGGTAACCCCGCCTATCCAAGGCCTGTCTAGCAGTAGCCGTTAGGTGTGTTTCTTGGAGAAGAACCAGTGTCGGACTCACCCTCTTGATGCCCTGCATAACCAGTCCCCACTTAATCTTGTCACCCAATCCCATGACATTCCAGGACATGATTTGCAGTGGAGCTACCGGAATTACTTGATGTCCCACTTCTAAAGTGTCAGCCTGCTATCGAGTTGCCATTCAGAACTTTGTGTAGCTTAACCTTTCGGGACGTGGACGGGTCTACCTGGGGCCAAAGCACCCCTTTACAGTGCGGTGTGTTGTGTCCAGCCTGGAGTGTGTAGAAGGTGCATGGTGTAGTCAAACCGTCACAGTTAGTCTTCACATGTCTATGGTACCTAGCAATGGTAACAGCGTGTCGTGTCATGTTGCCTTGAGTCAAAAAACAAAAAAAACCCAGACATTCCCCCCCTTGAACTCTCCCCCTCCCTGCCCCCATGCTACACAGACTTAGAACTGCCCGCCACCCCAACTTAGCAGAGTGCCTGACCCATCCCACACATATACACAATATACTTGCTTGTTGGGTGCGAAGGACACCCCTGAGTTAGCGACCCCTCTTACCCTCCTCGGAGGCCCTTAGCCCAGTGTCCATGGCTGCCCACGCGGCAATGTCCACTCTCAAGAAATGTTCTATGTCCACCGGACAGTTATTCCTCTGTCTGTAAGTCGTCGGTAGCGCTGTCTCTCGCTGGGGAGCTCCTTTCTTCTTCATGTTCCGACCTCTGGGAGTTCGTGCTTCACCTGTATGCCGATCCCCTGGTTTCCTATTCGAGCGGCGGGGTTGCGAGGCTGGCCTCCAACCCTCCAACCAGTCCTGGGCCACATCCGGATTGTCACAAAACCACGTACTGTTGTCAGCCACTACTCGTAGTTTGGCCGGGAACAACATAGAGTACTGGATCTCTCTCGCCCGTAGTTCCTTTTTCACATCCAAAAACGTCCTTCAACGGCGGGCCACTTCCGCCGTATAACCCGGGAAGAAAGCTAGAGTGGAGTTTTGGATCTTAACTGGAGGGGATACCCTCGCTGCCTGTAGGATGGCATCTCTGTCGCGAAAGTTAAAGAGTCTCGCCAATATGGGTCTTGGAGCTGCTCCTGGCTTCGGACGTTCCCCCGGCACTCTATGCGCCCTTTCCACTGAGAAGAAGGTTGACAGACCTTTAGGCTGGAGCTTCGTTTTGATCACATCTACCACAAAGAGGTCAGTTGCTCTAGTACCCTTCGATTCCGGAACCCCAAGGATTCTTATGTTGTTCCTCCTTGAGCGCCCTTCCTGATAGTCCAGTTTTTCTTTCAGCAATTTATTTTCGGCCGTTATTTTTTCCATCGCCGTCTGTAATTCTGACACATCTTCCACCAACGATTTCGTGACCAGTTCCAACGACCCCACCTTTTCGGACATTTTATGGAGGTATGCTCTGATAAGGGTTATCTCGGTAGAGATGGAGCCCACCGTTGTTTGTACCTGCGCTAGCACCCGCATCACATCTTCCGGCGTCGCTTTTTTCCCTCCGCCTCCATCTGCCGGTCTCATGGCCTGTCCTCTTCCGTCTGCAGGGAGAGAGGCACTCTTGTCGCAGGTGTATCTTTCAATACGAGTTTGTGTCGTGCCACCTTTGGGTCCTTTACCAGCCATGATATTTGCTAATATATCTCCACTCACACTGCGGTAGTTCGATTGTTTCGAGGTCCACTTCAGAGCGGGGCTTTTTAGCCTCCTGTACCGCCGCTTTCCAGGGTTACTCATCACTCCCCAGCGCTTATATAGGTCGTGTTGTGGTAGGTGGTAGCACCACCCGTGTCTCCTCCAAGTTCTTAACAATGCAACTGGATTCACACCCTCATTCAGGCGGCTGGACCTGCTCGATTAGTACCTGTGGCTCCACTTCAGACCCGTGCTGTACCGGATAAGGGCGCTCCCTTTGACGGTCCCCTTCGTCAACTCCTCTATCGAGGTTGCGGTTCTTAGTGCTGATTATTGGCTCCCTATCCGTTTTTTTATTTTTTATTTGTAGTTAAGTTGGTTTGTCGGGTATCAGCGTACTTTAGTGCCACTGCGTCCCCCTCTTAGCACCGGTAACCTTCACTGCGTCTTTGAACCAGTGTTCATGGGCCGGCCGCGTTCTCACGGCTGTATCGCAGGTGAGGTAGTAGGCCCTCTTGTAGGACATGCGGTTCCATCACTGCCCCTAGCTTTGTTTCGAGCTGCGGCAGTTGCGAGATGATGCCTGCTATGTTTGTAGCCCTCAGGGAGGGGGGAACTCGCCAGTGTCTTCCCACCGTTAACGCGGTCACCGGTTTCTCACCGCCGCTCCCTTGCGCTGCCTCTTCGTACCCGTGGTCAGGAGCCCCACGCCACTGCAGCCGCTCACTCAGGCAATGGCGTCATCGCCTCTCTCCGCGGCCTTGTTGTCAACTTCTCTCAGCCCGCGGCTCAGCTCTGGGGCCCCGAACCCGTGTTGTCGCCTCTTTGCCTTGCCTGGGGGGGGGGGGTTCACCGCATGTAGGCACCACCGCTTCCACTGTCTCCGTTGTACAGGGCGCCGCGACAGTCACCTCTCTGCCACCAGGCACATCCGGTGTTTCCTTCCCGGCCTGGTGTCACTTCCGTCTGGCTCCCTTGACAACCCGAGTCCCCGGACTCCGATCCGCCCGCAGGCCACTGGTGCACTCGGCTGCCGTTTCTCGGTCCGGTCTCATTTCACTCCAGAGTTCTTGCCGCGCGTACCGCCCGGTCCCGGGCCTCGGGTCCCTCCTTCAGAGACCTGAACTTGCCACGGATAACTGTTCGGATTGCTCGAGAGGCCACCTTACTCTCGGAGCTCGCCTTCTAGGCTGCCGCCATGCTCGGCTGCTAGCCACGCCCCCAAGATGGGGGACATTTGAACTTAGAACTATTGACAGATTGAGAGAGGCACTTTGTGATATGAAGTAACCTCCTTAACCTACACAATTTGAAGCCTTGAGTGCTCGGGAGAAAATGGCTCGAAATAGAGAGAGAGCAATACTAAAGAACAAAGCGAGCTGTGGAAAATTATGCAGATGCTGTATGGGATGAAAGGCAGCTTAAATGGAGAAAGGCAATATTGAAAGGAACTAGATTATATCCTGCAATTACAAATGAGAAAAATAAGAAATCCGAAAAACCAGAAAAAGCCAAAAAGGCCAAAAGGAAAAAGGAGGCAAAAGAAGAATCAACATCAGATACTAATACTGATTCAAGAGATTACATTTTGGACAAATTATTGGCCCCGCCTCCACCATTTTATGTGGGTCCTGTGACTGATACTGATAGAACTACAACTAATAATGTGACAGTGTCTACAGTCCTTCTTGATCCAAATGTATATCACATGGCTAGATCAATGCCAATGACACAGCCTGTTGTAGCTCAGTGTATAGTGGCTCAGCCGGTAGTAACACATTCTGTAATGACACCACCTCTGATGAGACAGCCCTGTGCACAACCAGTGATATTAAATAATGTACTAGCCCAAGTAGGGACTGGTCAGACTCTAATGCTTACAAGCGTTCCTCATTCCACTGTGGCTACACCTGTACCTCTTAATAAGGAGGGTCACAGCCAGTGGAGATGTGCATACCAAATGCTCTGATTACTTGTTCCCCAAATACAGTAGCCCAAGGAGTTGTTAGAGGACTGCCAGTGGCAGGGTTTGTTCCACCTTCACAGAATTCATAGATTGTTTTGAGGACACCACCATAGACTATTCAATCATATCATTAAGGGAAGGAAGAAGACCGGTCTTTAGAACACAAATGACAAAGGGTGAGACTTGTTTGTTTGAGGATGGGATTTTTACTCCATAGTTTGAGGACGCCTCCAAAACAAGTACAAAGACAAAATGCACAGGAGGTTTGGAAGTTAGTCAGAGTTCAGAAAGAGAGAAACCATTAAATGTTCTGAAACTAAAAATAGAATTACAGGAAATAATTAGCGGGTGTTCGGATCTTGACCACATAAATCAATGTTAAGAAAAATAACAGATTTATTTGTGCAAAGAAGTAACAAGAGGAGCAGCAACTGTATGTGCCAAACTGACTGAATTGGCAATCACATATGAAGGTGATCTTTCAAAAAGTATCTGATTGCAGAGAAGTTTCAGGTACATTTAGATGATGAATGAATTGAGATAATGCGTTCTTCTGGAGCACATTTACACATTATTAAATTAGTGAAGAGTGTTTGCAGATGGAGTGAGTTTCAGAAATTAGAAAACAAATGGGCATGAAAACATGAAAAGAAAAGGAGTCAGGCAGCCAATGTTAAGCGAAAGGATCCTCTGGATGATGAGAGAGCTTGAGCCTACCCGCTGATAGAAATTCCAGGTGGAGAATACATTATGTGCCTTGGAGTAGACAAGACATTACATCATTTATGAACAATTTTTCAAAATTGAGAGAAAGTCTGTATACATAGGTTGAAAGATTTGTTAAGATTTCAAAGGTGTTGTGGAATGATTTGAATACATTCTTTGACATAGTTGTCCCGAATGATTTGTGGGCTGAAAGCAAAATTACTGTTTATTGGCCAGATGCAGAGCCACCAAGAGATTCCCATATGAATGCACCATCACCTACTGTGAATTATAAATACAATGAGGTGATTACTTTCCTGTAGGGCAGAGATCCCCATAGAGATTTGGATTATATGAGATTTAACAGAATTCAGCAGGAAGTGAAAGTGAGAGTGCATGAACATTATGAAAGATTGTTAAAGGCATTTCAGCAGCATACAGGTCAAACTCATCTTGAGCCCACTGATATGGGAATTTTTTTATCGCAGTTTGTGCTTGGTTTGAGACTAGAAATCAGTCAGCATATACATCAGAATGTGCTTTGTTGACAAACAAAGTTATTAGATGGAGTACTGAAGTATGCGAAGTACGGGAGCGATGAGCAAGAGATGAAACAGTGAAAGATTAAAGAGAAATTATTGCTGGCACAGACAAAGCTGGCACAGAAAGGTTTTCAGAATCAGTCTTTTACATGAAATGGTGCAGTGAAGAATGTTGTATTCCAGAATGAGATGCAAAGTGTTGCTCATTGAGGTGTTCAAGGAGGAATGGTTAGCATTCAGGGAAGTGGTCGAAGAGTTCCGATTGATCCAAGTACAAGTGTAATTATTACAACGTTGAAGCAAATGATTCCTTGTCATCTTCGTTACAAAATAGCGTATTGGAAGCATAAGTCCAAGTTTTATCCAGATAGAATGAATTTTTATAATCAGATGCAAGGAGGGAATCATGTTTAAATGCAGAATGTTCCTGGTCAACAAGTGCAAGTACCTATTCAGGCACAAGTCCAAACACTGCCAGTCCCACAAGTCTCTATGGCTCAAAAAAATATAGGTAATATTAAATTTAAATGAGCACAACTCAGAATAACTAGAAATACATTTCAGACACAGAACCAGAATGCATATCAGCAATTTCCCATGATTGAGAATCAGAATTTTGACACAGATTACTCTCAATGACAGTGCCAGAGGTTGTGAGGACTGGTGGCCAAGACCTCTATCTGTCTCAAACACAAGGCCTATTCTTACAAACTTCTTATGCAATGGTACTTTACTCCAGTTAATTTGCATGCTATGGTGGAAACGCCTGACCTCTGTTGAAAGGGCTGTGATTCCAGTTCATTTGCATGCTATGGTGGAAACGTCTGATCTCTGTTGAAAGGGCTGTGATTCTAGAGGCACATATATGCTTATATGGTGGGAATGTATACATGTCAAACACTTTTGGGCAGAGGTGCTTCTACTGATCACCCTGATGTGTTCAGTGACCCTACCAATGGACGCTTTGGTGCTGTTGTTGGGAGAAACTGGGGAGGATTCCGGCTATCCATACACAACCCCTTGGGCAGATTACTCACCTACTTATTATTAGCGGCTAGGCTTACAATAGGAAACGCCTAATAGGCCCCTCTCCCGTCTACTTTGGCTAGTTGGTGGACTAAGATATGGCACATTTATGCTATGGAATGATTGACTGAAGGTTGAGGACCCGATGTCTAAATTTGAGTGCGTTTGGTCACCCTTTAAGACATATGTCAAGAGAGGCAGGACAAAGGTGAACGCCACCATTGCTGCACCCATTCTCCTGCAGCGAGCCCATGTGGAGGGCTTGTCGTCATCCGATGGAGAACTGGAGCATGAAGACAGACATGTGCCATAACCAATCCCGCCTCCAGTGTTATCTGGTCATGTTGACTTATTGGCTTGATGCTTCTCTTCATGTTTGACCTACAAATCAGCAAAAGCGATTAATTCAGATACAGCTGGGCATTAAAGAAAATAAAGAGGAATCAAAATAAAAACAGGAAATGCAGGAAAAGCTCTTAGTCTAAATCAAACAACTTTTACACCTTTTCTAACATTCCCAGCATCAACCACAGATGCCAGTTCCACACGTACACTGCATTTGCAAGAGAAAAACATCACTACAGCCCTAACTCAGGAGACAACGAGCCATGCCTTGAGGCCGTTGATACGATCCATCACCCGCCAAACCAGCCTCCTTTCTAAAGTATGTGCGCTAACTCTTTGCTAGCCCTGAAGAAGGACGAGAGTCAGGCTCTGAGGAAACAGGACCCTTGAACGGAAAAACACAGGATAACTTGAACAATCCTGACCTTCTGAGCTCTACGACAAACACCCTATGCTCGCACAATTTGACACGCAACAACACAAACTCAGAAGGGAGCTCCCTCATAGGCCGAAGAGGGATACACCCCATAAAGCCAACACATTTCCTTAATGCTCATCCACTGGATGTTCAGACAGCCCAAACTTTAAGTCCTAAGCATAGTTCCTCCCCAAACAATAAAACTGCCTTCTACCCTAAATTCATCTCAAGAGGCCAAATGGAATTCCTGAACAGAGAAAATATTTTAAAACTATCTAGAGCAAACAAAGATCTAACTTACCTAAAATCCTCTGATATTAAAGCTGTAGAGTTCACTCATTTGATAGGTTTAGAAATTAAACCACTACTGTGACATGTACCTCCAATCCTTCTGCCAGCTTTATTCTAGCAAATCGTCAAATCTTTGAAGATTGGAGAAATAAAGTAAGCGGAGTTCTGGATCCCAAATACCCACCCTTCTTCCTTTCTGCTTCTCTTAGTAGTGACACCCACACTGGTCTCCAACTCATACCAGGCACCGCTGACTAATACTTGGTCTCAGTCTCAAGGGCAGAATTTCAAACTCTTTCATGACTCCAATGTGTTACAAGAGGATTGGAGCTGGATCCCATCCTCACTGAATCACAAGGAAACAGTGTAAATTAATCACAAGACTGCTTAAAGAGGACTTTGAGGTACAAAGAAGGCAAACAAAATCTCAATAATGTAAGTGGACAGCAGTGATTATTAAAATGTAGTTTTTGACCCCGAAACGGAAGATTTTTTAACATCTAAAGGCATCTTAAGTCTCCAAGATGCCTGGGCCAATACTGAACTCTTTTTAAGGGATTTGCAAGATTCCACTCTCTAGCTGTACAGGGAACAAAAGGAGGCTACCTGAAGGGCGGGCTGTCAATTTATGTCTCTATCAACAAGGCACTGGTTACAATGGACCTGAAACTGAACATGTCCAGTATGGTGGGCATTACTATTGATAAATGGAAGTAGGCAGTAATTCTAGGACCCCTCTTAATAATAAGCATATACATAAATCCAAGCACATCCTTGAAGAAAGGTATGATAACATTTATAGAGAACATCTGGAACTGCTGCTGTCAGACCATGGATCCAACCCACATCTAGTAACTTGGTACTCTAGCGGTGTGCAGGTAAAGAAGACAAGCACATAAAAATATCTGGGCATTTGACTTCAGGACCTCACTTCTCATCTCTTGCACTTGAATGTCTTGAAACCTAAGCTCGCCTGACTCATCTTTCTCTTTCGGAAACTTCTGGCTAAAACAGCAAGCCCATCACTGAGCCCACTGACTTGCATGGTGAATACCTCTTTTCCTTGCATTAATCTGGAAAGAAATTCAAACTCCTTCATATGAGAGTTCCTGGGCAATCACAATTGAAAGAGTCTTGATCAGCACTTTAAACTGAACCTTTATGTGACCTACAAATAACAAATAAGCAGTTTAAGTATCTTCTCAATAATTAGGTCAAACTAATCTCATTCGCTACTGAATAAACAGATTGGCAGTAAGGGAACGAAAAGTTGTTTCTTTCGGATTTCGAGTTGGGCTGTCGGCGGGTCGAGAGAATCGGCTTCCTACGGGGTCAGCTAAGGAGCAAATATTTACACTAAGTGTCGCATATCATAGCGAACACCAGTAACTTGAGGAACGCTATATAGTTCTAGGACGTCGAGAATTGAAGAAACTGTGAACCGTTCTGTGCGAAGCATGCACCACATTTTATTGGATATCATCCAGGGGAATACTAACTTGTGACGGAGGGGGTTTCTTTTGTTAAAAGTCCATACTACAGTGACCAGATATATCAGAGATCACCACAACATTGGTGGACTCAGTTCTATGTCCTGAGGAAGCCCCATTTGGGCAATACACGTTGGCTGTACTGCGGTTGTTGTGCTTGATCATTTTGCATCGAGAATGTCTCAAGGATTTGTTAAAGAGACAGTTTTTTCACATCATTGAAGGACACTCTTACTTTTAGTGTGTTGAAGCATTAAAAAAAATAATTGCTTTGTTGCCTCTCTATGTGGTTGTTTGTGTCATTCGCTACTGACAAGGCAACTTTTTGAAGCAGAAGCCAATCTTGGAGGACCTTCAATTTGTATAAACATCAGACTTTGCAGGTATACATGGCAGAGAATTACAAACGTAATAATAAGAAAGGCTGCTACAACTCTGCTTGGGATTGCGCTAACCCTGAACCATCTCCCAAAATGTCTTTCAAAACCCCTGGCAAGGTTGTTGTAGTGACCTGCTGGTCACAGTTCTAGTTGTTCTAACACCAGTCACTTCCCGAGGGCTGGTTTACACCCTACCCCACTCCCATCCAGCACAGGCTTCACAGAAATTGTGACCCTGCTAATAAAAGGGTCCGGTCACACATGCTCGTGGCCAGTTGCACTAACTAAATATCTATGTCTGTGCAGTCATTATGCATGCATGAGCGCCTGGGGCCCTGCAGCATTACAGTTGTGTGAGCTTTGCAGCATTCAGGAGGAATTGGTGCTTCACATTCTATGTAGCTGACTCTACGTTTTCATGAAATAATCGTCGCTTTTGGCTTCACAATAGGGCAGATTTACAAGCCCCTTGCGACACATTTACGTCGCCATTGAGTCACGTCTGTGACGCAGTGGCAGCGTAAATCATGTGCCATGTTGCGCCGTATTTACAACGTGACGTATCTAGGGAGATGCGTCACATTGTAAAGCTCTGCGTTCCAGCACAGGGGGGGGCGTTCCCTTGCAGGTACGTCTCGTAAAAATGATGCAGTGAAATCTGCAAGATTTCACTGAGTCACTTTTACAGTCATGCTGCGTCAAAACCATGCGCCTGCTTTAAGCAGGCGTAAGGAGTGGCGCAGCATGTTAGGCATAGGGCGCCCCGTGACTCCAGCAATGCGCCGCCTTTACGCTGGGGGGATGCGACACGCATCTGCTGAGCCATGCGCCAAAGCGCACCAAATTGTAAAAGCGGCGCATCAGTGGTGGCGCACGGGTGGTTTTGCGTGTCACAGGTGTTCTGGCGCATCCCTGCTGATTTGCAGAGAAGTGCCGGACCTTGTAAAACTGCCCCTATGTTTTTAACCAACATGGCATCAGAACATGTCAGCATGTGATACTTTTTTGCTTGAAAGGAAACTTCCCAGTAATTACGGCGAGATTTATCAAGTTCATTAATAAAGGCGGCAAATTCATCTCTTCCAGACCATTGTTAACTGAGTTTGTTGAAAAGCTCCAGCGGGTGGCTGCTAGATAGAAGTCATGGTGAAGGTGGCTAAATTTCATCTTGCCACTGACACCAAGTGCATAAACGCCAATGCTATCCCCCCCAAAGGGCTTGTAATGCCTTTTGATATCACTCGATACAACTCAGGGGAGGGCGGCTAGCTAGAAGCCAGTGTGAAGGTGACCACACTACAACCTGTCACAGTCAGCATGTGTATGTCCCTGTCCCAGTCTAGGTATCTCACTGTCCACTTATAAATCTCCCTCTTAGCCGGTGCACGCCTTCGTGAGGTGTCCATCTAATGACCACATGATACTCCCTAGCACCTCCATGAAGAGTTTATTCAATGCATCTCCCCGTTACTTAGACTTAGTGGCAGATTTACAATAAGTGGCGCATCCCTGCATATCAGCAGGGATGCGCCACTTATTGTGCGCCATGCCTCCGCCACCATTGACGCGCCGTATTTACGATGCGGAGAACCAATGGGCAAAAACGGCACAGATGCGTGACACATCTGTGCAGTAAAAGCGGCGCATTGCTGGAGTTGCATCGCAAGCGCGACACAGCTTCAAGCAGGCACAGCATGGCCCCCAAAGTGACTGAGTGAAATCTTGTAGATTTCACTCAGCCACTTTTAGGAGGCGTTCCTGCGCCGGAACGCCCCCCCTGCCCAGGAACGCCTCCTTCTGGCGCAGGGCTTTACAACGTGACGCATCTCCCAAATGCGTCACATTGTAAGTACCTCACACCATGGCGCTTCTTTTGCGCCGCCGCTGCGTCACAAAAGTGCGTAAAAGGTGCGCAAGGGGCTTGTAGATCTGTCCCCTAAGTTTTTAGAATGTTTTGGATCTCAGCTCATGTGCTGCAGTCTATAAAAAGTGATTGATCAGCAGAGGGAAGTGAAGGGAAACAGAGCATACATGGAGCCCTTAATTGAAGGCATTGAAATAGGAAGCCCTCATGCGTCGTTTGACTATAAAAACAGTGAGCTCGTGAAGGACTTCTCTGAAATGAGAGTGAATTTTATCTCAGACAGTCCAAGCTGAACAAATGGATTTTTCAGGATGCTTTGTAAAAGTGCAGCCTTCGTTCTCACTGCATTTCGATGCTACAGTATCTCTTTTTTTGTGAAAAAAAAGCCTTTTGAAAGATTAATGGCAGCAAAATGCATTTTGTCTTCTTTTCGATTTGGTTTCCTGCTGTGCTCTGTGTAGTTATCAATATTTGACAGCGAAAAGCTGCTTGATGCATAGTGTAGCGGTGATGTGCATAGCATTATCTGGGGGAGCAGAAACGGGGGTTGGACTGCAAAAACATAAAGCGAGCACAACGGATTCGGTAGTAAGTTCTCGGAAGATCATTCGACATATTGTACTGGATAATCCTTATATGGCTTGGCTAATGCTTATATTGTTTCACACGTATTTTTTCTTTCAATTATAGGAAGTCAGGAAGCATGTAGAAAGCCCGTCTGATCTTGCGTAATGTCACGAAAATGGCGAAAACAAATTATCCCAATGTAAGGTTTTTAAGAAAATATTACTACTTGGTACACTCGGTTAGTTACAGAGAACAAAAGGTCCTTCAACAACATAATAAAGTGACGATAAATGTAGACTAGAATCAGTGCTATATTAATGATATCCAGCTGGACAACTGATTTAATGAATCAAAACAATTACTAAAGAATAAAAGCACAGTAATAGAGTGGAACACAGTCCTGCGTCCTACAAAAACACAAAACAATTACAAATGAACACACACATTTCAGGCAAAATAAAAGTAGCATACGGCCAATACAGATGATTAGGGCAAGCTTTAAAATAAACAGTTATTGCACTTTGTTTTACACATTGGTTTAACCTGCACACTATTTAAACAAGTCGAAAAAGTTTCGATCCATGAATTAATACTAGGATCATCATCAGGACGGGTATTATACAAGCCTGAAATAATACACTGTCTTGAAGTCGACAGGCGGCACGTAGGAGCTCTGTGTGAGCTAGAATTGGATTCAGACAATTAACATGGGCTCACAAGGAGCTACAGGACAGTGTATTATTTCAGGCTTGCTTTACGCTCTATTACTGTGCGTTTATTCTTTAGTAGTCACAGACGCATCCCAAAGATCTATGCATCGTACCTGTGCAACACCCTTCCTCGACGCATCACCTGCGGACTGGAACCGGCACGAAGAATCAGCGCATAACTCCCCCTACAGACCGGAATTGACACAACCCTTCCTCTACATGCAGCGGGACTGTTGCATTGCCTCCTCAGGGTCTCAGGAGTGTTGCATCTCTTTGTTTTCCGATTCTGCGGCTTTTTGGCTTGGTGAACTTTGACGCAACTCCAGGTACTTTGGTGAAAAGTCACACATCCACAGATTTCTATGGTACAAGTTCTTGAAACCTTTTGAAAGTCATATTTTTAATTCTGTATATTGGATTTTTGACGTTTTTGGTCTTGTCACGTTTAGATAAAGATACTTTATTTTTCTCAACCAGTGTGGTGTACATGTATGGTGTTATCACTATGTTACTGTGAGTGTTGGTGCAAATACTTTACACATTGCCCTTGGGATAAGCCTGTCCACTCATGCCAAGCTACCGAGGCGGTGAGCAGGCATTATCTAAAGTGTGTATACCCCTTACCCTGACTAGAAGCAAGGGTCCTTATTTGGACAAAGGTACCTACCTCTGCCAACTAGAGCCCCCCATTTCTAACACTAGTGACATATTTTCAAACCTGATACACATGTTGATGCACTCAGAAGGTTAGAAACAGTCTTGCTGTTATGACTTGGCAGCCATAGCAATTTTTCTGTATAATTGTACGACTTTTTGTATTCACAAAGGGCATTTACTTCTCGTAAATGTCCTTTGTGCATACCCAAAGTTGAACTTTACCAGCCCGATTCATAAAGGTAATATGAGACGAAAGACTAACTTCATGACTCTCATATTCACAAAGGGCATTTACGAGTAGTAAATGCCCTTTGTGAATACCAAAAGTCATAAAGTTCAACTTTTGGTATTCACAAAGGGCTTATATGAATAGTAAATGCCCTTTGTGAATACCGAAAGTTGTAAAGTTAGACTTTAATCTCACTTTACCTTTGTGAATCGGGCCCCATGACTTTCGGTAGTCACAAAGGGCATTTACGAGTAGTAAATGCTCTTCGTGAATACCGAAAGTCGTAAAGTTAGACTTTCGTCTCACTTTACCTTTCTGAATCGGGCCCTACGTGTTTGTGTCCTGGCAAACTCCGGAAAGCAGGATATGAACATCAGACTTATAAGTACATATAGCTATATGGCACTTGCCATCAAAACCACCTTGAAAATATGCAATAGATATGGAGCTGATGTGGGTGTGACTGGTTATTTGGAATGGCTGAATGACTGAATGAATGAACGTTTTGTGAGTCAGTTTGCATTCATTGTGTTTGTTTCACCCCCTACGATGGAGATGACAATACTCAAATGAACATTGAGAAACATCTCTTTAAACTACCATACTACTTTATTGTGCCTAAAGTTGTGTGACTACAGGAAAATGCCCCCTCATCATGGCCAGGTTGTGTAATCTTACTCTCAGGGTAAGTAGAATGTGAGGAATGATTGTTTGAACATTTGTATGATAACATTTGCAGTGTTACATTGAAACATAGTCCACCTACCACTTGGAACACAAGTAAACATGTATGGTGTCCAGTGTCCACATTGACTGGGGTGCAAATGTGATCTTTACAACAACAAGATTATAAGGTATAATTGAATAAATATACTTTCTTTTCCTTTCTTTACTTTGTTTCGTAATCATATACTCCTGTAGGTAAACAAGTCATAAAATAGCTATGAGAGCCATAAGCCTAACAATAGTGCATGGTATGAATGCCTATTAGACTGGGTTTTAGGAGCCCTGACGAAATTAAATGACCTGGTTAGGCATTTTGACCTCCTGTTTTTTACTGTGCTGCATTTCGTTTTTGATGGTTTTAGAACTCAGGGCACTGTACCACTGCTTATCAGTGCTAAAGTGCAAGTACTTGCTGTGTAAAGTGTGATTGGTTATCCATGTTTGGCATTTTTATTTACTAGTAAGTCCCTAGTAAAGTGCACTGTTTGTGCTCAGGGCCTGTAGATCAAATGCTGCTAGTGGGCATGCAGCACTGATTGTGCCACCCACATGAGTAGCCCTCCAACCATGTCTCAGACCTGCCACTGCAGTGTCTGTGAGTGACGTTAAAAACTGCCATTTCAACCTGGGAAGTTCACCCACTTGCCAGACCCAACACTTCCTTTATCTACATATAAGTTACGCCTAATAGGCCCAAGATAGCCCCAAGGGCTTTCTTGGGTCATCCATGACTTTCGACCCTATCGATAGTATCGATGGGCTTCCTTTTTGTGTGAAATTTTCGGCTTCTATATCCCTCTCAGGTCTTCTTCTATACCGACCCCCTTCCTCTAGCCCCTCTCACCTCCCAGCTCTTTTAGATTGCATCACCCAGTCCTGTGCCCGGTACGCTAATTTCTCGGTTCTCGGAGATTGTAATTTACACATTGACGACCTCTCTTGTTTAGCCAGCTCTAATTTTCTATCTTCTCTGGCTGCTTGTAATTTGAGACAGCTAGTCGCTTATCCCACCCACAAGGCAGGCCACACTCTGGACTTAATCTTTTCTAATCTCCCAGATATAACAATAGAAGCCCCCCTCCAGTTATCTGGTCAGATCATTGTCTAGGTCCTTATTCTACCATAAGTACAAGGAAGAAATTGGAGTAAAATCTCCTTGTCCTCCATGGAAGAGCATCTTAAAGACAGCAGCCCCCCCCCCCCCCCTGCTATCAATTTGGACTCTCGTATCACCAATTTGAACACCTGGATCACTAATGCAATTGATGCATTAGCCCCCCTTAGATCTATAAAGACCTTTAGGGCCGCACCTGCTGCCCCCTGGTACTCTGACGAATTACGTCAACAAAAATGGCTCTGTAAAACACTGGAAAGGCGCTGGAGATCTGGGTATTCTGCAGAATGTAAATTGGCGTACCGTAAGGCCCTTAAAGACTACCGAAAACAAATCATTAAGCACAAAAGAGGTTTCTTAGCGGAGAAAATCAATAAAGCTTGCAATACCCCACGATAAATTTTCTCTATCGTTAGATCCTTCACTGACCCTCAGGCTCTGATTCGACAACAACCTACTTCTCAAGAACTCTGTTCCCAGTTGTCTGAATATTTTGAGGACAAGATTGCTCAGATACAGGCCTCATTCCCCATCAGCGAGAATACCAATCACCCTGAGAACTATACTGAAATTACCACGTCTGGTCCTATCCTCGCTGATTTTGATATTATATCAGAAGAAGCCTCCTTACAGGAGCTGTTAAGATGCAGCTCTGGATCCCCAGTGGATCCCTGGCCAGTAAAACAATTTAAAGCCTTGGCCCCTCTCCTCAATCCCCACCTTAACACAATATGGAACGCTTCCCTTAGCACAGGCCATTACCCGGAAGAATGGAAACAGGCCTACCTTGTTCCCCTTTTAAAAAAAGCCAACTCCGACCCTGGTAATCCAGTTAATTACAGGCCAATATCTCTCCTCCCGGCCCCGGCTAAGATACTTGAACGGCTCGCACATCAGCAAATTGCGAGTTTCATTGAGACCCATGATCTTCTTCACGATTCCCAACATGGTTTTCGTAAAGGATACAGCACGGAGTCAGCCCTCATAGAGATAGCGGACACTGTACGATGGGCCCTAGATAGAGGATCGCGAACGGTGTTGGGGCTGCTGGATTTATCAGCAGCATTCGACACCGTCTCTCACCCAATCCTACTGGATCGTCTGCAATCCATTGGAATCCATGGCAATGTACTCAAATGGATCAGCTCTTTCTTATCAAACCACACTCAACTAGTGCACACTCCCCCTTTTAAGTCCTTGAAATGGGGTGTCCCCCAGGGCTCTTCATTAAGTCCCCTACTCATCAATGTTTATTTTTCTCCGCTAGCTGAGATGATTTCTAAAACCGGCATCAAAACTACATCCTATGCGGATGATATTCAACTGCTTTTTACTTTTGATGACCCTCCACCACCACTTTTGATCCCCTCAAATCCTGTATCCGAGACATTGCTCACTGGATGGATCGCAACTCTTTGAGATTGAATGCCACTAAGACGGAAGTGCTATTTTTTAATCAATCTTCTCCTCTCGACCCTAACATCTGGTGGCCGGTTGATCTGAGCCTAGCCCCTATCCCTAAAGAGTCAGTTAGGAATCTTGGAGTTCGCTGGGACCAACAGCTATCCTTGAGCTGTCAAGTCCAATCAGTCGTAGCTGCCTGTTTTTCCAAGATTAAAATCTTAAGAAAACTGATTAATTACCTTCCAAGTGACCATAGAAAGACAATAGTCCACGCGTTGATCATCTCCCATCTGGATTACGCTAATGGACTCTACTTAGGACTCTCAGCTGGCCTTTGTCACAAACTTCAAACCGCCCAAAATGCCGCTGCTCGACTGATAGGTGGTCTCCCTCGGAGACACCCTATATCTTCCTACCTTCATGACTTGCATTGGCTCTCCATGAGCAAACGTATCGAGTTTAAGGCAATGACACTCGCCTACCGCTCCACCCAGGGTAATGGATCTGCTCACCTCAGATCAATTCTTCGTCCATACTGTAATTCCAGCTCTCTACGCTCCAATTCCAAAGTTCTATTGGTCATTCCGAGATTTAAAAAATCCCGCTCTGGAGGAAGAACCTTTGAACTAGGTGCGGCCCAGCGGTGGAATAGGCTGGCTTTTAAACTACGCATGAGCAAGCCCGAACAAGAATTCCGCCGCGCTCTGAAAACCTTCCTGTTCTGCCGTTAATCGCCCAGCTCTGGTCCCTTCTTGAGATCCGCAATCACTTAGCGCCGGGACACCCCGTTGGGGTAGCTGCGCGCTTTATAAAAGACACAAAATAAATAAATAAGGGCAGGGACATAAAAGGTAGGACATCTACTGGTGTGTTATACATGTCCTGATAGTGAAATTTCATTTTCACTATTGTAAGGACTATCTCTCCTTTCGGTAATCAATGGAGCTAACTGGTAACCTCCTACAAGTGTAACTTTCAATTGGGAAATGATAGAAATTTGGAGTTTGGGGTCTCTGATCTCACAATTTAAAAATACACTTTTTAGTGGCAGGGTGTTGTGCCCTACAAAGACTTTCCTTTGAAGTTTGTCTACTTCAAAGACAGAAACTGGTTCAAGTACTGGAGCTGTGACACCCTAACTTCCGAACACTTCTGGACTAAGAATCCAGAACATAATGTCCGATAACAGTAAGAAATACAAGCAATGGGAGACCATCAATGGAAAGAGGGTTGAGGCTGTGAGAGACACAGGAGTCAGTGTTACTACTGTCAGGTGTCACCTGGTGTCTGAAAAGCAAGTAGCTCCTGAGGTACTTCACCAAGTTGCAGTAGATAACAGTGAGTGCTTCTGTAAAGTGGCTCAAGTTTCCTTTGCGTGAGGGGGGTCACTGGTTCCTTACGAGAAGCAGTGAGCCTATCCATGCCTGTGGATCCTCTGCTGGGGAACGACCTGGAGCTTTCTGCCTGGAAAGGGGCAGAGCTCAGGTACTACTTGGAGATGTTAGGCGTGACCACATTGTCCATAACAGCCCAGGAAAATCAAGAGAGCCTCGATCCTGAAACAGTAAGCCTGGTAGGGGGAGAGCAGGAGGCGTGGGAATCCCCCTCTCCTGAAAATCCCACGGTCTGGTAGGAGGCTGAACATGAGGGGTATTTCGGGTACCTACAGGGGAAGAGGTAGCTGAACTGGAAGAATTGCCTGAACTGTCCCATTGGAAGCAAGTGAGGGTCCTACCAGGTTAGAGGTCTGTGCAGAGCAGGAGGGATGCCCTACTCTAATGGATCTTAAGCAGAAGGCCGTGGACCAAACATCTGGCAAAGAGTCCAGAGATTGCTGAGCCTGGGGCATCCTGTGTGCTGGTGGTACATCTGCGCTTCCGAGCCTTCCTACTGAGTCTGGCTCATGACATGCCTTTTGCAGGACATTTGGGAAAGTACAAGACCATTGACAGGCTTGTCACCCACTTTTCCTGGCCCCAAATGCTAAGGCAGTCAGATGCATCTTGTGGGTCTTGTTTACCTTGCCATGCAAGTTGCAAGAGAAGAGTGAAGTATAAGACTGAACTCCAACCATTCCCTGTCTTGAGCATCCCTTTTGAGCAGGTGGGCATTGACATTGAGGGGCATCTGGATCCCAAGACAGCCAAAGGTTCAACAGCTTCTTACTGGTCTTGGTGGAACATGACACCCGGTACCCCGAGGCTATCCTTCTTGAACATCATCACCCAGGAACTAATGGGGATCTTTACCCGTATGGGTTTCCCCAAGGAGGTGGCATCTGACTGGGGTACCATTTTCATGTTGCTGTACTTGATGGCTATGTGGAAGGAGTGTGGGGTGAACAGCAAATTCACACCTCCTTACCCCGACAAAATAATGGGTTGGTTGAAAGAATCAACCATACCATGAAAGGCATGATTTGCAGTCTGTCAGATCCCATGAGGGATAAGTGGGACATCCTCTTGAAATGCCTTATCTTCTCCAACAGGGAGTTACCACAGAAAGGGGTTAGTTTGAGCTCTTTTAAGCTGCAATACAGGCACCCTATCAGAGGACCTATCAGTTTGGTCAAGGATGGCTAGGAGGAAGCTCCCAGGAAGCCACCCCAGGATGTATGTAGCTACATGCTAGCTTTCAAGAACCAGACAGCACACTTCAGAAAACTTACTCAGGCGAGCTTGGAAGCAAGCGAGGAGGGCATGAAACGCAAGTATGACTAGAATACCACTCTGGTTGAGTTTCAGGCAGTTAAGAAAGTTTTGATGATGACGCCGGTGGAGCCCAGTGCTTCACAAGACAAGTGGTCTGATCCCTATGAAGTGAAGAAGCACAAGAGTAATGATACCTACCTGGTGGGCTTGTAGACTCCCAGGAACTCCTTTAGGGTCCTGCACATGAACCACCTCAAACCCCACTTAGAGAGGTCTGAGGTAACCATGCACTTGGCTACTGATGATGGGATGGAAGAGGAGAGTGAACCTCTCTGCAACCTTCTGTCTGCCAAGGAGCAGGATGGGTCAGTGAAAGGCATGGTCCTCTTGCCTATACTGTCCCATGAGCAGCAAGGTGGCAGTTGCCAGTTTCTGGGACAGTTTTCCACCCTGTTCTCACTCACCCCAGGTGTACCCCATTGCTGCGCACATGATATTGACACTGGGGACAGTCCACCCGTGAAGCACAAGATTACAGGTTGACATACAGAGTAAAGGCTAGCATCAAAGGAGGAGGTGTACAAGATATTAGCTCTAGGGGTGATTGAGCCCTCCAGCATTCCTTGGACCAACCCAGTGGTCTTGTTTTCCAAAGCTGCTGCGCCCGGTGCCACTCCTGAACTTCAGTTCGGTGAGAACTACTGTGTGCTCAATGCTGTCACGAAAACTGAAGCACACCCCGTTCCCTGAGCTGATGAACTCATGGATAGGCTGGAAGGTGCCAAGTTCCTCAGTATGTTTGATCTGGAGTCTGGGTACCAGCAGATTGCCGTGACTAGGGGGACACAGGAGAGGTTAGTGTTTTCAATGCCAAAGGGGCACTACCAGTTTCAGGTAATGCCCTTCGGGTTGAAGACGGTCCCTACTATCTTTCAGAGATATGTCAACCAGATTTTGGCTGCGCTGGAGGATTTCAGAGCCGCCTACCTGGATGGCATTGCAGTGTTTCGCAACAGCTGGGAGAACTAATCGTACCCTCTCTGGGAAGTGGTGTAGGCCCTGCAGAATGCAGGCCTCACTATCAAGGCCAGTACAAGGGGTGCAAGGGGTCTGTGGTGTACTTGTGCGTTTTACATATCCTAATAGTGAAATACTGCTAATTTCGTTTTTCACTATTGCAAGGACTATCGCTCTAATAGGTTATTATTGGAGCTGCCTTGTAACCCCTTAAAAGTGTAACTTTCAATTCAGAAAAGGTGGAGATTTGGAGATTAGCGTTCCTGAAATCACAATATTAAAATACATCTTTTAGTGAAGTTGTTTTTAAATTGCGTGTTTGAACATGTCACTTTTAGAAAATGTGCATGTTCTTCCATTACAATTTTGTGCCTCTGCCTGCCTGTGGAATCCACTTCTGGTTTTGACTGACAGTTTTGCTATTTTTGCATTCACTCTAGACAGTCACACAAAGGGAGCTGAGGTGTGCCCTGCATATCCTAATAGTCCATCACCAGCCTGATGGATCTTCCTGAGCTAGAGTGGTGGGAGGATTTGTCACTGACACCTAAATAGGGCTGTTGCTGCCCTCACACAAAGCTGTCTCCGCCCCCATGTAGTGTGTCTGCAGCCATGTCAGGAAAAGTCAGGGTGTTGTGCACTACAAATACTTTCCTTTCAGGATTGCCTACTTCAAAGACAGAAACTGGTTTAAATACTGAAGCCATGGAACCATAACTTTGGAACACTTCTGGACTAAGAGGAGATTCTGTGGAGTGGTGTGGCTCACTGGTTAGAGGCGGCAGACCCGAATGCAGAGGACGGCCCGGGGCCAGGGTTTAATTCCCAATGCGGCAGAGTCGTGGACCAGGGTCAGCAGACTCGATCATTCTCATCTCGGTGCCTACTCTAACCAAGATCACACTCGGCAACTCTGGGCATTAGCTTGCCTCATCTCCACAACGGCCTCCCACATATGCCGGGGATGCCTGGTTCACCTTGGAGATACCCAGTAAGGACCATCTGACAGGGAATGCCAGGACGGGTTCCCCAGCAGTCTACTGCGCAGAGATACTCCTTCGAGAGTCGATTCTAGCGCATTACAAACCCACAATTAATTCTGTCAAGAAGAGCTGTAGGAGGGGAATTGCCACTTTGCTTGTTGTTGTGTTGTGCTGGCCTACTGCTTGTTGCTTCTTTCTTGGGCAATGAAAGGACGGGATTTGTTTTCATCATCCTCCTTGCCAGGGTTCTCCAAGGGCTTGTGTGTGCTTTCCTCCTGTTAAGAAGTCTCAGGGCATCACAGACTTCATCTGCAGACCCTGGTAGGAATGCTGATCTGCCAAGTGGTGCCAATTCCTGTTCTAGACCCTTAGAGGTGGCTTCTGCTGTAAGAAGAGAAGAAAATTCATGCATCAACCTTCGACACCTGTTTTTCCCACCGCAGTCTTGCAGTGCGGTTGAAAAACCAATGTTTTGCCACAGTGCAGCAGAAGAATCGACATAGCGCCCACTGTGCTGCTCAAAGATTGCCACAGCTCGAGTCCTGAGCACAGGTCTCTGAGGTCTGAGACAACCAGTCTGACTTCAACGCTGGCCCGCTGTGCAGCTGAAAAAATCTGCACATCACCTGCCACGCAGCTGGAAAATTGACACAGTGCCAATTTCGCCACTGCTGCATCGACCCAGCGCATCCGGATTCTCAGCGCATCAAACCTGTGTGCCAAGTTCTTCATCGATGTTGCCCATCAGTAAGGAAACAATGTTGTGTGTCCTGAGAACAACGCATCACCTCCCCTCACAGTAATGAACCCATTCAACACCCCCAACAATAAGGAACCAACACATCACATCCCATGCGCTGTAGTAAGAAAACAATGCATTACCTCCTCTGTCAGTAAGGAACTGACACATCACCACCCTTGGAGTAAGGAACTGACGCATCACTTTGCTTTTCCAGTGTCTCACCTCCCATGCACCTGTTTTCATCTTTGATTTGAATGCATCCCAAGAACTTTGTGAGAAAAGTGACGCATCTTTAGTTTTCTTGATTTAAATACTTTGAACCTGTTAAGTTTGATATCTTTGCTTATGTAAGTTAGATTTTTGTAGTTCTGGTCTTGAGTTACTTAGATGAAGATTGGCTATTTTTCTAAACTGGGTGGTGTCCATTTGTAGTATTTTCACTGGTTACTGTATGTGTATGTACAAATACTTTACATATTGCCTCTGAGATAGGCCTGACTGCTCTTGCCAAGCTACCCAGGAGGTGAAGAAGTTATCTTAGATGTGTGTACACTCCATACCCTGACTAGAAGATAGGGTCCCTACTTGGACAGGGTATAAGCAACTGCCAACTAGAATCCCCTATTTCCATAATTGGTGGTCAGGTGTGAGGATAGGACTTGTGTTTGTACCTGACATAGAGTGATTGGTTTACACTACTACCAGAGCACAGACCATCACACAACTACATACTGTTTTTGATTTTCTTTTCTTGATAAACTCCTGAGTTTTTAGTCCGCAAACCATGTCTCAGTCTGGGGAGGCAGCAGTTGGAGCTTCAGAGTCAGTGTTTGAGCTGGAGGGGTTGAAATCCCACACATCGCTCCAACTCAAAAAGTTCTGCAAGGAGCTTAACTCTCCTATCGGGATCGTCGCTTAAAATGAGTAGCTTCAAAAGGTCCTGAGGTCTCGATGGGAGCAAAGGAGACTGGTGATCACCCAGGGGATAAGAATGATTATGTGGAGGAGCAGAGATTGCAGGGGGAAGTTGTTGATCAAGATCTACCGGGGAGGGTATTTAGACAAAATATTGAAGTTAAAATATATAGTCATACCAAAATATCGTCTCTAAAATATTGTGATATGGTAAAATCAACTGCAAGAATGTTGTTGTCAAGAATATCGATTTTAAGATAAGTAACCTCAATTTTGTAAATATCAAAGACATGAATATTGATTACAAAAATGTAGTTGTTTATAATATATTTTTTAATGATTGTTTTGTATTTTAGTATATATTTTAAATGTATATGATGTGAATGTTTGGGATTAATTATTGTTTATGTTTTTTGATATAATTGATACATTTTTAGGAGTTAAGAAATGTAATTAAATTATTGTGATTTTGGTACCGTAGGAGGTTGTGGGTTTATAGAAGTACAGGGTAGGAAGAAATGTATTTGTAATAAATGATCAGTTCGTTTTTAATTACTATTATTTATTTAATTGGAAATTAAATATGTTAATTGTGCAAATAATGTGCTTTTTAATTTACATTTTAGGTGCAGGTTGTGGGATTTATAGGGGTACAAGGTGGGAAGTAATTTAAATGTACTTAATTAATAATTTGTAGTTGTTAGAAATGGGGGTCTCGAATTGGCAGAGTTAGGTACCTTTGTCCAAATAGGCTCCCTTGCTTCTAGTCCGGGCAAGGAGTATACACCCTTGCTCACCCCCTGGGTAGCTTGGCACGAGCAGGCAGACTTATCCCAAGGGCAATGTGTAAAGTATTTGTGGTTTAAATCTTTTTATTGAAAGCAATATATGCATCAGGATAGACACTGTACTTAGAATAATTGGCGTCATTCCTCCATAAGAGGAAGGGAAAACATGAGAAACATCTCAATAGGAAATAAGAAAAGGGGGGAGAGAAGGAAAACAACACATTACCACCCTTAACACTCCCTCCTCCCCATCTCAAAGTCTGGGTCACCATTTCTAATCGATTTATACTTATATGATTTACCTCATATGCATTACATATTTACTCATGTGGTGAGGGTATCGTATGGCAAACGTCGTAGATATTTCAGACAAATAGGTTCTCTGAAATCATGCATTAGAAGGGATAAGTAAGGATGCCAGAGTTTTCCAAAGTTTTCAACTTGATTTGTGAGTGTCAAAGATATTCTCTCCATGCACAATATAAACTATAATCGATGCAGCCAACTTGTATGAGTGGGTAGTTGTGGGAGCCCCAGTGTGTTAGAATGTTCTGTGTTGCAGCTCCTAGTGCAAGACCGATTTATCTGCCACATTTAGATTTCAGGGGGTAGGTTAAGGGGTTACGCTGACCTAGCAAAACATAAGCCAGTTATCTAGGAATCTCAGTTTCTAGATGGCCATCTATCTAGTTGAGAATTTGTGTCCAGTATGGTAGGAGTCGGGGTCATTCCCATAGTGTGTGCACTAAAGTCCCTTGGCCTCCACAGTTTCGCCAGCACCGGTCGCTACTGTTTGATGTAGCCTGGCTGGTGTGAGGTACCAGTACGTGCTAATTTTAATTTGGGTTTCAGTGAGGGAGGTATTACTGACAGTGTGTCGGGCTCTATGATGTATGTCACTACATTCTGGCCAGTGTTAAATACATGTTTGTGAGATTGTATTAGGAACATGTAGATCTCTGAGATGAGTTGTTTAAATGTACTTAATTAATAATTTGTAGTTGTTAGAAATGGGGGTCTCGAATTGGCAGAGTTAGGTACCTTTGTCCAAATAGGCTCCCTTGCTTCTAGTCAGGGCAAGGAGTATACACCCTTTCTCACCCCCTGGGTAGCTTGGCACGAGCAGGCAGACTTATCCCAAGGGCAATGTGTAAAGTATTTGTGGTTTAAATCTTTTTATTGAAAGCAATATATGCATCAGGATAGACACTGTACTTAGAATAATTGGCGTCATTCCTCTATAAGAGGAAGGGAAAAAATGGGAAACATCTCAATAGGAAATAAGAAAAGGGGGGAGAGAAGGAAAACAACACATTACCACCCTTAACACTCCCTCCTCCCCATCTCAAAGTCTGGGTCACCATTTCTAATCGATTTATACTTATATGATTTACCTCATATGCATTACATATTTACTCATGTGGTGAGGGTATCGTATGGCAAACGTCGTAGATATTTCAGACAAATAGGTTCTCTGAAATCATGCATTAGAAGGGATAAGTAAGGATGCCAGAGTTTTTTAAAGTTTTCAACTTGATTTGTGAGTGTCAAAGATATTCTCTCCATGCACAATATAAACTATAATCGATGCAGCCAACTTGTATGAGTGGGTAGTTGTGGGAGCCCCAGTGTGTTAGAATGTTCTGTGTTGCAGCTCCTAGTGCAAGACCGATTTATCTGCCACATTTAGATTTCAGGGGGTAGGTTAAGGGGTTACGCTGACCTAGCAAAACATAAGCCAGTTATCAAGGAATCTCAGTTTCTAGATGGCCATCTATCTAGTTGAGAATTTGTGTCCAGTATGGTAGGAGTCGGGGTCATTCCCATAGTGTGTGCACTAAAGTCCCTTGGCCTCCACAGTTTCGCCAGCACCGGTCGCTACTGTTTGATGCAGCCTGGCTGGTGTGAGGTACCAGTACGTGCTAATTTTAATTTGGGTTTCAGTGAGGGAGGTATTACTGACAGTGTGTCGGGCTCTATGATGTATGTCACTACATTCTGGCCAGTGTTAAATACATGTTTGTGAGATTGTATTAGGAACATGTAGATCTCTGAGATGAGTTGTTGGTCTGTAGTGTGAGAAATTAGCCAATGTCCATATGCTTTAAGAGGTCTCGTTGTGAATGGTGTATTGCTGGGGTGTAAGAGCCAGTGGCAGAGTTGGATTTAGTGCATTTATTCAGGGAGGTTGAAATCATCACACAGTTATTGAAATGGTATCACTCCAGCCTTATCTATCATGTGACCCATGGCTTGACATTCAGAATTTCTCCATTCATGGCATTTCTTGGGGTCTAGGCCAGGTGTGAAATGTTTGGTGTCGAAGTGAGGGGTCAATGGTAAGGGGAAAGAGGTGAGTCCATGTATGGTGCTTATTTGGTCCCATGCTTCCATGCTTACTCGCGTGCTTGGGGAGAGATAAAGGTTCCCCGTACTATTGGGATTCTTAATGAAAGGAACCTTCCACAGAGACATACCTGCAACTGTTTTGTCCTGGAAGAGACAGTGTTTCTCTGACTCTAGTTGGTACCACTTACCAAATAACGTATTTGTGTTGCTTGAAAGTACTTTTGGAGGTCAGGGATACCTAAGCCACCAAGTTTGGTGGGGCATTGCACAGTTCTTTATGCATACAAGGTCTTTTCCCGGATCAAATAAATTGTAAGATTTCAGCTTGAGCTTAGCTAATCTCCCCCGGGGGTGGGGCAAGAGGCAGCACCTGGAATATGTAAATGAATTTGGGAAGTATAGTCTTTTTTGACCGTAACTATTTGGCCCAACTAAGAGATCTGGTGGTGTTTCCAATTAGATATGTTGTGTCTGACCTGTCTTTGACAATTTATTGTTGAGGTTTGATGGAGTGTCAGTGCCAATTTAATATCCAAATAGGGGAGCGCAGTGGGCACCCATTGAATGTTTGTAGTTTTATGGTTCGTTTCTGGGGGTATCAAGAGGCCCAGTGCCTGTGATTTTTCCATGTTGATGCGGAAACCAGAGGCCCGATTGTAGGCTTCCATTTCCTCTATGAGGGCAGTAAGGTTTGTTGAGAGTTAACCAAAGTGAGCAGTATATCATCTTGATTTATGGTGTTCTCCCCAAAGACTGCACCGGTGATAGTCACCCCTTTATCTGTAGAGAACTTACTTAGGTCTTCTAAGTTGTGTACTGATAATCACCCCTGATGATACTGTTGTGTTTTATCTAGGACCCTAATTAAATATTTCATATTTAGTAATAGCCAATGCAAATCAAATGCGGCAAGGCTACTTCCTTAGACTCCTAGAAAGCACAACGAGTTCTTACAACATACCAAACATCCAGCAACCTGGGAATTGCCCGTGCTTTTGTTTTGATTTGTCTTAGTACTCCTGCAAGCACTGAAAGAATGGTCAGTTCTTAGTGACATCTTTTATTGACGTCTTATGTCCAACCTTTCATCAAACACGGCACCTTCCAGGTATAAAAATACCAGCGTTTGCCTTAAGCAACACACAGTGGTGTGGAGCAGAGCGGCTATCTACTTATCCGAATCCCAGCTGATGCGAGTGCCGTAGGAAGCCGTCCCTCCCATTTGACGTACTGAGAAAGACGCTGTCTTTTTCTCCTGCCGAGAAAATCCAGCTCCAGTGTTTCCAGTCACCCTCGCGGGTTACTGGGAGATTGAGTCCTGAGAGCGAGATACAAGACCTCCTCCATTCTAAAAACCTAGGTACGGAGCTGATTAGATCCTTGGAGAATTCTTGGGTCCGATTCTTGGCAAAAACAAACTTAACTTCAACTGCAGCCCATCTACTCCTTCCCATGTAGTAGGCTTAGGTTAGGTACACCGGGGTAGGCGTATTTAGAAGCACCAGTTGAGTACGTTTAGTCAAGCTTTTATCTTTGTATGTAACTGTATATATTTTATACCTTTTAAGTATCATATGGCTCAGAAACCATATCAATGCTTTTACAGTGTTATTTCGTAATTCTCATTTTACTGTACGCACTTTACTTTATAACAAGTATTGCAATCATAGCAATTCATTTCTCTTGCATGAGAAAGAAGACTGTTCAATAAATAACACCTTTTTATTGAAAACGCCCGTCTCTCTATTTCTCTGCACTCTGGTGAAACTAAGTATGCACAACTGACTGAGTGAAATAGCTATCTATTGTTTTCACACGACTCTGGAGATATACTCCTTATTCTGGGGGAGCAAAGTTGTCATGTTTATGCGGTTGTAAGAAGCTGAATCCCTTCTTGTCTAATCAGGGAAGTTCACTCCTCCCTGTTCATTCGAGAAAGTTTCTAGTGACCTCTGCGCTAGCTGGCAAACCTACATTAAGTCTAACATATTCATTAGAGACCTACCCGACCTCAGTCCTACGTCTAAACTATCGTTTATGTTATTCCAATGCGCAGAGCCTATTGGGAAAATAGGAACTACACTACATGGCGCCCAACGTTTGGTAAGGCGATAATCTAACACAAGATACTAGATTAACTCAGTCGTGCTTTTTCACACAGACCCCTTTTTCCCATAAAAACTCCAATAGACGTCTGGAGTGGGTGAAAGGTTAATATCCGCTGAAACTTAGTAGGATGAGAATCCTATGTATTAGTTTACGGTATAGTCAACGTTGAAGGATACATTGTTCCAAAATATTGTGCACCTAATCTTTGTTTCCTTGAAACTTGATCTACAACAAAAAAACTTTCAGTCAGTAAAAATGTCAGAAAGCGACGAAGAAAGGGAGAGAGTTAGACTAGCAGCTCAACTCGCAGCGGACGACACAACTGTCCAAAATACCGACGCAGATGCAATAATCATCCCGGTCAATATAAGAAAAACCATAACTATAAAACTTATAGAAAATGGAGTAACATCAAGAGGTGGTACGGTCGTATTTGTGGTAGAGGCACATGAATTTCGGCAGACAGAGGTATTCTATACCTGGATAAACTTTCCGGCAGCACATGCTGTAACACATGAGTTCCACTACTATAAAATAGCGGAAACTCCAGAGGAATACTCTTCTTTCGAGGAAGTTGAAATTCCACTAACGGATCAAGAGCACCTGCTCTTGTTTAATGGCGCCCTAAAACATCAAAATCACATTGCCAGGCTCTGTCCACTAGGTAGACCAGGAGCCACATGGCCGGTTCTAGCCAGCTACACATCTCATCCTGACATTGAAACAATGTCAGATAGAGAACTTTTAATTCAGTTAAAACAACTAATTAAAATACGTAGACAATTGGTCCAATATGTCATGCAGACTTCAACAGTCCATCCTGCAATTAAACTTCCACAAAACACCCCTCATCAGGGGAACACAAACAAAATTACACCACAGAATATACAATCATGTCTTGGTAAAACACCTGCAAAACGGGAACAAATTCCATTCTGGTTAGCTCAAAAAATCACTCAGATAGAGGCAGTATTTCCTGATACTACCCCACACGAAAAACACAGAATTCTGACTATCTGCCTCCCAATGGGGATCGCACCACATGTGGAGGACTGTGACACTTGGGGCACAGTCTTTGCTTCTATCTACACAAAAACACATGGTGTTCCGTCTATGGCGGTTATACCAGATGTGCTAAGACAGATTCAAAATGAATACGGTCCAGAACCTGCTTTGACTCTGGGTATGAAATTACTAAAAGACTTTAAGCAGGTCTCGGCTATATTATTAGCCAATATTAAAGGGGAAGCAGCATGTGTAGCAATCCACCAAAAATTGAAGAAGACTGATATAACAGACCAACCTTTTGAGCTCGCAAAAATAATTGAAAAATTCTATGAAGAATTAGGCTGAGATAGTTTGGGTGGTAAACCAGTAAAACCCCAACTAATTAAAAATCCTGAAAAAACCTTCCTTAAAAATAATCTCAAATCTCAAAAGAAGAACTGGGAGGGTAACAAACAAACCACTCCCAGAGAAAAACAATTTCAGTCCAGAGGAAGGTCTCCCCAACGGAGAAATAGATCTCCTGAGAGGGGGGGCAAGTCTCGCCAAAGGGAGCCCTCTGAGAAAAGATATAACCTTAGAAATAGGGATAATCTGAGAAAAACTGACAGATATCAAGATATTGATACACGTTCCTCTCGATCTTTTCAGACTTCCTCAAAGAAATCGGAAAGAAGAGGACGGTCAGAACATAAAGAAGAGCACGTCAAGTCCAAAGGCAAAGAACCTGCTCATCAAAATAAAAAATCACAATTTCCAAAAAAGAAGGTAGCAGGTATTAAAACAAAACATGCCGAGAATCCTGAGGAGACAACTGAAAAACGGAGAGTGGGCCCAGACAATGATAGAGAGCGCAGCAGAAGTGAGCATAGCTCGCAAGATCCTGATGAATCTTCTGGAGACAGTGGACATGAATGAATACATTCAAGTGGAAACTGCAGACACCTGAGTGAACGTGCCCCATAAACTGTACGAAATAACATTGCGTATTGAGGTAGATAAAACTAGGAAAATAAAAAGTCTCTTTGGAAAAATCTATTGAAAGGCTATGACATCCTTCTAGCAGAAAACGAGTTTGTCAGGGAGTGCCCACATGGCAAAGAAATGATTATGCCTGCCTTCTCAAATCACATTCCAATACATAAAAAATACACACTTGCTAGAAAATGGGCAGTGGCCCAAGCCCCAACATTATATAAAAATCATGTAGGATGGGATGAGGATTCTCCTCACCATAAAGTCCAGTTAAAAAATCAACCTACTGCACAAAGGCAGTATCCTGTAGAGCAAGAAGCTACAAAACAAGTAAAAGAAATTTTAGATCAACTTGCATATCAGGGGGTGATTTAAACATGCACCTCACAAATGAACAATCATTTGTTTCCTGTCTCCAAGCCAGATGATTCATATCGTCTAGTTTTAAACTACAGAACATCTAAACTCCTGCTTAAAACTTTTGCAGTCCAAAACTCACACAGTGCAGCACTAATGAATAACATTGTGCGCAAAAAATATAAAACGTGATTAGATATCTCTAATGGATTCTTCTGTCAGAACATTGCACCTGAAAGCAGGTATTTGACCGCTTTCTCAATAATGGGGTCGCAAAAACTATTTTGTCGTCTCCCACAGGGATTCAAGAACAGCCCAGGATTATTTTCAGCAAGGGTAACAGAGTTACTACAAATTTATGATGATGAGGCATTATCTTATGTCGACGACATCTATCTTACAGATGATGGCCTGGAGACTCAATTGAAAAGAGTAAAGACCATAATACTTGGGTTCGCTTCTGAAGGGGACAAATGTAATTTTAAAAAATCAAGAATTGCCCATTTAACTGTCCTATTTTTAGGATATGTATTATCAAGTGAAGGCAAAAGCCTGGCAGACAACTTTTTAGAGAAATGTGCTGTGCTCCAGTCTCCAAAAATGCTGAAAAACCTGCAATCAATACTAGGTTTCCTGAATTTTGGAAGAACATACATTTTAAATTATGCAGAGAGGGTTAAACCTCTGTACGAACTAATAAAACCATATTTTAAATCAATTATTTGGACTCAAGAACACACAGAGATATTAAGATCATTACAGACAGATATGTTAACTAAAACAAAACTGCAAACACGCGCAAATGAACGCAACCTTGTAATCCGAGTCATCCCAGGAAGATACGGATTCACATACCTGACCTCTAATGAGGGAGAAACGGTACCAATAGCCCACAAATCACATTTGTACACACAAGCTGAAATGAAATTCAGTTCAACAGAAAAAATTCTAACTGCGGTTCAAACTTCTGTAGCAAAAGAAAGAGCCCTAGTGCAAGGCAAAAGGATATCTGTGTTAACTGCAGAATCATCCATGGAAGCATTAACAAGCCCACACAATCTAAGTGCTCTGGCATTAGATCCAGAATGGATAAAATGGGAAAATTCTCTTACTGCAGAAGACGTGAAGCACTATTTTGATCCAAAAATGAAAAAACGGAAGAACTTAGAATACGAATATGAATATCCTCCACCGATTGAAATTCTGCCTCAGGAACAATACACCTGTGTTATCTACATGGACAGATTTGCACAACACTACGTTGTGGAAAAACAGATTTACAATGCAGCATGCGCGATTGTTAAAGGTCGCTGGCGCTTAGGTAAATTCAGACCAATGGTCACTAAAACTGAATCACTCAGAAACTGTTCAGCTCAGCGAGCTGAAATAAGATCCCTAAAAATGGCGCTTGAAAATGCCGATCGTGAATTCCCCACACTGATAGTGTGCGATTCGCATTACTGCGTCCGATCTTACAATAATTCCATGCAGACCTGGATAAAAAATGGTTACAAAGATGAGACAGGTGCCACAATAAAACATAAAAAAATATGGGAACAAGTAGTTCTTTTGCAGAAAGAACTACAAAAGACTCACGTGATACATACGCAGAGTCTTCAATGTGATGGCGTTCACGTTGCAGGGAATTCATTGGCTGACAAAGCCACAGCGGCGGCTGATCACTCGGCTTCTGTAGTTATAAAAAAGCGTACGAAAACACAAATAGATGGCGAAACGCTACTTGCAGTAAAAGCCGCAATTATGCGGCGCTACCTCTAAACTATCCACTCAGTAATACATACATAATTGATGCGAACTCCGTTCCGTTTGCTCAAATCCCTGGAGTGGGGGATAGAGTAATTCCAAACACGTACCGGAGAGTCTTCTTGATACAAGAAGCACATATGGGATTGGGTCTGAGGCACGAAGAGATCATGAAATCTCTAATAGAACTACAATCTCAGTACTGGTGGCCGGGGATGAGTATAGAACTGAATAAATTTGCAATGAATTGTGAGGACTGCAATAGAGATCGCAGTTGTGAACCGGACCAGACAACAGCCCAGACACCGCTATTGGAAAGCATCAGGCTAACTATGCGCAGATTTCCGAACTGACAAATGCGGTCCCATAAAAATTAAGACAGGATTCATTTGGATTTGGCCCCAGCGCTCGGCTGACACCAGAACTGTTATAAAAGATTTGCGAGTCTTTATCGGCACATACGCAATTGGCATGCTACATTCTGACCAGGGTCCGGCGTTTAGCTCTCGGGCTTACAAGGAGGCCATGGCCAGCATGGGCAATGCATTGCAGTACTCTTCTCCCTTCCATCCTGAGGGAAATGCGGTTGTGGAAAGAAAAAACCGGGACATAAAGCAATCTATAACAGCGAGGGTATTAGGTTCGGGTGATGGGTGGGTCAAACATCTAATAATTGTCCAACGTAGTCTTAATAATATGCCAAGAAATTCTCTAGGAGGTGTCAGCCTGTATGAACTTTTATTTGTAACTAGAATGCTGATTCAGGACTTAGATCGTCAAACTTCAGTGGTGCAAGAAAAAGCTGGTGATATCAAAAGTCGTTTGGCTGTTTTACAGGACTTAAATGAAACAAGAAAAAGTCTCAGTAACGAAAAATTAAAGCCAACTACCACTGAAGAAAAACCACCTGTCCCAGCAAGACCTGTCTGGATTCCAAAGATTGGGGATCTGGTCAGAGAAAAGATTGCGGTAAAGAAGGAATTTGGGCCCTCTTACAGAACAGCAGTACCTATCTTAGCTGTCAGCGTAACAAGATCAGTAGTGCTACCGCCTCTTGCTGGTAAAAAGGAGAACCGAGTTGTATCAATCGACCTGGTGAAACCACAACCATGTGGCCAATAATAAGTATTAGTCCCAGTGGACTCCCAAGAAATAGCAAAAGACCAAATCTTGCTACGATCCAAGACGTTCAAACTGAGAGACTAATCACATTTGATAAACCTAAGGTGATTAAGAAAGGACTATGTAACAAAGCCATGGAACTTGTGCCTCTTGAGACCCAAATTGCTACAGTTCAACAAGAAACACCAGTCTACAACGATGTAGCTTCGGACTATACAAATATAACTAAAGAAAATGCAAAGATCAATGTACATTCAGAAGCAATCCCACCAATTGACAGAACTGCATCTGGCTATTTTATCAACTTTGATGATTTTTCCGATGATCCAAGTGAACATGGAGACAAGCCAGCAACGAAAACGTTCAAAGAAAAAGTAAAATAACTCTTTCATCAACTCAAAGCAATATATCTAACTACTCAATGGATTAAATTGTGGATTGTGTTAGGCGTACATTTCCTCTTTTTGTGGCTCATCTTGGTTTTAAGTTTGGGTAGATTTATTGATGGAAAATTTAGTACAATGGACACAGCAAGTCAGAACATCAACTTGGTCCTGAAACCACACAGATCATCACCCATCAAAAAAAGAGAACTGTCATCAGTGAACATCACAGCCATCCCTATACCTGGTGGTATAGCATGGGACAAAACTGACTATGAAATTTATGGCCCGGTTGAGCTTTTGAAATTACCACACCAATTTAAGATTTCATTGAGTGACTTTGTTTCACCTAGTAGATTCTCTGATGATTGGGACTTTGAAAATATTAATAATATGATGTCAGATTTAGAAATGTCAGCAAAATTTACTGCACATGATTATTTACAGGGTTCGTCGAATTATGAGGAAATGTTTTGTTTTAACCACTATGGTCATCATTATCTGCATAAGTCTGCGAGTCCTAGAAATGTTTTTACTTACAAACAATGGGAACATTGTCCAACGCCACCAATAGGCAGTTCAAAAACATTTTATGAAAAATTCCCATACTTTTCAGGGTTTAATTTATCTGATCCGGAAACGTTTTATTTCAAAATGTTAAATAAGACAGGAATGAAAAACATGCTGACAAATACAAAATTGATTTATTCTGAAACATTTTATGATAAAATGTCTACATTTGGTTTTGAATATTGGAAAAAAAACATTGAGACAAAAACCATATGGGGTACAAAAGAATGGCAGGTACAAGGTTTAGAAGGATTGTTCAGAGCCTGCATGATCCCAGAACAAATAATGTTCACGAATGACACAGTTCAGCAAACAACCTGTCTTGGTTTAGCCAAGATAAAAGATTTAAACAACCTGTCTATACCAAAGCCAACACCTGATAGAAACACCACTACAGATGAGGGGTTAGACGTGGCCTATATTTTAAAACAAAACAGAACACTTCCTGATTGGAAAAAATGGTTAATCTGGGCCACAGACACTAATAACTGTCATGATAGATTCCTGAACAAAATACAGGGGTTCAAACAGAACAGGCCTGGTCCCAGATATTCCCAAAGACAACATCCAGGGATAGTTACAACATACAGTGTAGGAAAACTATACCTCGAATGGCTACAGAAATCCACACTTCCAGAAATTAAGCTACACTTAACTTTACTTAAAGAAGGTGCTGACTTGCGAGATTTCATTTTGGGACCTCGCAAACAGCGTCAAAAACGTTTCATGTACGCCGGTATATACGCAGCATACAATTAAGCTTGGAAATTAAATTAAATTGAAACTGCTGAAAAAATACGAGAAATTGTTCGTATTCATTTGGAAAAAGCACTTTCTGTAGTGGACAATGGGTTAATAACTCTGTCCTCCAGAATCTATTCACTTGATAGCATTGTATCATCTGCTATTGATATAATAGAACAGGATATGATAATGTTACAACATGGTCAATCCCAATTGTGTTCTATTGTACAACTAGGCTGGACGTTACAAAACCTGTGTTCAGGTCACGTGCCATGGCGTCTAATCAACATAACGTCATTATTTTCTATCTTTAACCTTACTGATAGACAAATCTCATTGGCACAGAAAGGAGCAGACTATACGGTGCTAAGCATTGAAAAACTTGAGAGATTACCATTGACAATGTCAGAAAGACCTGTCATTGAATGGATAATACATGGCACGATTACAATCCCGATAACGACTTTTCAGTTTCAATACTGCCAAGAGTATATACCAGCAGGCCTGTATGAAAGGTTGGGTAGAGGGTATATCAAATCGACCTGGAATTTACCATTTACACACAGATGTTGGAGTGGGGGAAAGAAAGATGTATTTCTTAGTGGTAATAACTGCAAAACATCACTGAGCGGTACACTCGTATGCGAAGGTATAAACCTGCATGGACCTTGCAAGGGTTCATCAAATAACCTTTCATGTCACCTGCACGGAACCCCGCCTACACAGATAGAGCCATTTTTCAGACATCTTTCCAACGGTAGCTACGTTATATTAAGTGACCGCAGCTATTGTGGCATGGTGCCAGGAAAACCCTAACGAACAAAAGGAGTTGGGAGGTCTATTAAACAACGTAGCTGAGTCTATGTGGTCCTACTAAAGTGACCCTTTTGGATTGCACTGAACCAGACCCAATGGTCACATGACACGAATATATGTTAGATATCCTATCAGCCCACCTATCTGGCGGAGCCTCGTCATGTAGGACGTCTAACCAGGGTGGTGAGTCCAAGCCCAGATGTATTGGCCAGACAACACACACTACTGGTTCATCTTATAAAGGTGTCCGTGCCACAGAGTGGTGCTGAAAAAGTGCAGTGCAAAACAGGGAGTGAAGACTAGGTGATCTTAAAATGACGGTCTAGGCAAAGAAAAATGTTTTTATTAAAGATATTCACCAAGACGCCAAGTTAAAAAGAAGTGTAGAACAGTGTGAAAAAATCACTGTGATGCTTTGCTGTGTTATGGATTAGGCCAACATGTTTCTGCTGAAGGTGAAACTACACCGGCATTCTTCAGGGCCAGATACAAAAAGATGTTGCTACTGCAAAGGTACACTCAGACAACTTGTACAAAGTGAAACAAAAGAAGAAAAGGACAGACCAAATTTGTTTGTTAAAGAACTGTCCAAATCACTGGTGTGGTCTTGTAGACCATCCTACCATATCCTCCAGACCAGAAGTTGATGGAGGAAGAAATCCTGTGAAAATGGAAACAAAAAAGACAACAAATGTTGTTTGTTTCTCAATTCATAATGAACTAATCACAATATCAGGACCACTATATAGACTCAGCTGGGCTGGTCCCTATTAGGACGGCCATTCATTATAAAGGTTTCATATTCAAGTAAACCACCAGTCATTGCTGAACATTAATTTCAAACAAAATGTAAAGGACTTACCCAGCAATATGTGGGAGTCGAGCCTCACCTCACCCGGCAACGGCTCGGAGATTGAGGCCCCGCTCTGTGCACAGAACATAAAAATATAACGTGTCATCCTGAGTTGACTCAGGGATCTGTAGTCAATGTCAGGTTGTACAATCTGTGCATATAAAAACTGGTTGTGTGACTGTCCTCACCGGACGCTGCCCCATGGAGAACAAGGAAAGGAATGACTAAAAGACAACGTTAGTATCCAGTCACTGGCTAACATAATCAACCAGGAATAAGCACCTATACTTATCTAGTGCCTATGGTTGTACAGTCAGCTAAACACACCCACCCTCACTGAGTCAAAGAATAGATGTAAATTATATTGCTCAGGGATGGCTGTGTCAGGGTAATGGGCCTAAGTAAAAGGACCCAGGCACTGTGCTCATCTAGAAGAGTACATAAAGTAAACTGAGCCTGGACCTATCCCCCTACTCTGTTGGTGAAGAAGGAGTTAATGAAGAGCTCAATTTAAAGGTTTAGTAGAAAATAGCATCTGCCTAGAAGGAATTTACCTAAAAGTAAGCAATGCATGAGAAAGGGGGCACAGCTAGACCACAGAACCTAGCGGTGCGCATCACGATCTAAGCTACTCACCTCTCCGTCGGTACCTCTAGGCTGACATCTAAGCCGAAGGGGAGGCAACGAGGAGAGGTGAGGCTCATACATTTATACTCCGTCTGATTGGGTAATCGGCAGCAGCTGTGCTCCTATCGCTGCTGCCGCTATTACAATGAACTGCCCTATGCGCATGCGCGGCAAGATGACACTCCACCACGTTGTATGCTCACTACCGGGCATGCGCGATGATGTGTAACCCGCTACTGCATGCGGGCGCCGGATCTAAAGCAGCGCACGCGTAGAAGAAATTGGACCAGTCTCAAGTGTAATTCGAAATCGTCCATGATGTGCGCATGCTCAGTTATGTGTAAACCGTACACCTTACCAAAAGGAACCATTAAACAAGCGGAGGACATAGCGGTACTCTATTAGAATACCCCCTACCGCCCGCGACTATCAAACAAGGGATTCTTAAATGGCGGCCACATTGATGAAACGGTAAATTCCTGCTCTCAAAACGAGCGTGGCCAAATATGTTCATGTCCCTGCCATGAAACCAAGTCCTCCGCTTGTTTAATGGTTCCTTTTGGTAAGGTGTAGGGGGATAGGTCCAGGCTCAGTTTACTTTATGTACTCTTCTAGATGAGCACAGTGCCTGGGTCCTTTTACTTAGGCCCATTACCCTGACACAGCCATCCCTGAGCAATATAATTTACATCTATTCTTTGACTCAGTGAGGGTGGGTGTGTTTAACTGACTGTACAACCATAGGCACTAGATAAGTATAGGTGCTTATTCCTGGTTGATTATGTTAGCCAGTGACTGGATACTAACGTTGTCTTTTAGTCATTCCTTTCCTTGTTCTCCATGGGGCAGCGTCCGGTGAGGACAGTCACACAACCAGTTTTTATATGCACAGATTGTACAACCTGACATTGACTACAGATCCCTGAGTCAACTCAGGATGACACGTTATATTTTTATGTTCTGTGCACAGAGCGGGGCCTCAATCTCCGAGCCGTTGCCGGGTGAGGTGAGGCTCGACTCCCACATATTGCTGGGTAAGTCCTTTACATTTTGTTTGAAATTAATGTTCAGCAATGACTGGTGGTTTACTTGAATATGAAACCTTTATAATGAATGGCCGTCCTAATAGGGACCAGCCCAGCTGAGTCTATATAGTGGTCCTGATATTGTGATTAGTTCATTATGAATTGAGAAACGAACAACATTTGTTGTCTTTTTTGTTTCCATTTTCACAGGATTTCTTCCTCCATCAACTTCTGGTCTGGAGGATATGGTAGGATGGTCTACAAGACCACACCAGTGATTTGGACAGTTCTTTAACAAACAAATTTGGTCTGTCCTTTTCTTCTTTTGTTTCACTTTGTACAAGTTGTCTGAGTGTACCTTTGCAGTAGCAACATCTTTTTGTATCTGGCCCTGAAGAATGCCGGTGTAGTTTCACCTTCGGCAGAAACATGTTGGCCTAATCCATAACACAGCAAAGCATCATAGTGATTTTTTCACACTGTTCTACACTTCTTTTTAACTTGGCGTCTTGGTGAATATCTTTAATAAAAACATTTTTCTTTGCCTAGACCGTCATTTTAAGATCACCTAGTCTTCACTCCCTGTTTTGCACTGCACTTTTTCAGCACCACTCTGTGGCACGGACACCTTTATAAGATGAACCAGTAGTGTGTGTTGTCTGGCCAATACATCTGGGCTTGGACTCACCACCCTGGTTAGACGTCCTACATGACGAGGCTCCGCCAGATGGGTGGGCTGATAGGATATCTAACATATATTTGTGTCATGTGACCATTGGGTCTGGTTCAGTGCAATCCAAAAGGGTCACTTTAGTAGGACCACATAGACTCAGCTACGTTGTTTAATAGACCTCCCAACTCCTTTTGTTCGTTGCAGTTTGATTAGGGGTATTGAGTCTGGTAGGTCGATAAATATAGTCCCCTTGACCCTCCTTAACCTTTGTTTGCCAGGAAAACCCTATCTCGTGAGCGTCACTTCCAGGGTCATTTGTTGTATGCAAGTATTGTATCCAAAAAGCAATCCAGACAGGGAGGCGGAAATTTGGCCTTCTGTGAATATCTCTTCTATTCGAATTGATACTTTAAGCAGAATGAAGTCTATTCTTTTACAGACAACTGTGCCTTTAACCTCGTCCAAAGAGACGTATGACCTGCAAGCTGCAAGGACAGCAGCAGAGATACATACCCCTTTATCAACAAACTGCCCCGTGCATTTCGTAGAAATGTTAAGCCAAATTTTAAACATGTCAGATACCAGTGGCATCACACATGTATTTAAGACAATTTTTTCGGGACTTTTAACACCCTTTGAGACAGTCCTGGGCATCTTCCCGAATTTTGTGCACTCTCTTTTTGGAGGCCTGCCACTCATTTTGGGACTCGTAGCAGGAATTTTATTTTTGCTCCTTCTGCTCTGATATGGCAAGACAAGTCACAAACAAAACTCAGGCTACGATGGAAGAAACGATCCTAGCAATACGATACCGAGACCGTATCACTAAGGTCCTCGGATTGGCCCGGCTAAGAGATCTGAATACAACCTGGTTTCTTTCATTCAGACCGATCTGGCAAAATTGCATCTTACCTGTGCTTTGATGCCTGCTATACAGAGAAGAATGCGTGTTGGACGTTTGTCTTACACCACCATCAATAGTACCAATGGATATCGACGCTTTGCTTTGTCCAGTAACGACTCATGCAACGTGTTGTCCCCGGCGGCTACCAATTCTGATGACGCCATTCATTGAGACTTCACCATTACGAGTAAGTGGCGGTGAAGTACGTGATGAAAGCGGCAGCACACAGGTACAACCTTCTGTGAACATTGCTAATCTAGACACCGATGATGGCAATGCATCTCATATATGCACTATTTCAACTTTTTCCGAGTTGGCCCAACTTTCACCTACTGTGGTAGACACGTTATTTGCTGGTCTATCTGAGGTAATGTTCTCTCCTAACAACGAGAATAACAATTGAAATAGTGAGCACACAGCGTTCCCTGAACTCTGAATTCGGCCTTCAGTTTTTTTTTTTTTTAAACAACACTTGGAACTATTTTTTTCACTTGAACGAAAAATAATTTTTCCCAACTTCCAAAATATTAACTTTTTTTTGGCACAAGGTACTTAGCTTAGAGCAGAACTATTCTTAGAGAACAGAGCTTCTATTTCTAGAGACTCTAGAGACAATATTTTGAATCAACCTCAGCACACTTACAATCTTGTATGAATATGTGATGAAATGGTCTCGGCCTTCTCTTCTGTATTAAGAGCCATTTCATAAATGTAATTTTCGCAATTCATTCAGCTGATATTTATGTCTGAATTATCTGAATGATACCACTGCTTGAATTGCGTACAGTGTAATACTAATTTTAGTGTATCTATACCATTTCAAATGCTTTTAAAGTATTTTGGGGTGGGATGGAAAAAACACATGCATACCTATATGTTTATATATTGCTTAGTATTTAGTAATGATGGACATTATACGTGGAGTGGGTGTTGTGTTTTATCTAGGACCCTAATTAAATATTTCATATTTAGTAATAGCCAATGCAAACCAAATGCGACAAGGTTACTTCCTTAGACTCCTAGAAAGCACAACGAGTTCTTACAACATGCCAAACCTCCAGCAACCTGGGAATTCCCCGTGCTTTTGTTTTGATTTGTCTTAGAACTCTTGCAAGCACTGAAAGAACAGTCAGTTCTTAGTGACATCTTTAATTGATGTCTTATGTCCAACCTTACATCAAACATGGCCCCTTCCAGGTATAAATATACCAGTGTTTGCCTTAAGCAGCACACGGTGGTGTGGAGCAGAGCGGCTATCTACTTATCCGAAGCCCAGCTGATGCGAGTGCTGAAGGAAGCTGTCCCTCCCATTTGACGCACTGAGAAAGATGCGGTCTTTTTCTCCTGCCGATAAAATCCAGCTCCGGTGTTTCCAGTCACCCTCGCGGGTTACTGGGAGATCCAGTCCTGAGAGCGAGATACAAGACCTCCTCCATTCTAAAAACCAAGGTACGGAGCTGATTAGATTCTTCAACTGCAGCCCATCTACTCCTTCCCATGTACTAGGCTTAGGTTAGGTACACCGGGGTAGGCGTATTTAGAAGCACCAGTTGAGTACGTTTAGTCAAGCTTTTATCTTTGTAAGTAACTGTATATATTTTATGCCTTTTAAGTATAATATGGCTCAGAAACCATATCAATGCTTTTACAGTATTATTTCGTAATACTCCTTTTACTGTATGCACTTTACTTTATAACAAGTATTGCAATCATAGCATTTCATTTCTCTTGCATGAGAAAGAAGACTGTTCAATAAATAACACCTTTTTATTGAAAACGCCCGTCTCTCTATTTCTCTGCACTCTGGTGAAACTAAGTATGCACAACTGACTGAGTGAAATAGCTATCTATTGTTTTCACACAACTCTGGAGATATACTCCTTATTCTGGGGGAGCAAAGTTGTCATGTTTATGTGGTTGTCAGAAGCTGAATCCCTTCTTGTCTAATCAGGAAAGTTCACTCCTCCCTGTTCATTCTAGAACGTTTCTAGTGACCTCTGAGCTAGCTGGCAAACCTAAATTAAGTCTAACATATTCAATAGAGACCTAGTCAACCTCAGTCCTACGTCTAAATTATCGTTTATGTTATTCCAATGCGCAGAGCCTATTGGGAAAATAGGAACTACACTACAATACACAATATAGGAGTCCATACATCATTCCCTAATCTAACTTCAGAAAAGGGTCATACCTTGCAGGGCTTTATTCCACTATTATAAGGAAATGTTACTCTTGGCTTCACCAATGGATGTCACTATCTGAAGAATATTCAAGGGATTTAAATAGTGGGTAAACAAGAGGGATTGAATTGTCCTTCCTTAATTGTAGTAGCTGTTTAATAACCTATATTGAGAATAGGTTGCTCACCTTATTGGATTATTATTATTATGTTTGCACTTGTAAAGCGCGCTGCTACCCGGAGGTTTCCTGGCGCTGTGCAATGCTGGGGAACCCGTCCTGGCTTTCCCTGTGGGATGGTCCCTGCTGGGAGTCCCCAGGGTGGAGCCAGGCATCCCCGGCGTTGGGGGGGGGGGGGCGTTAGTGGAGATTAGGCAAGCTAATGCCCAGAGTTGCCGAGTGTGACCACAGATTAGAGTAGGCACCGAAGCGAGAATTATTGAGTCCGCTGACCCAAGTCCACGACCCTGCCGCGTCAGGAATTGAACCCTGGTCCTGGCCGACTTCTGCTCCCGGGTCTGCCGCCTCTAACTGATGAGCCACGCCATGTGAATCTTCAGGGGTAATTCATTTGTATTGTCGGGCGTGTTTTAAAAACCTCTTTATTGTTATTTGTTATTTGCGTTTGGAGTTTCTTGACGAGTGCTCAATCTGCTCTGTAATAGATAGAGCACGATAGTGTGTCACAACTTAGAAGACCTAAGCAAGTTCTCTACAGATAAAGGGGTGACTAACACCTAAGAAGATAGTGTTTATTTGCATGTAATCAGGATTATGTTCTTGTGTTAAGAATCACTTTGACAAACAAGATTATGTTTAAATGAAACTCATAAGTACTTGAATTTGTTCATTTATATATTCTATATCTTTATAGGGAAAGAGAAATCCCTTCAGTGACAGAATTATAAGATTGTCTTGAAAACGATGGTGTGACAAGTGATAATCCATCGAAACGCGTCGGCGCAAACAACAGTACAATCTAACAAAGCACACTTTTTCTTAATACAAATTATTTTGAATGTGTAAGAGATTGTGTTGCTAACAGACTATTGGATGTACAAGTAGTAATTGATAAAAAAAATGTAGATCATACAACCCTTTCTGTCTGTCAGAATTATGCTGGTCATAATTATGATTTGTGAAAAATTGTTATTGTTCCAGGGGATCATTTCAAATATGTATTATGTTTATTTGATTGTGTAACTTAAAATGTATGTGATAACTCATGTTTTTAATTGTTTGAGGAACTTTTTATAAATACCCTTTTTAAATATATTTTCACTGATATAGTTACTATAGTATAACATTGTGGCATTGTGCTTACATAATTGTGAGTCTTGGGAGACACTTTTTTCTATTTGGCCCCAAGAGTATGCCACTCCTTTTACTTATAGATGCTGGGTGACCGGTCTGAATTCACCACCCCTTGGTAGTATAATTGCTGCTAGATCTTAAAAGAGGACGGGTGTCTTGCCACAAAGTTCAAGGGGTGTTTCTCACATGCCTTGCGAAGGATGTCTTCTTTCACAGGAAAATTGTTTAGACAAACTAAGATATCTGCTGGGTGAGCTGCTGCTGGTAAAGGTCCCCCTACTCAATGTGCACAATCTATCTTAGTGGTAGACTCAGGGGTTTTTCCCAAGATATAGCGGAAGAGGTCACCTACGTATGCAAAGAGATCTTCTCCTTCGGCCTTGGACGTTATTCCTCAAATATGTATGTTGCTGCATCTAGATCTGTTCTCTAAGTCTTTGGTGTGGCCCCGTAGGTCTAGCTGCTGTTCTTGGAGTCAAAGGACCTCCTGTTGTAGGGATTGTACTTCCTCTTCATGGCTGTGCCCTCGCTCCTCTAAGATTACAACGCAGTTTCCCATGGAGTCTATGTCCTTTTGGGCTTCTTTGATTTCTTGCAAGAGGTCCCTTTTGATTTGCTGAAGGTAATCTCCAAGGGTGGAGAACAAGGATTCCAGAAAAGCTCTGGTCACTGGTTCATCTGGTGCTGAATCGTCTAGGGTCCATGATGTTGCTTGGGGGTGGTTCAGTTCCCAGCTGCTGTGCTCGTGGACCCAGTGAACATGTCTTTTATTGTGCTATGTTTCTTAGCGCGGGCAGAGGCCATCTTTCTGTAAAGTTGTCATTGCGTATATGCTGCAGGTGTTGTGTGGCGTTTAGAGCTCCGAGAGAATTTTCCCGATTCATGCCCTTTTATAGGTACAATTCACATTGCCCTTATATAGGCATAGAAATCAATCCCTTATTCAGGCATAGCCCATGCTACCCAAATACAGGCAAGGCTACTTCCACCCATACCAAACGTCTCAACAATTTCTTGGAAAATCGGCTTAAGTAGTTAGGGAACTTCCCCTTGCTTGAATATTGATTCGTCCAAGAACTCATGCACTTTGCAAAGAACAAATATTCCCTAGGGGTTCTTTCCTGACATTCATATGCCTGACTTTATGTCAAGCTATGGCATTCCTTGACACCGTTAAGGTATAAATATCCCTTCACTTGCTATGGCAAACTACGGTGGTTCAGAGCAGTTTGACTATCTACTTGCCCGACGCAGCTCGCTGCAGCAAGTGCAGAAGGAAGCCAACTCTCCAGTTGAGGCACTGATCAAGAGGCTGCCTTTCTTCTGCCGAGAATCCAGCTCCAGTGTTTCCAAGCTCCCCTTGTGGGGTGTTGGTAAATCAAGTCCCGAGACTGACATACCAGACCTCCTTCATTCTAACTAAGGGATGGAGCTGATTAGAAACTAGAGAAGCCTTTGGTAGATTCTTGGCAAAGAAAACTAAACCTATGCTACACAATACTTACTTCTTCCGCGTACTAGACTTAGGTTAGGTACATTGGGGTAGGCGTATTTTAGAAGCACCAGTTGAGTACTTTAGCCTGTATATTTATGTATGTATTTTTATATGGCTTAGAAACCATACAATGCTTTTACAGTATTATTTTATAATACTGTTCTCACTGTACGCATTATACTTTGCAGTCTGCATTACGATTGTAGTAGTTCACTTTCCTTGTATGAGAAAGAAGACTGTTCAATAAACCTTTTTATTGAAAACGCCCGTCTCTCTATTGCTCTACAACTCTGTTGAAACGAAGCATGCACGAATGACTGAGTGAAATACTTATCTATTATTTCTATGACTCTGAGAGTTATATTTCTTATTCTTGGGAAACAAATTTGTCATGTTTATGCAGTTGTCAGAAGCTAATCCCTTCTTGTGAATTCGAGAAAGTTTCTAGTGACCTTTGAGCTAGCTGGTACTCACTATTAAGTTTAGTATATTCGATAGAGACCTAGTCGACCTCAGTCCTACGCCTAATCTATAGGATATACTATTCCAATGCGCAGAGGCTATTGGTAATATAGGAACTACACTACATGGCGCCCGATCTTTGGTAAGGCACTAATTTAACGCTAGAAACTAAAGTAACTCAGTTGTGCTTTTCTTAGAGACCCCTTTTTCCATAAAATACTCCAATAGACGTCTGGAGTGGGTAAAGGGATAAAATAGCCGCCATAGCTGAGTAGGACGAAAATCCTATGTATTAGATTTTTGTTTTTCAACGTTGAAGGATACAGTGTTCCAAAATATTGTGCACCTTATCTTTGTTTCCTTGAAACTTGCTCTGCAAACTTTCATTAAACAAAATGGCTGATGAAATACTTCCCGGGGCCGGTGGAGCTACAGGCAAAAACGCTGTACGAGCTCTTGATGCAACAGGTTTTAATGAAGCCAACGATGATGCTATAGGCATTCCAGAAAATCTAAGGAGAGCCATCACTATAAAACCTATAAGAAATGGCCAGCAAGATGTGGTAGGGTAGCTTTTGTGATAGAGGCACATGAATATCATCAGAGAGAGGTATTCTATTCATGGGTAGTCTTCCCTGAAGCAAATCCAATAACTAAATTGTTTCACTTCCACAAAGAAGATGAAATTCCAACGGAATACATTCCTTTCAAGGCTGTTGAAATTCCACTAACATACCAAGAGCATGGGCTCCGGTTTAAAGGTGCCCTAAATCGTATAAATCACAAAACCTGGCTCGGTCCACTAGGTAGAACAGGAGCAACATGGCCGGTATTAGCTAGCTATTAACCACATCCTGCCATTGGAGAAATGACAGATAAAGAACTATTAGTTCAACTAAAGGAGCTAATTAAAATTCACAGACAATTGGTCCAATATGTCATGCAGACTCTTACAACCCAACTGGCAATTAAGATTTCACAACACACCCCTTACCAGGGGAACACAAATAAAATTACATCACAGACTATACAATTGGTCATTGGTAAATTACCCGCAAAACAGGAAGAAATTCCATTCTGCATAGCTCAAAAAATTACTCAAATCGAGGCAGTATTCCCTGATACTACCCCTCATGAGAAACACAGAATTCTAACAATCTGTTTACCTATGAGGATCGCACCACATTTGTAGGACTGCGACACTTGGGGTACAGTCTGTGCTACAATCTAAACCAAAACACATGGTGTTCCGTCTATGGCGGTAATGCCAGACGTCCTGAAACAGATTCAAAATGAATACAGGGCAGAGCCTGCTTTAAATATAGGTATGAAATTACTGAAGGATTTCAAACAAGTCTCAACAATATTATTAGTTAATATTAAAGGTGAAGCAGCATCCGTGGCGATCTGCCAGAAGTTAAGAGAATTTGATGTGACTGAGCAACCTCAGGAACTAGCCAGAATAATTGAAAAATCCTATGAAGATCTAGGTAGAGACAGTTTGGGTGGTAAATCAGTGTAACCCCCAACTGACTGAAAGTACTGAAAAGGTCTTTATTAAAAACACTCCTACTCCACCTAAGAAGAAGTGGGAGCACACTAAACAAACTTCTAAAGAGAAGCGTTCTCAATCCCGAGGGGGTCTCCTCAAAAGGAGAACCTTGAAAGGAGTTATAACCTCAGGAATAGGGATAATTTGCAAAAACCTGAAAGATATCAAAATACTGATACACGTTCCTCTCGTATCTTTCAGATTTCATCACAGAAATCCAAAAGAAGAGGACAATCAGAACACAAGGAAGAACGTGTGAAGTCTAAAGACGATCAACACATTTAAAAAAATAAGAAAACTCAATTCACCAAAAAGAAGGTAGCAGGTCTAAAAATCAGACATGCCGAGGATCTTGAGGACACAACTCAAGAATGGGGAATGGGCACAAACGATGTTGGACAGCGCAGCAGAAGTCACTATAGCTCGCAAGAACTTGTAGGATCATCCAGAGACAGTGGACTTAAATGAGTACATCCAAGTTGAAACTGCAGACACCAGGGTTAGTGTCCCACATAAGTTATATGAGGTAACAGGGACAGGGACTCTAACCTGGCGATCCCTAAGGTTACCATGGATGTTTTCCCGATACCCTCAGAAGAGGAGTCCACCCGAATGGCCCAGGGAATTTCCTCAGGGTCACCCTTGGATCCTATCTCCCACAAGACAATGAAAGAACTTGTTTCAGAGTTTTTCCCCATTCTACATCAACTGTATTGTCAATCGCTCAACAATGAAGTTGGTACTGTGCAGTTGGAAGTAGGCTATTATCACGCCACTCCTGATAAAACCCACACTAGACCCAGGCTGCTACAAGAATTACAGGCCCATCTCACTCTTACCTTACCTGGACAAGATTGTGGAATTTTTTGTTAGTAGGGCGTTGTCCCTCTTTCTGGAGACAAACAATAAGCTGGCAGAGGAGCAATTTGGGTTTAGGCCTGGTCACGGAATGGAGACAGCCTTGATGACCATCTTAGACAATCTCCGAATGCAGGCGGACAGGGGACAGTCGGCAACTCTAATATTGCTAGACCTGTCAGCCCCATTTGACACAGTAAACCATGACATTTTCTTGCAAGGCTAGAATCCCTAGGAGTGATAGGTGTGCAACTGAGATGGATGCGCTCCTATCTATCTGATAGATAGCAAACAGTAGCGCTCCCTCCGTATCAATCGGTATTTGTAAAAGATTAATATGGAGTGTTCAATCAGCCCTAGTGTCCCTGGATGGTGACCAAGCGTATTAAATGGAAAGCTTTCATGTCTGCATGTTTGAAATGGCGAAATGGCGGAAGGGCAACTCGCTTCAATTTAATAGCGAGAAAACAGAGATTTTACACTGTAAAGTGGGAAGGATCTCGCGAGGATTGCCAACTGATTTCTGGCCAATAACCACAGATGGCTCACTGACACCAGTGAGCACACTACGCAATCTGGAGGTCAGTTTTAATGAGAAAATAATTTTGGAGTCCCATGTTAACAAATTAGTGGGAGGATGCTTTACTCTCATTCGAGAATTGCGGAAAGTGCTACCATTGCTGCCAGTCCAGGCAAGAACCATAGTAGTCAGGAGCATTATACTGAGCCGCCTGAATTACTGTAATGCCCTGCTTCTAGAATACCCAGGATATCTGATTGCTGGACTTAAAAGTATCCAGGCAGCAGCAGCTAAACTTGCACTGACTAGAGCACGCCGCTCTTCGACAACACAAGCACTAGCGGAGCTGCATTGGCTCCCAGTGGTTTAAAGGATTCTGTTTAAATCCTTATGCGTAGCATTTAAAGCACTTCATGGACAAGGGCCCAAGTTGCTCCAAGACAGATTCCAATGGTACGTACCTACACGTAACTTTCGCTCTTCTTCTGCCTACCTTGCCAGGATTCCCAGGACAAAGAGTGCAACCTTGGAAGGAAGAGCTTTTAGTGTGGCGTCAGCCTGCCTCTGGAAACGCCTCCCCCTGGAAATTAGGAGCACTCAGAATTTAATGATGTTCCATAAGAGAGTCAAGACATGGCTCTTTCCAAAAAGCTGATTCCTGACTTAGTGAATCCTATATCAGCTGCTCCCTTTAGATTAGCTTCCCAGTTCACCGGTTCTCTTTTGCTGTCTCAGCGCCAGGATGCCCGTAGGGTTACAGTGCGCTCTACAAATGGTAAAAATAAATAAATAAACACTCTGGATGGAGGGGGACATAACTAGAAAAATAAGAGCACTCTTTTGGGAGAAGCTCTCTCAGGGTTATGACATACTTCTAGCTGAACAAGACTGGCCACCTGAATTTGTCAGAGAGTGCCCACATGGCGAAAACATCATTAGGCCAGCTTTCTCCAATCATATTCCAATTCATTTAAAATACACTTATGCCAGGAAATGGGCAGTAGCCCAGGCTAATGCATTATATAAAAATCATGTAGGATGGGATAAGGATTCTCCTCACCATGAAATTCAGTTAAAAAATCAACCAACTGCACAAAGGCAGTATCCAGTTAAGCAAGAAGCTAAAAAATAAGTCAGGGGGAAATTAGATCAACCAGACAATACATATCGCCTAGTTTTGGATTACAGACATTTAAACTCTTGTTGCAAAACATTTGCAGTACAAAATGCACATAGTGCAGCACTAATGAATAACATTGTGCGTAAAAAAATATAAAACCACATTGTATATTTCTAACGGTTTCTTCTGTCAAAAGATTGCACCAAAAAGTAGGTATTTGACCGCTTTCTCAATAATGGGGACACAGCGTCAAATCTGTCATCTCCCCCAGGGATTCAAGAATAGTCCAGGGTTATTTTCTGCCAGAGTAACAGAGTTACTACAAACCTTTGATGATGAGGCATTATCATATGTAGATGACATCTATCTAACAGACGACTTGGATAGGCACTTGAACAGGGTGAACACCATAATATTGGGCTTCGCCTCTGAAGGGTATAAATTCAATTTAAAAAAATCAAGAATTGCCCACCTCAACGTCCTTTTTCTAGGAGACGAATTTTCAAGTGAAGGCAAAAGCCTGGCAGCAAACTTTCTAGAGAAATGTGCACTGCTCCAACCTCCAAAAACGCTGAAAAACTTACAGTCAATTCCAGAAAGGGTTAAACCTCTCTACGAACTAATCAAACCTGATTTTAAAACAGTTAATTGGACTCAAAAACACACAAAAATTTTGCGTTCAGTCCACACAGACATGTTAGCAACAAAACATTTGCAAACACACGTAAACGTACGCAACTTAGTGATCCGAATCATTCCAGGAAGATGAGGATTCACGTACTTAACCTTTAATGAAAGAGAAAAAGTACCAATAGCTTACAAATCACATTTGTACACACAAGCAGAAATTAAATTCACTTCAACAGAAAAAATTGTGACAGCGGTTCAAACTGCAGTAGCAAAAGAGCGAGCCCTCACACAGGGTAAGCGCATTATGGTCGTTACACCAGTACCTGCCTTAGAGGCAGTGACTAAATTAAGCATATCTTATGCTAAAGCTTTACATCCAAGATGGATACAATGTGTTAATTCACTTGCTGCAACAGACGTTGAATATGTTTTTGACCCCTATTTGAAAACACAAGGTTTTCTACAATATGAACAAGAATGTTCTCTGCCTTCTGAGATTCTGCCTCTAGAACAGTATGAATGTATAATTTATACTGACGGATCAGCACAGTCCGCTATTGGGGGTAAACAAGCTCATAGTGCTGCGTCCGCGATTGTTAAAGGTCGCTGGCACAATGGTAAATTCCGACCAATGGTCACTATAGCTCAATCTCTAGGAGATTGTTCAGCTCAGCGAGCTGAACTACAAGCATTCCAGATGGTGCTTGAAAATACTGATCGCGAATTCCCCACACTTATAGTGTGCGATTCATATTATTGCATTCAATCTTACAATGAATACTTGCAGAACTGCGGTTTCAAAGATGCAAAAGGTGGCACAATCACGCATAAGTTGCTTTGGGCACAAGTAGTTCAGTTACAACAAGAACTACAAAAGGCTCACGTGATACATACACTGAGTCATCAACGTGATGGCGTTCACGTTGCAGAGAATTCATTGGCTGATGAAGCCACGAAGGCAGCTGTGCAAATGGCTACCGTAGCTGCAATCACTAGTTCAAAAACAAAAATAGACAGCGAAATAATGCAAGCTGTCAATGCTTCAAGCAAAGACAGTGGTAAAACATTACCAAAAGGCTTTCCACTCAAATACTCATATTTAACTGATGCGAATAATGTTCTGTTTGCTCGAATCCCTGGAGTGGGGGATAGAGTAATTCCAAACATGGAACATAGATTTGGACTAATATTAGCAGCACATGAAGGGCTCACTTCTGCACATGCAGGTGTTTCCGCTACAATATCGTTATTAAAACAGAGATACTGGTGGCCGCGCATGAGGAAGCAAACCAGAAACTATGTTTTGGAATGTGAAATCTGCTAAAAGATGAAAGTGTCTACAGTGAAACGTCCTGTGCAGATGCCCCTATTGATTTCAGACAAACCATTAGCTTGCATTTTCCTTTGTTCATTGCAGTCTCTTACAGAGGGATGGTAACTATAAATATATCATGGTCGCAGTGGATTTGTGCACAAGATTTATTTGGATGTGGCCTCACCGCTCGGCTGACGCTCAAACTGTTATAAAAGATTTGTGAGTCTATATCTGCACATACACAGTCAGAATGCTACATTCTGACCAGGGTCCTGTGTTTAGCTCTCAAGCTTACAAGGAGGCCATGGCCAATATGGGCATTGCATTGCGGTACTCTAGTCCATTCCTTCCTGAGGGAAATTTGGTAGTGGAGAGAAAAAAACGGGACATAAAGCAATCTATAACAGCTAGGGTATTAGGCTCGGGTGATGGGTGGGTCAAACATCTAATAAGTGTCCAACTTAGTCTTAACAATTTTCCAAGTAGTTCTCTAGGGGGTATCACTCCATATGAAATCCTTTTTGGTACTAGAATGATTGTGCCTAACCTCGAAAGTCACACTTCAGTGGTAGAACAAAAACCTTTTGATATCAAAGAACGTTTGGCTGTTTTGCAGGACTTAAAGGAATCTAGTCAGAGAAAAGATCATGGGCAAAAAATAATTTGGGCCTTCTTACAGACAACTAGTACCTGTCCTAGCCATCCACGGATCTAAAACAGTATTACTGCCGCCCCTTGCTGGTAAAACGGAGAACAGGTTTGTGTCCATCGACCTGGTAAAACCACATCATGTGGCCGATTATAAGCAGTAGGCCAAGTGGACTCCAAAGATGTAGCAGACACCGAATCTGGCTACTATCCAAGAGGTTCAAACTGAGACACTCATCACCTTTGAAGAATCTGCAGAGCGAAAAGAAAGACTATGCAACAAAGCCATGGAACTTGTACCTTTTGAGACCCAAATGACAGTTTGTCAAGAAATGCCTGTCTACAGTGAAATAGCATCTGACTATACTTATGTAACAAGTGATCAAGTGGTTCTAGCGATTTCAACGAATCCTGAAGTAATCCCTACAATTAACAGAACTGCCTCTGGCTATTTCATTAACTTTGGTACGTTTTCCGAGGATCCCAGCGAACCTGAAACAACGCCAGTAAAAAGAACATTCAAAGAACAAGCAAAAGAACTTTTTCATCAACTGGAAAGGACTTATCTGGTTTCACCATGAATTGAACTTTGGATTGTGTTGGGTGTACTTTTTCCTCTACTTTGGTTGACTCTTGTATTGTCTTTGGGAATGCTGATAAATGGAAGATATGTTTAAAAGGACACAGCAAGTAAGAACATCAACTTACTCCTCAAGCCACACAAATCATCTCATTGTGAACAAAGAGACTTGTCATCAGTGAACATCACAGCAGTTCCTATACCTGGTGGTATAGCTTGGGACAGGACTGAATATGACATTCTTGGTCCAGCGGAGCTGTTGAAAATACCTAGACCTACACCTAATAGCAGTAACACTTCAGAGGGGGTGGTCGACGTACATACTATTTTGCTTCAAAAACAAAACAGATCCTGATTGGAAAAATGGTTAATCTGGCCCACAGACACAAACACCTGTCAAGATAGATTCCTGAATAAGACACAAGGGTTCACATTCACTTGGCCAGATCCAAGATATGTTCAGAGACAGCATCCAGTGATAGTAACATCATACAGTGTAGGGAAACTGTGCCTTGAGTGGCTACACAAGTCTACACTGAAGGAAGTAAAACAACACTTATCTTTACTTATAGATGGTGCTGACCTAAGGGACTTCTTACAATGACCTACTAAACCGCGTCATAAACATTTTATATACGCCAGTATCTATGCTCTATATAATGAAGCGTGGAAGATTATGCAAGCATAGACTGCAGAACGAATACGGGAAATTGATTGTATTAATTTAGAGAAATCTCTCTCTGCAGTTGAAAACGGGTTAACGACCCTGTCATCCAGGATATATTCTTTGGACAGCATAGTATCCTCTGCCATAGACATAATGGAACAGGACTTGGTCATGTTACAACATGGTCAGTCGCAATTACGTTCTATAATGCTATTAGGCTGGACGTTACAAAACCTTCGTTCAGGCTATGCGCCTTGGCGAAACAGAACAAGAGGATGATAGTAGGTTATAGGCTTGCGCTCAGTTGTGATCAGTGGTTTCAAAACATATAAGGCTGCTCCCAGGGATAAAGATGACGTCTATCAAACTGCCACCATTAGATGTAGACAACATCCACATAAATGAATTTGCATACGTTGTATCCTGAGCAAGATAGAATCACAAATTATTACAAAGCAATTTTCAAGTCCAAAAAGTGGGTTCCAGTCCACATGTATATTTTATATTCTTCTTTTATTATTTTCACAGAAGCATCCTTGTGGATCCTAGCCTAAAGATCCACAAGGATGCTTCTGTGAAAATAATAAAAGAAGAAGATAAAATATGCATGTGGACTGGAACCCCTTTTTTGGACTGATTCTATCTTGCTCGGGATACAACAAATGTGCCTTGGCGTTTAATCAACACAACGTCACTATTTTCAGAATTTAATCTCACATATAAACAAATCAAATTGGCACAAAAGGGAGCAGACTATACGGTGCTGAGCATTGAAAAACTGGAAAGATTGCCAGTTACTGTTACTGAAAAGCCAGCCATTGAATGGATAATACACGGTACAATCACTCTGCCTGTTACAATTTTCCATTTTCAGTATTGCTTAAAACGTATACCAGCAGGCCTATCTGAAAGGTTGGATAAAGAATACATCAAGACATCCTGGGATTCACCTTACACACACAGATGTTGTAGTGGGGGGAAAGAAGTGTTTCTTAGTGGTAATAATTGTGAAAATGCACTAAGCGGTTCTCTCCTATGTCAGGGTATAAACTTACACGGGGCCTGCGATGGTTCCTTTAACAATTTATCCTGCCACCTGCAAGGTTCACCAGCTGAATTATTGATCCAATTTTTAGGCAGCTTTCTAATGGAAGTTACATCATGATGAATGATCACAGCTGCTGTTGCATGTTGCCAGGTTTAGCCTATCTCGTAACTGTGTCAGCCAAGGTCACTTGCTGTATGCAAGTATTGTTTCCCAAAACCAAGACAGACTGGGAGTCGCCGTTATGGCCTTCACTAAACATCTCTTCTATACGAATTGATACTTTAAGCAGAATGAAAGCCATTCTTTTACAAAATCCTGTGCCATTTACCTCGGCCAAAGAAACCTATGATCTGCAAGTTGCAAGGACTTTGGCAGAGATACACACCCTATTAACTTCAAACTGCCCTGTACATTTCTCAGAAATGTTAGGTCATATCTTGAACATGTCTGATATAAGTGGTATTGTACATTGATTTAAGACGATTTTTTCGGGACTGTTAGCACCTTTTGAAGCAGTCCTAGGAATATTTACAAACTTCGTGCACTCTGTGTTTGGCGGACTGCCTCTCGTTTTGGGACTCGCAGCAGGAATATTATTTTTGCTCCTTCTGCTCCGATATGGCAAGCCAAATCACCAGAGATACCGAGTTCACTGTGGAGAACACTCTTCTAGCGATGAAGTGTCGTGAGCGCATAGTCCAAATTTTGGGATTACCTTTTTTGAGGGAATTAAATATCACATGGTTTATGTCATTCGGACCAATCTGGCAAGATTGCATCTTACCTGTTCTACGATGTCTGCTATGCAGAGAAGAATGCATGCTAGTTGTTTGTCTCACACTCCCATCAGTCATGCCAACGGATGTTTGTACTTTGCTGAACCTGGTAGAGGCCCATGAGCAGTGTTGTCCCCATCGGCTACCAATTCTGATGAAGGCATTGATTGAGATCTCACAGACGCAAAATGCTGACGGTGAGGTACGAGAGGAAAGCGGCACACAGGTACCATCCAATTCGAACATTGCTAACATGACCAACGTTGATGGCGATGCTTCACAACTTTGTGCGATTAATCGTCTTAACAGGTAATCCAACTTTCACCTACAATGGTAGGCAAATTCTTTTCAGACTTAGAAGACTTGGGGCCATATGTATCAAGCCTTTTGAGATTCGTTAAGGCTGAAATTCGCAGAATTTTGGGTTTAGCGAATCGCAAACGGCCTTTTTACCGATTTTGTAATGTATGTACAATTAGCAAAATAAGGAATCGCAAAAAATTGCGATTCCTTATTGTGATTAAGCATTTAAGGAATCGCAATTTTGCGATTCCTTAAATGCTATGTGTGAAGCTTTTTAGACTTGCGATTTCTTGTAAATATGCACAATTGTGCATTTGTGAGGGTGGCATATAATGCACATACATGCCCATTCGGCATGTATGTGCGCCATATGCACACACATGTAATTTACAGGGGTGCAGCAGGGTGTCCTGAGACACCCCTGCACCCTTGCAATAATTCTCAAATTGCGATGATCAAATTGTGATTTCGTAATTTGAGAATTATTTCGCAATCATGCCTTTGGTCACGCACATGGCAATGATTGCCTCTATTGACGGGTGGCTCTGCATTGGTCAGCTCCGCATGTGCTGATCCCGACTTGCCGCCCCATCTTCCTGGTCCTTTGCAAGTGTTTTCAAGACGAGTGCTCTTGCCACACTACAGGGTATATATCCTCCCCTCTCTGAAATACTACTTAGCTCACAGATCCTCGTCACGGACCCCGGGAAGCAGCTCTCTTTTTGAAGCTGCAAGCCCCTCTCCTGCTGCTCTGGGCCCTGTTTTGGCCCAACTTATGCGGTTGTCGTACAATCTGGTGTATCCTCCAGTCATGTATCATAAACACTAGGATCCACCCTTCAGGGATTTGGTAGAGGAATATTTAAATAAAGGGTCATATGCACAACCTCAATGGTTGGAAGCACATAGTGTTTCTTAAATACCCCTCACACACCAAAAGGGCCCTTGGTATCATGTTTCATCATAGGGGTCTATGCGTCCCTTTACGCAACGTGGCGTGCTACTACCTACGGATATGCGGGAGCACTAGTATTGTTCACTATGTGTGTTGTAGGAATGAGTGAGTGGAAGGGTCAGGGGTGAGTGAAAAGTGAGTGTTAAAAAATACCTAGCTCACACACAGGAGGCTTTGTACATTGAAACAAGACACCTCCAACCCACACCTTTTTAATAATACTGGCACCATGGAATATTCATTTTTCTACTCCACAGGAGCTATATATTTTTCAACACTCACTTTTCACTTGGTTGCAACTCTTGTGGCTCACTTCGATCTGCTTCAGGGCCTGATGCCAGTTTAGTTGGGCTCTGTTGTGTCTTCTGGCCTTTTTGTCTGAGGTTCTGTGGCTAATGAGGGTACAGACCTCCAGGTTCCGTAATTAGATGCTACTTCCAGGCCTCAACACACTTTATCTCCGTCTCTGGGCCTCCTTGCAAACAATGCCTCTCCTCACAGGGAGGCCGCCGTCTCTGTGTTTGGTCCTAGGGCGTCTTCTCGTACTGGGTCGTGACTGCTCCGACGGAGCTCTGAACTTCGGCACATCTCGCCTTCATGGAGTCCTTTGCATTCCCCAGGGCTTGTCTTCACATCTCTCTGGTGGCCTAGCTGTGGGGTTTGTGACCATGTCTTTTGCGTCTTCTGGGGGTGGTTTTCGGGCCCAGGCTGTAGACCTCTCTGCCTCGCTTCAGCAACACGGCACATCTCACATCGAGCTCCGGTTTCGTCTCAGCAAAGATATACTTCAGACAGCCAGTACTGGGGTCAGGGCCACCGTAACCCCCCGATACAGGATTTCACTCCCGTAGAGCTTTTATGGGGCCTGGAGATGGCCCGGGCAGCGACGGGGACAGAGAGACAGGATCAAGATGTCCTATCTGTCCGCCATCTTGGCCACGCCTCCTCTGTGTAAAGTATTTGTACTAAAAAACACACAGGAATACAGTGATAACACCACAAATGGACACCACACCAGTTAAGAAAAATAAAGTATCTTTATCTAAATTCAACAAGACCAAAACGGAAAATATCCAAGCATACAAGTATGACTTTTCAAACAACTTGGTCCATAGAAACCCTGGATGCATGATTTCCCACAAAGTACCTGTAGATGCGTCAAAATTCCCAAGGCCGGGGGGAGGAGCTTCGCGGGCAAGCAAGATGGCCGCGTAAGCTCGGAGCTCCGCAGACCCTCCAACCCTCCGCACATATCCTGGAAGAAATCCTGATCCACGGTGGTGGATTCTAATTGGCGAGTGGTCGTGGATACGGGATCCACTTTCCGTTTCCGAATCCGACATTCCTTGACGAAGTTATGTTGTGTTGAACTTTGTGCCAGGGGTGTACCATTGTCCCGGAGATGGCCGACGGCCGAGATGACGCAGGCATGATCGATATGCTGAGTGAGTGCCTTCTGATCCTGCTGGCGGAGTGAACGTAGCTGCGGAGTTGCCTGCTGTTGACTTGACATTCGTGGTGGCTACGCTCCGCGCCCGTTTGAGTGCTTACAGCGACATCGGACTACTTCCCTTTGTTCTGCCCGGATCCAACATGGCTGGCAGGGGTGATCCCGACAGGACGGCGAACCGGGCCAGCAGGAAGACGGTCCAGCCCCAGACCAACAAGATCGACCGGTACACCCAGCAAAGGACCTCGCCCACTGTTGTCGCTCAATCTAAGGACTCCCTACGGGCGGGCTCGCCCGATGGGTCGGAGCCCACTCTTCGCGACATCATGGGGGCTATCGCTGGCATCAGGACTGAGATGCACAAACAACACGAGGTCCTGGCTCATAAGGTGGACACCCTGGCTATCGATCTCAATTTCATCAGGGCCGACCTGGGCAAAACGAACGATCGAGTGAAGTCACTCGATATCAAAACTTCCAGCCTCACGACCGATGTCTCGGACCTGCAAGCGGAGGTCCGTACCTTGCGGTCGGTTAATGACCTGTTCTCAAGGCGGCTGGAGGATTTCGAGGGATGTGCCAGGCGGCAGAATGTGCGCATTATTGGGGTACCGGAGGGTGCAGAGGAAGCGGGCGCTGACCTCTTTGTCGAGGACTTGGTTAAGACTCATCTGGTTCCAGCAGGCCTCAGTCACTTCTTCTCGGTCGAGCGGGCCCATAGAATACCGGGCGGCCCTCCGAAGACGGGCGTCGCACCGAGACCCATCATCGCCCGTTTATTCAACTTCAGAGATCGAGATGCGATCCTCCAGGCTTCGAGGCGACATGGGCCTCTCAAGTTCCAAAACGCGGATGTAAACTTCTACCCGGACTTCACCAGGGCTGTTCAGAGACAGCGCCAAAGTTTTGCGGGAGTGAAGCGGCGCCTCAGGGACTTGGGGCTGAAATACTCTATGTTGTTCCCCTCTAAACTGCGCATTGAACGCGATGGCCGCGCCCTGTTTTTTGATATGCTTGAGTCTGCGAGTGACTGGCTGGACACTTTGCCGCACCGGCGCGAGGAGCAGGAGGAACATTCTGAAGGCGCCTCTGGTGGCCCCGATCCTCAGGAATAGTACTTCTCGCACTACCTTTGTCGGTTGGTGTGACCGTTGTCTATGACCAATAATGCCAAGCTGTTGCACTTTACTGGGTATATCCTATTCTCTCATGGAGGGTGGCAGGGGGGGACTGCGGGGGTTCCTTTCTCCTCTAGGGTCTTTTTGTAGCTTAGTTTATGGGGCGACAGGCACACTGCTGGTTGGGGGGGCTTTTTAGTCTGCTGCAGGGGTGCAGGGTGGGGGGTGGTGTGAGGGTTGGTTTTGTGTGTTTTCTTTGTTTCTTTCTTCTTTCTCTTAGGCAATGGGCCGTATGCTCTGCTTTGTTTCATGCATCGGTGGGGGCTCTGGGGGCGGGCGAAGGCTTGGGGTACGACGATGGGGGGTAGGAAATTGAAAGTTCTTTGTTGGAATGTCAATGGCTTGGGTGATCGTATTAAGAGAGGGGTGGTATTGCAACTGTTCAAAAGACATATGCCTGATGTTGTTCTTTTGCAGGAGACGCACTTGGTGGGGAATACGTGCCGAGCGCTCAACAGGAAGGGTTTCAAGATGGTGGCACATTCGGGGTTCTCTTCGGGGTCCCGGGGGGCGGGTGTTATGGTGCGCACGTCTCTCCCTTTTGAGATTGACTCCACTGTTGTGGACGAGAGGGGGCGGTATGCAGCCGTCGCGGGGCGGTGGGAAGGGCGTGTCTTGACTCTGGTTTCGGTTTATGTTCCCCCGGGGCTACAAAACTACACCTTTCAGGACCTTGGAAGCGCCATTTTGAATCTGCCAGCAGGGTTGCTTATTGTGGGGGGTGACTTTAATTTGGTTTGCTCCGGGTCCTTGGACAGACATCCGCCTAGAGACCTCCGTAGCTCGCAATTGTGGCTGCCCACTTTCCTTGATACTATGGGGTTGGTCGATTGCTGGAGACTCCTGCATCCCACCCAAAGCCAATATTCTTTTCATTCTGGCGCACATGGTAGCCTCTCGAGGAATGATTATGTTCTTGCCTTGGCTGCTCATGCACCGGCGATCTCTGAGGCCCGCTTCTTGGCGAGGGGCATCTCGGACCACTCCCCGTTGTGGGTCTCATTCGATTTTAACATTGTTGTTACGGAGCGACCGGTGGTGGTCAATCCGTGGTACTTTCGAAACCCAAAGACGCGTGGTCTCTTGGCCAAGGCTGTCGAGCTCTATTTTACCGAGAATGTGGGATCGGTTACATCGGCTGCCACCTTATGGGAGGCATTTAAAACGGTCTTGCGGGGTGAGGCATTTGCCCTCATAGCGGAAGCTCGCAGGAACAGAGACGCCGACATGGTGCGCATCGAGGCGGAGATTATGGAGTTGGACTCTCAATTGGAGGCGGGCCCCGTGCCCGAGCTGCTACATAATCTCTCCCTTAAGCAATTGGAGTATCGAGACCTTGCCACCGACGCTGCTCTCGTCATGGGTAGGGAACAGAAGGGTCGGATTTACGACATCGGTGACAAGGCGGGCAAGCTACTAGCTTGGCTCGATAAGAAAGAGAGGGCCAGACGCGTCGTCCCGGAGATACTGGGAGACGACGGTTTGTTGGTTACTGATCCAAGCGCAATCGCTGAGTCATTCTCGGATTACTTTCGGGGCGTTTACTCCTCTGTCTCGGACCGATCTGAGGCCGACTCGGGCGCTCTCCTGGCGGATATTGATCTCCCGTGCCTGTCGGAGACGGATCGAGACGATCTGGACAGGGACATAACTGCAGACGAGGTTGCACTCGCTATTCGCTCTCTGAGGTCTGGCAAGGCGCCTGGCCCTAACGGTATTCCGGTAGAGCTATATAAAATCAAACCGGACGTAGTTTCCCCGCACTTGCGGAACATGTTCTTGGAGGCGCGGGAGGCTGGCATGCTTCCCCACGACCAGAGGTTGGCCACCATTGTGGTTATCCATAAGGAAGGGAAGCCAAGAGATTTGTGCCGATCATATCGCCCCATTTCTCTATTAAACGCGGAGCATAAGATTCTAGCCAAAATGCTCGCCAATCGACTGATTGGCGTCATCGGCGACTTAGTGCACCCGGACCAGTCGGGCTTTATTTCACACGGCAACACTGCTCTTAACCTTCGTAGACTTCACGGTGCCCTGGCCAGGGCCCATACGCTTGAGGAGCCGGCTGTCCTGGCGTCGTTGGATGCCACGATGGCTTTTGACTCCCTTGAGTGGAGTTACCTGTGGGCAGTTTTGGCGAAGCTCGGTTTTGGCCCGGAATATGTAGGGTGGGTCAAACTCCTATACGCCGGTCCGCTGGCTAATGTAGCGGTCAATGGTCGAGTTTCAGCACCCTTTGTTCTTCAGAGGGGCACCAGGCAGGGCTGTCCTTTGTCGCCCCTCCTGTTTGCAATCGCACTCGAACCGTTGGCGGCTTGGTTATGCAGCCACCCCGACCTACATGGTATCCAGTGGTCCCCTGACTTCGAGGACCGAGTGTCACTGTATGCAGATGACATTCTTCTGTACCTCACTTCCCCCTGCAAGTCCCTCATTGTGGCCTGTGACGTGTTGCGACTTTTCGGTCAGTACTCTGGCCTAGTTATTAACTGGTCCAAGTCACATTTGTACGTCCTGAAAGGGGGAACGCCTCGCCTTCCGAGAGGCTGCGGCATACAGGTGGCAAGCCAAGGCTTCAAATACTTAGGGATCTACATCTCCACTAACTCCAAAGCGCGATATGAGCATAACTTGCTTCCCCCTCTTCTCTGCCTTCGGAGAGACGTGGAGGGGTGGCGTAAACTCCCGCTCTCTCTGCTTGGGCGCGCCTCGTTGTTCAAAATGATGTCCTTGCCCAGGTTCCTTTATGCCCTACAAAATACTCAAGACCCGGTCCCAGCCCGATACTTCGGTAAGATTGAGAGCCTACAGCGCGCCCTACTTTGGGATGGTCGCCCTCGCATCGCTATCACGAAGCTTACGCTACCGTGATACGATGGGGGGGATAGCGCTGCCTGATGTGCGGAGGTATTACTGGGCCTCCCAGTTAGCAGCCATTAATCATGGCCTATATGGTCCAGTGGACAATCCGGGGTATGCCATGGATCGGTGGCTTCTGGGTGGCGGGAAATATCATAGGGCACTCTACACGAGGTCTCTTGACAGGCGGATGTCTGGTCCAACGAAAACCGCTGTACATATTTGGAGAGCAATTACAAAGGCACAGGGATGGAAAGGTAGGCTAACAAAGGTGACCCCACTCTATGACTCGGACATACTGGGTAGACTATGGCACACTAAAGGCTTTGATAGGTGGGACCTGATTGGCATCTCCAGGGTGGAGGACATGTTGCTGCGTGGCGAGGTAAAATCTTTCGCCCAGTTACAGACAGAGTTTCAGCTGGGTGGAACGGAATATTTCCGGTATGCTCAGCTGAGACATGCACTATTGTCCGCCATGCCGGAGGATGAGGCGATTCCCGACAGTTCTCCCTTGGAGGACAGGGTACTGGATGGCCACATGCCAGACAGTGCCATTTCATTGATATATAAGAAGCTTATCAATGTCCGTACAGACCTCCTCTTGGGAGTGAGGGATCAGTGGGTGCGGGACGGGATAGAGATTGACGACGAGGATTGGCAGAGTGCGGTATCATCCCCTAAGGAGGTCGCTATCTCTTCCCGTCTTCGGCTGGTGCAGCTAAAAATCTTGCACAGAGTCTACGTCACTGGCCCCAAACTTGTACATATGGGACACTCTGCTGATGGCCTCTGTAGGCGTGGCTGTGGTGCCCTCGCCACATTCATGCACATTATTTGGGAATGTGATGCAATAGCTTCCTACTGGCGACGCGTGCACTCGATCATGAGCGAGGTGACTGGCGTGGAAGTACATGCAGAAGCCAGAAGATGCCTCCTGAATATATGGGGCCCGACAGATCATAACGTGGCCCAGACCCAATGGGTGACCCTGGGTAATATGGGTTGCGAAACGGGACATCGTACAGATGTGGGGAGCTACAACGGCTCCGAAGGTTGTACAGTGGAAGGCCAACATGGATTGGTGTATGTTCTGGGAAAAGACTGTGTATGTTGCCAGGGGTAAGCCTAAAAAGTGGCAGAAAATATGGGGGGCTTGGAACGAATATAGGGGTGGCATTTGCGTACCTCCAGAATCCGCACCACAGGAAGAACACTTATCACCATAGCCTATGATTCTAACTGGAGATTTGATACTCTGCTATCCTGTGTTTCCCTCCCCATGCATTCCTAGTATCCCTATTGTACTGGTTATTACTGTGTTCACTTTGCTTGGCCGGCCCCTTCACTACGCCTCACTGTACCTTAATTCCATTGCCTTCTTCATTGCGCCAGTTTCAGCGCTTCTTTCTTTCCCTTTTTCTCTTTCTCACATTCGTTATAAAAATTTGAAAAATTAACCTTCATTCGTTCTGATGTACTGATTCTTGCACTTTGATTTATTGTGTTCCGCTCTGCTGCCTAGCGTCCGGGATGTAAGGCTGAATAGCTGTGTGCACTGTTTTAAAATAAAGGTTTTAAAAATTTAAAAAAAAAAATAAAATCCCAAGGCCATACAGCTTCAGAGATGGGAAGCATTGAGAAAAAAAGCAGTGTGGCACTTTTTGAGAACTTGGGGAGGTGATGCAACAGTTTTGATGTTCTAGTGATGTATACCAATCACTGTGGGTCAAGTGCAAATACAAGTTTAAATCCTCAGCTCTGACCACCAATTTTAGAAATGGGGGTCTATAGTTGGCAGAGGTAAGTACCTTTGTCCAAATAGGTCCCCTTGCTTTTAGTCAGGGTAGGAGGATACACACTTGGGGGAAGTGATGCGTCAACTCCAAGACGATTCTGTTCTGCCGGTGAAGTATCGGGAAAACTTGATGCAGAGGTGCGATGCATGGATATCCAAGATACATTGGCATCGAGCGGCACTGCATCAGTTTCTTCAGTCATGATTCCTCGATGTCTTAGTTCTTGCTGCTGCGATGGCGATGCTTCAAGATTTTTTGTGCATGTGTTGCTGCATCACAAAAACAGCTGCAAGAAGGAAGATGCATCAATTTCTTTAGTACTTCTTTTCTTCCAGCCCCCAGCAGCAGGAACAAGCTCCAGAGGCCCACAACTGGAATAGGCACCTCCTGAAAGGTCAGAACTCTCAGCAAGGGAGCTGGGGATGAAGTGTTTGTGTCCCTGAGACTTCACAACAGAAGGCCAGCACACACAGGCCCTTGGAGATATTCTTCAAGCAGGTTCAAGGCAAAGTTCCTGTCTTTGTCCTTTCCGTGGCAGAAAAAGCAACTGCAGGCCATACCACACAGCACACAGCAAAGGGGCAGTACTCACTGCTCTTGAGGTTTCTCCTTTGCAAAGGTTCCTCTTGAGTCCAGAAGTAATATACAATTCTGAGATTCAAGGTCTTCTACTTATACCTCATTTTGTCTTAGTTCTCTTTGTGCAAGGGTCTCTGAGCCCTTTCCAAACCAGTTCTGTCCTCACCGGTGCAGTATGATCAATTGGGAGGGAGACAGCCTTGTGCAAGGGAGACGGGCCCTATTCAGGTGCAAGGAAAACTCCTCCCACTACTCTAAATTCAGCCAAGGACTAATCAGTTCTGCTCTGAGTCATCCAGGAAGGGCCAGGCACACTTCATCCCCCAGTGGCTGTCTATAGTAAATGCACATCACTAGCCACTGCCACTCAAAAACCAGACAGTCAATACACAAACAGGCAGAGGTACACAACATGTTTAAACAAAAAAACCACCTGCTTTCTAAAAGTGGCATTTTCAAACCAACAATTTAAAAAACAACTTTACTAAAAGATGTGTTATCATATTCTGAGTTCAGAGAGCCTAAACCTTATTTCTCCATCTTGTCCCACAGTAAAGTTATACTTTTAAGATGTTACAAAGTATTTCCCATTCCATCCTATGGGACAGATACCCTATACATAGTAAAAACTAAATTGGAAGTATTTCACTATCAGGACATGTGACACACACTAGTACATGTTCTATATTTCACTTATACTGCACCCTGCCCATGGGGGTACCTTGAGCCTACCATAGGGCTGCCTTACATGTAAGAAAATAGAAGATTATGGCCTGGCAAGTGGGTGCACTTACCAGGTCGACATTGCAGTTAACAAACAGCGCGGAGAGACTGCAGTGGCAAGTCTGAGATATCTTTTCAGGGCTACTCGTGTGGGTGGCCCAATCTGTGCTGCAGGCCCGATAGTAGCATTCGATTTACAGGCCCTGGCATACTCAGTGCACTTTACTAGGGGCTTACTGGTAAACAAAATATGCCAATCAGGAAGAACCAATTGTAAACAAAGTTTACACAGGGAACACTTGCACTTTGACACTGATCAGCAGTAGCAAACTGCCCAAAGCATCTAAGCCAGCAAAAACTAAAGCCCGCCCAGCATACAAAAATACAGGAGGTAGAGGCAAAACGTCATGGGAGACCACTCCAAAGATGCCAAGTATGACAGTAGTTAATTAATATTATTTTTTCAATTGATAATTAATTATGCTACTTGCGTACATTTTTTCTTTTTGTTTTACATTTTTGATGTGGGGTTTATAGGGGTACCGTGTGGGATGACAAATTATTGTAAGAAATTAATATTTAGTTTTTAATTCCCGATAATTATTTTGCTGATAATTAATTATGTTAGTTGTGCGATTATATTTTTTTTAATTTACATTTCAGGTGTCGGTTGTGGGTTTTGTGGGAGTATAGTGTGGAAAGTAAATGAATGTTATGAGTTACAATCCATTTTTTAATTGATTGCAATGATTACACTGATACATAATTATGTTAATTGTGTAATACAGGTTCTCCTTTAACCTCGACGCGTGTCGTGCTGTTGGTCACAGACGAATGTGATATATGTATATATGTATATATATATATATTCACTGAAAAAACCATAGGTTATAGACCATATATAGTTAGGAATTTGCATTTACAAAACCTTGAAAATTCACTGAAAAAACATAGGTTAGAGACCATATATAGTTAGCTGGACATTTTATTGACATAAAACCAATGAAATTCCATATATAGTTAGTTGCACTAACTATATATCGCGCACCCGCAATCCACTGCTGATGATGTCACATATTACATCATTCATGACCTGGTCAGTGACATCACTGATGACATCACTGATGACATCTCAAATGACATCACTGATGACATCACTGATGACATCTCAAATGACATCAGTGATGACATCATGACACACCAATACCAGTTACTACATACGCACTCACTGATTCCTACGTCTACACACACATTCACTCATTCACCCATACAATCACTCATACATACAGTCACTCATTATTACAACACTATCATATGCACTCATACACCTATGCAGACACTCACACACTGCCACTCATCCATGGAGTTACTCACACACCTAGTCAGTCCTGTACAGAATCAATCACACTTCCATTTCCTCATCTATACAGTTAAACACAGAACACCATACTTCAGTGACATCACTGATGACATCACTGATGACATCTCAAATGACATCACTGATGACATCTCAAATGACATCACTGATGACATCATGACACACCAATACCAGTTACTACATACGCACTCACTGATTCCTACGTCTACACACACATTCACTCATTCACCCATACAATCACTCATACATACAGTCACTCATTATTACAACACTATCATATGCACTCATACACCTAGTCAGTCCTGTGAAGAATCAATCACACTTCGATTTCCTCATCTATACAGTTAAACACAGAACACCATACTTTTCACACATATACTAACACATACTTACTCTCTTATACAATCACTGATACAAGTACACATTGATATGCACAGAGTCACACACCTCCCAGCCAGCCACACACACACTCAGTCTTCCATACATCCACTCATTCTTCAATATGTAAAACATATTTAAACTTTACAAAAACACACAGACACTAGATGATGTCATCAGTGATGTCATTTGAGATGTCATCAGTGATGTCATCAGTGATGTCATTTGAGATGTCATCAGTGATGTCATCAGTGATGTCACTGACCATGTCATGAATGATGTAATATGTGACATCATCAGCAGTGGATTGCGGGTGCGCGATATATAGTTAGTGCAACTAACTATATATGGAATTTCATTGGTTTTATGTCAATAAAATGTCCAGCTAACTATATATGGTCTCTAACCTATGGTTTTTTCAGTGAATTTTCAAGGTTTTGTAAATGCAAATTCCTAACTATATATGGTCTATAACCTATGGTTTTTTCAGTGAATTTCATTGGTTTTTTAAAAGCTAATATCTATAGCTGTAAAATATATTCTTTATTACGTGACGTATCACGTAGCCACGTGAGACGCCTCATGACGCGTCGCATAACCGTGACGTATCGGTTCTGCAGCGCAAACAAAACCCCTAACGTAAGCGTGCCGGAGCACGCTTACAGATATATATATTTTTTTTAACCTTAATTAGACAAAATCCACACGTGCACATATCTTGAGGCCTTGCAAAGGCACATCAAACAAACAGTCCCTACAATTTTGCCAAGTTTGCTGGAAATCTATTCCCTTAATTTTTTTTTTACTGTTTCTCTTGGTTTTCCCCTTGTTACGCTTACCGGGACGCTACCCGGTACGCGAACCGGACGCTCCAAAAACACAAGATGGCGGACTCCCGTTACGCTGCCGGTTAGCTGCCCGGTTCGCGTACCGGGAAGCGCCTCTACCGCGAAAAATCGTGGGGGACTTTAATATCCCCCTCATCAATCCTAGGGGGTCAGGAGGGGTTTACCTTGCCCCCTTTCCTTCATTTCCCCCTTCTTTTTTCACCACATCTTGTCTCTCAAACCTACCAAGAGACAAGATGGCGGCCGCTCCGGACTGTTTACAATGTTGACAGCTACGCTGCCGGTTAGCTGCCCGGTTAGCTGCCCGGTGAGCTGCCCGGTTCGCGTACCGGGACGCGCCTCTACGGCGTAAAATCGCAAAATTTTTTGCCCCGCGGGGCACTTTAATATCCCCCTCATCAATCCTAGGGGGTCAGGAGTGGTCTACCTTGCCCCCTTTCCTTCATTTCCCCCTTCGTTTTTCACAACATCTTGTCTCTCGATCGTACAGAGAGACAAGATGGCGGCCGCTCCGGTTTGTTTAGAATGTTGACAGACACCGGAGAGCCAATCAGATTCGCTTCGTGAAGTTCCGTTACGCGTCAGGTACGCGAACCGGGGCGCTAACCGGAGCGCTGTCACAGATATATATATTTTTTTAAACGTTAATTTCTCAAAATCCACTCGAGCACATATATTGAGACATAGCAAAGGCAGGTCGGGCAAACCATATCTACAATTTTGCCAAGTTTCATGTAAATCTATTCAGCCGTTCGAGCTAAAAGTGAGTCCAACCGCCCTATGGAAAAATGAATGGGAAAAACGCATTTTGGGACCCCCCTTTGTTCTCGGCCCCCCCTTGACGAAACCCCACCAAATTTTCAGGGTGTGCCATGTGCCATTTTCCTGAAAATTTCAGCCAATTCCGTCCACAAACGCCAAAGTTATTAGACATAGAATTTTCAGAAATCCCATAGAGAAAAAATCCTAACTATATATACCCACTGGCTATCGCCAGTAGGTAATATACATATATAAACATATGTAATCTGCATATCTATATAAATATAAATGCATGCATACATATACATATATGCATACATATGCATGTTATTTACATGAAAGTTTTAAAAACACTAATAAAAGCAAAGCTAAAAAGCCACCTCATTACAAACAGAATGGCTTTAACTTAAACGAGGGCGAGATCTATTGCATTTTCAATGCTTGTTTACTTTGGTTCTATCAAGAAGGCATTCAGATGTGTCACACATTTGCCATAAATTCTGAATGTTAGCACTCTAGTTGCTCATTAGATCACTGTAGTAAAGCTAGTGCTCACCAGGGAAGTCTGCTGCTAATCATGGTTTGCAGCCATTTTCCCGCATTTTTTATCCCGCAGACTTTCAGTCCGCATACCATTATCCCGCAAGGTCATTGAGCTCGCATACCATTATCCCGCATTTTTTCAAAACGCATGTGCATTTATCGCGCATGCCTTTACAAAGAATTACGTTTTAAAGGCATGTATGGTAAATGCATTTGCGTTGTGAAAACCACGATGACGAGAGAGGTAAGTGGGTTTGTGTTAATTTTTTCGTGGGTTAGTGATTGTGTAGTGTAGTGTAGTGTTGTGTAGTGTAGTGTTGTGTTAGTGTAGTGTAGAGTTGTGGGGGTAGTGTTTTAGGGTTTAGGGTAGTGTTGTAGGGCCCGATTCACAGAATGAACTTAAGACTCAATCCTAAACTTACTACTATTTTGGTATTCACAGAATGCACTTACTACTTTTGGCATTCACAGAATGCACTTACTACTTTTGGTATTCACAGAATGAACTTACTACTTTTGGTATTCACAGAAGTTAGGATTTTGTCTTAAGTCTGTCTTAAGTCTGTCTTAAGTTTGTCTTAAGTCTGTCTTAAGTCTGTCTTAAGACAAACTTAAGACAAAATCCTAACTTCTGTGAATACCAAAAGTAGTAAGTTCATTCTGTGAATGCCAAAAGTAGTAAGTGCATTCTGTGAATGCCAAAAGTAGTAAGTGCATTCTGTGAATACCAAAATAGTAGTAAGTTTAGGATTGAGTCTTAAGTTCATTCTGTGAATCGGGCCCGTAGTGTTTGCGTAGTGCAGGGTCATGCTGGGGGTAGTGTTTTAGGGTTTTGGGTAGTGTTGTAGTGTTTGCGTAGTGCAGGGTCATGCTGGGGGTAGTGTTTTAGGGTTTAGGGTAGTGTTGTAGTGTTTGCGTAGTGTAGGGTCATGCTGGGGGTAGTGTTTTAGGGTTTAGGGTAGTGTTGTAGTGTTTGCGTAGTGTAGGGTCATGCTGGGGGTAGTCTTTTAGGGTTTTGGGTAGTGTTGTAGTGTTTGCGTAGTGTAGGGTCATGCTGGGGTGTAGTATTTTAGGGTTTAGGGTAGTGTTGTAGTGTTTGCGTAGTGTAGGGTCATGCTGGGGGTAGTGTTTTAGGGTTTTGGGTAATGTTGTAGTGTTTGCGTAGTGTAGGGTCATGCTGGGGTGTAGTGTTTTAGGGTTTTGGGTAGTGTTGTAGTGTTTGCGTAGTGCAGGGTCATGCTGGGGGTAGTGTTTTAGGGTTTTGGGTAGTGTTGTAGTGTTTGCGTAGTGTAGGGTCATGCTGGGGGTAGTGTTTTAGGGTTTTGGGTAGTGTTGTAGTGTTTGTGTAGTGTAGGGTCATGCTGGGGGGTAGTGTTTTAGGGTTTTGGGTAGTGTTGTAGTGTTTGCGTAGTGTAGGTTCATGCTGGGGGTAGTGTTTTAGGGTTTTGGGTAGTGTTGTAGTGTTTGCGTAGTGTAGGGTCATGCTGAGGGTAGTGTTTTAGGGTTTAGTGTAGTGTTGTAGTGTTTGCGTAGTGTAGGGTCATGCTGGGGGTAGTGTTTTAGGGTTTAGGGTAGTGTTGTAGTGTTTGCGTAGTGTAGGGTCATGCTGGGGGTAGTGTTTTAGGGTTTAGGGTAGTGTTGTAGTGTTTGCGTAGTGTAGGGTCATGCTGGGGGTAGTGTTTTAGGGTTTAGGGTAGTGTTGTAGTGTTTGCGTAGTGTAGGGTCATGCTGGGGGTAGTGTTTTAGGGTTTAGGGTAGTGGTGTAGTGTTTGCGTAGTGTAGGGTCATGCTGGGGGTAGTGTTTTAGGATTTAGGGTAGTGTTGTAGTGTTTGCGTAGTGTAGGGTCATGCTGGGGGCAGTGTTTTAGGGGTTGGGGTAGTGTTGTAGTGTTTGCGTAGTGTAGGGTCATGCTGGGGGGTAGTGTTTTAGGGTTTTGGGTAGTGTTGTAGTGTTTGCGTAGTGTAGGGTCATGCTGGGGGTAGTGTTTTAGGGTTTTGGGTAGTGTTGTAGTGTTTGCGTAGTGTAGGGTCATGCTGAGGGTAGTGTTTTAGGGTTTAGGGTAGTGTTGTAGTGTTTGCGTAGTGTAGGGTCATGCTGGGGGTAGTGTTTTAGGGTTTAGGGTAGTGTTGTAGTGTTTGCGTAGTGTAGGGTCATGCTGGGGGTAGTGTTTTAGGGTTTAGGGTAGTGTTGTAGTGTTTGCGTAGTGTAGGGTCATGCTGGGGGTAGTGTTTTAGGGTTTAGGGTAGTGTTGTAGTGTTTGCGTAGTGTAGGGTCATGCTGGGGGTAGTTTTTTAGGGTTTAGGGTAGTGTTGTAGTGTTTGCGTAGTGTAGGGTCATGCTGGGGTGTAGTGTTTTAGGGTTTTGGGTAGTGTTGTAGTGTTTGCGTAGTGTAGGGTCATGCTGGGGGTAGTGTTTTAGGGTTTAGGGTAGTGTTGTAGTGTTTGCGTAGTGTAGGGTCATGCTGGGGTGTAGTGTTTTAGGGTTTTGGGTAGTGTTGTAGTGTTTGCGTAGTGTAGGGTCATGCTGGGGGTAGTGTTTTAGGGTTTAGGGTTGTGTTGTAGTGTTTGCGTAGTGTAGGGTCATGCTGGGGGCAGTGTTTTAGGGGTTGGGGTAGTGTTGTAGTGTTTGCGTAGTGTAGGGTCATGCTGGGGGGTAGTGTTTTAGGGTTTTGGGTAGTGTTGTAGTGTTTGCGTAGTGTAGGGTCATGCTGGGGGTAGTGTTTTAGGGTTTTGGGTAGTGTTGTAGTGTTTGCGTAGTGTAGGGTCATGCTGAGGGTAGTGTTTTAGGGTTTAGGGTAGTGTTGTAGTGTTTGCGTAGTGTAGGGTCATGCTGGGGGTAGTGTTTTAGGGTTTAGGGTAGTGTTGTAGTGTTTGCGTAGTGTAGGGTCATGCTGGGGGTAGTGTTTTAGGGTTTAGGGTAGTGTTGTAGTGTTTGCGTAGTGTAGGGTCATGCTGGGGGTAGTGTTTAGGGTTTTGGGTAGTGTTGTAGTGTTTGCGTAGTGTAGGGTCATGCTGGGGGTAGTGTTTTAGGGTTTAGGGTAGTGTTGTAGTGTTTGCGTAGTGTAGGGTCATGCTGGGGGTAGTGTTTTAGGGTTTAGGGTAGTGTTGTAGTGTTTGCGTAGTGTAGGGTCATGCTGGGGGTAGTTTTTTAGGGTTTAGGGTAGTGTTGTAGTGTTTGCGTAGTGTAGGGTCATGCTGGGGTGTAGTGTTTTAGGGTTTTGGGTAGTGTTGTAGTGTTTGCGTAGTGTAGGGTCATGCTGGGGGTAGTGTTTTAGGGTTTAGGGTAGTGTTGTAGTGTTTGCGTAGTGTAGGGTCATGCTGGGGTGTAGTGTTTTAGGGTTTTGGGTAGTGTTGTAGTGTTTGCGTAGTGTAGGGTCATGCTGGGGGTAGTGTTTTAGGATTTAGGTTAGTGTTGTAGTGTTTGCGTAGTGTAGGGTCATGCTGGGGGTAGTGTTTTAGGGTTTAGGGTTGTGTTGTAGTGTTTGCGTAGTGTAGGGTCATGCTGGGGGTAGTGTTTTAGGGTTTAGGGTTGTGTTGTAGTGTTTGCGTAGTGTAGGGTCATGCTAGGGGTAGTGTTTTAGGGTTTAGGGTAGTGTTGTAGTGTTTGCGTAGTGTAGGGTCATGCTGGGGTGTAGTGTTTTAGGGTTTTGGGTAGTGTTGTAGTGTTTGCGTAGTGTAGGGTCATGCTGGGGGTAGTGTTTTAGGGTTTAGGGTAGTGTTGTAGTGTTTGCGTAGTGTAGGGTCATGCTGGGGGTAGTGTTTTAGGGTTTAGGGTAGTGTTGTAGTGTTTGCGTAGTGTAGGGTCATGCTGGGGGTAGTGTTTTAGGGTTTAGGGTAGTGTTGTAGTGTTTGCGTAGTGTAGGGTCATGCTGGGGGTAGTGTTTTAGGGTTTAGGGTAGTGTTGTAGTGTTTGCGTAGTGTAGGGTCATGCTGGGGTGTAGTGTTTTAGGGTTTTGGGTAGTGTTGTAGTGTTTGCGTAGTGTAGGGTCATGCTGGGGTGTAGTGTTTTAGGGTTTTGGGTAGTGTTGTAGTGTTTGCGTAGTGTAGGGTCATGCTGGGGGTAGTGTTTTAGGGTTTAGGGTAGTGTTGTAGTGTTTGCGTAGTGTAGGGTCATGCTGGGGTGTAGTGTTTTAGGGTTTTGGGTAGTGTTGTAGTGTTTGCGTAGTGTAGGGTCATGCTGGGGGTAGTGTTTTAGGATTTAGGTTAGTGTTGTAGTGTTTGCGTAGTGTAGGGTCATGCTGGGGGTAGTGTTTTAGGGTTTAGGGTTGTGTTGTAGTGTTTGCGTAGTGTAGGGTCATGCTGGGGGTAGTGTTTTAGGGTTTAGGGTTGTGTTGTAGTGTTTGTGTAGTGTAGGGTCATGCTAGGGGTAGTGTTTTAGGGTTTAGGGTAGTGTTGTAGTGTTTGCGTAGTGTAGGGTCATGCTGGGGTGTAGTGTTTTAGGGTTTTGGGTAGTGTTGTAGTGTTTGCGTAGTGTAGGGTCATGCTGGGGGTAGTGTTTTAGGGTTTAGGGTAGTGTTGTAGTGTTTGTGTAGTGTAGGGTCATGCTGGGGGTAGTGTTTTAGGGTTTAGGGTAGTGTTGTAGTGTTTGTGTAGTGTAGGGTCATGCTGGGGGTAGTGTTTTAGGGTTTAGGGTAGTGTTGTAGTGTTTGTGTAGTGTAGGGTCATGCTGGGGGTAGTGTTTTAGGGTTTAGGGTAGTGTTGTACTGTTTGTGTAGTGTAGGGTCATGCTGGGGGTAGTGTTTTAGGGTTTAGGGTAGTTTAGTTGTTTAGTGTATGCTAAAGGCATATTCGTTCTAAAAGTTTTCGTTATTTTAATTTGCGGCCTAATAGTACATGCGGGATTTTTTTTGCGGACTGATGGTATGCGGGATTTCGTCATATATTCGCTAATCCTACTTTCTATGGCAAAATGAACCCCCTCATTTTGTTCCTTTTTAAATTAAATGTTTTAAGAGTTACCACTTTATTCCAATCAAGATGGCTTCAGGTGTGCCATACCTTTGTAATAAGTAGGACTGTTAGCACTCTAGTTGTTCTTTAGAACACTCTGGGACAATCTGTCATTGGGCTATAGTTGGGCTACATCTGGCTGAAATTTGGGCTACATTTGGTTTTTTTTGTCTCTGGTGGCTATCTTTGGGCTACATTGGGCTACATTGGGCTACATTGGGCTACATTTGGGCTCCAACATATATATAGCCCAAAGTAGCCCAATATATATTTTTCAAAGTTAATTTTCGTAAAAACCACTGGAGCCTATATCTTGAGACATAGCAAAGGCACATCGGGCTACCAGTCCCTACAATTTTGCCAAGTTTGGTGTAAATCCATTCAGCCGTTCAGGCTAAAAGTGAGGCCAACCGCCCTATGGAAAATTGCATGGGAAAAACACGTTTTGGGACCCCCCTTTTTTCTCGGCCCCCCCTTGACGAAACCCCCCCAAATTTTTAGAGGCTGCTCAGAAACAAAATGTTCCATTTTCCTGAAAATTTCAGCCAATTCTGTCCTCATAAGCCAAAGTTATTCGACATAGAATTTTCAAAAATCCCATAGGAAAAAAATCCTAACTATATATACCTACTGGCTATCGCCAGTAGGTAATATATATATATATATATATATATATATATATATATTACCTACTGGCGATAGCCAGTAGGTATATATAGTTAGGATTTTTTTCCTATGGGATTTTTGAAAATTCTATGTCGAATAACTTTGGCTTATGAGGACAGAATTGGCTGAAATTTTCAGGAAAATGGAACATTTTGTTTCTGAGCAGCCCCTGAAAATTTGGGGGGTTTTCGTCAAGGGGGGGCCGAGAAAAAAGGGGGGTCCCAAAACGTGTTTTTCCCATGCAATTTTCCATAGGGCGGTTGGCCTCACTTTTAGCCTGAACGGCTGAATGGATTTACACCAAACTTGGCAAAATTGTAGGGACTGGTAGCCCGATGTGCCTTTGCTATGTCTCAAGATATAGGCTCCAGTGGTTTTTACGAAAATTTACTTTGAAAAATATAAATTGGGCTACATTGGGCTATATATATGTTGGAGCCCAAATGTAGCCCAATGTAGCCCAATGTAGCCCAATGTAGCCCAAAGATGGCCACCAGAGACAAAAAACCAAATGTAGCCCAAATATCAGCCAGATGTAGCCCAACTATAGCCCAATGACAGATTGTCCCAGAGTGTTCTAAAGAACAACTAGAGTGCTAACAGTCCTACTTATTACAAAGGTATGGCACACCTGAAGCCATCTTGATTGGAATAAAGTGGTAACTCTTAAAACATTTAATTTAAAAAGGAACAAAATGAGGGGGTTCATTTTGCCATAGAAAGTATGATTAGCGAATATATGACGAAATCCCGCATACCATCAGTCCGCAAAAAAAATCCCGCATGTACTATTAGGCCGCAAATTAAAATAACGAAAACTTTTAGAACGAATATGCCTTTAGCATACACTAAACAACTAAACTACCCTAAACCCTAAAACACTACCCCCAGCCTGACCCTACACTACACAAACAGTACAACACTACCCTAAACCCTAAAACACTACCCCCAGCATGACCCTACACTACACAAACACTACAACACTACCCTAAACCCTAAAACACTACCCCCAGCATGACCCTACACTACACAAACACTACAACACTACCCTAAACCCTAAAACACTACCCCCAGCATGCCCCTACACTACACAAACACTACAACACTACCCTAAACCCTAAAACACTACCCCCAGCATGACCCTACACTACGCAAACACTACAACACTACCCAAAACCCTAAAACACTACACCCCAGCATGACCCTACACTACGCAAACACTACAACACTACCCTAAACCCTAAAACACTACCCCCAGCATGACCCTACACTACACAAACACTACAACACAACCCTAAACCCTAAAACACTACCCCCAGCATGACCCTACACTATGCAAACACTACAACACAACCCTAAACCCTAAAACACTACCCCCAGCATGACCCTACACTACGCAAACACTACAACACTAACCTAAATCCTAAAACACTACCCCCAGCATGACCCTACACTACGCAAACACTACAACACTACCCAAAACCCTACAACACTACACCCCAGCATGACCCTACACTACGCAAACACTACAACACTACCCTAAACCCTAAAACACTACCCCCAGCATGACCCTACACTACGCAAACACTACAACACTACCCAAAACCCTAAAACACTACACCCCAGCATGACCCTACACTACGCAAACACTACAACACTACCCTAAACCCTAAAACACTACCCCCAGCATGATCCTACACTACGCAAACACTACAACACTACTCTAAACCCTAAAACACTACCCCCAGCATGACCCTACACTACGCAAACACTACAACACTACCCTAAACCCTAAAACACTACCCCCAGCATGACCCTACACTACGCAAACACTACAACACTACCCTAAACCCTAAAACACTACCCTCAGCATGACCCTACACTACGCAAACACTACAACACTACCCAAAACCCTAAAACACTACCCCCCAGCATGACCCTACACTACGCAAACACTACAACACTACCCAAAACCCTAAAACACTACCCCCAGCATGACCCTACACTACCCAAACACTACAACACTACCCTAAATCCTAAAACACTACCCCCAGCATGACCCTACACTACGCAAACACTACAACACTACCCAAAACCCTAAAACACTACACCCCAGCATGACCCTACACTACGCAAACACTACAACACTACCCTAAACCCTAAAACACTACCCCCAGCATGACCCTACACTACGCAAACACTACAACACTACCCAAAACCCTAAAACACTACACCCCAGCATGACCCTACACTACGCAAACACTACAACACTACCCTAAACGCTAAAACACTACCCCCAGCATGACCCTACACTACGCAAACACTACAACACTACCCTAAACCCTAAAACACTACCCCCAGCATGACCCTACACTACGCAAACACTACAACACTACCCTAAACCCTAAAACACTACCCCCAGCATGACCCTACACTACGCAAACACTACAACACTACCCTAAACCCTAAAACACTACCCTCAGCATGACCCTACACTACGCAAACACTACAACACTAACCAAAACCCTAAAACACTACCCCCAGCATGACCCTACACTACGCAAACACTACAACACTACCCTAAACCCTAAAACACTACCCCCCAGCATGACCCTACACTACGCAAACACTACAACACTACCCAAAACCCTAAAACACTACCCCCAGCATGACCCTACACTACGCAAACACTACAACACTACCCAAAACCCTAAAACACTACACCCCAGCATGACCCTACACTACGCAAACACTACAACACACAACACTACCCAAAACCCTAAAACACTACACCCCAGCATGACCCTACACTACGCAAACACTACAACACTACCCAAAACCCTAAAACACTACACCCAGCATGACCCTACACTACGCAAACACTACAACACTACCCTAAACCCTAAAATACTACACCCCAGCATGACCCTACACTACGCAAACACTACAACACTACCCAAAACCCTAAAACACTACCCCCAGCATGACCCTACACTACGCAAACACTACAACACTATCCTAAACCCTAAAACACTACGCCCAGCATGACCCTACACTACGCAAACACTACAACACTACCCTAAACCCTAAAACACTAGCCCCAGCATGACCCTACACTACGCAAACACTACAACACAACCCTAAACCCTAAAACACTACCCCCAGCATGACCCTACACTACGCAAACACTACAACACTACCCTGAACCCTAAAACACTACCCCAGCATGACCCTACACTACGCAAACACTACAACACAACCCTAAACCCTAAAACACTACCCCCAGCATGACCCTACACTAAACAACCACCACAACTCTACACTACACTAACACAACACTACACTACACAACACTACACTACACTACACAATCACTAACCCACGAAAAAATTAACACAAACCCACTTACCTCTCTCGTCATCGTGGTTTTCACAACGCAAATGCATTTACCATACATGCCTTTAAAACGTAATTCTTTGTAAAGGCATGCGCGATAAATGCACATGCGTTTTGAAAAAATGCGGGATAATGGTATGCGAGCTCAATGACCTTGCGGGATAATGGTATGCGGACTGAAAGTCTGCGGGATAAAAAATGCGGGAAAATGGCTGCAAACCATGATTAGCAGCAGACTTCCCTGGTGAGCACTAGCTTTACTACAGTGATCTAATGAGCAACTAGAGTGCTAACATTCAGAATTTATGGCAAATGTGTGACACATCTGAATGCCTTCTTGATAGAACCAAAGTAAACAAGCATTGAAAATGCAATAGATCTCGCCCTCGTTTAAGTTAAAGCCATTCTGTTTGTAATGAGGTGGCTTTTTAGCTTTGCTTTTATTAGTGTTTTTAAAACTTTCATGTAAATAACATGCATATGTATGCATATATGTATATGTATGCATGCATTTATATTTATATAGATATGCAGATTACATATGTTTATATATGTATATTACCTACTTGCGATAGCCAGTGGGTATATATAGTTAGGATTTTTTCTCTATGGGATTTCTGAAAATTCTATGTCTAATAACTTTGGCGTTTGTGGACGGAATTGGCTGAAATTTTCAGGAAAATGGCACATTTTTATTTCTGAGCAGCCCCTGAAAATTTGGTGGGGTTTCGTCAAGGGGGGGCCGAGAACAAAGGGGGGTCCCAAAACGCGTTTTTCCCATTCATTTTTCCATAGGGCGGTTGGACTCACTTTTAGCTCGAACGGCTGAATAGATTTACATGAAACTTGGCAAAATTGTACATATGGTTTGCCCGAAGTGCCTTTGCTATGTCTCAATATATGTGCTCCAGTGGATTTTGAGAAATTAACGTTTAAAAAAATATATATATCTGTGACAGCGCTCCGGTTAGCGCCCCGGTTCGCGTACCTGACGCGTAACGGAACTTCGCGAAGCGAATCTGATTGGCTCTCCGGTGTCTGTCAACATTCTAAACAAACCGGAGCGGCCGCCATCTTGTCTCTCGGTACGATCGAGAGACAAGATGTGGTGAAAAACGAAGGGGGAAATGAAGGAAAGGGGGCAAGGTAGACCACTCCTGACCCCCTAGGATTGATGAGGGGGATATTAAAGTGCCCCGCGGGGCAAAAAATTTTGCGATTTTACGCCGTAGAGGCGCGTCCCGGTACGCGAACCGGGCAGCTCACCGGGCAGCTAACCGGGCAGCTAACCGGCAGCGTAGCTGTCAACATTGTAAACAGTCCGGAGCGGCCGCCATCTTGTCTCTCGGTAGGTTCGAGAGACAAGATGTGGTGAAAAAAGAAGGGGGAAATGAAGGAAAGGGGGCAAGGTAAACCCCTCCTGACCCCCTAGGATTTATGAGGGGGATATTAAAGTCCCCCGCGATTTTTCGCGGTAGAGGCGCTTCCCGGTACGCGAACCGGGCAGCTAACCGGCAGCGTAACGGGAGTCCGCCATCTTGTGTTTTTGGAGCGTCCGGTTCGCGTACCGGGTAGCGTCCCGGTAAGCGTAACAAGGGGAAAACCAAGAGAAACCGTAAAAAAAAAATTAAGGGAATAGATTTCCAGCAAACTTGGCAAAATTGTAGGGACTGTTTGTTTGATGTGCCTTTGCAAGGCCTCAAGATATGTGCACGTGTGGATTTTGTCTAATTAAGGTTAAAAAAAATATATATATCTGTAAGCGTGCTCCGGCACGCTTACGTTACGGGTTTTGTTTGCGCTGCAGAACCGATACGTCACGGTTATGCGACGCGTCATGAGGCGTCTCACGTGGCTACGTGATACGTCACGTAATAAAGAATATATTTTACAGCTATAGATATTAGCTTTTAAAAAACCAATGAAATTCACTGAAAAAACCATAGGTTATAGACCATATATAGTTAGGAATTTGCATTTACAAAACGTTGAAAATTTACTGAAAAAACCATAGGTTAGAGACCATATATAGTTAGCTGGACATTTTATTGACAAAAAACCAATGAAATTCCATATATAGTTAGTTGCACTAACTATATATCGCGCACCCGCAATCCACTGCTGATGATGTCACATATTACATCATTCATGACATGGTCAGTGACATCACTGATGACATCACTGATGACATCTCAAATGACATCACTGATGACATCACTGATGACATCTCAAATGACATCAGTGATGACATCATGACACACCAATACCAGTTACTACATACGCACTCACTGATTCCTACGTCTACACACACATTCACTCATTCACCCATACAATCACTCATACATACAGTCACTCATTATTACACTATCATATGCACTCATACACCTATGCAGACACTCACACACTGCCACTCATCCATGGAGTTACTCACACACCTAGTCAGTCCTGTAAAGAATCAATCACACTTCCATTTCCTCATCTATACAGTTAAACACAGAACACCATACTTCAGTGACATCACTGATGACATCACTGATGACATCTCAAATGACATCACTGATGACATCTCAAATGACATCACTGATGACATCATGACACACCAATACCAGTTACTACATACGCACTCACTGATTCCTACGTCTACACACACATTCACTCATTCACCCATACAATCACTCATACATACAGTCATTCATTATTACAACACTATCATATGCACTCATACACCTAGTCAGTCCTGTGAAGAATCAATCACACTTCGATTTCCTCATCTATACAGTTAAACACAGAACACCATACTTTTCACACATATACTAACACATACTTACTCTCTTATACAATCACTGATACAAGTACACATTGATATGCACAGAGTCACACACCTCCCAGCCAGCCACACACACACTCAGTCTTCCATACATCCACTCATTCTTCAATATGTAAAACATATTTAAACTTTACAAAAACACACAGACACTAGATGATGTCATCAGTGATGTCATTTGAGATGTCATCAGTGATGTCATCAGTGATGTCATTTGAGATGTCATCAGTGATGTCATCAGTGATGTCACTGACCATGTCATGAATGATGTAATATGTGACATCATCAGCAGTGGATTGCGGGTGCGCGATATATAGTTAGTGCAACTAACTATATATGGAATTTCATTGGTTTTTTGTCAATAAAATGTCCAGCTAACTATATATGGTCTCTAACCTATGGTTTTTTCAGTAAATTTTCAACGTTTTGTAAATGCAAATTCCTAACTATATATGGTCTATAACCTATGGTTTTTTCAGTGAATATATATATATATATATATATATATATATATATTCACTGAAAAAACCATAGGTTATAGACCATATAAAGTTAGGAATTAGCATTTACAAAACCTTAAAAATTCACTGAAAAAACCATAGGTTATAGACCATATATAGTTAGGGATTAGCATTTACAAAACCTTATTTTACTCGCACAAAACCATTGAAATTCGCATATATAGTTAGTTGCACTAACTATATATCGCGCACCCGCAATCCACTGCTAATTATGTCACATATTACATCATTCATAACATGGTCAGTGACATCACTGATGACATCACTGATGACATCACTGATGACATCTCATTTGACATTACTTATCACATCACTGATGATATCATTCATGTGATAATACGATGAACCTCTTCAGATTCTAATATAACCTTAGATGCAATCAGTGTAAACAGACACTCACAGACTGTCATTCATCCATGGAGTTACTCACACACCCAGTCAGTCATGCAAAGAATCAATCACACCTCCTTTTCCTCAACTATACAGTTATACACACCTTACTTATTCAAACATATACTAACACATATTTACTCTCTTATACAATCCCTGATACAAGTTCACAATGATCCATACAGCCACTCACACATTCACTGGCTCTTATGCACAGTTATTTATATATGTCAACTCTCACATGTACTGTGTTTTACATATGTTCTTACTTTGACATGTAGCACTGAGATATCCATTCATTCACCAATACACTCATGCACACAGTCAACCGCCCATACAGCTGTTTCCACATGCACTTTTGAACCCATACATCTAGTGAATCAACTGCTCACACATCTATGCACAGAGTCATACACCTCCCAGCCACCCACACACACACTCAGTCTCACATACAAATACTTGGGCAACCAATCAATAACCCATATAGTTACTCATATAGCTACTGATCAACACATGCAGCAGTTTACAGAACAACAGACATAATGATGCACAAATTAAGACAGTTTAGTCACTTACCCATGCACTCAGTGAGACACATTTAATCACTCACTCATACAGTCAGTCATGCACCTACTAAATCCTTCATCCAGACACTTATACATCCACTCATTCTTCAATATGTAAGACATATTTTAACTTTACAGAAACATACAGTCACTGGATGTTGTCATCAGTGATGTCATCAGTGATGTCATTTGAGATGTCATCAGTGATGTCATCAGTGATGTCACTGACCATGTTATGAATGATGTAATATGTGACATCATTAGCAGTGGATTGCGGGTGCGCGATATATAGTTAGTGCAACTAACTATATATGCGAATTTCAATGGTTTTGTGCGAGTAAAATAAGGTTTTGTAAATGCTAATCCCTAACTATATATGGTCTATAACCTATGGTTTTTTCAGTGAATTTTTAAGGTTTTGTAAATGCTAATTCCTAACTATATATGGTCTATAACCTATGTTTTTTTCAGTGAATTTCAATGGTTTTTTAATAGCAAATATCAAAAGCTGTAAAATGTGTTCTTATTCTAATTCAAAAATATATTTTATATTTTTGTAATATAATTTTTTTATTTATATATTTTTTTAATTATTTTTTTTTTGTTTCGCTGCCGGTCCGCGATCCGGGAAGCTTCCCGTTACCTTCATTTTGTTCCGTGACCCGGTCCGCGAACCGGTAAACGTTCCATTAGCGCAACTACCGCGTTAGAAAGCAACATCGTGACGCGTCGCGTAAGCGGGACGTATCGCATTACCGCGTAATGCGTCTTATGACGCGCCGCGTTAGCGAACCCGGAAGCGCTCCGGAACGCGAACCGAGCCGCGAAGCGCAGCGCCCCGGAAGCGATCCGGGGCGCGGCGCGGAGCGCGTAACGTAAGCATAACAGGTCATGTGACTTGTTTATAAAACTTTTCATTGGTTCATTTTACTTTTGGTTTCCTAATGATGGAAGGCTTGGTCATATGACCTAAAAATAACACTTTTCATTGGTTTAGAACATTTTTTTTTTCCCAAATGATGAAAGCCCCACCTTTTTTCCTCACTCTGACTTTCATTTTTATGAGAGAAAGACCTTTTTTGAATACCATAGAAATGGCTTCATTGATTGCTGCAGCTGGTGGACCCCCATCACCACCACAACCTCCTAGGAAGAGAGGACCACCTCCTCAGGTCATCCTACAACAAGAGGAGGAAGAAGAGGAAGAAGAGGAAGAGGAGCAAGGGACAGGGAGGTTTTTACCTGAACAGCCAAGGAGGTCCCATGTTAAAGAAAGTTATATTTGGCATTTTTTTCAATACCCCCGGAAAAAAAGGGTAAATGCCCGGTATGTTACCTGCCTGATATGTAAAAATGAACTGTCCAGAGGAACAGAAAAGAAATACAGTTATGGTAATTATACCATGCATCGCCATATGGAAAGGTGGCACCCTATAAATTACAGTGCTGCACAAGTACGTGATCTGGTGGATAACCCCCGACCTGTGGCCAGTACATCCACCAATGAAGAGGCAGTGACGGGACCAGAGGCGAGGGAGATGGTCCCAAATATCCAAATGAAATTTGGCAATGTGAAGCACGTATGCATTTTTTGTGGCCAACTGATTTGCTTCAGAGAGAGCAGCATAAATTTAATTAATAAATCAATTGACAATCACAAACGTGCAAACCGCCCCAGAAAATAAATTATCTTTTTTTTTGTTGCTCCTGTTGAGCCCTTCATAATGAATCATTTTTGTTTCTCCCCCCCCATCAAAAAAACAAAAAAAATATAAAACCGTTCAAAAAAAAAAAAAAAATGTTCAGAAAAAGAATAAAAAAAATATAAAACAACAAAAATAATTAAAAAAAAGTTCTTTTCAGAACTTCCTCCCCTTTATAAGAATTTGCTAGAATGTTTAGCACTCTGACAACCTCTATTTCTTTTGGTTCGCTTCCCGGTTCGCGCGCCGGTACGCGAACCGGAAGCAAACTCAAATTTTTGTTTTTTTAAAAAAAAAGAAGAGTAAGTAAACTGAGAGTAATGTTAAAAGAAAGACAGTTAGAGGGAGTAACACAGAGATACTGTTTAAAGAAGGACTGAGAACAGGAGTGGAAAGAGTAGAGTAAAAAAAGTAATAGAAAAAGGAATGAGGGAAGTAGCAAAGGCAGGAAACTGAGGGTTAAAGAAATGAAGCAGTGGAACTAATAAAAGTTAAATGTAAAAGAGATGTAACAGAATGAGTACTAAACACTTACCTTATAATTATCGTTAACTTAGTCACGTGTTATTTTTATACTTTCAATCTGTGAATGAGAGAACAAAAATTTTAAAATTGATAGAAAGTAGTAAAAGATGAGTGAGCATGAGACAAGATGAGTACATATTAAAAATCACAATTCAAAGTACAGAATTAATTATACATATTAAATGGTTTATTTTTGCTGTTATCAGAATATATCAAATTTCACTGAAAACAGTGAGTTGAAGGTATTCATCATATAACAGCGGGGAAAAAAAACACAATCAAAATGATTGTGTTTAAAAAACCCATATAATAAAATCAATCAGAAATCAAAACTCCTCAAAAGTAACTTACTTTCCATGACGTCAAAGGATGTCCTATGAACAGCTTATACTCTGTTGTGCTGTTATTATTTTCTGCCCGCCACTTTCTGAAAGATAAGCTCTATCGTTTTAAGAAAAATGAGACATACAAAGCAATTTAAAACAGCACACTAAATTACAACAACACCTAGAATCAGTATAATCCAGTTACCTACCCTAAATTCTCACTTCTGAAAACAAGTCAAAAGGCAGCATTGCTTCATAGTCAAATTCTAATCATTGCCGAAAGACCAGCCTTTTTTAAATTTCGAATAAGTTGTGTAATATCTTGAAGTTGTTAAAGGACCATCATGTCAAATAATAGCTGCAGTTACAAATGTTCTTCCTGAAATCGATGGCTGTGCAGCCAAAACATTTTTAATTAGACTTGAAAACTTATTTACATCCGGTTTATATAGTTGGAATTGTAAAATGACATTTCACCGATAAGTTTCTATAAATAATGTAGACAGCATTACAGACTTACATCACCTCTACTCCTTCTTTTGATCTGCTGCTTGAATTAGCTTATAAACACAAAGAGTTTTCGCTCTGTACTACACTTATCCACAAGGCCATATAGAGTAGGAGCTATTAGAACCTCTTGAAATTCCTCTGAACAAATCCCGAGATTCCTTCGCTAAAATTTTGGTTGTAAGAACACCAGGTAAGAATTTTGAAGGTGAAAAGGCAATCTTTTTTTGAAAGGTAAAACAGAATCATTGCAGAATGACCAGCCGTTTCCAGATTATAAATAAGCTGTGTAATGTCCTGAAGTTGTTGAAGGACCGTCATGATATATAATTGCTGTAGTTACAAAAGTCCTTCCTGATATTGACAACTGCGAAGCCACAAAATTTTTAATTAAAGTTGTCAATTTAGTTCCATCAGACCTACATCGTGGAACATTAAAATGACATACTGGCCATAACTTCGTATAATTAACGTGGACAGCATTGCAGACTTACATTGGCTACACTCCATGTTTTGATCGGCTGCTTTTACTAGCTTATTGAAGGATACTGATTTACTGTCAGGCAAAGGTAAATATATAAATCTTTCTGAGTCTACACTAGTAGTACTTGATAGCCTACAGTTCTCGCAATCATTCTGCCATTGATAAGAAAGGCCAAACAGATAATCTACATCTACACCTTCATCTTGCAATACATCAAGCATATACATTAAAAACTCCTGACAATCCTGCTGAATATTTTGAGAGAATTGCGTTTGACCTGAACATTTGTCTAACAGATTACGAATTTCAGACACACTTTCTACTCTTGTTCTATCAGCGCTACATTTCTCTAACACAGAAGTCAACAAACAGCATAAACTTTGTTCCGAATTGATCACAATCTGTTCTTTTAAAGTGTCTAGTGAAAAGACAACATTAACCACTACATTAGCATAGCAGTTGACACCAGAACTATTTTCAAATTGAAAACCAACAACATCTTCAACAGAATTCATTTTCTTTCTGCTTACAATTTTCGGTTCATCGACTTTTGGTCTTTTTGCTACAATCTCCCTACTGTTACTGATATTTCTTCGTTTCCGGCCTACCACACGTTTCTCAGACAAAGGATATTGAGGCAAATGTGGCGCATACTCTCTTCTTAACCTATTGTATTCCTTAACACAATCTAGATCCGCACAAATGTTTGTGACATCACAGTCAATCAAGTACAATCCCGATAAAGTTCTGACTCGTGACAATGCTACATAAGCCATACCCTCTTTGAACACAGAACTGCCAATATTCACTAAAGCAGTGTCTACACTTAAACCTTGCGATTTATGGATTGTCACCGCATATGCCAAGCAAACAGGAAATTGCTTACAGCGAACATATAAGTCTTTTACAAGCAAAAACCTAGCTGTGCAACGACCAATTAGCTGTACTTCCTCAATGCCATCAAATTTAATTTTTAAAAATTCAATTCCATCTCTATTTCTGTATTTCTCAAAATCAACAACATTACCCATTGATCCATTTACCAGACCTCTTTCAACATGTAAATTCCTTCTCAAAATGATACGGCAATTTAAGCACACATTCAGAGTCTTTTCAAAATCAGCAGTTTTAGATATAGTCTTCTCTAATGAATCCAATTTAGATTTCAAATTCTCAGACAAAATAATTGTTGCTCCCATATGCTCTATTCTGTCAATAGCTTCCAGTTTCACAATCTCTTGGTTTTCTAAATTCAACATTTTGTTGTTGAAGATGGAACATTCTGCAAGAGTTGGCATCAAACATATTCCAGATTTCTTCTCAGTAATTTTCTGAAAAATATCCTCTGGCAGAACGTCTTCTTCTGGATACAAATTTGACAGTAATCGTGCTTGTAAAGCTTCTTTCCCACGCTCGGTCACTTTCCCAATTCTAACATCTTGTAGAATATTCTTGTAATCTTCATCCTTCGCCTGACGCATATTTTCACGCAGCTCAGCATAATTGAAGTTTAACCATATGTTAACGTTGCCAATGCTCCCTAGGCACTTCCTGGTATCTTCATGTGTAAGCAGTTTAAACACTGGTTGTCCTTTCACTGGTGTCAGCTGCAGAAGATCACCGAAAACAATGATGTGTTTGCCACCAAATAACACATCATACTCTGTTTTAAGAACTTCCTGCATTCTCAAATGCACAAAGGCAAGCATGACATTGGAAACCATGCTTACTTCGTCAATGATAAGAAGTTTCATCTTCTTCAGGACTCTAGATACTTCACAAAAAGCATCTCCAGATAACTTTTGGTATTGTAATTTGTTATCATGCTCCACTGGCAGCATCAGTAGCCGATGCAAAGTAATACCTTTAATATTATGTGCTGCCAGTCCAGTTGGAGCGGTGACAACACAAGACAGTGATGACTCAGTCCTTTTCTGCAGATAACATGAAATTGCTTTAATGAGGAAACTTTTTCCAGTTCCTGCTTCTCCACTCACTTAGGGCCCGATTCACAGAATGAGCTTAAGACTCAATCCTAAACTTACTACTATTTTGGTATTCACAGAATGCACTTACTACTTTTGGCATTCACAGAATGCACTTACTACTTTTGGTATTCACAGAATGAACTTACTACTTTTGGTATTCACAGAAGTTAGGATTTTGTCTTAAGTCTGTCTTAAGTCTGTCTTAAGTTTGTCTTAAGTCTGTCTTAAGTCTGTCTTAAGACAAACTTAAGACAAAATCCTAACTTCTGTGAATACCAAAAGTAGTAAGTTCATTCTGTGAATGCCAAAAGTAGTAAGTGCATTCTGTGAATGCCAAAAGTAGTAAGTGCATTCTGTGAATACCAAAATAGTAGTAAATGTAGGATTGAGTCTTAAGTTCATTCTGTGAATCGGGCCCATACAGTCTGACAGGCTTCAACGACGTACATGAGCACTCTTTCTTCTCATGACTTAATCCATGCTCAATTTGTTTGGTAACTTCGTCATATATTTTCCTCTGCTCAACTTTGAGTTGTCTTTCCAAATCTTCTAAGTTAACCGCATCCTCCTGAGCATGTGCCATAGCTCTTTCCACTTCAATCATGGCAGTGGCAGCTTCATTTTCGATAACTGGTTCTCCTAGTGGATCCTGACTCAATGAAACAGAACTCTGACTGTCCTGAGAACTGTCTCTAGCAATCTCAGATGCAATTGTTGCTTCCTGCTCGATTTCTGCATTCAACATTTCTAGATATTTTGGAAAAACAGGACATTCTATGGACTCCTTGGCAGCATTGAAAGAGTCTTAGTAACAGAGGAAATCTCCAAGCAGTTCCTCTTCTGCACGCCACATCTTTCTGGAGATTCACAAATCAATTTTCGATGATTTACCAATTGACATTTTCTTTGCTTGACCAGACATCCCTCACTTCCAATTACAGCATACACTCCCTTATCAATATCTTCTTTGATGTTCCTCTTGAAAATGTAATTTTGTAGAACCTCATACAGACAAAACTTCTCCAGGTGACTGCTTCTATTTGGATAATATGTATCCAACATGTTGGTCTTCAAAATATCTGTACTGCTTGGCTCCTTCTCCGCCAAATACTCAATTTCCCGTACAGGTTTCAGAACTCGATTACGCGTTGCAGCAAGACCAAGATTTGCCCAAATGATACTCCTAGATTTGGCATAGAGACTTGCTGAAGATAACCGGTCAGAGCATTCGTAAGCTCCGATTTCTCGATGCGACAACATCTTCAGACTGAAACTGTACAACTTCTTACTGAGGCTCTTTTCATGGGAAATATCCTCCCACATATCCTTCAGTTCTGTCTTTTCTTTTTTTGTGATGTAAGACGTCACATACCGAGCCACAGCCATACAGTTGTCAGCCACAAACTGTATATCCATGTTAGCATTCCACATGGACAAAATCACTGGGTTGTAGTCGTTAATGTACTTAGACTCTTCGTTTCTTTTCAAATTGTATGTGTTTTGGGGTGATTTCCTCGTCACATTATGTCGCAGTGAAGACATCAAATTGTTCACTCTTCCTTTAGATATCACCAATCGTGGAAATGCAAAACGACATTTGGTGTAGTACTTGTCCTTGTTTCTGAATTTACGACGACAATACTTTCCACAACGATGGCTTTGAAACCGTAAAACTTGTTCTCTTAGACTTTTATCTCCCTTTGTCTTTGGAACAGCACATGTAGAATACTGTTCTATGAAACTCATCACTAAGTCATCCGGATCTGTTCCAAATTTGGGTGCATCTTTGATCCATAGCAGCATATGTATATGAGGAGCACCTCTTGCTTGATACTCCTTTCTCCAGAAGAAATCCAACACCTCTCCAAGAGGTGGATTTTTCTTGTTCGTGATAAAAGACATCATAGCTTCAAATCTATAATTGAAGTACCTGCATACATTCACTGGATCCAAAGAGCACAGTTCTCCGGGTGTCTTGAATTCAATATTTTCAATGTTTCCATTTGCCTCTCGTGGAAATTCAAGTAAGTCTTCCCAGCCATACTCAGCACAGCTGAGAGTGAGGAACCAAGTAGGAGTTCCTAAGTTCCTCAGCATACATTTTAAGTCACCATGACGACGATACCAATACTCATTAGTACCACGCTGACATGCCATGAGATTAATCAGGTGAGAATCCAAAATACTGTCTTGCACATTGACTTTATCCATAAAGTCCCTTGCCGAGATATTTCGCAGTTGTACACCACTTTTCAAGATGTTGTTCACTGCATAAGACAGCCCAGACAGATCACTTTCAAACAGTAGATGAAATAAATAGGGAATGCATTGACGAAACCTAGGATCTTCTGCATACAATCGTAAAGTCCGGTATTCTGAAGCAGGAATTTGATCAGGTCGCTCATCATATCGTCCTCCTCGACCTGTGGGAAATAACTGTGGAAAACACTGAGCTTCCAAACTTTCCTCCCAAACACTAATGGGACTCCCTTTGGCTTGTTTCATTTGAAACAACTCAATAGCATTCCCCATGACTTCCTTGGAATGCAAAGGATGAACACTATAATGTTCATATATTTCTTCATTTTTAGAGGCTTCTACTTTCTCAATTTGCCCAGCACACAATTCGCTGTCCTCTTCTTCACTTACTTCCTCTTCTGCAGCACATACATTGTTGCCTTTTTGACTTTCCTAACATCCACTAAATCTTGCCAGATTTTCTTACTCGTTGTCGGAACCCCATTAACTAGGATAACTAGAGGTTCCTCTTCCACTTTCTTTACTCCAATTGTATTAATGTTTT